>NC_072432.2:13951111-14597500 GCF_028878055.3 Symphalangus syndactylus
ATGTGCTGGCATTACAGGCATGAACCACTGCACCCGGCCCCAGTGTTACCACCTTTCATTGTTCATTGTGTAATACTCTATTGTAGGCTGGGCACAGTGGCTCACGCCTGTAATCCCAGCACTTTGGGAGGCTAAGGTGGGTGGATCACCTGAGGTCGGGAGTTCGAGACCAACCTGACCAATATGGTGAAACCCTGTCTTACTAAAAATACAAAAATTAGCCAGCTGTGGTGGTGGTCACCTATAGTCCCAGCTACTTGGGAGGCTGAGACAGGATAATTTCTTGAACCCAGGAGACAGAGGTTGCAGTGAGCCGAGATTGTGCCATTGCACTCCAGCCTGGGTGACAGGGCGAGACTCCCTCAATAAAAAGCAAAACAAAACAAAAAAACAAAACAAAACAAACAAAAATTCCATTGTAGCACTTGGGAAAAAAAAAAAAGAAACAAAATCTATTGAGCTCTTATCATATTCCAGATACGTTGCACTGATTATCTCTCCTAATAATACCATGAAGTAGGCACCATTATACCCGTTTTAAAGATGAACAAGTTGATGCACAGAGAGGTTAGATAATTGTGTAGAGTCACATAGTCAGTAAGGGATAGGAAAGAGATACAAATTCCAGCAGCCTGATCTGAGAATCTTCATTCTCAGCAGATACTGTCAACCATTTCACTTCTCCCTTTTTAACATCAGGTTTGTTGAGATATCAATCATATTTAGTAAAATCCTTCCTTTTGAGGTGTACAGCTCTATGTATTTTGACATCATGCCATAATCAAAATACAGAATATTCTATCACCCACTCCTAGTCAGCCCCCTTCTCCTCTCCCAGTCCCTGGCAATTGCTTCTGTGTTTTTTGTTAATATAGTTTTTTTTTTTTTTTTTTTTTTTTTTGAGACGGAGTCTCGCTCTGTCACCCAGGCTGGAGTGCGGTGGCGCGATCTCGGCTCACTGCAAGCTCCGCCTCCCAGGTTCACGCCATTCTCCTGCCTCAGCCTCTCCGAGTAGCTGGGACTACAGGCGCCCGCCACCACGCCCGGCTAATTTTTTGTATTTTTAGTAGAGACGGGGTTTCACCATGGTCTCGATCTCCTGACCTCGTGATCCGCCCGCCTCGGCCTCCCAAAGTGCTGGGATTACAAGCGTGAGCCACCGCGCCCGGCCAATATAGTTTTGACTTTTCCAGAATGTTATATAAGTGGCATCGTGCTATATATGGCTTTTTGAGTCTTCCTTCTTTTACCTAGCTTCATGCTTCTGAAGTTCTTATCTGATGTTGCACGTGTCAGCAGCTCGTTCCTTTTTACTGCTATATGGTATTTCATTGTTTTTGGTGTAACTTATTTTTTGTTGTGGTTTTCCTTTTATGTTTGTATCCTTCATTTACACTATGTGCCTTTTGAGGGTACCATGGATGCCCTGGTCATCTTTAGGATCTTGACACAGCACTTCATACACAGTTGTGGTCTGTAGATTTCCATCTAGGAAATGAAGTAGTGAGGGACCGTGGCAAACACGATATACACACTCATTAATAGTAAAATAAATGAAAGTTATTCAAATTTTAGGTATCTTTGTATGCCAATTAACCTAGCAAAACAATAGACAATTTTTTAAAAAAAATCACTGAAGGCTAGGATCCAGGGGACATACATTCATATATGACTGCCATTGGTGGAATTTATAAATTTATAAATTGGTTTAATTTTGCTAGACACAAACTTGCAATGATGTAAAAGGAGCTAGACACTCTTCTAGACCTAGATCCATTCATTCAATTATTAGGCAGGTGTGCAAAAGAGAAATCTGAGTAAAGATATATATAGCAGAACTATTTGTAAAGTCTCAACTTTTAAGCAATTCAAACACTCCCAGATTAGGAAATATGGAAGGTAACCACATATTGCAGCATAAATGGATACTTTATAGATTAAAAATGAGAATAACGTGACTGATGCAGAGTGCAAATATATGAAAATAAGAAATTAGGATTGGTAAGTTTCTATTAATTTTTAAAATTTGTAAAATATATCTTGAAGAGTCATTACTCCAAATTACACACACACACACACACACACACACACACACACACAGAGTATTGTTACTAAAGTAAGATAAAAAGAAATCTCTCTGTGGCAGTTGTAGTTACTCAATCAAATGGCAATTCTGATGTTATGTAGATAGTGGTACTGGAACAAAAGAATATCTAAAACACAGACCACACCATGTGATATTGTGGCTGAGGCAGTGACTATCTGTATACAATTAAAATGGAATGGAATCAACTTGACAGGTTTTTCAGGCCACTCTCCTTATCTGTTTACTCCCTCCTTTCTCATATATAGGTTTCCCTCAATTACTAGACATTTGGTGTGGAATTGCCTAAGTGAATTAATTAAATTGTTTTTATTCAGAATGAACAAAGAGTTTAATACGGATAGATGCAGTTTATTTTCTTTGAAAGTTTCATGCTTGGCTGAATATTCGTTCTCTGCTTGGTTCCAGGTCTTCCCGGTTTTTGGAAGACTGTGCTAGTTTGGTGAGTATTTGTCAATTCAAGTTTCTTCTACATAGAAGGCATCAGAATGACATTTCCTAGGAAAATTCATGCTGCAGGCACAGGCTGTGTGACAGTGAAACGACAATATCAGGTGCTCTGGCTCCATCCTTTCTGTCCCCTTTCAGAACATGTTTTAAACATATTAAAGACGTTCTTCTCTATTGTGGTAAGTTAATTTTCACTCTCATAGATCGACAGTCAGATCAGTCATTTGTTTTGGTGATGAGCACTTTTGTTATATTTCTTGTGTAGAGCTAGCAGGAAGCTTACAGTCCTTCTCCCAACAGTTGAAAAGACTGAAGTGTTGAAAACAACTTGTCGAATATAAAAGCAAGAGCCCTAGATCTCCGAGAAAGCACATCTTTTTTCTTAAAGTCAAGACTGGCTCTCAGTAGGGCACATCCACTCAGCCTTTCTGGCCCTGTCCATGAGCACTCTGAATCTCTGCAATGGGGCAACGTAATGAACCATCCATTGGTGTTACCTGAGAGTGAAGAGAGAAAGACGCATAATGAACCGTGAATCACAGGAGGTTGGGATGTGAACACTGGAAGGGGTGATGGCACATTCTAAATAGCCTTGAATAAGCATTATATGACTGCTATGAAGGTGGCAGATCAGGGGTAACTGAAGATTACCCCTGATGGCTTACTCATGCAGCTTACCACTGATGTCAGGACACACTACATACCCAGACCTGAACTTCACAATCTTCTTCTATAGCATTCCAAAAAGTGCTACAGGAGACGCATTCGATGAATACATTCAAAGGTGAGGCAGAATAAGGGCTGACTGGAGCAGACGGCATCAGGAAGATTTCCTGAAATAAACATGATTCACAAAATCTTTTTTTTTTTTTTTTGAGGTGGAGTCCCCCTCTGTCGCCCAGGCTGGAGTGCAGTGGCATGATCTCAGCTCACTGCAATCTCTGCCTCCTGGGTTCCAGCAATTCTCGTGCCTCAGCCTCCCAAGTAGCTAGGATTACAGGCACCTGCCACCATGCCTGGCTAATTTTTTTTTTTGTATTTTTAGTAGAGATGGGGTTTCACCATGTTGGCCAGGCTGGTCTTGAACTCGTGACCCCAGGTGATCTGCCTGCCTCGGCTTCCCAAAGTGCTGAGACTACAGGAGAGAGCCACCAAGGCTGGCAGTGATTCATGAAATCTAACAGAGCAGAAGAGGTAGAATATTTGGGAATAAAGGGAAATATGCAAGAGGAAGGGAGAATACATTGTCTTTCTCATTTACTGAGAGTATATCATCCACCTAAACCTGGAGATGGTGTTTAGGGATAAAGAGTAACTGAGATAAGTTGGTGAAAGGAATGGTCCTGTCATGAAGGAGGTTTCAAGCTTACAGGGTGCCTAGGCAAGTTGAAGTCAATTATAAGAGTGGGAGAATGTTCATTTGGGCAATTGTAGGGCACTAACCAGTTGATTATTGGATGTGAGTTTATAGAAAAATCTTCTAGGAGACATTGGCAACTAAGTTAAGGCTTAAAGGAAGGGGAGAGATGACCTGGGTACAGGAGGCTCTGGCTGTCACGTGGAGAAGTTTGGATGTACATTTCATCTTACATCCCCCTTACAGAGGGAAATGGGGACCCAATGAAAGATCCCAAGCCAGGAATTAATAGGATTAAGTTTGCATCTTAAAGGGGTTACACTAGTTACAGAAGTGACAATGGATTGGAGAGAGACAAACTGAAGGTGAGGATAGTTTGAAGACTGTTGCGGTAATCTAAGCAATCAATGAGCCAAGCCAAGGTCTCAATGGAGATACAGGAGTGTGTGCGAATTAATGAGATGGACAGGAGACAGAATCGCAGCAGTGAGTAAGGCTTGAAAAAGAGTGAGGCAAGACTAACTCCCAGGTTTCGGGTTTTGGCCATGGGATGGATGACACTGCGTGTCCTGAGCTGGACAACACAGAAAGAGTTGTGGGTTTCAGAACAGGAGGGGTGAGACAGGAAGAGGCAACAAGTTTAGCTTTTCTTTTGTTGTTTAGTTTTTCTTTTCTTTTATGTACTTTTCTTTTTTTCTTTCTTTCTTTTTTTTTTTTTTTTGGAGACAGAGTCTTGCTCTGTCACCCAGGCTTGAGTTCAGTGGCCTGAACACGTTCACTACAGCCTTGACCTCCCCAGCTCAAGTGATCCTCCTGTCTCAGCCTCCCAAGTGTCTGGGACTACAGGTGCTTACCACCATGACTGGCTAAATTTTGTATTTTTTGTAGAGTCAGGGTTTCACCATGTTGCCAGGTTGATCTTGAACTTCTGACCTCAAGCAGTCTGCTTGCCTTAGCCCCTTGATTTTCTTAAATTCAAGATTCTTGTGAGACATCCAAGTGGAGATATCCTACAGGAAGTTAGTAGTGATGGAATGGCAAAGAACTGAGCTTATGAGAAAGGAACATGGATTTGAGGGTGATGAGAAGGGTCGGAAAAGACTTCGAAGAGATATGGAACCAAATATGGATTCAGGAATGTAATTCATGCTAATTCCAAGGGTTCTTGGAATTATAGAGAGGAGAGCTTGATATTATCAGTGTCTGCTTATAATCCCTAAGAATCAGAACTTTAATGAGGCTTAAAGAAAAGTTTAGGAGGAAGCAGTGGTGCTAAATAGACTGAAAGCTACAAACTGGAACAGTAAAGACATCTCATAGTTGTGCTGTCAGTGATTTTACTTAAACCATTTGCTTCTAGATAACATCAAACTTCCACCTGTAAGGTGAGGATAGCAAACTGACCCACAACACTGTTTAAAATTGATCATAATATACCTTAAAATGATCTTGATCACCAGTCTTGATCAGTTTAGGGGTTCCTCACTGCATTTGATATGGGATTTCTAAAAATAGTGTTTCATTTGCCCAACTAGGATCATTCATTTTGTAAGGTACTTGACTTTGTATAAACACCTTCAAAGACATTACATCATTTGCTTCTCTCAGTAATCTAGTGAAATAGGCAAGAAAGTCATTATTATTCTTTCAATTTTACAGATGGGAAAACTGGGGCTATAAGAGGTGAAATGACTTGTCCAAGATAAGTCACTATCTAGGAAGTGGCAGATCTGGAAATCTATCTATTTAAGGCATCTGGACTGCAAATATGATTAAAATTTTTACCACTATTCTATAACAGTCCATCACTTAGTCCTTTGATTCAGGTTAAATGATTTAACTAGATCAGCTGGACTATTCAGATTAGCGAATGTATGAGACAATCAGCCATGTGCAAGCCATTGGGTAAGGTATTGGAGAGACACAATAACAAGTACAAGACATCTTTGGGAACTGAAAATCTACCTGAAGCACATAAAATAAAAGTGCCTAGTCAATTGGAAATAGTAATAGAGACATAAAATGATAGCAATAATCTAAGAGATCTTAAACCCTTGGGGATGGACCATCAGTGCTCTAGAGATTCAGAGAGAAAGTCATTTGCACAAACTTCGTGGAGGAAGCATGACTTGAATTTAGCCTAGGAGATAATCAGAGAGAAAAATGAAAGCAGCTAAGGCCAGGACACACACAGGGCACAATGGCAATGAGAAGGGATAGTCAAGATTGCTTGGCAGGGAGTAGAACCGGTTGGTTGGAATGGATGTTTTATGCAAAGATGTTATGTTGAAAACTCTGTAGAGGTAAAGTGGGCAGTTGTTAAAGAGCTTTGAAATATTAATCTAAGAGGGTTAGTAAAGTTTTTTTTAACCTGTCTTATTTTATCAGATTCATTTGTTTGTTTGTTTTTGTTTATTTTTTATGTATTTATTTTTTGAGACAGAGTCTTGCTCGGTTGCCCAGGCTGAAGTGCAGTGGCATGATCTCAGCTCACTGCAACCTCTGCCTCCCAGGCTCAAGCGCTCATGCCTCAGCCTGGATTACAAGTGGGCACCACCACACTCGGCTAATTTTTTTTTATTTTTCAGTAGAGATGAAGTTTCATCATATTGGCCAGGCTGGTCTTGAAATCCTGACCTCAAGTGATCTGCCCGCCTTGGCCTCCCAAAGTGCTGGGGTTACAGGCATAAGCCACCACGCTTGGCCAAGATTAGTTTTTAAAAAATCACGAGTTAATTCAGTGGAAGATTTCTGAAATTTCACTGTACTGATTGATTTGTTTGTTAAGAATTAATCTCATTTCGTTGTTCAGCTTCCTAACCACAGTTAGGGAAAATCTTCCCTCCTCCTCCATTAGAAATCAACTGCATTTAAGTAATAAAAGTTTAACATATAATTTATGTGCTATTTTCTACTAAATTGCTGAGGTTTTCAAAAAGCAACCTGCTGAGGATCTTTGGAGAATGTTTTACCTGCTAATGGAGAACCTCCCTTCTTTGGGGACTTTCCAGAGAATTTCCTTGAGGTTAGCTTTCATTACATTCAATGGATCAAGCACTAACACATTGAAAAAGACAACTTTTTCCAACCAGGGAAAGCAAATGTCAAAAACTGACAAAAGAAGTCAGAAAATGTGGCAATTCTTTGGCTTACAGTTAGAGACGATGATGGCATCTGACATTTTAGGCCACCTGTTTAAAACACACACACATCCTAGTACTTAAGGAAGCTAAAGCTGAGTCTACTTTAAATCTTATCAAAACCACTATCAGGAAAAGATGACAAAAAATACTGTATGTTTACTGATAGCTCTAGTCACTATTAATGTCTGACAAATTATATAGCCAGTAGACAACTTTGGGTTATCTTCTGGAGATATCAATGATGTTACAACATTGGCGATGGCTTAGCCTGAACAGTGACGAGAGGCTAAAAGCTTCTGTACTGATGTCTGATTATGTAATATTCAAGGTGTGCCAAAAACTTCTAATCAGGATAAATGAGTTCTGAGCGGTGAAAAGAAAAATGCATTACCTATGTTGGCATAGATTCTGAGACGCTCATCAGGAAACACATTTCATGGTCTCAAAAGAGCTCTGTGGTTCTTTGAAAGGCGAGTACTTTACAACTCGACAAAGGTTTCACTATTACTTGGTGAAACTGAGTCAGGCACTGTTTTGCAAGTAAACTGAGGAAAATAAACATTCATTTATACAAACTGCGAATCCTTCTGATTCCACGGAAGAGCTAATTTCCACATTCAGAACACATCAACTCTTCAGCAGGATCGACTTCATTCTACTCCAGCATAAAGTTAAATTAAATCCTCCAGAGTAACCAATTTGGGGAACTGTCTCTTTAAAACACTGTATTTTCTTCTTCTTCTTCTAACAGATCTGGGTCCTATAATACAGGTAATATAAAGATTTCGACTTGAACTACATAAACGATCTTTCAACCACAATGGACCAACAGTAATTCTGAGTGAAGATATTTATTTCTTGATATCTTGATAATATGATGCATTTTTATTGGCTCTGGGATAACTTGTATGTATATTTTCATTGTAAGTGACTTTGAACCTTTGGTATCTGGTCTCTAGAGTTTTGGTGGCTGTGTTTACTTTCAGAAATTTTCTTATGCTACTAACAATAGGGTTATCTGAGATACAACTGAATCTTAAGTGCTAGCCAAAAAAAAAAAAAAAAAAAAAAAGAAAGAAAAATCACGTCTTGGAGCAGATTTGACCTGTGGGCTGCCAGTTTGCAACCACTGATTTAGTTCTATTCTTAGTGAGTTACTCATGGACATATAATTTGTTGGTGACAGAGGTGGATTAAAAACAGAGGTTCCCCTAATTTTTAGCCTTAAATTTTCCCCATCATATCATGCTCCCAATTTTATTTTATGTATTTCTTCTCAATCAAATGGCTCTGTACCATTAAATTTTATTTTTAGAAATATCAAATCTGTCTTTGTTCCAGGTTGATTTCTCTCAATAAAACTTGGGTTTATAAAAATGCTCATCGCCTTTCTTCTATTTCATATAAAATGTTGAAAGGGCTTCGTGTTTGATTTTAAGTTAAGATAACAAAGTCACAAAAGACATAAAAATAATTTGTGAGCAAATATCTTTGCCTGCTGTCTTCACAATTTTTATTTCAATAATCACGTGAAATCAATGTTTCGGTGAAGAAGAATGCAGGTGGACTAAAAATGGAAATGTGTTGCAATAATTCGGTAGTGAATTTTATTATTGCCCCACATTGTGGATATTGTTGGTTATCCACCCAACACCTGTGCTCCTGTACTCATTAATTAAGAACCTAATTACTTATACATTCACCCCTCCCTCTGATGACTAAGGAGCAGATGACCTCGTTCTCCACTGTAGGAGCAGATCATGCTTAATCTGGGACAGTAAGTGCAGGCATTTCTCTGTTTTCTCTTACTGGCCCAGGGGTAGGTCTATAGTAGTAGACCGAACAGACTGATGGGAGCACTTACACCCAGTGCTTGAGGGAGAGCTTTCTCTCTTGGTCCTGCCAGACATGAACAAGAGAGCTTTGTAGTTCTAATTGCCATGGGCAGCCACCTGATGACCATGAGGGTGACCAACCTTAAGGTGAAATTGATGCCTGTAGGGAGGTAAGACAGAAAGAAACACAATCTTTGTTGACATGATTGTGCTGATGATCACACTGAGCCTGGAGCCCTCCTTTCACGCTCTGAATCTGCAGTTATGTGAAATAGTACATTTCCTTGTTATTTAAGCTAGTTGGTGATGGGGCTTTCTATCACCTGCTGCTGAAAAGGTCATCGCAGACATTCTAAAGCTGCTAGAAGAGTGTGAGGAAAGATGTGTTCACTTGTTTTGCCTTCTCCTCTATGTTTACAATGGAAATCTGCAGTGCAGAAATGATCTTAACTCTGCAGAAAAGCATTAGTGCGGGAGGCAGAAGCCTGGACTCTAGTTTGGGCCCTGGCATATTTATGGGCTATGTAATGTTGGATTAAACACTTAGCATCACTTAGTTTCTTTCTTTCTCTTTAAATGGATAGAAAATACCTGCCCCAACTACCTTACAGGGTTTCTGTAAGAATAAAATAGGATAATGTCAGTGAAACTGCTTTGAAGAGTACAGGCTCTCTCTCTCTCTCTATATATATATATGTATATATATATCTCTTATATGTATAAAATGTATACAATATATATATTTACATATATATATATTTTGAGATGGAGTCTCGCTCTGTTGCCCAGGCTGGAGCACAGTGGCATGATCTCGGCTCACTGCAAGCTCTGACTCCTGGGTTCATGCCATTTTCCTGCCTCAGCTTCCCGAGTAGCCGGTACTACAGGCGTCCACCACCACGCCCAACTAATTTTTTTGTATTTTTTTAGTAGAGACAGGGTTTCACTGTGTTAGCCAGGATGGTCTCGATCTCCTGACCTTGTGATCCACCCGCCTCAACCTCCCAAAGTGCTGGGATTACAGGCATGAGCCACCACGCCCAGCCTCAGTATAGATATTTTAAATGTTAATCACCCACTCCTATGAGACTCCTCTTAAATATGTTTCTGATGAAATCATTACAACAAATCTTGCAGGAGAGTGGTGGTATCCTCAGTATACAAGTGGGAGAAACTGAGCCTCAAAAAGCCTAAACACTTTGCCCATGGCCACCCAGATGGCAACCAATATAATGGGCATTCCAATCTGGGTCTATCTGACTCCAAACCTATGCTTCACCCACTATGCGTCCTATGTAGTGTGATGAGCTGTGGTTGGGAAGGCCTGTCAAAATCCTAGATGCAGTTAAAATGGGCACTAGGAATTGCTGCTCCCCCTTGAACACCTCCTCTCTCCCAGCTCTGTGCTTGACCTCCACAGTCTCATTGACTCCCCTTGAGAGCCTTGGGAGGTATGGCATTACTATCCACATCTTATAGATGAGAAAATGATGTGCAAAGTTCAAATGTCTTGCCCAAAGTTGCATAGCAGGCAAGTGATTGAGACAGGATTCAGACCTTTATCTAGGTCTACCAAAGTCTTAATTGAACCCATTACCTCCTAGGTTGGAAAAGAAGCAGGTGATGTGAGGGCCAAGGAAAGAGATCACTATTATTGAGGTGTAAGCGTGAGTGTGGCTGGGGTTTGAAGTCAAATGTACACAGGACAGCCCTGCTGTAATCAGTGCTGGCTACCTGGGTTGTTACTCTCTGATAACACCAATAGATAGTAAGTAGTTGTTACTCGCTAATGGCACTAATAGATAGTAAATTCTAATGGTAAACTCACCCTTACTACTGAGGTGTAAGCATGAATGTGGCTGGAGTTTGAAGTCAAACATACACAGAACAGCACTGCTGTATCAGTGCTGGCTACATGGGTTGTTATTCTCTAATCCCATGTCAACCTTCCTATTGGGAGAGAACTGTTGTGCACAGCCCTACCCCAGTCGGTGTGGTGCAGGGAGGCCCCACCAGGAGGGATCAGAGAGGGCCAGCCAGTCTGGGAGAGCCCTAAACAACAACCAGGGACATTTTTCCCATAAGAAAAACAACCAGAAACTGATAATCCCCAAACCTATAACATGCTAATAATTTTTGATATAAATAGTTTTAAAATTGATCACTGCTGTAAGCAATATACTAAATGTAATTCAAAAGTTTTTAGTCACGTTGGCATCATGGTTGTGCATAGGCACATTATTCTGTGATAGCAATTGTTTAGTCTGTCTTTCCCTAATGCCAGACAATTTGCAATCACTCTGGCTCCCAAGGCATTTTTCTTTCAGCATTCTTTCTCCTTCCTAATTCGGGCATCTGATTTGCTGTAGTCTGAGAAATCGAATAAATGCAGTTGTTAGAATTGCATGTAAAATAGGAATCAATGAAGCCTGCACAACCAGCAGTGTGCTGATGAGGGCTCTGTGGCTGCAGAGATTTTGGGAGGTTGGGTAATTAGTTACATACTATATGATAGGGTTTTCCTTAAGACTGATTGAAAGAATTCATGAGGTCACTTGGTCCGACCCTCTCATGAAGTATATGAGGAAACTATGACTCAGCTAATAACAATGGCCAATATTTATTGAGTACTTATGATAGTCCAAGCAATACTGTACACACATGATCTCATTCGCTCCCCCCTGCCCCCTGTTACAGCTCTGTGGACTAGAGACTGTTATGCTTATTTCACAGATGAGAAAACAGAGGCACAAGAAGTAAGAAACTTGCCCAAAGTTACACGGTTCATAAGTAGTTGAGAGAGAGCTCAAATCCACACAGACTGGTTGAGCAGGGCCATTGTAACCACTGTGGGCAACTGGAAGTAACTTGCCTGAGGCCAATCAGGAAATCAGAAATCAGTGAAGTGTAAAGATGAGAATTCAGGCCAGATGAGATTATCAGCCTAGGAGTTGTAAACTGTGCCTTGATGTCTAAATCCGGTGTTAACTACACACACACGCGCGCACAGACACACACACACACACCACACAATCATGCTGGTTTACAAACTTTCCAAAGTTATCTTTCAAATCACCTAATTCCCCCACCAACCCACTCTCTCTTTATACCACATTATAGTACTTTTTACTACAAGTGAGTAAAGGATTAGATGGGATTTTGGCTGTTTAGAATTCCGCTCTTTGCAAATTGTCCTAAGAAAAACGAACAGTGAAAATTTGAGAAATAAAATACCAGGAGAAACCATCCTGAGTATTAGCTTCGTAATGAGAAGCCAAAATCAGTGTGTGAAAGTTTTCATCAGGTGAGTAAATTTAAACATTTTTAAGAGGATATTTCTAATCAAACACTTATCAGCAGCCAATTAAGACTTTCCAGTCTTTTCCAAAGCCTTGTGATTGGAGATCCCTCAAATTATTACCTTATTTTTTTTAATCAAATTTCAAAAAGTAAAGGCAGGATTTGTATCAGGACTTCTCCCTCTTCTGAGGTTGTCTCAGCAGGGTTGTCTTAAGTGTCTGCTGGTTTATTGTGTCAACTCTATACACTTAAATTTGTCAGAGATAAAGTAAATGATATGGGCTGAAGTTCTGAACAGACACCTCACCAAAGATCTACAGATGGCAAATAAGCATATAAAAGATGGTCCATATCATCTGTCATCAGGGAAATGCAAATTAAAACAACCATGATAAACCACTACACACCTATTAGAGATGCTAAAATCCAGAACACTGAACCCTCGTTCACTGTGGATGGAAATGTAAAATGGTCCATTTGCAGCCACTTTGGAAGACAGTTTGGTGGTTTCTTACAAAACTACACATATTCTTAATTTTTTTTTTTTAGAGATGGGGTCTTGCTTTGTTGCCCAGGCTGGTCTTGAACTCCTGGGCTCAAGCGATCCAAAGTGCTGAGATTGCAGTCATGAGCCACTGTGCCCAGCCCTCTATTTATTTATTTATTTATCTTATTTTGTTTTTTTACAGACAGGGCCGTGCTCTGTTGCCTAGGCTGGAGTGCAGTGGTGTAGTCATGACTCATTGCAGCCTTGACCTCCTGGTGAACCAATCCTCCTGGTTCAGCCTCCTGAATAGTTGGAACTACAGGTATGCATTTCTGCACCCAGCCAATTAAGAAAATTTTTTTGAGATGATGTTTCACTTTGTTGCCCAGGCTGGTCTCAAACTCCTGGGCTCAAGCAACCCTCCCACCTCAACCTCCCAAAGTGCTGGGATTATAGGGATATTCTTACCGTGGATCCAGGACTCATGCACCTTGGTATTTGTCCAAAGGAGTTGAAAAATTATGACCACAAATGACTGCACATAGATGTTTACAGAAGTTTTCTTCATAATTGCCAAAATTTGGAAGCAATCATGATACCCTTCAGTAGATGAGTGGATAAATAAACAGTGATCCATCCATACAATAGGATGTTATTAAGTGCTAAGAAGAAATAAGCTATCAAGCCACCAAAAGACACTGAAAAACCTTAAGTGCATATTACTAAGTGAAAGAAATCCATCTGAAAAGGTTGCATTCTATATGACATTTCGGGAAAGGCAAAACTATGGAAACAGTAAAAAGATAAGTGGTTGCCAGGGGTTGGGGGAGGAAGGGAGAAACAGGTGGAGCACAGGGGACTTTAAGGTAGTGAAACTACTCTGTATGATACTACAGTGATGGACACATGTCATCGTACATTTGCCCAAACCTACAGAATGTATAACACGAAGAGTGAGCCCTCATGTTCTGGACTCTGGATGATGATGGTATGTCAATGTCGGTTCATCCATGTACCAAATGGACCACTCTAGTGGGAGATACTGTTAATTGGAGAGGCTGTGGGTGTAGGGGGGCAGGGAGCATATGGGAAATCTCTGTGCCCTCTGTTCAATTTTGCTGTGACCCCAAAACTGCTCTGAGTAAGGTCTATTTCCAAAAAAAATTTCCTCAGAAGCTTTTATGAATAGCTCAGAAGATCTCTACTGCACAGGATAATTATTGCTGTTGATAAAAATTTCATTTAAGTTTGCAACTCTGCAAGGTTTCATTTTGGCAAATCAACATTTTGCATCAGTAACGCATATTTCTTTACACTTCATTTACTAGTGTTATAATTTTGCAAAGATTTCCAGTAGAGCACTTATTTGATCACATATGCATACATACATATATGTGTGTGCCCACATGTATGAATGCATGTGTCTGAATTTGTACATGTCTTTACAAACACATACATACATGTGTGCCCACTGTATTAGATCTCTGTTGATCACTGACTATTTACATAAAACTTTTCTCTGTCTCAGTTGTAAATGGTAGTAGTAAACAGAAATCAGGATGTGTGAATTAGGTTATGTGTAACCATTTGCCATTTGCACTGTAATTAATTTTATATTCCATGCATCAACAGTATGTAAAACACCCTGTCTGGTTGTTCCTTGAAATCTAGGGCTTCTGCTCTGTGACTCCTGACAGTGGGACTCCAAATCTGTTAACAAAGTGGAACAGGAAGTCCTGGCCAGGGCAATGGGACAAATACTTGGGTACAGAAGCACTTAGACCAGTTCAGGCCACTTCCTGTGCAAATCTCAGAACCGCATTCCTTCACGTGCTTTGTCTATCTGCTCTCCTTCTCTGAAGGAAGGAGAAAGAGAGAGAGAGAGTCAGTCTGCAGGAGAGGAATCTTCTGTAGACACATGCTTCAATGGTTCCCAACCTTAAGGAGTTCAGTGGCTGATTCATGCATGTATTTGGAGGCGCCTTATCTAATTATAACTACATGGCTGTAACTGTCTTCTTTCAGCCAGTGTGCCTATCCAAGTTTCCATCTCTGTATCTGCTCTAACAGATCTTTCTAAAATAACTTTCACCATCATATACAAGTGCTCACTTTGAAACCTGTTTATTAAGTCCACGGAGTACTAGCTGATGTATTTGCTATTTCCCAATTGGAGTTCTGTTCAAGATATCATTTCACAGCATTGCGGTTTGTTTTGATGGGAAAGTGGGAACATTTATTTGCTTTGTGAAGTGAAAGGAGGCACCTAAATGCAAGATACATCTGATAGGATGTATCAGGGGAACACAGGGGGAAAAGATCCAATAACAGTTATAAATAGTAGCTGCTATTTATCGATCATCTAACATACATCAAACTCCATGCCGTGGGCTTTGCATACATTATCATAATCATCCCAAAGACTGTATAAGGAGGACTGTGTTGTTTCCCCTATATGGATGAGGAAACCGGGACTCAATCCTTCTTGGCTGTGAAACATATTTTCTGTTTTCTTTCCTTTATTTTTGAGACAGTGTCTCACTCTGTTGCCCAGGCTGGAGTGCAGTGGTGCGATCTCAGCTCACTGCAACCTCTGCCTCCCAGGTTCAAGCTATTCTCCCCACTCAGCCTCCTGAGTAGCTGGGATTACAGGTGAGCTCCACCACACCCGGCTAATTTTTGTATTTTCAGTACAGATGGGGTTTCACCATGTTGGCCAGGCTGGTCTCAAACTCCTGACCTCAGATGATCCACCCGCCTTGGCCTCCCAATGTGCTGGGATTACAGGCGTGAGCCACCGCACCTGGCCCATATTTTTTTCAAAGGAGGCTTCAGATATAGAAAATTTGATACATCGATTGAGATTCTCAGAGTTTAATGTTGATTTTGGGAAATCATTCCTCGACTCTGTTTTTTCCTACAACTCTTTTGTATTTAAAGTTTCTATTGGATCCGATCTTACAATTTTACTAAACAATGTACCTTTATTGTTTTCAGTGGAGCATGGGGTTAAGAGTGTGGATCTAGAATGAAACTTCCTGGCTTTCAACTCTGACCATGCCACTTCCCTGCTCTGTGACCTTGGGCACAGCAACTAGTTTCTCTGTGCTTTCATGTTCTGGTCTGTAAAATGGGTAATTATGGCTAGCACCCTCCTCTCTGAACTGTGATGAAGGTGAAACGAGTCCACGTGAGCCACGTTCTCAGAACTGCATTTGGTATATGGTAAGCAACATGTTAGGTAGGTTATTTTTGCTTTAATTCGCAGTTCCTTCCAAGCTACTGGAATGTCCCTCTTCCAAATGTAAATGTGAACAAGGAAAAACACGTTCTTTAATACATGCGTTGTTGCATTTTGAATGTTCAGTTGCCATTGAGAACATATCCCTTCGTTATAAAAGGAAGTACTAAAGAAAAAGAGCCGGTGGTCCTAAAGGGCCCCTCAATCTCAGCCATAGCTGATAAGCTGGATTATCTTGTCAAGGTTGTGAGAGGAGTGGAAACAACCGGAGTGTCCAGGGCCATTTCATTGCTTTTGTTAAATATGATGAAAATTGACCAACTAGTAGCCCGTGGCAATAGGTTAGCCAAATTGAGACTTGACTAAGAGGCTGATCATAATAATGTAGCGAGAAAAATGAGCAAGACATTTGAATGGCAAGGTTGTGTGGGTGGCAGGCTTGTTGTTGAGGTAACTGATGTTGTAACTTTATTGCACTCTTATTTCAGTCAAGTGAAATATCTCCATGACAAGCCAAGACAGAGCTCTGCAACAATAGATGCTTACTGTTCTGTTCGTTCATTCTTTCTCTTTCAGTCTTTCTCCTTTCTTTCTTCCTTCCTTCCTCCCTCCCTCCCTCCTTCCTCCCTCCCTCCCTCCCTCCTTCCTTCCTCCTTCCTTCCTTCCTTCCTTCCTTCCTTCCTTCCTTCCTTCATTCCATCCTTCCTTCCCTCTCCCTCTCCCCCTCTTCCTTCTTTCTCTCTCTCTCTTTCTTTCCCCTTCTTTTTTCTTCTTTTTCTTTCCTTCTTTCTTTCCTGTCTCTTTTTCTCCTTCTTTCTCTTTTTCTCTCTTCTTCCTTCTTTCCTCTCTTTATTCATCACTCTCTCTTTCCATTTCTCCCTCTTATCTCCCTTCTTCCCTCCCCCTTTTTCCCAATCCTTCCTTCTTCACTTCTTCATTTCCTCCACTCCTCTTTTGAATTTTGGGTAATCAGCTCTTCTATTTTCTTCAAATAAATAGCCAACAAAACGACTTTGGCAACACATGCATAATAGGCAGTGACAAAAGTGTAGGTTTTCATCTGCCACAAAGGTTAAAGAGCTTTAACTTTGCAATTGTCAGCTTTAACCTGACAATTCCTGTCAGCCCTGAATTGTGAAAATGTATGATACATAAATTGTCTAAATGCATTAAATCAATGTAAGTAACATGCAGAGAATAGTGGAGAAAGTTTGGCCTAAAATGGCTACACATAACAAAGAAACATTAAAAAAATGACAAGTTGAATGTAGTCTCCACTTCTTCATTAACTTTGTTTTGATGAATCTGTACCGACTTGTTAGAATTACCATTGCTGTAATATTGGAATGGTAGAGTAAGAAAAACAGAGTGTAATTATTCAGTGCACTCAGAGACTTCTGAGACATCCTGTTTCATTTTTTTCTATAGAAGTCAGCAAATTCAACACCGAACATTCTGACAGGGAAGAAATAAGTCAAACCAAACAAAATTTAAAAACCTAACACAAGAAAGTATCTTCTAATGTTTGTTTCTATTGCCTTTTCCTCTATGATGATCTCACCTCTCAGTTTTTCCTTGGTTAGAAAGTATTTTAAATGAATTAAGGAGAGTCACAAACGAGATGTCAGAGCAAATTCTTACATCAGAAGTAATTATTTACCCACCTCCGAACTCTCTCAGATGTTGAACTGCTCAAAATCTGATTTATTTCTATCCCAGTCATCTTAGGAACTTGTGATCTTACTTTTCTGAGCAATCACATAGGATGTATTTATTGCTTTAGTTATTACTTAAGACATATAACCCTCGCACGTCAGGTTTTTTTCTTTTGGGGCAAAGATTTTCTCATGTGTAAATGTCATTTACTCACGAGATGAGAAGTCTGGACTGTAACTTATGCTGATGTTTCTCCTTGCAGCAGTCTCCTACATATAATAATAGGCTTCTCAATAGGTCTCTGCAGCCTGATGGGTGGTGTATACCTAGACATCTTTCTCACGTGAGTTTGTACCCAGCAACAGCAGGACAGCTTCTCATTGGCAGGGGCTGGGTGGTTGCCAGTAACTAAACTTTTTTTCTGTCAAGAAAAGGAGGGGGCGATGATGGGCTCCGTTTTGGATTCAGCCCTCCTCTTTTGCTAATAATTGATGTGTCATAAACTGGGCTATTCGCAGATTCACATGAGGAGCAATCCTAGGTTTGTTTTTCTTGTGAACCCAGGAGAAATGACACTCTTGTCTGTAAATTATCACCAGAGTTACACATGACCTTGTTCACACTAAGGCATGGTAGGGCTGAGGCTAGAAAGATGAGAAGAGAAGAAGAAGAAGATTCTTGGATTGTGGTCTGATCTCTCTTCCCTCTCTCCCATAGCCAAATCCCGGCAAAGGAGAAAGAGGCAGGCATAGCTCGAGGGTGAAAATTTATGTTCACAATGAATGAAGCTCTTGGGAGGTCTAAAAATGTACCCCTCTGTCTAGAGAGAGGGGAAAAAATTGGAGAGACAGCTATGTCTTCTTTTATTCCCCATTTGGAAACAGAGTTAAATCAATGCAATTGACTTCAACCCATGAATATCATGTGTACATTTTTCCAGACTCTTAGTTTTAAAGCCAGTGTTTGGAAATGTTCAATGATGACATACAGGTGACATATAAGCAAATGGCCAAGGTTGAATTTATCACCGACTTTTCAGGTCACCTGCTAACAGTTCCAAGTATCTGATTCCAAAGCAAATAGATCTGATTCCAAAGTGAAATATCGTATAGCTCTTAGGATCTCCTTTGGGGCATTTAAGCTAAGTAAAATGACAAGAAACGATCTACTGCACAAGCTACCACTGCAGTCAAAGTCACTAAAATTTCTGGAGATGAAACTTTTATTTCATTTCTTTTGTATTAAATCATTCATAATGGCTTTTCCCTTGTGAAGTTTTATGAAAATGGCAACTATTTATTCGGATATGCAGATAAAACTCTAGTAATTTCTATTCTCTGCATAATCGTTACTAGGTCTTTCTGAGATATTGATCAGCTTCACTCATCTGAAAATACCTGACAGCTCCTGTGACTATAGTCAGCTCCCTGGGCCTCAGTTTCTCCATTTGGAAGAAGGTGATGTGAAACTATTGATTTATTAAATATTACTATCTTTTTGATTCATAAAAACAGAGAATTACTATGAGGAGTGCTAGTAACAATTTATTCAGAAGACTTCTCTGGGCAAAATATCTAGAATATTAATTCCATATTGAGAGAAAAATCTGTTCATCTACACCCCACTACTTCCACTTTATGCATATTTGGTAGAGATGGGGAATGAGAAGCTGCATTTCACTTATGAGACCTATTAGTTTAGAGAAACTTGTATTACATGAAATTTTTATGAACTGACCTCCTACTTGTACTGATGCTGTTTTTTAAACTTGTTTATTATGCAAACTAGTGGATAGAAGGCCTGGATGATTTCATGTTCTCTACAGTAAATCAGAGTTATTAATCACCATGGTGTGTGGTGTAGTTGGTTGCAGTTTTCTCAAAGGGTGAAACAAAATAATTTTTATATGCTATTTTTGTAGGCATTTTTGGCTCTATAATGAATATTATTTTCAATATAAAAATAATTCAAAAACAAAGCACTATATTTTTGTGACTGTGCTATTTCGTCTCCCTCAAAGCAATCTATGTTACAAGCTCTTATCTTTAGAAGTTGCATTCTTGCAAGGCTATTCTATAAGAATACACACTGTGCTTAGACTCAAATCCATATGACATATTCAATTCATTATGTTGGGACTGATACTAAAAAAGTCCAATAGCTATTGGATAATTACATATCATCAGAAGATAATTTTTTTCCTTTAGCTTAACATTATTTAACAATTTTTTGACTGCTATGTTTGAAGTTCTTGAGTTACAATTTTTAACCTGGATACTCCTCTAAAGCTTTTGAGATGGCTTTTAAAAATGTTTGTGAACCAGGTACAGTGGCTCATGCCTGTAGTCCCAGCACTTTGGGAGGCCAAGGCAGGTGGATCATTTGAGATCAGGAGTTTGAGGGCAGCCTGGCCAACATGGTGAAATCTTGTCTCTACTAAAAATACAAAAATTAGCCAGGCATGGTGGCACACACCTGTAGTCCCTGCGACTCGGGAGACTGAGGCAGGGGAATCACTTGAACCCAGGAGGTGGAGGTTGCAGTGAGCCGAGATCACGCCATTACATTCCAGCCTTGGTGACAGAGCAAGACTCCATCTCAAAAAAAAAACAAAACAGTTTTTTATAGTACTTGAGTGTTTAAATGGGACACCAACTACTGGTTATTGTGCTGATCTATATCTACATAACAGAACTCAGAAAGTCTCTAAGGAGAAAGATCACCATGCTTCTTGGAGCAATGCAATGAAGACTCCTTTCTCTTCTTCTTGGGTATTTTGTGTTGTCAGCATTAAATTTGTTCCAATTAAACTTAAGCTGGATTTTCCAAACTTGTTTGATCCTCACCTGGGGTGTCTTTAAAAAATAGAGTGCTTAAAAAATGCCTATGTTCAGAGTTTTCATTTGAGAGTTTGTTCTTTAGGTCTAGGCAGTACACAGGAGATTCTTAGGATCAAGCAGATTTGAAAATAGTGTCATTGAGGAAAGCCCAGAATCAGCTAATTCTGCATCACGATCTCATTTCCAAGAATGTACTAATCAATTGAGTTGGGAAAAATAATTTTTAAAATAAAGAATGAAACATTCTACACAAATGCTATAAAATTGGAAGAAAATTCATCTTTCCTTTTGGTCCTTGCAGAACTGTAGCTTTTTAGGAGCATATCATCAATCTGCAGTATTAGGAACTATGAGACCATGCAACGTGGATTCTCCTTACAGTTGCTATTGATGAAACAATCCCAGACTGGTTGTTAAAATGACCAAATTCTCTCTTTCACTTGCATCATGGTCCAGGTGTCTGGCAGAAATAGACCCAATAACCATTTTGAATTTCAGTTGACAGTACTCACACTTCATTTATTATTGATAATATGGACTCTGTCTGGGAGTGTTTGCAGAATTTTCAATCACTTGCAAAATTCTGGGTTATGGTGGCTACGGGTGAAAATGGCTTATATCTACATGGGTGACTTAGCGAATACGGAACTGTTGTTCTCAACTCTCCTTAGCCCTTCATTAGGAAATCATGGACAAGCTTGTTTTTCTTGCCTGGGTTTACCACAGCCAAGCCCACGTGACTGGAGATGAAATTGCCTTCTTTAAAGCATACCAAAAAAGTTTACTGTATGTTTTCTTCTCAATTTTCACAATTTTATTGGTCTTTAATAAGCATTTTCTCAAGAGCTTGGCAGTTTCCAAATGTTTTAAAATCACTTTTTACTAGCGGCTTCCACGGCACACCTGTGGAGTGGGTCTGTGCTCTCAGTCATGTTTTTATGGGACGTGTATGAGCAGAAACACAAAGAGGAGAGACAGAATCCCATTTTTAAACTCAGTGCCTTACTTTAACCCACAGGGAGAAAAGGGAGGACCTGCCTGCTTCTTCACGTTTGATGTGCTATGAGCAGCTTCAGTGATGTCGTTTCAATGAGCAGGTGCTTTCATTTCATTCTGTTTCTATTAAAAAACCTCCTCAAGAAATGCAATTTATGATAAGTTCGGGAAAGTCGATTCTCCAACTCATAGGATGAATGTGTTGCTTAAAACCTAAACAACTCCAAACTTTAAAAAACTACCACGTAATTCTGATTGTTGGGAATAAATCCCACAATATGATTTTTCAGTGCAGATAGGTGACAAATTAGCATATGATATAATGACTTATGTACATCTATCCTTTACATGAAAGGTGTTTAATTTACTGAAATACAAGCTCGTGATTAAGATCTAAGAATTTTTGTTAATAACTTTCTGATTCTTCAGCCCCCTTCCTAGAAGCAATCCTTTACGTTTGGCCTATTTAAGCTGTCACAAAAACTATTTATCACAATTCTATGTGAGTTCTGAATATTTCTTTATTTAACCATCTCCAACTTAAAACTTTCTTTAGTCACAATTGCATCTTTTATTGGACATTTGAAAACTTGAGTTTAAAGACCTAATAACCCCTTAATTCCCTACTTTCTTTTACAACACCTCAGATACATAGCTGTTAGGGAACGGAGCTATTAACTCTAAATTAGTTAAAAAAAGAAACCTAAATAAGTAGGTCCTCTAGTAAAATTTAGAAGCTTGTAGAAAGCACAGATAGTCTGTTTTCTCTAATCAATATTTGAATTAAGTGATAGTAGTTTTTTGCTCATTAAAAAATGTTTTCAATAAGAAGCAATGTTTTGATAAATGGAGGGGAAAATTCAAATTACATAAAGCTTTATAAAATTATTTTCATTATCATATGTATTTATTTTTAGGTGTCTGACTTTGTTACAAAATTATGTTATTTTTGTTATGTTAAAAGTTGAATTTATTTTTGCCTTAAACTAAATTTAAAACTGCTTTTTATGCTTTGTGTTTTATGTATAAAGTTAGAAAACAAACAGTCCAGCAAATGAGAGTCCAACATCAATAAAAAATTTCCAATATGTAGAATTAATAAATATTGAAAATATTTTTATTTATTGTTAATAATTTGTTAATTGAGAAAATCAATTTTCTTTATCAGAACAAAAATAAAAATTCATATTTAGAAAAATTTCATTTCTCTTTTCCTATTCATCTAGTCCATAGACCAAAAGCAAGCAAAACATGTATTTTGGGGAAATATACAATTATGTGTATGAATTATGCTTTTATATAAAGGTAAAATATAGGACAAAATAGGTTAAAGGAATTTTTGAATTTTTAAATGCAACTACACATATTATTCATATGTATTAGTGTATCTTACTTACTTTGTGTCAATAGTATTTTTACTTCACACATTGTGAAGGTTTTATATTTATCTCAAATTATGAATTTCAGAATGATGCAATAAAAGTTGACCTACATTTTAGAAATTATTTTACTGAATAACTTTTGATGGTGACATTGTAAGATAAGATAATTCCAGAGAAACGCCAATAAACTAAACTTTCTTAAGAGGAAGTTGGTGAGGCTTTAATAAAGTAAATAGAGGCAAATTTATTCCACGATAACTTTCAGATCAAGTATACTGCACTGAGATTAATTGTTCTTTTTTGTCTGTCTCTCTTTTAATTAATATTATCATCATCATCATTCAAAATTTGACATTTCTAATATATTGTCTTTTCACAGAACTTTCCTTGTACATCAAAGGATGGGCTGAGGGTGCTGTCAACCAATTCTGTTCCTCCGATCTCTTCAAACGCAGAGTCACCGAGGCTCTGACAGTTTTGAGGCATGGATAAGGACCGGTTACTTTGCATTTTTTTTTAATATGGCAGAAAATTCGAACTCACATTTTAACAATAAACACTGAAATAATGGGCAATATATCTTTACATTGCATTGAATGGAGAAAGAATGAGAGAAAGGAAAATGGAAGTAATCTTCGACCTTACAGAAAATGGGTAAGTTCCCTGGAACTAGGATCGGCTTTTATAGCATCCTCCTCAGCCCTTCCTTGTACAGTGTAGGATTTTAGCTTTAAGGTAGAGATTTCTCCCAATATCATAGGATCTAATCGTTCAATCCATCATTCAAGAATGACAACAATAAAGATATAATTAGCCGTCACTGTAGTCAAATTTACTACACTTCCTAGTAGGAAGCACATTTGTGTTTTTAGTCCCTTTGAAACTCAGGTCCAGTCTATAAGGATGGATTGCAGGCAGATCTTCAAGACGAGTGATTATTTTCTAGGGCAAAGGGATGGGTCTTGGAGAGTTAGTTTACCTGCGGCAATAAGCCTGATGGGACAAATCCAAAACGCGCTAACCCTGTACCTAAGGAACCCGAAATGGTGAGTGTAACCGAGAACCATCTGGTAGCAGTGATTCAACACACACCTCAACGGCACTACCCCAAAAAGAAACACGTTGAACCCTTCCAGAAACTCATTCTCAAGGCATGCACATGCAAACAAAGGGAACCCCAGGACTCACAGTTCATTTGAATTCACAAGGGAAAATTTTCGGGATGATTGTTGCTTTGACGTTGTCTTACTGTTGCAGAAGGAAGTCAAACCTGTTTTTAATTGCAAAACCAAATGGTTTATGCATGGGCTCTGCCATGCTTGTGTGAACATGTCGCTTTTATAACCCCCTCCCCCCTCCACGAACACAAGACTAGGCTTGCCAGCATTGTGTTTGAGTGTGGTCACATTTAAAATGAAGAGCCTTGCAGGGGTTTTTGAAGGTGAGTGGGTGGGGGGGATGTCAATCTGTCAGAGATGTCACCTTAAGTGGATCTATCTGCCTATATGTTACCACTTGCTAATTATGGATTTGGGTGATAATTGTCATAAGCTTTGCCACAAAATGTGCAGTAAAATGCATTTTCTGGGGGCAGAGGGTGATGCACGGAGCGGGCTGAAGCTAGGCTCTAAGGGCTGGTAATCTACAGATTGAAAACCTGTGCTGTAGGATTGTCTTACTGTTTAATGTTCCAATGAATACACATATTGTTGTGTGTGTCGGGTTGCTTTAGGCAACATTGCTGGCATTCCATTTTAGGAACGATGTGTGTACGCAGAACCAAGTCTGCAGAGAAGTTTCTCTTCACATGGCCATAAAGGGCCTTCAGGAATACTGTCTCCTTATGAGTGCTGTCCTGGAGAGGGCTAAGAAAGAAGATCAAATAAATGGCTGATAAAATAAGGAGCTTCCTTGTGTTTGTTAAGTAGCAGCCAATCACATCAAAGCTCAATCTTGGAAAAACTTTGAGATGGGTCTTAAATATTCGTTGTTCCAAAGGTTACTTACAGATAAGGAAGAGAAAAGCCAGAGAAAAAGGCCAGTGATGTATGAAGGAAATCTATGCTCTTTTGCAAAGCATCAGCAATAAAAGGTATGACCTAAAATAGTTTCTGCTTCTGTGTTCAGTCCTTGAAGCTATTGCCACCACCAGCCACTGGTCGATTCATTAGCTGTCATTGTTACTTCATCTCTGCCCAAACTCTGATCATTCTTCCCTCATCTGCTCTCATCTGCACATGCATGCATACACACACGTGCACACACACACACGGCCCTTACTTTGGCAACATAAGTCCCAGTGTTCAGTTTAAGAAGTCCACTCTCTAGCTGGTGAATAAAATTGGTGTCTTGTTCTGATATTACATGAAAGACTGTGAGTTGAGTCTTCTTATGGGCAGGGACAATGCCTTGCTTATCCTTCTGCCCTCAAAGTTGCTGTCCACTAAATATTGAAGAAGAAAAGATCCCTCCTAAAAATGCCCTTCTCTAAGAACTATTATTTTCAACTAAGAGAAGCAGAGTGCCTGGAGATCAGGGTCTCACTGGACACTGACGTTTATTAGTCTTTGATGCAATTAAGCAAGTAGCTTTTGGCCTGATCTATAAAAGGAAACCTGGCCTAAAGGAGGTGAAGTCTCTACCTGTAAGTGACCTGTGCTCAGATTCAGACCACAGAGGCTAAGCAAATATACTGGACATTCTCTACTGATACAAATGCACAGTTAGCAGGATTCACTGGCCAAGCGTTAGTAGTGACTGTTTTGTTCAACTCCAAAAGTATAGGAACCATGTGCTCTCGAAGCTGGCACATAATACAAGTTCCTGGGTCACCTATCCCTTTGCCCCCTATGCTTACTGCCTGCCCTTGTGCATAGACTGTCATAGGGATGGATGAACACAGTCATGTGCACACTCTTGCTTATGCTTTCCTTGTAGCCTGGAATGCCTACCCCTTACTTCTCATAAAAGACCAGCAGTATTTATTTATTTCAGGATCCAGCTCATCCATGGACTCTTCTCAATCCGAGAAGCAGAGTGCATCGTAATAGTGCTTTGACCCACTGATTTTCTTGGCTCAGGTTCAGGAGCTGGTGCTTGACAAACTTCTCTGGTCTTTGTTGCTTCTAATCTACTCATTCAGAGGATATAACACCAATGTAGAACCTAAAATATATTAACCTCCCTGAAGGCAGGGATAACAATGATAAAGTCAGTTATGTATTATGAATCAACAAACTGTATGGAAGATGTTACAGAAATGATATGCATATTTCACATCAGGGGTACTATTATTACACAGTTTAATAAAATGAAGGAATTAAAGCTCAGATAACTTGAATGGTTTGGCTGGAGGCATTTGTTAGAAGCCAAACTGGGACTCAGATTCAGGTCTGTAAAACTTGACGCTATCATTTATATGCTGCATTTCCCTTTGAGAAATGCACTATGAGAAGGAAGAAGAGGCTTGTCGGTTGCCAGGGCATGTCAGGTAGAATTAGATTATTTGCCCTTGTATTTAGTCCAGTGGGATAATTAAGAGACAACAAAACAGTTCTATCTTCTACAATTAGACACTAGGGGGAAAAGGGTTTTATTTATTGCACACGTGTGAGGAGGTGTATGAAGGGTGGGAGGAGGTGGGCACTGGGAGGATGAGATGTCATTTAGTCTGTGAGTGACTGTCATCTGCAGGGGCCTGTGTTCAGGGTCTGGACATAAGATGAAGGATGCAGTTCCTTGTCTTCATCATCCAAGAGCTACTTAATAGTCCAGTGAGGAAGAGAAAATGTAGGAACAAAGCCAAATGGAATAAAGAGTGCTTCTTAGTGAAGCTCACCGAGATCGTGGCGAACACAAAGGAAGCGGACTTAGCCCAGCCAAGGTGAGGGATATCTAGGGAATGAGGTAACAGGTATGATAGATCCGAGGCTCTAGGGCAGTGGGAATCTAAGTGGCCTGGCTTCCCAAACACATAAGTCCCCTGTGCCAAGCAGTGACTCACGACACGCAGGAATAAACTCCAACAAGAAAGGGGTACCTCAGAAACACATTGCTCATAGGCACATAGAATGTGCCAACCAGGGATGGCCACATGATTGGCAGACCCAGAGCAAAATAAAAATGCAAGGCCTCTTGTTCAAAAAAGCAGGAGAAAAGTTCTGTGAAAGGCATTATAAGACAAAGCTTTTTCTTTCCCTCCATGAACTCACCCTCTCTCGAGAGTCATGGTGTTTCCTATTTGCTGTTTAATACCATTCTTGGTAAAGAAAATTTAAAAATGTCAATTATTAGTAGGGATTTCACCACTCATTTTAATATTGTACGATGCTAGTTTTGCATGAAATTATAAGAGCATTTAACCAGTAAGCAAAATAACTGAAATTACACAATGCATGTTTTGTAGCTCATGTATGCATATGCAGTTATTGTTACCAGAACAGAGAAAGCACTGCACAGAACTCATATATTTTTTTGAGATAAGAGCATTTAACTAGTATGCAAAATGACTGAAATTACACAATGCATGTTTTGTAGCTCATGTATGCATATGCAGTTATAGTTACCAGAACAGAGGAAGCACTGCACAGAACTAACTTATATTTATTTATTTATTTATTTATTTTTTTGAGACGGAGTCTCACTCTGTCACCCAGGCTGGAGTGCAGTGGCGCATCTCGGCTCACTGCAACTTCCGCCTCCCGGGTTCAAGTGATTCTCCTGTCTCAGCCTCCCGAGAAGCTGGGACTACAGGCACGCACCACAACACCTGGCTAATTTTTGTATTTTTAGTAGAGACGGGGTTTCACTATGTTGGCCAGGATGGTCTCGATCTCCTGACTTCATGATCCACCCACCTTGGCCTCCCAAAGTGCTGGGATTACAGTTTCACTTCTTGATACATGCCCCTTCTAATAACACAACACACTGATCTTGTGCTCTCATTGAGTCTCTCCGAATTCCTACACACCATGGGTCACGGGGCATCACAAATGTTCAACATGAATAAGGCGACAAGGAACAGAGGAAGCACATGTTGTGAGTATTTTTGCTGCTCATACCTATTCCCCATTGTCTCATTGGATGTGACTTATAAAACATTAGAAAAAGATAAAATTATTAAGAGTTTCAAGACAGTGATAGCAGAGCACTAAATCAAGTGCAAGATCCTCTAAGCCTGAGGGTCTGCTGGTTCTGCATAGGTCGCAAGCTCACACATCCAGCCTTGCTGTCAACACAATTCCATCTCTGACAATGAAGTAAGGTCAAAAGATCAAACAGGAGTTCTCTGCTCTGTGATGCTCGGGCTGACAGACTGCCTACCCTTCATCTTGCTGGAAATCCAAACCAGGAATATAAAACTGATATTCATCAGGAAGGCTACATCGACGCTCACATATGCCAGCAGGAAGTTGAGCAGGGGCCCAGCTGATTTGACCTTCCTGCTCATCCTGTAGGTTTTCCGCACTGGATGGCTTGATTTTTCCTCTTTGTTAATAATAGGGTCAAGGCCAGTCAGGCACTGTGGCTCACGCCTGTAATTCCCGCACTTTGCGAGGCCGAGGCAGGCAGATCATCTGAGGTCAGGAGTTCAAGACCAGCCTGGTCAACATGGTGAAACCCCGTCTCTACTAAAAATACAAAAAAATTAGCCAGGCATGGTAGCCGGCACCTGTAATCCCAGCTACTCGGGAGGCTGAGTCAGGAGGATCGCTTGAACCCAGGAAATAGAGATTGCAGTGAGCTGAGATTGTGCCATTGTACTCCAGCCTGGGCAACAAGAGCAAAACTCTTTCTTAATAATAATAATAATAATAATAATAATAATAATAATAAGGTCAAGGCTATATGCGGTGGCTCACACCTGTAATCCCAGCATTTTAGGAGGCCGAGGCAGGCAGATTGCTTGAGCCCAGGAGTTCGAGACCAGCCCGGGCAACATGGGGAGACCCCGTCTCTACAAAAAATACAAAAATTAGCTGGGCGTGGTGGTACTTGCCTGTAGTCCCAGCTTCTTGGGAGGCTGAGGTGGGAGAATCACTTGAGCTCGGGAGGTAGAGGCTGCAGTGAGCCAAGATTGTGCCACTTCACCCCAGCCTGGGTCCCCCAGCAACAGCTTGTCTCAGAAAACAAATGAGTAAATAAAAATAAAAATAGGGTCAAAAAAGAACAAAGGCCTTCTGGTTGTCTGCATACCTGGGAACTCAGAAGACAAGAGGAGGATACTGGGGAGAGATGGGGAGAGAAGGACCATGAACGTTCTGCATTGCTTTGCTTTCCGCACGCAACCACACACACCAACTTGGATATGTTGGTTTTCCTACTGTGCTAGTCAGTAGTCAGTTTAGTTTTCTTCTGGTCAATCATTCTTTTTCACTTTATGCCCCAGTATCTTGTATGCATTTCTTCCGAGCATTAAAACTCTTTGGTGCTTAATTCTGAGTTGATTTATCCTTGAAAATCCCCCATTTTAGTAAATGTTCCTCATTTTCTTTTTTTTTTTTTTTTTTTTTTTTGAGACAGAGTCTCACTCTGTCGCCCAGGCTGGAGTGCAGTGGCGCGATCTCGGCTCACTGCAAGCTCCGCTTCCCGGGTTCACACCATTCTCCTGCCTCAGCCTCTCCGAGTAGCTGGGACTACAGGCGCCCGCCACCACGCCCGGCTAATTTTTTTTGTATTTTTAGTAGAGACGGGGTTTCACTGTGGTCTCGATCTCCTGACCTCGTGATCCGCCCGCCTCGGCCTCCCAAAGTGCTGGGATTACAAGCGTGAGCCACCGCGCCCGGCCTCCTCATTTTCTTTTAATGAAATTTTTCTGGAACATGGATCGTTCTGATTTTATTTGTCACTGGCTTCATATTTTACATTTTGAGAGATAGCAGACTATAATATTATTAGTAATAAAATATTTCTTAAATATTTATTAAATGCTTACTATGTGCCAGGTACAGTGCTGGGCATTTTACATCTATCAACTCATTTTGATGTTCATAGGAACTTTGTGAGGTTGGTATTATTGTTAAAACTATTTTAAGGGCCTGGGTTCTTCAGCCAGGGTTGGAATCCTGGTTCATCCATTTACTAGCTGGGAGGCTGTGAGCAACTTAACCCCTTGTATTAGTCTGTTCTCATGCTGCTAATAAAGACATACCCAAGACTGGGTAATTTACAAAGGAAAGAGGTTAAATGAACTCACAGTTCCACTGTGAGGCTGGGGATACCTCACCATCATGGTGGAAGACAAAGGAAGAGAAAAGGGACATCTTACATGACACAGGCTAGAGGGCACGTGCAGGAGAACTGTGCTTTATAAAACCATCAGATCTCACAAGACTTATTCACTATCACGAGAACAGCACAGGAAAGACCCGTCCCCGTGATTCGATTACCTCCCACCAGGTCCCTCCCATGACATGTGGGAATTATGGGAGTTATAATTCAAGATGAGATTTAGGTAGGGACACAGCCAAACCATATCACTCTCTGTGCCTTGGCTTCCTGATTGAATTCAAGTGAACTGCATAAAATATACTTAGAATAAAAGCATCATCATATTTACAACATGAACTATAACTCTTCCTCCAAAGTACGTTAATTCATAGCTGATAATTCCAGGTCCTGGACTTTGCAGACACCTTTTCAGCCTCCATCTTTGACTCATTCTTTTGTCATCTCAGTACCTCATTTGCTCAGACTTCACTAACAACGGGCTGGTTGAGTCATCTAATTGAATGGCAGAAAACCACTGTTTCCACACCCTGAAATTTATTTTATTAAGTACAAATAAATATCCAATTCATTACAAATGAACTTTTAGAATTTGCAAACAGCCTCATGAGAATGATACTCACAACCTTGACAGAGAGTATATATTCAAAATATACCAACAGCTGTATAAAAATTATAATAAATAATCATCTCCTAGAAATCAAAGGTCTTGGTTTAGGTACAAGTTCAACCAGTATTCAATTATGTGACTTTGTATCTATTATCCCACTATCCTCACCTGCGAAATGAGAATAATGTTTTCTATTTACTTTTCAGAAATAGTGTGAATCCAAGGAGATAAAGTATGTGGATGAAACTTTGCAACTTAGAAATCAGTAAGCCTATGATAGGTATTATTATGATTACCTGTTATAATCTACATATACAAAACAAATTAAAGATATGAAAGGATTTCTTTCTGTCATTCTGCCATCTGAAATATTGATTAGATGTCTAGAATGAAGAAGTGCTTTAGAACTATTTCTGGCTTGTATTTTCTCGATAAAACCACAATTCTCTATTTTACCTCATATACACGATTACCACCTGTTATATTTACTTCTGGAGTCTAGCTTAATGGTTTCTATGAAGAAAAAGACCTGGAAATTGATTCTAAGTTCATCTTAAGCAAAATCTAACTTGCTTTTTTTTTTTACAAAATACAAATTCCATTTAGTTGTTAGTTTATTCTTTCAAGAAAGGATGTTTAATCTAATTGGCCCTTTCAGAGTTAAGATTCTTTCCCCAGAGGGCAGAGCAGCCCTTGCTTTATCTTTAGTCCACAAGTTGCACAAAATCATAAAATTGCAGAAGTATAGCTGCTCTGAGGCCCTTTATGACCTCTAAAGGGAAGTCATCTCTATACAATAGTGATAATAACAGTATCATCTAACAGCCGAATACTGCTTTATTTCACTGTGCACTATGGCTTGGATGTGGTGTCTCTGCCAAAACTGATATTGAAATTTGTTTCCCAATGTGGCAGTGTTAGGAGCTGGGGCCTAGAGGGAGGTCATGGGGACAGGACCCTCGTGAATAAATTAGTGCTCTCCTTTGGGGTGAGTTCTCCCTTCTTTGAGAATGGATTAGTTTTTGAGAGCATGTTGTTAAAGAGTCTGGCTTCCTCAGTTTCTCTCTCTTGAGATGTCATCTCTGTTCATACCCACTCCTCTTCTACTTTCTGCCCTGAGCAGAAGCAGTGTGAGGCCCTCCCAAAAGCCGTCTGAGGCCCTTCCAAAAGCCAATCAGATGCTGGCATCATGCTTCTTGTATTAGGTTGGTGCAAAAGTAATTGCAGTTTTTGCCATTGAGAGTAATGGCTGTGCAACCCTCCAAGTGTGAAGCGATAGCCTTGTGTGTGATCTTTCTGCCCTCCTCAAGTTTGCATTTTCGACATTAAAGTTTACTTTTTAATTACAAAAATGTAATAACCCCAGCCTGGCGCAGTTGCCCACACCTGTAATCCCAGCACTTTGGGAGGACGAGGCAGGTGGATCACCTGAAGTCAGGAGTTTGAGACCAGCCTGGCCAACATGGTGAAACCCCATCTCTACTAAAAATACAAAAATTAGCTGGGCGTGGTGGTGCCTGCCGGTAATCCCAGCTACTCAGGAGGCTGAGTGACAAGAATCGTTTGAACCTGGGAGGTAGAGGCTGCAGTGAACCAGGATTGCACCACTGCACTCCAGGCTGGGCAACAGAGTGAGACTCTGTCTCAAAAACAAACAAACAAACAAACAAAATCCTGTGTAACCCTGATGGTCTTTGGTCTATCTCATCTCTAAATTTTATTAACTTTTTTATTAGCTTGAGTTTCCATTCATTCTATCTCATCTACCTGTACCTACAGGATATTGAGCAGGGGAAGAAAACATGGGTAAGAATGGATGGTCAGATGTTATGGGCGAAGGTAGATACTGTGAGATAGAATGGGAAGGGGGAAGGTCAGGCTGAAATGATCATTTGGACAGTGGAGGATGCTGGGAAGAGGACGGCAGAAGATGGAACAGCAATCCACATGATGCAGAACAAACATGATAGAAGGAGATATCAGAGACTTCACTCAAGAAAACAGTATAGGCAGAGCTGCTGGTGGTGGTGTTACAGTGCTTCCCAGGGTACTATTACGGACTTAGGGCTGCAATTTTTAGGTAAAACAATCTCTTCAGTATGAACATAAGTCACTCTCAAAGCACATATTTGTTTACTGATCCATTTGTTGTATGCCAAGTAGTTCTATGCAGAAACACTCCTCGAACTTCAAATACATTTGCAGATGTTGCTGTGTAAACATATCCTTTATTATATACACACCTCTATTTATACTTTAACCTTTTATTTGGCTGTAAAAGAGTCAAATTATCCTAGGCACCACGACAAGACTATTTCTAGTAATGTTCTCCTGGGTAAATGCTGAGCCATTGACAAGTGCTCTCTGGGTGCCTCTGTCTGGTGGGCTGTGCATCCCCTGAATAGTTGTGTGGTTTAGATTAGATCTCCCCAGTTTGTTGATGAGAATGTCAGGTAGGACAGAATCAAAGGCTTACAGAAGTCTAGAGAGATTACATCTATTGCATCCTTTTTATCTACAAGGCCTGTCACTCTATCATAGAAGGAAATTAAATTGGTCTGGCATGATTTGTTCCTCTAAAAGCCATGTTGGTTGCTACCCAGTCTGTTATGTTCTTCTGGGTGATTGCAAATTGATCATTTTGATGATTTATCTTCGTAACTTCCCTGGCACTGTGTTTTAGGCTGACCAATATTTCTTTTCCTTTCTTTTAAAGATTGACATTGTATTTACTTTTTTTCCTCTTCTTTAAGGATTTTCCCTGATGTGCATGACTTTTTTATTTCTTTATTATAATTGTTTGAGGTCTGATGCTATGTTCCAAAAAATTCATTTGCATATTTTTATAATCTGTTATTTGATTTATTTTCAAAAATTGACTTATTTTAGCCTGTTTTCATTCATTTCCTCTACTCCTCTATTTAGTCACTTAGTCAACATTTATTGAGGACCTAGGAGCTGGGAAAACAATGATCAGATAAACAATGAATTAGTAAGTCTCTTGTGAAACTGTTAAGTGTGGGAGACATACAAATTAAAGAGATGACTATGATACAGTGTTGAAAGGACTGTAATGGGGTAAACAGGTATTTACCCCAATCTTGAGTACATCAGGGAAGGCTTCCTAGAGGAGGTGATGTCTAAACTGGGTTTTCATGGCTAAGTACAAGTTAGCAGAAGCCAGATATGGAAAGTTATGGAGAGAGAGCGCAGGACAGAAAGTAAGGCATTTCAAGCAGAGAGAACAGCACCAATAAAGGTATAGCTATGAGAGTGACATGGGTTAGGGGATAGCATGGCAGTTCAGCAGGACTAGAGAGAGACTTCTTATGTCAGACACTGGGTAGGCAGGCCTGTAATAGAGCTGGAGAATATGGCGGCTGCTCATGAAGATCTTCAATGCCAACAAAATAAGTTTGGGCTTCTTCTTGAATGCATTGGAGGTATTCAAACCTAATTCAGTGAATTTTTTGTTTAGTACCTATCATTTTAATGAGATAGATCACCTTAAGGATCAGAAGATATAAAGAAATTTAGGATATATTCTTAACCCCAAAGTGCCTTGCAAACTACTCAAGGAGTGAGAACTTACAGACATAAAACAATTGAATTGCAATATAAGTATTTTGGCTAAAGGCCAAATAAGTCTTTCAGAGAAGAATTTCTGGGAGTTCAGAGAGACCAATCTTTGAGGTTGGGTTTATCTATGCTAATTAAATTAACAATGAAGTAAGAAACATCTCTGGGTTTAATCACTTGGGTAGAATCAAAACAACATACACTCAAACTATAAATGACCCCATATTCCAACGATTGTTCACTACCAGCCACAAACTTTGTTTGCCAATATTGTTAGTCCTCATTGCCGTAGCAACGATTTTAAAAAATGAAGGCAAGTGAAAAAAATGTTACTTCCTTTTTTTTTGAAAATGACACATTAAATAGCTCAAACCAACCCCCTGGCTGAGAAAAATTAGACTAGCTGGAAAAATATTCTAAAAAGTCTATTTGAATATATTGAAGAGATGACAAATTAGAGATAAATTACTAGACCAGGATCTTGAGGAGGATGGATGTTTAGGGCAATAACTAGAATATTTGGGGGCTTTCCTTTAACACTGATGTTTTCTTCTCTTCCCTTCCAAGTATGGAGAGATTGAGTGGCACTTTTGACAATCTTTTAGGGCTAAGGCAACAGGTATTGATTACCAGGACTCGCTCAAGCTATAGGTACGAGTGAACCACTCTTACTTTAGTTGAGACTCTGAGGGTTGTGTCCTAAGAATATGAATAAACAAACAGTAGGCCTTACAACTAGAGAAGCTCAGCTTTGTACCATTGCAACCCTTAATATTAGAGTAAGGGTTTCCTGCAGTATTAGTGCTTCCAGGTATCTTGCACACTCAAGAAATATAGAACCTTTCTGAAGGAAGATAAAATAGATCTTGGTCTTAAATTTTGTCTAGAATAATCATAATATGAGGAAGCAAGACAATATGAAGGAAAACCTGCAGAAAGATCCAATAACAGAAAAAGACCCGTAGGATCCCCAGATACTGGAACATTCAAACATAAACAACAAAGGAGCTCCCCTATGTTCTATATTCAGGAAGATAAACGATAATTAATAACTTTATTAGAGAACTAGAAAGTCTAACAAGAACTCACATGAAAATTCTAGAATTGAAATAAAGTAATTGAAAATGTGTACACATGGTTTTAATAGCAAATTAGATTCAGGTGAAATAGAAGATAAGATGCAGCTAAAAAAAAGATTAAAAAGATTATGAATCAAGAAGCCCTATGAACTCCAAGCAGTATAACTAAAAAGAAAACCACACTTAAGTATATTACAAAAAATCTTACCACCAGAAGCCAGAAGGGGTTTTAGGCATACTGCTTTTAAAGGAGTGATAATGGGCTAATGACTGAATTCTCAATAGAGAATATTGTCAGAAGACAATAGAATAATATGTTTAAATGACTGCAAAAAACCCTGACAATCCAGACTTTTATACCTAGTGAAAGTATCCTTTAGGAATGAAATATATTTTAAGACAAAAATGATAATAATTCATTATTTGTTGACCAGCAGTAATGAAAATACTAAACATTTTTCTCTAATTAGATGGAAATTGACTCTACAGTGAGGTCAGAAATTAAGAAAGAAACAGAGAGAAAACAAGGGAGTCAATGGGAGTATATATTCAACATTGGCTGATTGAAATGATAGTTATGTCTCATGAGTATTAAAATGTATGTAGAAATCAAATATATGACAACAATGTCATATAAGTTGGGGAGGTGATAAAGTTAAAAGGTTTTCAGGTCATTGCATTGTCTAGAAAGAATTGTAAAAATATCAATTATGTTAGACTTTGATAAGTCAACCATGTATAGTAGAATGTTTAATGTAACCAACAGAAGATGTGTAAAAGAGAGTATGTCTTGGTGAACTTGAAAACACAGCAATGGAAATGATCAAAAATAAAACACAGAGACAAAGCTGAAAAAGAAAGCCTAAAGGATCAATAGTCAGTGGGACAGTTAAAATATGCTAATATGCATGCAATCAGAGTCTCTTATGTAGAGGAAGAGAGTGGGGGAAAACTATTTGAAATATAAAAGTAGAAAATTTTTCTAATTTGATAAAAACTATAAACCCAGAAACTCAAGAAGTGTAAGAAATCCTAATTATGAGAAACATTAAGAAAACAACCCCTAATAGCATCACATTCAAGTTGCTGGAAACCACTGGTAAAGACAAAATCTTAAAAGCAACCAGAGGAAAAAAATATAATTACAGAGAATCTGTGATAAGAATGATGACAAATTTCTGCTTAGAAACAATCCAAGTGAGAAGACAGTGGAGCAACAACTTCAAATTAATAAAAATCTGCCACTTTAGAATTCCACATTCAGCAAAATTATACTTCAAAAACAAAGACAAAATTAAGTTTTCTTCCAGACTTAGAAAATCTGTAAGACTTTATTACTATCAGATCTGTACTATGGTGAATGCTAAGTAATCCTTCAAGCAAAAGGAAAATGGTACCAGTCAAAAATCTGGATCTGTATCTCACACACACACACACATACACACACACACACACACACACACACACACACACACACATAGCACCAGAAATGTTAACTCTGAGGATAAATTTAAAAATATTTTGCTATTATTTTAATGTCTTTAAGATATAATTGATCAAGGAAGAAATAAAAATGTGTTGTATGATTGATAGCATATGTAGAAGTAAAACAACAGTAAAAAGGGTACAGAGAAACAAGTAAGAGGACACTTGTAATGTTCTTGTATTTTAAAGGCAGTAGTATAGTATTACTTGAATTTAGACTGTGATAAGCTACAGAGCCATGCTATACACTGTAGGGCAATCACAAAAATAAAACATCAAAGAGTTTTAGCTAATTAGTCAACAAAGATAATAAAATTGAATAATTAAAAGTATTCAATTTAAAAGAAGGCAGGCTGAGCATAGTGACTCACACCTGTAATCCCAGAACTTTGGGAAGCTGAGGCAGGAGGACCATTTGAGGTCAGGAGTTCAAGACTAGCCTGGGCTACATAGCAAGACTCCATCTCAACAAAAAAATAAAAAATTAGCTGAGTTGGTGGCATGTGCTCATAATTCAAACTACTTGGGAGGCTGAGGTGGGAGGATCACTTAAACCCGAGAATTTGAGGTGAGCTGTGATCAAGTCACTGCACTCCAGCCTGGATGACTCCATCTCCAGAAAAAAAAAAAAAAAAAGAAAATTAGCCGGGCATGGTGGTGCATGCCTGTAATCCCAGCTACTTGGGAGGCTGAGTCAGGAGAATCACTTGAACCTGGGAGGTGGAGGTTGCAGTGAGCCAAGTTCACGTCATTGCACTCCAGCCTGGGTGACAAAGCAAGACTCCGTCTGAAAAACAAAAACCAAAAAACAAAAAAAGGCAAAAGAAAAAGAAAGAATAAAGAGAACAAAGAATAGATGATACAAGTAGAAAACAAATTAAAAAACAGGAGACTTAATCCTCCCATAGCAATAACCACATGAAATGTAAATGTTATAAATATCCCAATTAAAAGGCAGTGACTATTAAGTAAGATTTTAAAAAGCGAGACTCAACTGTATTCTGCCTATGTGAAGCCAACTTTTAATATAAAAACACAAATAAGCTAAAAGTAAAATAATGGAAAAAAAATTCAACATTAACATTAGTCAGAAGAAAATGAAAATGATTGTATTAATATCAGAACAAAATCCAGAATAAAGACTAAAGATTTAAAGAATAGTTTTATAATGACATAAGGATCAATTTATGAAGATATAACATTATAAACATTTTTTGAACCTATTGAAACCACTTCAAACTATATAAAGTACAAATAAATAAACCTGCAAAAATAAATAGATAAGTTCATAAATTTTAGTCAGATATATCAATTATTGATAGAATAAGTGGAAAAAATGAGTAAAATTGAGGACTTTAACAGTACTAACAATCCACTTTCACAGTCAACCAATCTACTTTATAGAAAGTCAACTATATTTCTACAGTCAACCAATCAACCTAGTGACAGTTTCAGAAAACTCCACCAAATAACAAGAGAATACACATTGTTTTTTCAAGGGGCCTAGAACATATTTACTGAAGAGATCATATGCTGGGAATAAACACACTTTTAAAAGTGTACAAGGATTGCAGTCATACAAAGTATATTTTCTGACAGCATTGAAACTAAAAATGAACAGAAAGATCTTTGGAAAATTCTCAAGTATTAAGAAACCAAAGAATACACTCCTAAATTACTCTTGGGTCAAATAGAAAATCAAAAAAGAAATAGAAGAAACCTTTACTTTAATTAAAATGACAACAAAAGATATAAAAATTTGTGGGATGCCGCCAAAGCATAATTTAGAGGGAAATTTATAGCATTGAGCAACACATTAGAAAAGAGGAAAGATCACAGATCAGTGACCTTAGCTTCTAAATTAAGAAACTAGAAAAGGAAAAGGAAATAAAACTTAAAGTAAGCTCAAAATCAGAAATAAATCAATGAAACAAAAAAAAAATAGGAAAAAAAGCAACAGAGAAAAATAAATAAAACCAAATGCTGGTCCTTTGAGAAGATTAATAACACTTATATAAACCTCTACTTGTACTGATTAGGAAATAAAAAGAGAAGACACAAAATATCAATATAATGAATAAGAAAAATGACATCTCTTTAGGTTCTACATATATTAAAAGAAAAATAAGAAAACCTTATGAAACATCTTAAGTCATTAATTTTGACCTCTTTGATGAAAGAAACAAATCCTTACAAGACATAAGCTACCAAAGCTCACTAATAAAGAGATATATAATCTCTATATGCCTTTATTGGTTAAATAAATTGAATTTGTGGTTAAAAAATCTTCATCTTTAAAAATCTTATGGACAACATCATGCTTAATGGTAAAACATTGATTTTGTTTCCCCCAAAGATTAAGCAAGGCAAAGACTTCCATTCTTAACATTTTGATTCAACATCGTAATGGAGGTTCTAGTCAATGCAATAGGCAAGAAAAGGGAAAGGCATTCCTTTGGTAGAGAGACAAACAGAGAGAAGTCCGGTGACTGGTCTTATAAGGGCACTACTTTTATTGGTTCAGGATGCCACCTGTATGACCTCATTTAACCTTAATTACCTGCAAATATAGTCATATTTGGAGTTAGAGTTTCAGCACATAAATTTGGTGGGGTTTGGGGAGAGACACAATTCAGTCCATAGCACCTAGGGTTAGCTACAATGCCAAGAGCATGATATATTAAAAAAATAATAAACCATAAACTATCAAGGATGTAGAACCAGAAATACCATTTGACCCAGCAATCCCATTACTGGGTATATACCCAAAGGATTATAAATCATTCTACTATAAAGACACATGCACACTTATGTTTATTGAGGCACTGTTCACAATAGCAAAGACTTGGAACCAACCCAGATGCCTATCAATGATAGACTGGATAAAGAAAATGTGGCACATATACACCATGGAATACTATGCAGCCATAAAAAAGGATGAGTTCATATCCTTTGCATGGACAATGGATGAAGCTGGAAACCATCATTCTCAGCAAACTAACACAAAAGCAGAAAACCAACACCACATATTCTCACTCATAAGTGGGAGTTGAACAATGGGAACACATGGACACAGGGAGGGGAACATCACACACCAGGGCCTGTCAGGGGATGGAGGGTGGGGGAGGGATAGAATTAGGAGAAATACCTAACGTGGACGATGGGTTGATGGGTGAAGCAAACCACTGTGGCACGTGTATACCTATGCAACAAACCTGCACATTCTGCACATGTATTCCAGAACTTAAAGTATAATTTAAAAAAAATTTTTTTAAAAAAGCCACAGTTGGAAAAAGGGATTTTTCAAATCATATTTCTGATAAAGGACTTATATTTAGAATATATAAAAAACTATCAAAATTCAACAATAAGAAACTAAAACATCCAATAAAACAAAACAGGCAAATGACTTGAACAGCTATTTCACCAAAGAAGATATACAGATGGGAAATAAGAAAAAGGAAAGGATGCTCCACATTATTAATTATTAGAGAATTGCAAATTAAAGCCTCAATTATTAATAGATACAATTCCACTGATTAGACCTATTATGGTATCTAAAATTGGCTAGGTACAGTAGCTCATGCCTGTAATCCCAGCAAACTCAAAGCTGAAGCAGGAGAATTGCTTGAGCCCAGGAGCTTGAGGACCATCCTTAGATATAGAGATTCCTAGTTAGGTGTGGTGGTGCACGCCTGTGGTCCCAACTACTCAGGAGACTGAAGTAGGAGGATCACTTGGGCCTGGGAGGTTGAGGCTGCAGTGAGCTGTAATTATACCACTGTACTCCAGCCTGGATGGCAGAGAGACACCCTGTCTCAAAAATAAATAAGTAAAAGAAAAGACAGGGCATGAACTTGAATCAATGAAAACTCTTGTGCACTGCTTGTGGAAATACAAAATGATACTAATATGCAAAAACAATTTGATGATTTTTTAAAAAGTTAAACATATACCTACCATGCACTCTAGCCATTCCACTTATAGGTGTTTATACATGAACAAATTAAATCATATGTCCAAACAAAGACTGTCCACAAATGTTCATAGCAGCTTTATCTGTAATACTCTCAGACTGGAAACAACTCAAATGCATATCAACAGATAATGGATAGTGAAATTGTGATATATCCAGACAATAGAATACCCCTTAATGACAAAATGAATAATCTTTAACACATGCAACAGCATGGAAGAATCTCGAAATAAATATGGTGAGTGAAAGAAGTCAGACAAAAATGTACATACTGTATGACTCCATTAATAATAGAATTCTAGAAAATGAAAACTAATCTGTACTTCAAAAAGCAGTTCAGTACTTGACTGGGGGCAGAGGGTGGGATCATGGGGAAAGGTTGGAGGGTTACAAAAGGTCACAAGGAAACTTTTGGGTGTGATGGATGTGTTCACTATCTTGATTCTGTGATGGTCTCTTGGGTGTATATGTATGTCAATACTTATCAAATTGTACATTTTAAATATGTGTACTTTACTGTATGTAAAATACACTTTAATAAAGCTGTTAAAAGTCAATATATGAGAAATAGAATATAAAATTTTAAAAATATAAAGTTTACAATAGCATTAAATAACATGAAATATATCAAAGTAAGTTTGACCAAATATGTGAAAGTTCTCGCTGGAAACTTTAAAAAATCTATTGAGAAAAATTCAAGATCTAATACATACTGGGACATATCATCAAAAGATGTCAAAAATGTCAACTGTCTCCAATTTTAATCAAACCACAAACTCTGTGTTTATGAGTGTGTGTGTGTGTGAGTTTGTGTGTGCATGAGAGAAAGAGAGAGAGATTCTAAATGAATTATAAAAATAAAAGAAAGATCAAAAATTGAACTATCTGAAGAAGTGCCAGATGGGAGGATTTGCTCTAGTAAATGTCAAGACATATTTATAAAGACACAGTAGCTAAGACAGTCAAGTATTGTCACAAGGCTTGTATTAGTTTGTTTTCATGCTGCTAATAAAGAAATACCTGAGACTGGGCAATTTACAAAAGAAAGAGGTTTAATGGACTTATAGTTCCACATAGCTGGGGAGGCCTCCCAGTCATGGTGGAAGGCAAGGAGGAGCAAGTCACATCTCATATGGATGGCAACAGGCAAAGAGACAGAGCTTGTGCAGGAAAATTTCCATTTTTAAAACCATCAGATCTCATGAGACTTATTCACTATTGCGAGAACAGCATGGGAAAGACCTGCCCCCATGATTCAATTAACACCCACTGGGTCCCTCCCACAATACGTGGGAATTATGGGAGCTACAATCCAAGATGAGATTTGGCTGGGGACACAGCCAAACCATATAAAGGCTATACCATTGGAACAGAATAGAGAGGTCAGAAATAAATGTATGAGTATTTGGACACTTGTTCTTGACAATGTTGAGTAGTAGAGCAGTGGCGGTCTTTTTGATAAATGATACTGTGTCAATAAAAAAAATCATAATTGACCCTGATCTTTCACCATATGCAAATATTGATTGCAGGTGGATTGTAATAAGCTATAAATTCTGGAAGATCATATATAAAAAATATTTTTATGTTATATAAAGATTTCTTAAACTATATGAAAATTATTATCAATAAAGGAAAAGATTGAGAATTTGGATTACATTAAATGTAAAAACTTCTGCCCATTGAAAGGCACAAGAAAGTAAACATGCAAGCCACAGAGCAGAAAGATTTTGCAGCACATGGAACTGACAAATATCCAAAATATAATGAGCTCCAAAAAATCAAGAATGTAGAAGACATAGGATCCAATAGCTAAAAAGCTTTAATTGACACTTTTATAATGAGGCTACCCAACTGGGCAGTAAACTTACCCATTTTATAATATTATCAGGAACCGGGGAAATCCTGTTTAAAACCACAATGATATAACACTACTCTTTCACCAGAATAGCTATAGTGGAAACAGCAGGTACCAAGTGTTGCCAGTGATAGAAACACTGGAATTAACTCTCTCACACATTGCTTGTGGGAGTAAAAATTGGTACAACCACACTGAAAAGCATTTTGGCCTCATCTATTTAAATTAAACATTTACACTAATCAATGTAAATTCGTTATATTATAGTAATTTAAATTAAGCATTTAAATCAAGCATTGTGATCTGCAATTCCATTTATTGGTGTATACTCAAGGAAAATGTGTGACTGTCATAAACAAGAATGATCACTTCAGGATTATTTTTCCTTGTCCAAAACTGAAAATGACCCCCAAACCATCAACATGATAGTAGATGTGTTTGTCCAGTGACATTTATATTGTTACGAAAATAAATGAATCAATGCTCTGCTCAACAACATAGTTGAATGTCACAAACAATGTTGAGTGAAAGAAGCTAGACTTTTAAAAATGCTTATTGTGTGATCCTATTTATAGAAAATTTAACAAATAGGCAAAACTTTATTAAATAATTTAGGGATATATGCATAGGTAGTAAAGCTATAAAGAAGAGCAAGGGAGTGAATACTACAAAAATAGGCATAGTATTTTTTCCAGTACAGGTCAGCAGGAATTTTGAGTGAGATGCAGCAGAAAGGGAGTACTGTAGATCGCCACCACTGTTTTATTTCTTGAACACTGAGGTGTTTACACGGGTTTTCAGTTTATAGTAATTCACTGAATTCTATATTGATATGTTGTATACTTTATTATACATCCATTATTTTTCACTTTTTTTTTTTTAGGTGGAGGGAGAAAAGAAGCTATGAAAATCAAAAGTGTCTCAGGTGGAAGTGACCTCAGTGGTAGATTTCTAGGTAAGCCTGACTTCTCACCCTAAAGGATCTTCTCCCTACACTGGCTGTTTCTTTCTACTTCCTTCTGAAATACAGTGTGCAATTTCAACAATTAGAGCTTCATTCTGCACGCTAATCACCTTTTGTAAAAAGGCAAATGCCTCTGGTTGTTTGAAGGGCTGTCATCACAAATCTCTTGTTCCTCTATTCCAGAGTTCTGTCTAAAAAGTCTACAGTAATTCCTTTACATTATGGGTTAAATCACCCTTCCTAAACTATTCAGGAACTCAACCGTCATTTAAAAGTGACTTCTGTAGGGATTAAATTCAGATTTCAAAACAAAATATGTGAATATGATCTATTTGTCATTTTGGGAATGCCTATACAGTGACTGGTATGATATACAGGAGAATTGACGGGACTTAGATTCTGACTAACCAGGCTCAAGTTTTGGTTCTACTCATTGTTAGTTACTTTACTGAGAGAAAATTATGAAACCAGATTCCTAAGTTGTAAAATCTGGGTAAAAATACCTATCCCCAATAGATGTTATGGAGTGAAAATGATATAAAATGTTAAATAAATATATGAAATCAAGATTCCAAATTCACAACAGCAAAAATAAAATTAGATGTAAGAGATTAAGACAGACAAATGAGAATGTCATACAGGACTAAGTCATTGCTGTGGTTAGCTGGCATTCCTCAAAGGGGAAGTGTTCTGAGCAATTGCCTTATAATCAAATCCCTTTCTGTTATCCTTAAAGGCTCAGAAAACACCCACGGAATACTCCGTACTTACCTTTTGGCAGCCTTTGTGACTTGATATGTATATTTTCATCTGAACTCCTCCCCTGTAATTTCCACAAAGGCAGAGATAAATGTCTGGCATTTAGTCAAGAACAAAATGTTTGTTGAATTTGTTTAACTCTACTTGAATCCTTCTACAATCTGAACCGCATCTTGAGATGGAATGATCTGTATACACTCTCCCTATCTGCTACCTAAAGTGTGTACTTTTATTTGTCCTATAACTATATTGTGTATATTCAGAGTGTTTTTCCTAGATTTAGAATATAGGGAAGATGAACCACATAATTTGAAACCATGCTAAACATTGAAGAAAGTTTTGAGAATTTTTCTCTCAAGTTCTCAAGCATGAGGCAACCTATGATGTATCTAATTAATTATTTATATATAGTATTTGGTATTTTTTTTAGACAGAGATATTCACTTATCATGGACTTTATAGCCTAAGTCTCTACAAACTGATAAAAAATCATGCCAGTTTTCAATTATATTTGCCCAGATTTATGTGCATTGAGAGCTTCCTAGCCATGACTTACGGGGTATGTTGGGTATTGCCAGTCATTCCGCGGGAGTCACAGCTGGGGGCCCACATGGCAAACAGTTCCATGACCTTGTCCTCAGTAGCTCCATGCCAGCCTGACCAACTGGTTTTGCCATAGACGTAGAAAAGCAGGGGAGGGAGCCACACCAATACCCTATTTGTCACAATAAACGTATCCTTTCTAGCAAGCGCGGCAATTGCATAACTAGATGTCACAAAATAAAAATGTTTAGCTTTTATATTCCTCCAAAACTTCGATTTCAAAGTTCCTGGTGCAAATAATCTACACCTATTCAACACCTATTCATTGGTCATAGAGATGGCCTAAGGTCCTTTCCTCCTTGCTGCAACTGCGCAGAAAAACTGTAACAGTATTGTAGCTCAACATCTCTGCAGGAGATATAACAGCAGGGATTGAATTAGCTCAGAAGCCATTGGGCTGGGGTCTGGTGCACCAATCAGAGAAATCGAGGAATCAACAGGACATTCCAAGTGGCCCATTCTTCTGAGAAATTCACAGTTGTCTCCCTGGAGCTCTTTCCAAAGAGCCTTCAATATAGCTATTTAATTTATTATTTGAAGTTAAATCAGAGGGCTACTTAACGCTTGGATCCTGGCTGTGAGTACTAAATTAATCAAAAACAAAGAGATGTTACATTATCTGGATCTCTTGCATTGATGAAGATATATCTTTTTTCTTTTTTTTTTTGAGATGGAGTCTCGCTCTGTTGCCCAGGCTGGAGTGCAGTGGCACGATCTCAGCTCACCGCAACCTCCACCTCCTGGGTTTAAGTGATTCTCCCGCCTCAGCCTCCCAAGTAGCTGGGATTACAGGCACGTGTCACCACACCCAGCTAATTTTCGTATTTTTAGTAGCGATAGGGTTTCACCATGTTGGTCAGGCTGGTCTCAAACTCCTGACTTCGTGATTCGTCTGCCTCAGCCTCCCAAAGTGCTGGGATTACAGGCGTGAGCCACCGCACCTGGCCTATTTTTGTCTTTTCTAGTTTTTCCAGAGACAGGTTCTCGTTATATTGCCCAGATTGATCTCAAACTCCTGGGCTCAAGTGACCCTCCATCTTGGCCTCCCAAAGTGCTGGGATTACAGGGGTGAGCCACTGTACATGGCATAGGTATACCTTTCCTATCATACAAATCTATTTATTGCTCTGTTCCCAATGGATGGCTTACCTTTTAGCTAAGGAATGAGAAGTGAAGAGAGAAGGGTGAAAGAGAGCTGCCTCTTGGGGATTATGGTTTTTGTATGTTTCCTGGAGATTTTTATTTTTAGTTTTGGTTCACACTGATGAAATAACCTGGTTGTGTTTCTATTGTTTCGGTCCAAAGGGTCAGGGGAACTTGTAGATAGAAGGATGGCTGGTTTCATGGTGACCCAAAATTAGCCCGGACTTCAAAGAACTTCCTCTTTTCTCTGCATGAAGAACTCTTTAAAGAAGTCCTTTTTCCTTTTGCAAGGTGAATGCTTCAAAGCACGTGGGAGGAGTATTTCCTTCTCAGTGTTTACCTTTCAAAGGTGAGGAGTTCACAGACATTTCTCTGTTTGTACAGTAGAATCCAGTCATTGGTTTGGAGGCGAGGGCTCTCTGCGGTCCTCTCCTACTGTCAGGAGCTTCCCGTGCTCATTTTTCATTTACTGATGCACTAAAGGAGCTGTGCCCAGAACCAAAAAAAGCTGCATTAAATTCCTCTGGAGTATATTTCTGTCAACATTGTATATCCCTAAAAAAAAGAACTTGGTCCTGTTTTTCAAAGCCTTCTTTCTCTCACAGGTTACAAAATGTTCACGGAGTGGCCAGAAATGACAGGCAAAGTGGATGTGAGGGAAAGTGCATATATTTTCTCACTCCAGATGGAGGGAGAATGACTATAAAATAAAGTAACAGGTTTCTAGCATATCTGCTTGGATTTATACACTCAATTGAGCATGACCCCCTCAGTTAAGATAACTTTGGGATGCTCTACAAGATATTCAATAATGTGCAAAATGGTGCAATAACAGCTTTGGAAACATGTTGAAATTGTATTCAGGTCCCTTAGGACATCATTTTATACTATTTTTAACCTTATTTGTAACTTTATTTTATCTTCTGTAGGAACCTCTGTGAGAGTGAAGGCAGGCTTATTAGTCTAGAAACTCCCTTTGAGGAAGAGAACAGTGACTTGTGCTTTATAGGAATTTTTTTAAATGTGTGGGTTATTTTGCATTCATATGAAAAATCTCTAACTCCTGAGTTAAATTTGATTTTTTAATAATTAAAACCCATTGGAATTGAATCTGGTAAAATACATTATCAGTCTTTGTAATATCTAACAAAATAAATAGATCTATAAAAATTAATGACAAGAAATATGCATTGATTTGTATGTATGATATATATGAAGTATGTATTGATGAGTACTGATGATTGAAATACTATGATCATGGCTAATAAAACAATGTGTAATACCCACTGCAAAGCAAATGAAAGAAAACCTATCAAATGCTAATGTTAGGGTGCTTGGATTATGAATGATTTTTTGGTACATTTATAGTAGGAAAAAGTAAATTCACATTTAAAAAAATAACAAATCAGATTTTCTTTTGCAATGAATACATAGTCTCTGCCTGAGGGAAATTATCAGTGAGAAGGTCAAAAGTATTTTAAACAATGAAATCAATGTGACAACTGTGTTAATAAAATGAGTGAGAGAGCTGCTGTTTAATGACAAATTACTATGTGCCGAGCATAGTGTTATGTACTGCATGCAAATGATCTCTAATCCACAAAATACCCTGCAAGGTAAATATTTTAATTTTAATTTCTATTTTATAGAAACAAAATTGTCATGAGAGTAAGTCATTTGCCTGAGGTCACACCTAGAGTATGGGATTGGGTCTATGCCTTTTTGGCTCCGAAACCCTTGCCCATTCAGTGACATCAGAAAGCCTCCTTTTGTGTCCATTTGGTTTTCCCATTGGCTGAAGGCAAATGCCCTGACATGAGACACCTTTTGCAAACTGACCTGTGTCCCTCAATCCTTTCCCACTTTCACCAGCCAAACTGGCTGACTCACTCTCTTAATGCTCTTCATAGACATTCCCATGCCATGCCCTCTTCCTCCCAGGGCCTGCAGGATTCTCCACCCTTTTATACCCATGTATAACCAATTCAAAATCTCCAAAGCCATCAAGATTCTTGGGCCTCTCCAGTTTGTGGAATCGTGCCCACCTTTGAATTTTTATTGACTCTGCTCTATTCACCTGGCAGTGGCTTAATGGCAGCTCTTATATTTTCTCATATCACAATTCAGTATTTTATGCATGTGTAGTTTTCTCTCTACAATTGGAATTTTCTTTTCTTGAGGTCAGCATATATATTTCATTTATTTTTGTATTCATTGTGGCAGCACAAAAGGGGCAAGTGAACAGAACATGGAGTCCGTGAATCAGAGGCTGTACCACATCTGAATTATGTGGCCATGAACAAGTCATATCGTTTCTTTACGTTGTAGTTTCCTTATCTGTAAACTGTGGCTAACAATACTCAGTACCTCATAGATTTGTTGGGAACATTAAACAACATAATAGATGTAAGGCATTTGTACATTTATAGGACACTGGAAGCATTGAATAAATATTATCATTAGTAGTAGTACTCATTGATAAACAGCAAAGACAACTATACAATAATAATAATAGAATGAGCAAAACAAAAGCACATAGAGATCTTTTCACATCTCTTTGGATCTTTTCAACATGCATAGGTATCTTTTTTCATTAAAAATTTTGCATTTATTTGCTACATTTATAATACTTATCACAGTGCTAAAACTTGATACACATTTGCAGAATGCCTCTGAATAAATGTGGCCACTTTTAAATGATAACCAAAGTAAGAAAAAAAAAAAGAGAAAAAAGAAACAAAGACCAGAAAATGAGAACTTTCAAAATAATGTCATGAATGTTAAGGCATGGATAGATTATAAAAATTAAGCAGACTTGTACAAATAAATCTTATGTCATGGGTGGAAGGATCTCGAGTGTTGTGGTTTTTTCACACTAGCAGTTACTTGATTGTGGAGTGATTCACAAGGAAACAGGTAGCATTCATGTTTGACTTTCTTGTTTGTGTATTAGAGATGGTCAGTGACTCATCTATGGATCAGAGTACATGTCTCTCTTGGAGAGATTATTGGTAAAATATGATGAATGTTTTCGATCTAATTGGTGATCAAGATGCTCAATGCTGCAAACTCTGGTCTCATGAATATTAGGAAAAATAAATGACCTTACCACGCTCCTCTCTCCTGTATTATAAGTGAAGCTCTAGCAGATGGAATTCAATTTAGTCTTAAAAATTTTAAAAGTGACAACCAAAAGCAATTCTCTTTTATTAACAGCAAAGCAAAGCTGTGTAGCGTCACCAGGAGACAAGAAAATAACTTTGGCATTTCTAGGCCGTTGGCTTCCACCTGGAGTTGGGTCTGTGTGGGTTTGTTGTGCTTCAGGCCTGTGCCTCAGGTATTACTCCTGTGACTGGCAGGAGGAAGGTGACAAGTTTAGGTTACCATAATGAGTAATGACGGTGATCAGTCAACTGTCCTCCCTCTTCCTAAAAACAGTCGAGTACTTAAAATGCCAATCTGAATTGCAGGCAGTCCTCACCACCATAGACTTAGCAAGGAACCAGACCCACAGTGCCTTAACCCCAGGTGTGTTTATAGCAACATCAATGGTCATGAGCTGTTTCTCAGATGGTAAATTCTGACATTATTCAGAATTGGATGAGTAGAATGCCAATAACATAATTTACAATGCATTACACAATGTACACACTGCCTCAGGAAGACAAAGCTCACTTGAAAAGTATCCCCTAGGTCGTGGCCTTGCTCCTGCTCTAGGGGAAAAGAATCCAGGCCCCTCCACATGAGTGTGGGCATGGGGAAACTGAAGTGCTCGTGGTTCTGTACTAGGTCTCTGTGGGGGCAGGAACGGGAGCCACAGGTGGGATCATGAGCACTCATCGGGTCACCTTTGAGGTGGACAAGAATGAGAACATCACCCATCACCATGGTGAAGGGCATTGGGCTTTCAGAAAATGTGATTGATTGAATGAAGGAATCCTCTCCATCTGGTTCAAAGTCTCAGCGGTATTCTGGTGCTTATGATGCCTGGGTTTCTGACGAAGAATTGAAAAGAAGAGTAGCTGAGGAGCTAACATTGGAACAAGCTAAGAAAGAAACTGAAGATCAGAAATGACTAAAGCAAGCTACAGAGCTGGAGAGAGAGAGGGCTGCTGCCAATGGGCAGTTAACCAGAGCCATCCCTCGAGAGAGGATATCAAGCCAGGAGGAAGGCGCTAAGGCAATGCATCTGGCTAGGCAGCTGGAAGAGAAAGACAGAGTGCTAATGAAGCAGGTTGTATTCTGCAAAGTGGAGCTGGCTAGACTGGAGGAGAGGAGCTCAGAGTTCTACAAAGTCACCACTGAACAATATCAGAAAGTTGCTGAAGAGGTGGAAGCACGGTTCAAGTGTATGAGTCTCATCTAGTCTATGCTGACCTGCAGGCCAAAATTCTTCAGTGTTACTACGAGAACATCCACCAGACCTTCAAATGCTCCACTCTGGCCAGCCAGCATATGCACTATGTCAATCATGCCAAACAGAGCATGCTTGAGAAAAAAGTATAAAAAAGTTTAGAACAAGCAAAACACCTTCCATGTTAATTTCAGAGAGGGAATATTTTTTTTTCCTAGTAAGAAAATAACCCATTTAAGGAGACGAGCACTAATGAGAAGACCATTCAAAAGAGACAGTGGAGAATGGATCCAACAGAATCATATCACATTTCGATTGGCAGCAATTTGAAGGGTGGCCAAAACCCAAATCAGGATCAGTCATCAAAGGATGCTCTTCAGTATTAGTAAACCCCTCTTATGATGATTAAAAGAGAAGGGCAGCCGTCTCCACCTTTTGGTACTTTCTATTCAACTTCTACTGACCATAAAATGTTTATCTTCTAAGCAAGCCCCATCATTTGGTGAACCTCCACCCTAACAAAGTGGGATGGGGTGAGATGGGGGTGTGGGGCTAAAGTAATTGGAGTGTGGAGACGAGAGAGCCAGCAAACATAGCTCTTGGGGCAGCAGTGCTGGGTGGAATTGTCTAGGCTGTGGCATGCTGGTTTTCTTGCTTCTTCTTTTTACCTTTGGTTACATAAGAGTGATTTCGTTTTAATTTTTGGTGATCATGCAAGCAAGGAAACAAAAAGGAGAGATGATGTACGTCTTTTACAGGACTAATATGTATGATTAGAAGTGAAATAAGGTATATTTATCAATATAAAGGCAATCTTGGCTTATATAACCTCTATTGTGAATACTGACACCTTTACTTTACTCACTACCAATAATAAATATATTTTCTGACAAAGAAAATTTTAAAAAAGTACCCCCTAAAGAGAACAAATGTGTTATCCCAATCAACAAGAGGCAAATGATTTAATAAACAGTGCCAGCTGTCCCCCATTGGAACCCACTAAGTGCCAGATACCGCCTCTGACAGCTCATCTTCACTTGGGTTAGAGTGATCTTCCTAAGCAGAGAATCTGAGGGTGATCATTTTCCTGCCTGATGCCATTCAATGGCTGCCCATGTCTTTGGGACATGAGTCTAGCCCATCCTGGCACAGGAAATGCTCTTCTGGATCTGATGGCTTCCTACCTTTCCACTCTCTGGAGTTGAACTCTTCCTCCCTGCTCCTCACACTCTCACTGCACCTCTCTTCCCTGGTCAGACTGCCTGCTTGCAAAGCTTTGGTATATGGTGTCTGGCTTGCCTCTCGGACTTGCTCTTGATGTCCTCTCTGTGTTGACAAGCCACCCTCCCACTACACCCCCAGTTCCATCCCTCTTTCCAAATACCAGCTTCTTCTTTAGATATCATCACCTCCACAACACCTGCCCTGAACATTTCTTCTCCCCAAAAACAGTTCAGGTTTTGTTCTAAGATGTTTCTGCTCTTTAGTCACCACCACCTCCACCATCTCCAGGGCACTTACCGCAGGGTAATAGAATTGATTGCTTTCCTGTGAATCTTCCCAGACAGACTGCATGTTGCTTAAGGGCATGGTCTATGTGTCGTTAGTGCTTGACATATAGAAAAGTTCAATAAATATTTGTCAATTATATCTTCACGAGAACCTATTCAAGAGATATATTATCATCCTCACTTTATGGATTTATGGATATAGGAACTTGAACATAGTAAGGCTGAAAAACATCTTCCAAGTTATGCAGTGAGTGGGTGGCAGAGATTAAATTAAACTAAGATTTATTTAAACGCAAAGCCCATTGGTTTTTAAGAAGCCACAATTGGCCTCTATGTTTAGAGGCAGCTGAACCCAGACAAATTGGTTATGATAAAACAGTGCGATTATTCAGAGAAGTGGTCTTAATTTTGTAAATAGAATCTAATTGATTAAATGAATAAACAATTCTTATGTTTCAAGTTGACTAACAAAAGATTGTTAAGCTTAGATTGAATCTGACTGTGACGTGCTACAAATGAAATTATAGAATGTCAGTGAAGAGTCTCTATAGGAAAAGGTTTAGCATTCATCTTGTGACAATAGAGCATTTCTACTTGAAAGAAGGTTTATTCCTACCTCTAACTTGCTATTCTCTATTGAGCGATGAGTTGGATGGCTCCAAATTCTTCCATGTCAACTTGCAAACTGAAGCTTGGAGTTGGGTGATGGTGTGACAGGATGAGCAGGAATTGAGGGCTGGGACTCTGAAGCAAGAAATTGAGGGTCGGATGTGGAGGTGAGGGACCTCTTACCAACAGAAGTCCCGAATGGCTATTCTTGGTCCAGCATGGAATCTCTGGCTACCTCTTTATTCTGAGTGATACAAGAATTTGACCTCTTGTTTTCCCTTGACTTTGCTATGTCCTTTGCTTTCAATCTCTTTCTGATCCTTGGGAATTGGACTACAGTCTTAATAATAAACAGAACAGATTTTTTTTAAAAAAAGATTCATTTCTACAACCCTGCCCCTTCCCTTCTTATTTTTCCACTTAGATTTAGTAGGTAAAAGATACATGGGGGAAAGATGGGTGGGTCTTTGGAAATAAAAAAGATGAAAATAAAATTCCTTTTATTTCAATGTAATCAAGCCAGCTGTTTTGACAGTGGGGATGAGATAGAGCTCTGCCATGGGAACCTGGGAGCTGGGATGGAGTGTACCAGAGAGAAATATCTCACCAATTAGAAGCAGTAAAGAACAGACAAGAGTGTAGAGGGGGTGAAGAGCCCTCCAGAAACCACTCTGGGCTACCACTAGGGTAAAGAATAAGATAAGGGTGAGACCTACCAAATAATAAAGGAGGTTCTAGTGGTGGGGAGGAAGGAGAATGAACAAGAGAGACGAATCCTATTCTATAGCAATGGGGGAAAAGAGGGTGTTCCTATGGGGAACTACTTACCTTTTTTTTTTTCTCTTTTTTCTTGAGATGAAGTCTCGCTCTGTCGCCCAGGCTGGAGTGCAGTAGTGTGATCTCAGCTCACTGCAACCTCTGCCTCCCGGGTTCAAGCAATTCTTCTGCCTCAGCCTCCTGAGTAGCTGGGATTACAGATGCCTGCCAACATGTCTGGCTAATTTTTGTATTTTTAATAGAGACAGAGTTTTACTGTGTTGGCCAGTCTGGTCTTGAACTCCAGAGCTCAGATGATCTGCCCACCTCAGTCTCCCAAAGTGCTGGGATTCCAGGCGTGAGCCACCACATCCGGCCTGGAGAGCTACTTTCTTATGATGGTGTTTCCTGGAGCCTTCCAAATGAGGGTACAAATTAATGGTTCTCATATTTTAGCACATTTCTTACCTGGGAGGTTGTTAAAATGAAGATTCCCAAACTTTACCCATAAAGTTTTTAATTCAGTTTTGGATAGGTCAGTGGAGCCCAAGAATCTGAATTAAAAAAAAAAATACCTCTGATAATTTGAGTATAGGTGGTTAATGTTCCGTAATTTGAAACACATTGGCTATTCCTGCTTTTGAGATTCAGAGTAAGTAACTTTGTGGCCTAAAATAGTCATATGACCTTATGCTTTTCTTTAATACATAAAGTTACAGTCTATTAATTAAACAATAGCATTTAATTTAAAATATATACTGCAAACAAAAGACCTATTTTTGTACATCTTAAGCAGATATCATTTATCTTATTGTTGAAAGTTCTATGGTAATGTTGTGCTTTTTCTCCAAATAATTGGCATTGTGACATTCCTCTATCTTCATTTCTTAATGGTTTAATATGATTTTTTCTCCCTGGTTCTGCTTCCTATTTAATCTGCTACTGCCTGTTAAATCAGCTTCCCTTCACGGCAAAAACTGAGGCTGCTTTTGTTAGATTAAACATTCTTTTTTTATCTGACCCAGCTTTCAGCTTCATCTACTTAGTTATATCATTGGTTGGGTAACAGAAATTGCCAGGATGTCACCCAGTGGGAAAATCAATTCATGAAAGAAGGCCTGGTGCTGTGTGTTTAACTATAGAGCATCTCTTTTCTTTCTCCAAGCATATCTGTCTCAGCGCACCTGGGTATTCCTCCCGAGGGCTAAGAAGAAGTTTGAATTGCCCTGCCGTTAATTAACAACATCCCTTTCCCCTTATATTACAGGTGAACTTGATTCATTCTCTTGTATATATTCCTAAGAGAGAGACTCACTGTGAAAGGACACATCACTATAAAATAAAGAGAAGGCCAATGGTGAAGTTCTTGAAAGATAATTCATTGTTCTAGATGGTTTTTAAAATAAATGTGTCTCATGATAGAATCCAGCATCCAAGTAGGAGCTAAGGATGTTCGTGTTCCATGAATTTAGGTGTTTCAAAGATACACGCCCCCATCCCACTCCTGACATTTAATATCTCTTAGCCTTTGGATTGAACTCAATTGTTCTTAATCTGGGCCTATGGCCTTTTACAGAGGGTGCAGCAGATAGAGGCTTCATTGGGTTTATGGAATTTGTGTATGTGCCTACGTGCTTTTTTTGGAGGAGATCTTTCTCAGCTTGTATGAATTTCTCCATGGAGTGTATGATACCAAAAAGATTACGAACCATTGAAGTAAAGATCCAATATGTTGGAATATAAAAAATTAATCCTGCTTGGAAGTAGCAGTATTTTTCCAGGGGACTCAGAGTTAATTTCCACAGGAAGCTAAACTTAAAAGGGGAGCTTATTGCTTTTCAGGAGAAGTTATTTAGAAGGAACTACAAGATGACCCTCTGTCCTTCGAGCCTAGGGGACTGTCTATCTGTGAGCTGTGTTCTGTGATCATCTATATGAACCAGTTGCAGGATGTTGAGTTGAAGCTAACTCTCACACCCAATTTTAAAGTACAAACTTTTAAATGCATTGTGACTATTGATCAGTGTTTAAGGATGGGGAAAGAGAAGGTGGATACTAAAAATACATAACACATGCAAATTTCCTCTACCTCTCTCTACACTATAAAGCTTTCCAATAAAAGGATTATTTATTTTAAAAGTAATGCTATAGTTACAAGTGTAGGCTAGTGGCTTGTTTGTAAAGAGATCAAATATTAGAAAGATATTGAAGAGAAATGGGGAATCTTAACGATCCCTTAAAAATTTTTCCTATTATTTACTAAGTCTACTGTTTCACTTTTAGTCATCTTGCATACCACATAGAATTTTGATTATGCTAAAATCAATATATATCATAATATTATATAATATTATAATTCAAGCCAAGCACAGTGACTCACATCTGTAATCCCAGCACTTTGGAAGCCTGAGGCAGGTGGATCACCTCAGGTCAGCAATTCAAGACCAGCTTGGCCAACATGGTGAAACCCTGTCTCTACTAAAAATACAAAAATTAGCTGGGTATGGTGGTGGGTGCCTGTAATCCCAGCTACTCAGGAGGCTGAGGCATGAGAATCACTTAAACCCAGGAGGCAGAGGTTGCAGTGAGCCGAGATCTCAACACTGCACTCCAGCCTGGGCAACAGAGTGAGACGCCATCTCAAAATCAACCAATCAATCAATGAATCAGCATTTTCATCTTTAAAATGATGACACTAATACTAACTTTTGTACAGGGTTGGTTATATGAACATTTAATAAAATAATCCTAGCAAAATGTTCGCAACACAGCCTGGTCCATATATGTTTGAAATATATTTGATATTATTATTATATCTGCAGAGTAATTAATTGAGAAATGTAAAAATGGGATGCTTACATTAACATCTTGCTTTCAATTTTTGTTTATTCTTCATTAGGTTGGACTTTTTAATACCTCATTGGGCCTTGGACAGGGTTCACTTTCGGCTGAATATAGATACACCAGGGGCATGTATTATTATTATTTTTTTTGCTTTCTTGCTTCGTTTCTTACATATACTTTTCTTTCCTGATATCCCCAGGTTGATTCCATATTTTTCTGGATTCCCTTCTTCTGATCCAAGAAACTTATCTCTCCTGTATTGAACTTCCTCAAGATTTTATGTCTTATAGCTAAGAAATATTTAAAAATTGTCATCAAAGTTACGAAACATTTTGGGCTACAGTGTAAGCTATAGAAACATTAATGTCTGTCTGACACCATTTGCACTGAATTAGGGAATCCTTGGTAGTTGTTTATTGGAAGGATGGACCCTACTAATAGAAATTTGGGGCAAAGGGAAGAAGATATTCTAAAGAGCAATATAACTTTCAACCTAAGGACTTTGTAGAAATGCTATTCTGCCCACTCATGGGCATAATGACCCCACATTACAGAGGCAGTTGAGGGCCAGCCTCAGGTTCCAGCCTGGATTTTGAATCTCAGCTCCAAGTTAAAAACTGGGTGGCCTTGAAAAAGTTATTTAACCTCTTTGTGCCTACATTTTCTCATCTGTAAAGGAAGAAGGAAAAAGAAAGAGTACCTACATCAGAGGGCTGTTGTAAGAATTAAAGCTAATATAATGCAAAGCACCTAGAATAATAGTAAATGCCAGATGTATGTGATTATGTAACTGTTTGCTATTATCATTTCTAGGGCAATCCCAATTTCATCTCTGTTTTCACTAATCAGAAACTAATCCTTTGTCATACCAAGTGTCTTGATTCTGAGTTCAGACTCATTAAGACATCTTTCTATATGAAAGTTGGTTTTTGTTTTCAACTCTCGTATTAAGATGAAAAGGACCAAGGTCTGACATAATTGAAACCACCAAAAATTTCATTTTATTTCATTATTTTACTTTATTTTATTTTTTGAGACTGAGTCTCACTGTATCACCCAGGCAGGAGTATGGTGGTGTGATCTCAGCTCACTGCAACCTCCACCTCCCGGGCTCAAGCAATTCTTTCACCTCAGCCTCCCAAGTAGCTGGGATTACAGGCATGTGCCACCACGCCCAGCTAATTTTTGTATTTTTAGTAGAGAAAGGGTTTCACCATGTTGCCCAGGCTGATCTCGAACTCCTGAGCTCAAGTGATCCACCTGCCTACTAAAAAAAAATATTTGAGACCATACTTCCCCATTTAATCAGAATAGACAACAGATAGATGTATTACCACTCAAGGAAACTGACATTAGCGGAGTAGCTCATAGGTTATATTTCTAAAGCAATACAAGTACAACCCACAAACAGAAAAAACCAAATTCCACTGCACCATTCTATTACATTTCAATGCACTACAGCCAAATTCTTTAACTCACTAGTTTCTCTTACAATTTATTTCTCCTATGCCTCCTTCCCTCGTCTTTCTTATATGTTTGGAATGATGAGTGAAGATAAATGACTTGCCTAACACTAACTCAAACCAGATACAACAACCCACTTATATGAAAATTGCACCACACCCCAAATTTATGTCAGATCATAACCACCCAAACACATCTAAGTTTTCTATTATCCCCTTACTTAGGAATAGGACTACAGAAAGTTTTTATTTTTTCTTGGAAGTGTCTTATATTCATGGCTTAATAAATTAGGCTTTTTTTCTTTCTTTCTTTTTTTTTTTTTTAGCAGTGTGTAATTAACCTGTGGAACCCATGATGAGATATCACTCTGGTTTGCAGCATAGCATGTTTCTAGCAGGGATTAAACATTTATATATGGAAAAAAAGAGAAAGCATTTGTGGTTGCTCCACTTTGGGTAAAATTACAGGCCTATCAATCTGAATGCAGCAGAGCATGAAATCAGGAAGTATTTTTCCCTCCACAGAATATTGGATTGCACAGTTAGGTGTACTTTGGGAGCAACGTTTCTGAATGGGATGAAAGATGGAACATGGAACATACTTAAGGAATCAACCTTCCAACGTGATTTCTGTGCTAGCTCATATCATGGGTTTTCAATCTCTGCCCCTGGGCGCTGAGCTTGGTGAATCACACTTCACTCTTGTCCACTTCTCCTACGTGGCTGTCATTCAAGTTGTTGACATGCATCTCTATGACAAAATGGAGATACCCAGGTGGTGGTTGCAAGACAACAGAGACTGGTTTCTGCCATTGCTGTTGTTTGTTTGCTTGAGAGGAGGAAAACAGATGAAATGAGTCATTTGATGGGTATCCTTTTAGCTAAGTACTTTGGCTGGCATGGAGGATAAAACCTTATTATTAGAAGCAAAAAGAGAGAGACAAGCAAATTTTTTTTACTTTTTTCTTTTTCTTTCTTTTTTTCTTTTCTTTTCTTTTCTTTTTCTTTTTTTTTTTTTTTTTTTTAACGGAGTCTTGCTCTGTCGCCAGGCTGGAGGCAGTGGTGGAATCTCGGCTCACTGCAACCTCCACCTCCTGGGTTCAAGAGATTCTCCTGCCTCAGCCTCTCTAGTAGCTGGGACTACAGGTGCGCGCCACCACGCCCAACTAACATTTGTATTTTTAGTAGAGATGGGGTTTCACCATGTTGGCCAAGATAGTCTCAATCTCCTGACCTTGTGATCCGCCCACCTCAGCCTCCCAAAGTGCTGGGATTACAGGCCTGAGCCACCGTACTGGCCTCTTTTTGGTTTCTGGTTTGTTATTGCAGCTGCTAACTGGTTGACTTATGACTGGACATCTCTTTGTAATGAGAACTGTGGACAAATTAAATACATTACAAATCTTGTCTAAGGAATGCTTTTGGTTGCTATTCCATAGAAGGCTGACAAGAGAAGATCTATATTTGTGCTGTCCAGTGCAGTAGCTGCTAGCAACAGGTGACTATGGAGCATTTGAAATGTGGCTAGTCCGACTGAAATGTGTTGTAAGTCTAAATTACACACAAAATTTCACAGACTTCAAATGAAAGATAACTCAATATGTTTTATGTTTACTGCATGTTGAAATGACAATATTTTGGATATATTTTATTAAATAAAATGTATTATTAAAACCAATGTCACCTATTTTTAAAAATGCATTATTGTTTTAAATTTTACTTTAAGTTCTGGGATACATGTGCTGAACGTGCTGGTTTGTTACATAGGTATACATGTGCTATGGTGGATTGCTGCACCCATCAACCTGTCATCTATGTTTTAAGCCCCACATGCATTAGGTATTTGTTCTAATGCTCACTTTCCCCTAGCCCCCTACCCTTCGACAGGCCCCAGTGTGTGATGTTCCCCTCCCTCCGTCCATGTGTTCTCATTGTTCAATTCCCACTTATGAGTGAGAACATGCAGTGTTTGGTTTTCTGTTCCTGTGTTAGTTGGCTGAGGATCATAGTTTCCAGCTTCATCTATGTCCCTGCAAAGGACATGAACTCATTCTTCTTTACGGCTGCATAGTATTCCCTGGTGATTTTGTGCCACATTTTCTTTATCCAGTCTATCATTGATAGGCATTTGGGTTGGTTCCAAGTCTTTGCTATTGTAAATAGTGTTGCAATAAACATATGCATGCATGTGTCTTAATAGTAGGTAGTTTTTTAAATGTGGCTATTAGAAAATTTAAAATTACCCTTGGGGTTTGCACTTGCAGCTTGCATTATGTTCCTATTGGATCACACTGACAAAAATCATCTGATTCAACAGCTCAAAGTTTCAAGTTAGCAATCACAGCTGGGTCAAGTACCAAAACACCCTTTTCACCATAACCACAAGTCAACATTATTTGTATTCTTGTCCTTGGAAGGGAACAAAACAATTACTCTAATGGACTTCTTTGGTGAAATTGTCTCCCATTTTCCCAGTGTCAGTTGTTGAATATGTACCTAATTACAAAGACTTCTTTTTTTAAAGTTAAAGTTCTGGAGGTAGCATAGTTCTGTTTCTTGAAGATGTGAGTTCTACCGGACATGATGCCATTTGCTCATGAGCAAGAGGGTTGTTTGGAGGCAATGATGAAACAATGATGGATTCAGTGTGTGTGAAAGAGAAGGAGAGAGAGATAGAGAGAAAGGAGAGAGAACACAGGTGTTTCTGAGCAATTCTTGTAAATATTTCATAGATCAAAAATTAGGGGATTTCATACAGGTCTTGGTGCTAAAAGGGATTTTTTGAAGTGACACAGAGAGGAATAATTAAGGATGAGTTTGAAAGTTAGGATTTCAATAATCAGACAACTTAAATTAGCTACTCATCTACTACTTAGATTGCATTATTTTAAAATTATTAAAAAATATTTAGGCTGGGTGTGGTGGCTCACGCCTGTAATCCCAGCACTTTCGGAGCCCGAGACAGGTGGATCACGAGGTCAGGAGTTTGGGATCAGTCTGGCCAACATGGTGAAACGCTGTCTCTACTAAAAATACAAAAATTAGCTGGGCGTTGTGGCATTCATCTGTAATCCCAGCTACTTGGGAGGCTGAGACAGGAGGATCACTTTAGCCCAGGAGGCAGAGGTTGCAGTGAGCCAAGATCATGCCACTGCACTCCAGCCTGGGTGACAGAGCAAGATTCCACCTCAAAAAAAAAAAAAAAGAGTTTAATTATATAATATAGAGATGGGGGTCTCACTTTGTTGTCCAGACTGGTCTCAAACTTCTGGGCTCAAGCAATCCTCTTGCCTTGGCCTCCAAAAATGCTAGGATTACAGGCATGAGACACCACATGCGGCCTGAAATAACTTTTAAATTAATATTTATTTGTCTCTTCAACTAATAGATAACCAAGAGGTTGTGCAGCTAACTAGAACCATACTTTCAACATTGACGCAATTATTGCATACTACCTAAATTTGGAGTGCTAATCAATCAAATGATGTCAGACCTGTACTATGAGCAAGAATGTGTAAGATATGATAATGATTTTAGGTTAGTACAGACTTCATTGTTGAAGGTTCTATATAACATACTGGTTATAACATGCAATTGTTCCAAAGGAGAGAATAAACTAGTCAAGATCTTTTGTTCTGCATCATTTGAATATCCATGAACAAATTCTGCTACAGCTCAGTTATATTCCATAGAATTTCAGGAAGTTTAATAATAAACAATCCAATGTAACTTTTTATTTGGTACCTGTTTTAGAGATTAAATAGTGACCTTTTTTCATAAACTTTCCTACATTTTTTAAATGGAAGGTTTAGTAACTGGGAGGTGATTAAAACCTTTGATATGAACATCAAGAAAAATCAAAAAAGAGAAAACATATATAGCATAAAATTATAACATACTGGGCCATGTACAGGTTTTGGGAGCTACAGATTCTAATTCTGACTCTGTGTTAATCTGCAGTCTGATTGTAGATGAATAGATTATTATTTTTCTTTCTATAACACATCGATGAACTGTGCTATTTCACAGAGCTTTTGGGAAAGAGAACACAGCCCCAAAATATTAAAGCACTTGGCACAAATGAAAGTACTATATAAGACAATAGAAAAGCCGTGACCGATGAGACGTTTTACCTCTGATTTATACTCCAGTGAGACTTAAGATACTATGAGAGGATGCCAAGCCAAGAGTTCTTTAAAGAAAATCAAGAACCATCTGCTTCTGGGGTTGGTAAAATGATGTGTGAACTCAAAGTATGGAAGTCCACTTTAACTGTCACTGTAATTCCTTGACGTCCTTTAAAATATTGTGTGCATTAAGAATCAATAAACACTTCTTGATGTCCATAAATAAATAAAATAATAATTAGTAGTATGTATTAAGGCCTAAAACCTAAACATATTTAGTAATATAAAGTACTAGTATATTGTAATATGTTGAGTGGAAATTGTAAAAATGTCCTAATATGAGATGATATATAGTGTTGTGCTTTATAGGGAACCCTTATAGCTAAAGGCTAGAAGCCTGCTCAGGGAAAAAGCTAACAATCAGTCAAGCAATAGTAATTGAGTTCCTACCAAGGCCTATCACTGGGCACAAACTGAAGGCCAGGCCTCAACTAGATGGGGATCATGGCATAGGACTATGAAAAAGCACAAAGTAACATATAATTAAAAATAAACTTGCATGGTAAAGTCTGATGATGTGGTTGTCAAGGGAATAGAGATAGCGCACAGGTGGAGGGAATGAGGGTGACATGCTAAAGGACCCCAGGTAAGAGAGAACACAGTGAGATTCAGGAGGCAGCAAAGCTCAGTGATTGCTCTATGCTTAGTGTGGGGAAACACTAAGTACCTTAAAGTCAGAAAACCTGGAAATGCACATAAGGCTTTTTTCTTTAGCATTTGTATAACTTTGGGCAGACCTCTTCATAAAGCCTGTTTCATCTCTGGTAAAATAAGAATAAAAGTTGGCCGTCCTTCAAACACGGTGATCAAATTGGGTAAACGTACTCCAAAAACTGTAGTTTGAGTTAGCAGAGTTAGCTTAGGGAGTGGAAGGAGCTAGGCATGGTAGGGGCAGAGGTTGTGTGATGGGAATGGCAAGCTGTACAGTTGGAGAGAGGGGAGCAGGCCAGGTCTCAAAGTGCTCTGGATACTCTGCTGTGGAGTTTGCTTATTATCTTGTAAGTTACAAGGAAGCATGAAAAAGATGAAGCAGGGGAAAGATATGATTGTATTTGCATTTTGCAGTGTACAATGACCACACGCACAGTGGGTTGGTTGGTGGGTGGCTGGGAGGTGAGGACAGACAGGTGGATGTGTACGCTGGCCATGGCAATGGTTTAAGTGAGAAAAATAATTGAGGGTGTGACACAGAGAGGGATTATGAGTTTGTGAACTTTTCTTGGGAAAGAAAAGGCAGGCTTTACTGACTAGTTAAAAGTGGGGCATGAGTGAAATTTGGGCATCTAGAATAATTCCCAGATTTCTGTACTGAGCGAGATAGTGAATACAAGAGAAGCACATTTAGAGAAAGGGAGAAATGATGATTTCTATTAGAACTCGTTGGAATATCGAGCAGAACATCCAAGGAAAATGATCCAGTAAGGGGGAGGATCTAAGCATCAGAACACTTATGTTCTACCTAACACAAGACTCTGTAGAATGAACCTAACACGAGATTCTATAGGATGCATTTCATCTTAGCATCAAAAGAAAGGTCTGGAACCTTCATACTACATGGCAGGTGAGAACATAAAATGGTGTCATCATTTTGGAAAACAGTTTGCCAGTTCCTCAAAAAGTTAAAATAGGGTTGCTATGTGATTCTATAAGTTCCCTTTCTCATATATTCCCAAGAGAAATGAAAACATGTATTTATATGAAGTCTTGCACACAAATGTTTATAGCAACATTATTCATAATAAAAAAGTGAAAGCAATGCAAATGTCTATCAACATGGATAAACAAAATGTGGTCTAGCTATACATTGGAATATTATTCAAGAATAAAAGGGAACGAAGTACTGATATATTCTACAACATAGATGGACCTTGGAAACAGTGCTAAGTGAAAGAAGCTGGACATAAAAGGGCACATATTGTATGATTCCATTTATATGAAGTGTCCCACATAGGCAAATTCAAAGAGACAGAAAGTAGATTAGTGATTGCCTAAGGCTGGGCTGGGTAGGAGAAAGGGGGTAGTGAATACTAATGGATTTGGCTTTTCTGTGGTGATAAAAATGTTCTAAAAATTGACTGTGGTCATTGTTGTACAATGCCATAAATGGGCTAAAACCCATCAAATTATTTACTCTAAAGCGTAAATTTTATGGTATGTGAAATATTTCTCAATAAAGCTGTTAAAAGCAAAAGGCCATTGGCAAATACGTAGGTGAACATTTCCATTCCCATCCAACTGAACCCATCGAGTAAGAATGCATGATTCAGATGAGAGGACTTTGCTTTTGGCAATGTGATTGTCTAAGCTAATGGACACACATCCCAGCAACCATATCTAGAAATACTGCATAAAATATAGCAAAAAAATGTTAAGAAACCACCTGAGCCTGCATGAAAGATGGGTTTTACAGGTGTCAGATATTGGAACTACAGGTGCTCTTTAAGTAGGTGAACAAATTGGGAGGCGAGAAGTTGGTTCCAATACAAAGCAAGAAATTGTTTTTCTACTGACTATGCACAAATGGCAGACAAGACCTTGTGAAGAAGGAGCTGTTATGGAAACCCCAGCTTACAGCCAGGGCTACACACTTAGCAAATGGAAAATGGAAAAAAATCTACTTACCACCAGAGAGAGACAAAAAAAAAAGTCTTATTTCTTGCTGATTTCCAGGCAGAGCAAAATTTTCTTATAAGAAATCACAACCCAAGTCTTGTTCCTTAAGTAGGTTTGGAGTCTGAATTTCTAGCTAAGAAGTTAACATAAACTTGGTCAAAACCCAGTGCTATTCCCGAGATATCTGGAAGCATCACACGCAAAGTTGCAGCAGAGGGACTTTCCCTCAACCTAGGCAGTTGGGACTTATCACACAACAAAATCCCACTGAAGATGAGCTCACAATCCAACATTTAAAGAGATGCCGGGAACAAATTCCTCACAATCAAAAGTCTATACATTCAACAAATCAGAATACTCCCCTTAACTCCTAAAACTTGACATAGTAAAACCAAATCTGAAAGAGAATATAAAATAGTTTTTAAAGAGATGAATTATTAAGCAGTTTGAAGCCATGAAGTAGAGGCATATATGTTAACATGGAAAGGTGTTAAAAAGAGTGCTGAATTCAAAAAAGAAGAAGAACATGACCTCTCTAGCACAAAACCATGTATAGAAGAATAGAATAGGAATGGGGATTGCCATAAACAATAAATAAAGTAAAATAATAATAACAGCTCCTGCGTGGACTGGCGATGACAGCAGGCCTTGGCCGAAGGCACCATCATGTATATAGGGAAGTGCAAAGGTCTCAGAGTCAGATGGCCTCCATTCAAATCCTGGAGCTGCCACCTCATTGACTGGGTCACCTTGGATAGGTAAGTTACTTAATTACTCCGTGCCTCAGTTTCCCCTTTCTAAATTACCATTTACCATAGTACTCCTCCATAGGAGTGTTGAGAAAATATATCATGCTTGGCAAACATTTTAGCCATTGCAGCAGCCCCTGTTATGTACTGCCCAGGCCCTCTTCAGGATAGAGGGATCCCCTCTTCCTGGTGCTGAGAGTGCTGTAGGCAGGAGTCTCTTAGCTGCAGACAGCTGCCTTACCTGAAGTTACCCTCCCTTCCTGAGGTGGCCTGTCTCCAATATGTGAGATGATGGAGTCTGACCTCTTGTCCCTGCTGAAGACATCTCTGAAGGACCATCTTAGCTCTGCCTCCTACTGGGGTGGGATACACTTATATATGTTTCAAGTATCTCATATTTTAGAATAAAATTAAAGTAAGCATGATGCATGGCCTTCATAAATCTGGGCTGCCTGGATTATTCTCCCACCATGACAGTGTTTCTCTAATTTTTAATTTTAATCTCAATGGTCTTTCACTTTCAGAATGGTAGATTCCGCATAAGTATACACCTTCATCATGCTACTACCCACTATGCTTTACTTCCTAGTAGATCTTTTTCTTTTAAACAAATGGTAACATTTAGTTCCCACTTTAGAAAGCTAAATTCTGAATTTACTTTGTTTATAATATGCATACATAGATTGTTCCCAACAAGTTTCCTAAGATAATCACCTCTTTGGAAGCTGCTCTTCCACTTTGTTGCAGTCATATTGTCCATACAATTTATCTTCAGTTTTTTTTTTTTTTTCTGGATTTCTTACTCTCTGTCCCTTGAATTCAGTGTCGTTTCTTTTTGATGGCATCTTGGAGTCTCTGACAAAAAGTTTCCCACCTGTTCTTTGCAAAATAAACTCCTCTTGTCAGTCAGTATGCTTGTCATTAAATCATAACTCTAACATGAGAAAGGATTCTCTCTCTTCCTATATATATATTACTCTTTTTCATTGAGTATAAGTCACAAAGGCTTAATTTAGAAAAAAAGTGTTGATTATTACTCTACCATCAACTGAACTGATTGTTAAAAACTATCATCTTTTCTGAAATCAAGTCTTATGATGAAAGAGGAATTCAGACATTACCTGTGCCCTCAGGTCTCTGTTTCTTGATCTGAGCTTCAAAGTCTCCAGAGATACATGGTAGATTTTTAATGATTGTATCATGTGTTCCTACATGAATCAGCAGAGGTGGGTAGTGATCACTGTCTGATTAGTCCTGGCAGGTTGTCGGCCGTAGCTTGCAGGGGTGCTATGGGAAGATGGCGGAATTCCCGACGTGCTTCTGCAAAATTGTATGTATTCATCCCCCTCTGTTCTCAGTAGGGTGTTACCACCTACAGATCCTTTGCTTTCCCCGCTGGATACTAACAGCCTTTTTCATAATTGCTAGCACCTATGGAATTGAGTGTTGAATTGAACAAACAATAGTCTTTCTCTGTAATGTCAGAGTTATTCATAAGACGAGGCAGTGTTAGACATAAGAAAGAGCACTGGGCAAAGAATCGGACAACCATGATTTGGTTCCATTCTTTTATTATCAAAGAATAAAAAAAAAATATTATTTTAAGATACAGTCCCAAGTCTTACAAGGAATTTGAAGGCTTCTGGGGTCTAATCTAGGCCATGCCCATTCTGCCTTCCCTTGCTGTGTGCCCCTGACACAAGCATGGAAACACGTATTCACTTACCTTTGCCCTTGGGAACACTTTGGTGGGGAAAAATATTGATATAGGTTAGCATTTTTATAAACTGTCAAGTTGTATGTATATAAATTAATAGGAAAGTTTTAATGAAAATTGTCCTTCCCTGGGGTAAATAGTTCCTCCCTTTCTTTCTGCTGTGCTCTGTCACTCCACATTCCCACCCACTGGCATCTCTTCCCTTATCCTCTGGGAAACTTCCTCTTTCTGGCTTTCTTCCTAGAATCTTTCTCTCCCTTCTTCTCTAAGAATCCTTTATTGTACAAACTGGGCAATATGGTGAAAGCCTGCCTCTACTAAAAGTAAAAAATGGTGGTACATGCCTGTACTTCAGCTACCAGAGGCTGAGGTGGGATGATCGCCCGAGCCTGGGAGGTCCAGGCTGCAGTGAGCTGAGATCACACTACTGCACTCCAGCCTGAGTGACTGGAGTGAGACCATGTCTCCAAAATTAAAAAAACAAGGAAAACCACTGTAGAAAATAATCTGGAGTGCTGAGAGGTATTATTTAAGACCCTTTATCTCACCCTCTAGCAGGGAGATGAGCTTGCATCTGTATCAAGTAGAGTTGGTCATTAGCTCAGGCAGGAGACACAGGAGAGTCCCTGTTTTGCAAGCCACAGTATCTGCTCCTAGAGCCTCTAACTGAACTCACAATTGTTAAGATTCCCTCATGGACTCTCCGGGGAAATTTATTTGTCATCGTATGCTGACAAGTTCTTACCCCATAGCAATTAAGCGCTGGGGAGAAATTTCATGTTGCTGGGAGAAAACATACTGTGTGGCCTGGAGGCCTCAGAATATTTCCATAAACAGCAGATGTTTGATTTCTGTTGCAATGATTCATGAAGCCAGACTTGCTCTCATGATAAGAATTTGAATGAGGAGGAGGCAAACTTTTACTTCAAGCAAAGAAATGATTAGTGTCCGTAAGATAGAAGTTTATGCATACATTAGTGATGAGGCCCTGATCTAGTTGATTATGGTATTTAAAGCCAACCAAAAGGGGCCTTATTTTCTGTTTTAAAAGTAATTGTAGAAAATTTGGAATATATAAAGTGCAAAGATGGAAATGAAAAATCTGCAAATCCACCCTGCCCCTCCCAAAGACAAGTGTATCTTTAGTGATAAGAGACTGATAATAGGGAATGGGCATTGTCAACTTAATACCAGACACCGTGTCGCCATCTCAGTGACTGAGATGGAACGCCAACCCAGGCAGACTGTTCATCGTCTGTGCTCCTAATCCCTTGCTACACTGCTCCCAAATGACAGTATCTGAAGGGTGCTTCTAGGATCCCAGAATAATTGTAAAGCAAATGACCAAGGTGCCAGGCACCAACCATGCGTTATCCTAGTTAATTCCCATAGTAACCCTTTGAGGAAGGTACTATGATTATCTCCACTTCTTAGGTGAGGAAACTTGGGCTTAGAGAGGTGATAAACCTGCCCAAGGCCAAGTTTACACAGCTTATGAACAGGGAAGCTGGGATTCAAAACAGATCTTTTGAGCAGAATCCTTACTCTTGGGAACCATAACAAACATTTACTGCTTTCCTGGACTGTTAGAGTTAGAGGGGATCCCAGGAGTCATCTTTTCCAAATTGCTTATTTTATAAAAGGGGCAATTGAGAATCAGAGATCTGAAGCAATTTGCCAAAGGAAATAGAGTCGGTCAACGGCCATGCCTAACATTCAAATCTCCTGGCTAGCAGCACAGTGTTCCTTCAATTGAGCAGGGCTACAGTTGCAGGAAGCAGAAAGGTGTTTCTGAACCCTGGGCAGTTTCTTTCAGAGGAACAGTTTTGTATCATTTCTTACATCATTTTCTTGGGTCATCCTCCATGACACCCACACAAACTTCTCATATTTCCTGTATTTTTCACATGCTAGGAATTCACCTAGGAAAAGTACAGTTCAGCTGGGTGCAGTGGCTCACTCCTGTAATCCTAGCACTTTGGGAGGCCAAGGCAGGTGGATTACCTGAGGCCAGGAGTTCAAGACCATCTTGGCCAACACCGTGAAACCTTGTCTCTTACTAAAAAATACAAACAATTAGCAGGTGCAGTGGTGGGACCTGTAATTCCAGCTACTTGGGAGGCTGAGGTAGGATAATCGCCTGAAAATGGGAGGCAGAAGGTTGCGGTGAGCTGAGATCATGCCACTGCACTCTAGCCTAGGCTACAGGGCAAGGCTTTGAGAAAAAAAAAGAAAGAAGAAGAGAAAGAAAGAGAGAGAGAGAAAGAAGAAAGAAAGAAAGAAAGAAAGAAAGAAAGAAAGAAAGAAAGAAAGAAAGAAAGAAAGAGAAAAGAAAGGAAGGAAGGAAGGAGGAAGGAAGGAAGGAGGAAGGAAGGAAGGAGGAAGGAAGGAAGGATGAAGGAAGAAAGGAAGGAAGGAAGAAAGAAAGAAAGAAAGAGAAAATGAAAGAAAGAGAAAGAAAGAAAGAGAGAAAAGAAAGGAAGGAAGGAAGGAGGAAGGAAGGAAGGAAGGAAGGAAGGAAGAAAGAGAAAGAAGGAAAGAAAGAGAAAGAAAGAAAGAGAGAAAAGAAAGGAAGGAAGGAAGGAGGAAGGAAGGAAGGAGGAAGGAAGGAAGGAAGGAAGGAAGAAAGAGAAAGAAGGAAAGAAAGAGAAAGAAAGAAAGAAAGAAAGAAAGAAAGAAAGAAAGAAAGAAAGAAAGAAAGAAAGAGAAAGAAAGAAAGCAGGCAGGCAGACAGGCAGGCAGGCAAGGAAGCAGCTCAGCCTCTAGGGCGTTAAACTCCACTTCCCAGAAACTCAAGGCAGTGTATGAAAGCCAAAATTCCACCCATAGAAGTCATTGGATGGACTTTTGACTCTCTGGTTCCAAATGTACAGGAAGAGATCAAACACAAGAGAAAAATCATCGGAACACCATGTCCCTAACTATAGGAGCAAATCTTTCTTTGTGCTAAATAGATGAAAGGTAACGGACGCTTGAACCTTAGCTCTGGTGAGAGAGATCCAGGTGAAGTGTCGTCATTGTCTGAATGGCCACATAGTTCCATTTTTCAATCAACAGAAGCTCCATGTATGGAAGAGAGGAGCAAGGCACAAAGGCAAAGGAACAAGGCGGTAAGTGAAATATTTAAGGTCATGAGGTGACAGAGGCTTAGAAGCCAAGAAAAGAATTCCGGAGGAATCATTTGCAAGAAACAATGAATTATGTCTTCTCCAAACAATGTATTGAACGGACAAGCTCACGTTGGGCAATCTCACTGCTTTTTTCTTGAACTCCTTGTTCTCTGTCTCTGTCTCTCACCCTTTTACCTCTTACACAATATATTTCTTTAACCCCATATTCGCATTGAAGAGTAGGGTAAAGGCTCACAAAATCTGTTGCTTTCCAGAGTTCTTGCCAATAGAGTCTCAGGAAGACAGCCAACTAGTCTCACTGGCTGGGCTAGCAATCAAGAGTGTATGCCTTGATGCAGTTATTATCTTACCTGGGAGTACCTTTTAAGTGCAGCCTTCTTTTGCACCTAAGTATGCCTAGAAAAAATCAGTCTTCCAGGTTTTTCTGTATCCTGAAATTTCTTGTCCCACTTCCCCCAGTAAGTAACATAGTACCTGCTCTTTTACTGGTTGTATGTGTGTTTTTAATTAGACACATGTCTTTTGGAGGCATTTCAGGAGCCGTTAAACTGTTTTTCTCTTTTTGAACATAAAAAAAATCCCCAATTACTTCACTACTTGTGTCAAGCTTGATTCTTAAAGGTTTGAAAAGTTTTTCAGATGGAAGAGACTGTGGCAGCCAAACATGTATCGTGTTTCAAGTTATGTCAGTTCAATGATTTTTAACAAAGAAAAGTCATCTGGTGGATGACAATGCTTGACAAAAATCAAAGTAATGCTTACCATGTAGATCAATTTATTCGACTTACTAGAAAATTAGATAGAGGAAGAGAAAAATCTCTAATATTACAAACTTCAGCATCCCTAAAGGGAAGTGCCAGAAAGTTCATTTGTAAGTCCTGGTTTACGGTGTTTCCTCTTTTCCAGTGCTCAGGCCACTTAAACATTTGGCATAAAGTAGTGCATTAAACCTCTAATTCCCCTAGGGTACTAAATGATACCTCCCTATTTTGAATATCTGATGGTGGGTTGGCTTTAAGAAATCTACCAGACCTGCTTCTCCTCCCATGATAGTTTATCAATTCCATTATCATTCAACTAAGTAGAGTGGCCTAGAATTGCCTGAGCTTCCTGAGGAATTAAAGATAATCATCATCAATAAATATTTATTGAACACCCTTTTTCTGGTTAAGAGACTGTGCCAGGCACTGTACGAAATCTGATTACAGCTCCACAGCTACTGCCCAAAGGGGCTTGCAATCTAATTATAGACAGCCCAGATGAGATAAGCACAGATGACGAGCTCTGGCTAGGCAATCCTGTGTTGTTCATCTAAAAGGGAGAGAGGATTAAAAAAACATAGTGTACTTTGTTGGGTTAAAGGAAAAATGACTTTCCCTCTCCTCTGATCCTTTGTGTTTATTTTCAGTCTGGGTTTAGCGAAATAAGTTTGAATTTTCATAGATGTTGCTATCCATGAAGTCTTATCCACTGCTTTATAAAGTCCAAGGCAGATTTCATAATTTTTGCTGTTCTCTCCCTTCCTTTCTTCTTGTGCACCCCCAGGCCTTGAGCAGGACTTAATGCCACTTAAAGCAGAAACAAGTGGTATCCAAGAAATAGCCTTTTTCACAGCAACAAGGTTTTGGCCTTCCTTATGTTCTGAAGCACCAAAGCAGCAGAGAGACTCAGAGGAGAAACCATATAATGAAGAAAGGGTAACGAAGACCCCCTCATGTTTTATATCAGTGGTTCTCCAACAGCAGCTCCTGAATCACAGCACCAACATCATCTGGAAACTGTTAGAAATGTGCATCTTCAGGCCCCACTTCACACCAACTGAACCAGGACTTGCAATGGAACTCAACCACTTGGCCTTTGACAAAGCCCCGCTGGTGAAGCTGAGGTGCTCTCGGGCTGAGAATTGCTGCTTTGTATGCTCCACAATCACAGGGGTTTTGAGACAGCTCTGTCACTGCTGCTATTTGGTGCCTACTGGTATAAAAATCCCAAAGCAGACATGCTTCTAGAATGTCATTTGGCCAGAGTTCAAAAGGTATCTCCATAAACTCAAAATAATCATATTTAGGACATTAATAAGGAAAGACTGAATGAAATTTGTGGGGAGGGGGAGAGGCCAGAGGCCTTTGGAAGAGTCTTGTTCCCTAGGTGGACCCCAGTTTGTTCTGGAAGAATCTGAGAGTGAATACAGGGAAAGAAGCCCCTGTGATCTGCTATGGTGTCTTTAGATTCCACTGGAAGTTTGTAAAGTACAATAGCCACTGTCAGTGTATTAACCCAAGTGACCTAATGATTCATCAGTGATGACCTTGTGAGTGAAAATTACCTTGGCTGTAGGAAACGGTTGCTTGCCAGGACCTGGTGTCAGGAGTTGCAAAGTTGGATGTCTTAGATGTGGAAAAAGAGACGGCCAAGGCAGCCCAGAGCAAGACTGTTAGTCCACTTTCACACTGCTGATAAAGACATACCTGAGACTGGGCAATTTACAAAAGAAAGAGGTTTAAAGGACTCAGCTCCACATGGCTGGGGAGGCCTCACAATCATTGCTGAAGGCAAGGAGGAGCAAATCATGTCTTACATGGATGGCAGCAGGCAAAGAGAGAGAGCGTGTGCAGGGGAACCCCTCTTTATAAAACCATTAGATCTCATGAGACTTACTCGCTATCATGAGAACATCACAGGAAAGACTTGCCCCCATGTTTCAATGATCTCCCACTGGGTTCCTCCCACAACACGTGGGAATTATGGGAGCTACAATTCAAGATGAGATTTGGGTAGGGACACAGGCAAACCATATCAAAGACCAACCAAGGGGAGCAGGAAGACCTGACATTCCTCCAAGAAATGGAAATGCAACTGTTGTGTTGAGCCGCTACAAACTTGCATAGAGAAGGCATACGTTGAAGACATGAAAGAAGAGACCCAGAGCCAACAAATGAGACATGGAGTTTTATCAGGGGCTAACACATAGGGCAGAGAGTCCAGTGGCAGTGGGCTGCATAGGAAAACCACCCTACGTACGGTCCAGTGGCAGCAGGCTGGGAAGGAAAACCATCATCACTTGCAAACAACATGCAGTCTATACAACATTTTCACTTAACATCCTCCCCTTAATGACCTCCACCTGGCAACCTTCATCCAACCCAAAACTCAGGGTCTCAATCCCCGTTATGGCCTGTGTTCCACTTGACAGGCAGAAGGGCTCAAATGTTCTTCACAGACAAGGAATGAATCTCCAGGTTGGCCACTCCAGGATTCCCTGGCTTGGAACACATATTCAGGTGCATTTGCCATACATATTCAGGGTCATTCTCAGGGTATGCTTAAGTTATTGCTATCAGGTATGTTTATCATACAGCAACTATATGACTATATGTGGTCCTTACACAATGGATAGGTTTATGACTTGATTATCTAAGGAAGGAATGAAAAGGAAGAGGAAAGAAAAAAGAGTGCAAGAACCATTGGGAGGTATCTAGGGGCAGATCAAGGGAGTCCTAACAACTTTGTGTACAGTATCTCATTTAATACCGACTCCTAAGGAGAGTTAGGTGACTGACTCAAAGTTCCTACAGTCTGTCCACTTTGGAGTCAGGAGTTGAGCTTAGGTCTGATTGACTCCAAACCCTGTAGGACGCCAAAATGTATAAGATTCCCATTATAAGTGAGGCATGGAGCTCTAAGAATTGTAAATACTTACTTCTCTAAATTTCACAACGACTCTCTTTCTGGCGTGATTATCACCCCCAGTTTAGGAAACAGCCGAGAAAGAGGAAGCAGTAATGGAGTTAGGGGAACAGAGCCCTGTGGCTTCCACCTTCACCTCTGATTTAGTCGGGGAATGAGAGATCCAGCAGATGTAAAAGCAATGGCAGACCTCAGTAAAGGGGGAGCCACATGGGCCTCAGGGAAGATGTTCCATGGTAAAATTATGAGGCTGTGCTCTGATTTTTTGGTTGGGGGAGACCTTACTTAGCTCATCTTGGAAAGATTCCAGAGCCCAGAAAAGGACTCTAACTTCAATATCTCATTGGGATGATGGAGACTAAGCCTTTCCACTCAAGACAGCAGGGGGTTTATAGCGCCTGGTATTGTTCTTTTCAGTGTAACGTAAGTGGCTACTTTCAGTACAGAAAAGACTGGCTGAAAAACCAATAGTGATTCCAGGACCGAGAATGGAGAAGCTTTTTGATTTAGGGTCCCAAGAATTCCTATTTCTAGAAGGAATGTGCTTCAGACTTGGAGCATCCTCAGGGAGCTCTATGAGACCCACGGGATTACTGAACCAATTCAGAGCTCTAACATCTCTGCATCTCAAATTTCTTTACAAGGATAATTCAAGTAGGGAAGCCCTTCTGGAAACATAGGACTTGAAAGCAAATAAAGGCATTCTATTAAGAATTAACTAAAATTAACACAAGAATATATTCCATTAATTTCAATTTAAATTAATAGGGGCATATTATAAGACATTGGCATTACTAGGATGCTCAACATGAACAACGTTTAATTTTAAAATGAATGTAAAAGCTTCCCTCTCTTAATGTTTTATATAATGCAATTAAAAAAAGAATTCATTTAGCTACAACGTGCACATATATATTTTTAATATAATTATGTGTGTATGCCACAGCTATCCATTTCTGCTATAACACTTTTACTGTGTCTCTCTATTCATTTCTGATAATGTATTTCTTTAATATCCACTTAATGAATGCTTTCCCCCACCCTCTTTTTTTTATTAAGCATATACAAATATAATATTTATAAAGACTTTTTAATTTTACATACATACATCTATGTATATCATTCATATAAAAATGACTGCAGAGGAAAACATTGGGTATATTGTTTTCAGTTTATGTCTTGCTATATTTTGAGGAGTAACACTTTAAAGATTTGCTTACTTTAAAATACCATGGTAAAGTTATCTATTAATATAGTGCATTGGTTTTTTTGATAAAGAATTGTCATTTAAAGAAATACTGGGGCATTATGTCCTAATGACAAGCCTAATGAGAAATGTCTGTCTCCAAATTTCACAAGAATAGAGAAAAAGTTGTTATGCAGCTGAGCCAAATTATGCTCTCCACCCCATCTGAGTAATTTAAACCCAGGCTGAATTGGGACAGGGACAGGTGTAATTGGCCTAGTGTCTGCTATTTCCAGCCTTGCAATTACCGTAATAAGGTTGTCTATAGAGAGGTCAGAAGCTAACGGCCAGTTTGGCTGTTTCCTTCTAAGACTGTCATCGGTGGGAGAACAAGGAGTCCATTGGGTCAGAAGAAAAAGCTGAATAGATGGTGGTAATTGGTCTAGTGACAGGATGATCTACCAGAAGACAACAGAAATAGTCAGCAGTGTTGAAAGACAAGGTAGCAACAAGGAAGCAATGTGGGATGAATGACGTCAGTGGATTTATAATTATAGCATAAATGAGGCTGAGGAGAGGCTGTGGGCCTGAGGTTAACAATCTAAAAAATGTTATGTGCTGGCTATAAATTCATTAGAAAAAGAAACGTGTACCCATAACCAGCTCTCTTGACTTATCCTACATGGCCAGGTCATAATGCAAACCTCAGAGGAAGAGAAAGTGCTGCTAGTCGATTTGAGAAGTGTCAAGCGTTTCATAACGGACCGCTCTGGGGGAGTGTGTTTTAGAATGAAATTCTAAAAGGGGCTCTCTTTAAGCACAGACTATTTTACTTTCCTGAAAAAATAACACTGGTGACACTAGTTTCCTAGGGTGACTGACTTTCACAGTGCATACGTGGGGCCCAAGGATGCGGATCTTGCAAACTTGATTCATTCCTATCCGCTTTGGACCTGCATAAATCTTTCCATAGCCTGGACCAAGAGTCCACTATCTCTTGCTGCCTCCACCCTTTTCATTGTGGGTCTGTCTACATCTGTTGTCTTAGGTTCAGTCCCCTTTGTGAATTAAAATTTGAAGAATTGTTTACTGATGCTTTTCTACCAGCCTTGGAGCCTCCTTTTTTCACTGAATGAGTTCCAGTTCAACAAGAACTTTATTCATGGTGCTCCTTTACGATAACTCTGTAGTGATGAACAGTAGTTGCTACAATCAAATTCAGACCAGTGACAGTCTTCAAGTGTGCTGCTGTGGATTTCTAAGAATAGTTCCTCCAACGTACCTTGTATACTAGGAAAATAGAATTGAGTTAAGAAGGGAAGAGGCTTTTGTTACTCTTAGCTTTTCGCCCTGTTGACTATGGAAACCACTTCATTTCTGCTATAATACTTCTACTGTGTCTCTCTATTCATTTCTGATAATGTATTTCTTTAATATCCACTTAATGAATGCTTTCCCCCACCCTCTTTTTTTTCTTTTTCTTTTTTTTTTTTTTTTTTTTTGAGACAGTGTCTCATTCTCATCCAGGCTGGAGTCCAGTGGTGCGACCATGGCTCACTACAATCTCCGCCTCCTAGTTTCAGCAATTCTCCCACCTCAGCTTCCTGAGTAGCTGGGACTACAGGTGCACCATGCCTGGCTAATTTTTGTGTTTTTTGTAGAGATGGGGTTTCGCCATGTTACCCAGGCTGGTCTCAACCTCCTGAGCTCAAGCAATCCACCCACATTGGCCTTCCAAAGTGCTGGGATTACAGGCATGAGGCACCGCGCCCAGCCTTTATAGATGCTTCTTAAATAGATGAATAAATCACAGAAGGAGATCTTTAAATGCAGAAGGACTCTTGCATATTAATACAGGTGACCATTTGTTGAAAGTTACAAAAATCTTTTCTGCAAATTTTCTATTGTCATTATTGAAGGGCATGAAATTAGTTCACAGCATGCATGAAAGAAACTGTTCCTTTGTTTTTAGGATGAGGCATGACCCCCCACCAAAAGTAGGGGGAGAATAATTAGGAGCCATGTGCATGAGTACAGTTTAGTACCACAAATATGTATTAAATATCAGTTACTGTTTTAGGAGTTAGAGATACAAAGGTAAAGAAAACAGCCTCTGTTCTAAAAAAAACTGTATATTCTTGTGAAGGAGATTGGTGGCTAAAGAGTGATATAGCATAATACACGCAAACACACACATACACACACATGTATGTTTAGTACAAATATATATATATGACTCTAGGAGTATAAAGAAGAGACACTTAATCCAGCCAGGTTCATGGACAGCTGGGAGTGTCTGATGTGTGTTTGAGATGAGTAAGAGACACATTAATTAGTTAAGGCTTTCTGGATGAAGTGAAAAACTTAAGCAAAGAAACAGTTACATAAGTAGGAAAATGAGATGGTAGAAAGAGACGGAACATGATGTCAGAGAGACAGAAAATGGTTGTATCATGAAGACATTTGCGAAATGTATTTATAGATTAAAGCATGAATTGAATATCTACAGGATGCCATTTGAATTGAACACTTATAGGATGCCATTTGAAAATTTAAGATGGGAATACCCCGGCCAGATTTATATTTTCTGCATGTAATGTAACTCTGGTATATAGTTGTGATATGCTTTTATTATAAAGTATAAAATTCTTTATATCTTTTATATTTTACTATAAGATATAAAATTCTCTTACAGTAAAATATAAAAGAATGGGATGCTCACTTAAGTTTGATTTTTTTTTTTCTTTTTTTAGAGACAAGTTCTTTTTGTCTTGCCCAGGCTGTCTCAAACTCCCGGTCTCAAGCCATCCTCCCGCTTTGGCCTCCCAAAGTACTGGGATTACAGATGCAAGCCATGGAACTCATCCAAGTTTGAATGTTAGATAAATAAGGAGTAACGTTTCAGCATGAAACATACCTACACAGTATTAAATATTGTTTGCTATTTATCTGAGTTTCAAATTTAACCAGACTTCCTGTATTTTATCTGGCCACACTGTTCCAGGGCAGTGTGAGCGATGGGTTTAGGGGACTCTAGGCAGGAAACATGGAGCCCAGTTAGGTGGGCAGAGAGTGGCTTGAATTAGGGCTGGGTAGTGGGAATGTGGGAGGAAACTGAGGCTCAGCTGGATGAATGAATCCATTCATCCCAAAGGACCCCAACTAGGCAGAACCAAATTTGATTCTAGGTTTCTTCAACTTAAAAACCCATGCTTTTATCTCCAATGGTTTATTCATCCATTAACTGGCTTACTCACCCTGTTTTCTCATTTAAATGACAGAGGCCAACTGGTCTAATGATTACGAACATTATTATTATGCAAAACTGCCTCAGTAGATACCAACCCACTCCGAGGATTGGCTGTCCCTACATAAGGTTATCACTTCTGGATCAGTTAATGGTTGACCCCTTGCTCAAGGTCAACCGAGGTTTCTTTTCTTTGCAAGAACTGCATGCACGGCAGATTCTGTGAGGGGCATGCCAGATCCAGGGAGAAAAATGGTGGAAATTGGAAAGTTACAAGGGTGATATTTTCCTGTGATTTGCTCTTTCCTCCATTGCTAATCCTTTGTTGACTTACTAAGATCTGGACATATGTAAGTTTTTAAAATTTTTCCTATCAACCATAGGAGGTGGGTTTTATTATTATTTTTAATTTACAGAGGAGAAATCTGAAACATAGGCAGGTTAGGTAATTTCCCCAAGTAAGCAAGTTCACAAAGCCTCTAGTGAGTGCCTATCTCCAAGACGTATGGGTGTGTGAGGTTGGAAATGAGAAATGTTTAGGATCACTAAAAATTATCCCCAAACTTAAAAGTAGCTATGGGAACAGATCTCGAAAGTGTAGAGGCAGAGATATAACTTGGGAAGGCTTTCTTCTTAGCTGGGTGACCTTGAGTAGGTTCCTTAAACACAGGATTTGTAAAATGGGAAAAATCCTCTCTTCACAGCATTTTTTAGAAGAGCCTGTTTTTTATAAGCCAAAAACTGTTTTATTAATGTTGCTATAACATAGTTTTAAGGTGATTTTTTTAACTCAGTGGTAATTTCCTACCTATGAGCCAAGTAACGTTATCACAATTTGAAATACCTAGTTCTATTGATTATTAAATTATTACAAGATAATAAAATAATTTGTGATTATTAAGCAATTCAGCAAAAAACACTTTATGATTTAGTATCTGTTAATATCATTCTTAGCTTCAGCTTTTTTTTCCCTAATACACTTTTTATTATACTTTTTAGAAAGTGAGATTTGTTTTAAAGTTCATCTCTTCTGGGCCTTGTCTGAAGTTTTTTAGTTCTTGAATACAAAAATGATGCCATTAAATGAACTCATCACTATGTAAGGGGTCCCGCACAATGCATGCTTAGGATAGAATAATTTAAAGCCTCCAGTGTTACGTAGCTTTGATCTTATTCTCCTTGTAATAAGAGATATTAACTAAATCAAGTAACAGATTTAAAAAATAAACAGATTAAGATATATCTACATGAAATTACCAAATGGGTCAAGCTATGTACATTTTGTATGTTGATTCACAGAATGATCCAATTCAATTTTACTACTGAAATAAGTAGGTCATGCATGAGGCAGTAATATAGACAGAAACCCAAAGCCACTTACTGTGAAAGAAACACAAAATCTCATATCAAATATCTTTACTTCTCCACACCTGTGTTGTTGTGTTTTAAAACTTTAATGACTCAAAGTTTTCTAAATAAATACATGCTTAGTTTTTTTTTAAATTTAACTAATTCAAAATTATTCTGTGAGTTACTAGAAACTGTTCAAACACTGCTTCTTGAAAGAAAATCTTTATTTTTTCTTCTGGGAAGTATACATTTACTTTAAAACAAGATTCTATAGCAAATTAAGAAAGGGAATAGGGGCTTTTATCCATTTCTTTGAAAATGGACATAGAGACAATGAAATAAAACAAATAAGGCCAAGACAACAGTATTGTTTTATTATTTCTGAGAGTGAGCTTCAGATCTTAGGGTTGAAGGCTGGCAGGGCTGTGTTATTTTAGGCTTGGTTACAAATCTGGGTAATTTAAGAAGACAGTTTGTTTCTAGCTTTCCTAGGCACTACAGCCGCTGTCCTTTTCCTTCACTGTACCAATTCAGAGGCCAACTCCAGGTCAAATTTGGAGGACAAATGCTGGTAATATAAATACATGTTGCTGGGCAATGTTAAGAATGGAGTCTGCAGCCTACAGTCTGCCCTGTGACTTTCAGTTCTTCATTTGGGGAGAGAAAGTTGATTGAAGTCTTTAAAAGCATTTTAGGCTGGCATGCTTTCAATTTCTCAGCCCAAGTGGCAATTATCTGGAGAAAAGTAGTTGATTATATTTATATGAAACTTTTCATCTGGGTTTGCCAAGGCATTTTTATTAATACAAATTAATTAACTTCACTAAAGTTAAAGGCAGAGTAGCATTTTTATTATGGCCCATGGAAGGATTAGGCTGTACAACTGGGAGGCTGCATGGTATAATTCAATGTGTGGTTGTAGGGGTCACTAGCAGTAGTGTTTCTGGAGTCCAAAATAGATGTTCCAGTCACCAGCTTGAAGGCTTGAAGACTAGTTCAAGCTTTGGAATTGGTCTTCAAGCCTTCAAGCTGGTGACTGGAACATCTATTTTGTAAAGTGAAAGTAAATTTCTAAAACAAAGGTAAATTTGTTTACTTTCATTCCTCTCTCCCTATTACTGTGCCTCAAACCTATGTGTGGAAACCTGCCCTACCTATATATGGAAATGTGGAACCCCATGATAAACCTATGTTGTTCAAATATGGCCTCTATTCTCCATGTTTTCCAAAACTGCTGTAATCTGTGATATGTTCAATGAGCTGTTTCTGAGTATTCTGATGTTTCAATAAATTTGTCAATAGCCATGGCTATAGATGCAACATCTTCATGAAAAATTAAGAAGACTTTTTAGTCAGATTTTAAATGCAGTAAGAAGATATTAGGAGCTCACTTGCCTTTCCAATTAGGTGCATTTCAAAGTGAGTTTGCATTTCTGAATAAATGTAAACTGACACAAGGAAAATTGGCATGTTAGGAGACAAAGGTAGGATTAAAAATGTGCCCTTAGTTCATTGGTAAATTATTTAAGCCATTGTGGGGATGTGGGTGTTGACTCTATTTTTCTTGCTGGGCACATCAGAATATTAAAGGGAGGTAATGTATTTCAGCAGGCTCTTGTGTGAGTTGCTATAAATTGCAGAACTTCTGTCACAGATTATTAATTTTTCTTAACTTTAATTTCCAAAAATGAGAAAAAAGTGAGATAGTAATGCTGAATTTTGAGAACAATAAGGGAAACATGATACATAATTTGGGAAAGTAATTTGTAAACAGGAAATATGTGAAATGCATGAGTTTAATAATAATATTCTGCAGTTTTCCTGGAAAATTAAATACAATTAATAACACATTCATTTTAAGGAAATACATTCGATGTTTAACTGGTGATATAGTAATTCATCATAAGTCATTAGATCATTATGAATCTAAAGAAGGGCATATATACGAGCATCCTATTTCTCTTAGACAGTTTTTGCAAATTCTCATAGTTTGAGGGCCTAGCTCTTGATTGCCTTAAGAAGAACGTGCATTTGCCAGTTTTCCTTTCAGCCTTTTCGTTACCATCATCTGCAGAGAAAGATCCTATTATTTGATTTGATAATTTATTTGACAGTTTAATGGGTCATGTTTCCTGGTTCCAATTTTAATAACAGTGTTTGTGGTTCATAGCTTTCTTTTTTAAAATTTATCTCTGTCCCTAGTCCAGGCTAGCAATTAGGCAATTTGTTTGTTTATTTACAAATGATCCCCCCGAAAATATCAAATAGTATATGGATGATTTTTTTATCATGTTTGCACATTGACCCTGGATGTGATGTGGTTAGGAGACTGTGAGAGAGTAGCAGGCTTGGCCCAGAGTGAAAAGATCTGCCTTGGATTCAAGAAGCCTGACTCTGAGACTCGTTGGTTGAGTGATATCTCAGAGCAATCATCAAGTCTACAGATCACTTCTTATGTTTGTAAAATGGGGTCAGGCTAGTACCCCTCCCCCAGAATAGATGCCTAATAAATGAATGTTGAGTGCAGTTTCCTTCTATTTAAAAAAATTCTCTAATTCTATGATTATTGTTATTACAGACTTACAGAATCTCAGGGCTAGAATGAATTTTTGGCTCCACCAATTCAAACTTGACCAACATTTCCTCCAATTGCAAAGTAAAGGGGGAAGAAACAAAGAAAGAAAAAGTAGATATGCAAGTCAGAAAGACAATTTCTTCTCTCTCTTTTATGTTATAATCAACAAAATATTTCCCTGTGATACATTCATCATCGCCCTCAGATTACCTATAAATGTCACCCACCATATAGAAAGGACTGGGCTATCTCTGGTTGACTTTGATACATGTCATATCTGAAACTCTGAGTTTGATTATCTTATGCACTTTATGTCAACCTTTTAAAATTTTGCACAAAATCCAGCATGAGCAGTAATTTGGTTAGTTGGTGGTTACTTTCTGGTTTTGTTGATTTGGAACTGGCCCAAGACACTCCTGGTTTGTCATACATTTGGTTTCGGAATTAAAACAGGAAATACTGAAACAGATTAGAATGGAAACAACAACAAAGTGGTATTTTCCAAACATGAATAAAATGTTGGTTTAAAGTAGAGGGGATTTCCATGACTAAAATCTTTTTTTATTTCCCTAGCTCCAAAAGAATTGTTTTCCCAATCTGGAATTGTGATATTCCACTGACAGGCACTGATGAAAGATGAGCTAGAGATAAAAAGATGCCTCAGGAAGGAATGAAACCAGAGGCTCACACCCAGGGGAGGGGCAGAGTGCACCTGAAGATTGCCTAGGTGCCCATGGGGCTTGATGTTCACATTTCTTTTATTTTGTTTTTAAAGAATACCTCAGCTATGCAACATAGCTATGGCTTCGTGCCTGTGGTCGGTACAGGGATTTGATTGATAAAGTTCCCACCACATTAGACCTGGAGGCTGAGCCCAACACCTGGAGCCAAGTTTTGCAATCTAGTCTTTATATCGCTAGTGAAGAACTGCTCTCTGCAAATAGGCAGCAAACCACATAGTGTTCCTTCACAGCGTGAATGATTGGCCTGGGCATTTGTTACGGCATTTCTTTCTATGGTACTTCCCATTTCAGATGAAGCACAAGTAAGAATTGTGTTTCTCTCTTTATTTTTAAGAAAAATAGCAAGAGAGGGTCTTGCTATGTTGCCCAGGCTCAAACTTGGGACTCAAGCAATCATCTCACTTCATCCTTCCAAAGTGCCAGGATTACAGACGTGAACCACCACATGAGCCTGGCCAAATGAGAACTTTCTGAAAAAGATATTGTCATCTAGAAAACTTCTTCCCCTAAGTCTTAGAAATTGATACTCAAATGGTTTCCTATTTGAAAAAATTTATGATTAGATGTTTTGGTAAGACAAAGAGATTTATTCTGAGAATCATGGCAGCCACGGTCTTTGATGGGTATAAATTGTCTCTGTGAAGTGCCATGTCTACTGCGTAAACACGACTCAATAAAGATTTCTTTTAGCAAATGCTAAACCCATTGATGGAATTGAGTCAAAGAAGAATGGTTCTTTATATTCCCTGACTAATTCAAATACCTTGTAGTCAAGATAGTAGTAATGCATTTATTTGTCAATATTTTATTTCTTTATCCCAAGGAAATAATTGGGTTGATCTGCCCATTTGTGGTATTTTGTAAGATAACTGAAGGAAATGGTGCCTTTATGTAGAAATTGGCAGGAGGATGATTTTGTATTTTTCATTTGCTAGTTCTCTTCCCTTGTTAATGCAGACAAAACTCATGGAAGATTTTTTTTTTCATATGCAGAACATAAATGCTGTGTGATGCACCTAGAGGGTTATTTGGATGCCTTCTGGCCTTTTGATGAGTGAACTGTATGAAATGGTGTATGTGAAAACTTTTTGATACATATGTAGTTCTAAATAAATGTATAACATTGCTGGTTATTGTAGGCTTTCCATTCGAGGATACAGTGTGTTCTCAGTGCCACACTCCTGTGCTGATCTTTTCAGCATAAAACTGTCTAGAAAAGCTCCTTCCTTCCACCTTGTCTTTAGTACTACACTGAGTAGATTGTCTTTGTAGCAGATTTAATGTACTCATTGGTCCAAGTCTGGACAAGGAAAGTTACTCATGTGAAACTAAAGAGGTAATTACTGTGGGTAGCTTGTTATTACATTAATATTGAAATAACATATACCTTTTTAGATGGCCTAATTTGAAGAGAATTCACCTGCCTTGTCTCTATGAATGAGAAATGACTTAGTTGAGATCTATTCCTGGCAATCAGTTAACACTATCTCCAAATATAAGGAAGCACGACAACAGATCGTACTGCATGTTACCAATGGATAAAACCAAGAAACTCAGACTTGCCTCAAGTCTGTCTAGTTCTGTTTCTACAACTTTGGAAAGAAGTTCAGGAACATATGTATTACTCAAGAGAAGTGTATGATGAGAAGCTTACTGCAGTTATATAGCTTATGACTTCATGAACATTTAAGTGCATTTACCACAAAGAGATAATGTTATTTATGTTTTGAAATAAATAGAGTTGAAATAAATATGATTACTACCTGCAAGTATTAACGTTAAGAGGTACGTAAATTCCTTGTATTGAAAAGCATATATATCTGATCTTTTTATTTGCCACAAGTCTTGAATGACAAGTAACAAACATTTATTTAGAACTCACTGGGAGCAAGGTCCTATGAATAAGAAAATGCCGTATACAAAGAGTGAAACTGGACTCCTATCTTTCACCATATATAAAAATTAACTCAAGATGGATTAAAGACTTAAATATAAGGCCTGGAACTACAAAAACACTAGAAGAAAACCCAGGAAAAATGCTTCTAGACCTTGGCCTAGGCAAATAATTCATGAATAAGACCTCAAAAGCAGATACGACAAAAACAAAAATAGACAATTAGGACTTAATTAAACTAAAAAGCTCCTGCACAGCAAAAGAAATAATCAGCAGAGTGAAAAGATAACCTGCAGAATGGGAGAAAATATTTGCAAACTATTCCTCTGATGAGGGCCTAATATTCAGAATCTACAATGAACTCCTCAACAACTCAACAACAGCAAAAAAAAAATAACCCCATTAAAAAGTGGGCAAAGAACATAAACAGACTTTTTCAAAAGAAGACATACAAATGACCAACAAACATATGAAAAAATGCTCAACATCACTGACATCACAGAAATGCAAATTAAAATCTCAATGAGGCACCATCTTACACCAGTCAGAGTGGCTATTATTAAAAAGCCAAAAACAACAGATGTTGGTGAGGTTGTGGAGAAAAGGAAAGGCTTATACATTGTTGGAGGGAATGTGAATTAGTTCAGCCTCTATGGAAAACATTACAGAGATTTCTCAAAGAACTAAAAATAGAACTACCATTAAATCTGGCAATCCCACTCCTGGGCATACACCCAAAGGAAAACAAATCATTATATCAAAAAGATACCTGCTCTTGTATATTTACTGCAGCAGTATTTACAATAGCAAAGATATGCAATCAACCTACCAGTCCATCAGTGGATGATTGGATAAAGAAAATGTGATACACACACACACACACACACACACACACACACACCATGGAATACTACTCATCCATAAAAATGAATGAAATCCTGTCTTTTGCATCAACATGAATGGAACTAGAGGTCATTATTTTAAGTGAAATAACTCAGAAGCAGAAGGTAAAGTATTGCATGTTCTCACTTATAAGTGGGAGCTAAATAATGTGTTCACATGGACATAGAGAGTAGAATAATAGACACTGGAGATTCAGAAGGGTGGGAGACTGGGCATGAGGGATGAGAAATTACTTAATGGATACAATGTACATTATTCAGGTGAGAATTACACTAAAGACCTGAACTTCACCTCTTTCATCCAGGTGACAAAACTCCACTTGTAGTCCCTAAATTTATACAAAAAAAGAGAGAGGGAATGCCATGTCCTCAAGTAACCTATGAGGGGAGAGAGGGAGAAATAAGATCTGTAAGGCAAAATATGGGAAGGGCTGTGACTAATGTCATAATCAGGGTACCAGTCTGCATACCTCTCTTGGGAACTCTGGGAGTTAGGTCAGGCCATGTATGAAGACCCTGTACGTCTCCTGGAAGAAACAACAACTATAAAGTTTGTCACCATTTTTCTAGGTCAAAGGGGAAGATAGGCTCTAAATAAAAGGGGTAGGAAAGTTGACCTCAGCCTCTTTTGGAGGTGCACCAAGAAGGGAGAGAATTTGGCCTGCGCGGAGAAACCTTAGGCCCACAGCCGGACTGCCAGTTCTGAGTGAGGAGGAAGCTACACTTCCGAGCGCACTTCTTGATTCAGTCACTCGCTCCCCGTCTGGGCCTGGCAATCCCTAGTGCTCTGCTCTGGGTTTGTCTTCTCCTATTCTTTTTACCCACAGTGAAAAGAATTTTTCTGCTCTCTTTTGTCACTAATTTCTCCTGGTTCTTATGTTTGGCTTACATGTCTCTTCTTCCAGGAGGCCTCTCTTGACCTCACAATAGGATGAGGGGACCTTTTTACACATCCCCATAAGCACCCCATTTTTTTCCGGTCAGAGGGCTTATCTCATTGGACATACTTGCCTGTTGACGTGTGTCATTCACTAGACTGAAAGCCCCATGATATCGAGGTTTGGGTCTCTCTTTCCTCATTTCTTAGGATTCTGAGTCATACTTGCCTTCCCTTCAGTGCTGCTGCATCAATTCACAGTTATGTGGACTCCTCCTGTGGATCTCCCCTCTTGCTCTTTGCACAGACAGTAATACTGTCCTCCTATGTCTTCCTCTTCTCAGGCATGCAGAAAGCTTCTCTTCAGTCTCAGTCTTAATTCATTTATTCTTATTTTTTAGCCCATTGCATCCAGTATTCCCAGGTGGTCTTCCATCCAAGTACTAACCGGGCTGGATCCTGCTTAGCTTCTGAGACTAGAGATTGGGTACATTCACAGTGCTGTGGCTATAGACTTCACCCTTCAGAACCCATCTTCAACACTTACGGCTTCTCAAGGCTCATTTAGTTGCTCCTGTAGGTCTTCCAGTACCTTCAACATTCATTGGTGCTACTTGTATCACAATACATATAGAAGTAAATTATAAACACAAATATGAAGCCCTTATCTAAATACATCTATAACTTGTTATTGAGATGTGAATCATTTGCTTATTTTTTTTAAATTATTCCTTCTTTTATAAAAAATACATTTGTTCATGATTTTTTAACAAAACAATAGTAGAAAATACAAAGAAAAAAATAACAAATCACCACAAATATTACCACCCTGAATTATGCATCAATGATGCTTGATGAACATTATTGCAGCTCTCTTTGCAGCTAGGGGAATGATTGTTGCAGAACAGAATGTAAATATTATAAACCTTGACAAAGGAGGAGAAGTAGATCAGTAGATACTGAGAAATAATTTTATATCAATGGATCATAGTATGCATGCTATTTTCAAAATAGTTAAGTATTTAATTTTACCTTAATTGAATTGGATAAAGAAATTTCTAAAAGTAAGATTCATTTCACAAAGGATATCAGTACCCATAGTATCATTTAAAAATGAAAAATAAATATAAAAACATTAAGAACCATGATATGTTAAAATTATCTGTTTCAATTTTAAAGTACACCGATTTACCATCTTCTATAAATGACTTTGTAATTTCATTGCTTACATTATTTTACTACATTGAGTTACATTATATATAGATGCATAGATATATGTATAATATTGATGCAGATATATATATAAATGTTATATATAGATATTAATGTTTTATCTATATCTATCTATATATCTATTTATATTTATATCTATATCTATTTATATTTATATCTATTTATATTTATATATATCTATATATAACATTTATATATTGCTCTGCAATAAAAATTTTCCCAGGGGTTTAGTCTCAAGAACTTTTTTTAAACTTTAAAATATCTAGTCTTTTCTTGCTTTGTGTTTTTTGTATTTCTTGTTTTGATTGTTTTTGCTTAGCAATGTTTAATCACGTAGTTTTTGTCCAAAAGGGCTCTAAGGCGCCCCTGGGCATATTCTTATGTAAGCATATCTGCTATTATCTTTATTTTTAAAAGACAATTTGGCTTGATAATTCTTCCTTTCCCTTAAACTTTCTTTCCTTCAGAACACCCTAAGTACTGCACCATTGTCTCAAGATGCGCAACACTGTAGTAAGGGAATCTGAGCTTTTCCCCAGACCTCTACTCCCGTCTAACGTATATTTCTTGTGTCTACTTGCTTTTCCTTTCCAGATGTTTTTTTTTTGCTAAGAATGTGGGATGGTGGCACATAATAGCTGTGACTGTGTTTGTGTGTGTGGAGGGGTGTGGGGTGATGAGGTGAGTATATTGAAAAAAATATATAGGATTTATTGTGGACAAGGAGTATTATTCTAGCTTCAGAGATTATCTGTGAATTCACAGCAATGACATGGTTTTGAGGGTTTCTTTTTCTTTCAGAGAGAGGAGCAGGAAGAGTGTTTAATTTTTTTTTCAAACTGAATGAAGTCGAGGTTAGTCAAGAGTCCTATCCTTTGACTTTCTTCCATCTAGAACTTTATTTTTCTTTGATCCATGGGAATGAAAATAATAAGTCCCTGTAAACTTAGCTCTAAACAAGAAACTTGTAGCCATATCATTGAGTAACATGAAGAGACAGTTTTTCTGGGGACCTCTTCCATTTCAGCATTGGAGTAATATTCCTGCCTAATCTTTTCACATTTCCTCTGTTGTAATAGGAAAGTTTCTCTTGTTAAAAAAATAAATAAATAAAACTAAATGTTAACGATGTAAACGCAATTTATTTTATTTTAGCCAATACATTGTTGTTGTTTTATCCACATGTATTACCATGGTACAACCACAAGATATGATGAGATCATTGGCCCAGCAGCAAGTCTTCAGTTAGGTACGCCTGTGCATGTGGTGAATTAGAACATGCTTTTCTACCTATAAACTACAACTTAATTTGCATAACTTAATATAAGCAGTATTAATGTAAATGTTATACATATTTAAGGTTATAATTTTGATTACAATTTGAAGACATAAATACAATTGGTTTAGTTATAAAATTACACTACTTACTTGTTACTTATAACTGCTCACCACCTCCTTAATGGAACTCAGATTTTCTCTATGATTTGAGTAAAATTACTCCACATGTTATCTAGTTATCAAATATATACTGCGAAGCAGAAAAAGCTATGAAAGGCTTCAAAGCTTCTGAGAACCTTAGCATGAAAAACTCTTCCAAAAAGCTTTTTACACTTACCAATAGTTCCTCTTTACATCACATTTGTGATGATTACTCACCAATAATCTCTTTTCCATGCTTGATTTGTGAGGCTTATGGAAAACAATGGCATTGACCTTCATTCTGACTTGTTGGTTTCCATTGTTTTCAGGATTTTTCATCTGTAAGGAGCAGCAGAGAGAGAAAAAGTTAGATTGTTAGATTCCATGATTTTATATTTCCCACCAAGTTACAAGCAAGTATTTCTACTTTTCTACCTGACTGTCTCTACTTTCCTCCATGTGTATTTCTTTTCTTTTCTTTTTTCTTTCTTTCTTTCTTTCTTTTTTTTTTGAGATGGAGTCTCGCTCTGTTGCCAGGGCTGGAGTGCAGTGGCGCAATCTCAGCTCACTGCATGCAACCTCTGCCTCCCAGGTTCAAATGATTCTCCTGCTTCAGCCTCCTGAGTAGCTGGGATTACAGATGTGTGCCACCACGCCCGGCTAATTTTTGAATTTTTAGTAGAGATAGGTTTTCTCCATATTGGCCAAGCTGGTCTCGAACTCCTGACCTCAAATCTACCTGCTTCAGCCTCCCAAAGTGCTGGGATTACAGGCATGAGCCACTGTGCATTTCTTCTGCCATTCTGGCAACTCCTCAATATTGGTTATTTGTAGTTTGTACATAAATGCTTCAAATACTTTCTGGCTCCCTTATAAACATCACAACCTGGTTCATTTCAAAGAAACCACAGTCCTTTTTCAATGGCTGTTGAACTTTTTTGATGCACCTCTGAGTAGGTCCACACAGGAGATTCATATACTAAAACTGCATTGTACCACAGGAACTCTTCTCATCCAGGGAGAAAACAACAATTACATTTTCTTGTTGCAAGTTACAAAATATTACATTCTAATCCTACAATTCCATTTCAATGGAAGAATCAGATATATGCATAAAGAGGCAGGTGCAAGGATATTCATTTTAGGGATATTTAGAAAACTGGAAAGAATTTGAATGTCTAACAATAAAAAATGTTCAACAAATGATGACAAACCATGTCATGGGATATAAAACTTCATATTGTAGTCATATTACAGAACTGTTAAATACTTGGTAACGTTTATAACAATTTGCTAAGCAAACAAAGTAATGTGATCACATTTTTGTAAAAGATGCAGTCACACCTAGCAGCACTTCCCCGGCTCTGATTAGGCAACATTGCCTAGAGAAGTAAAATATTCTATTGATGCCTTTCTTTTGAACAGTGGACATCGTCTTTACTCACTAACAGGGGCCTTACTAAGAGAAGCAACTTAGATTATTACTCAAATAAGTTCTCTTTCAAGCTTTCTGCTTACAAAAAGAAACAGCTATTAAGTTATCCCAATTATAAACCAATGATACACATATTCATTTTATGTAGTGGCCAGAAATGTTTTGAAGCTGGAGTTGAAGACAGTTTAGTTCAAGGCCTTACTTTTACAGACAATGAACTTGAATTCCAGAAGTAGGAAGCTTTTATGACAGAGGAGGCTGGTGGAAGAATCAGTGCCTGAATCTGGGTCTGCTATTGCTGGTGCCTCGTCACATATCCAAGTCTTTATTTTTTTATTCTTTATGCGTGGTCAAATGTGGCCAAACGGAATGCCTTCTCTGGTTTCTCGCAAGAAAACACTATGAACTATCACCAGCTTTAGCAACAGGGACCTTTTGTTCTGTAGTAATATACATAAAAAAGTAAGATTGAGCAAGCAGATAAACCTTTTGTGTGCATAATTAATAACTCACACTTGAATTTCTGTATCTCATTAGAGGTAGTTGTCTCACCTTTAACTAGAGACGACAAGCTTTATTTTTGTAATGCTTTGCCCTATTATGTTCAACAATAATAATTCACGGTGACAGATGTAATCCACCAAACTCATTATTTTCAACCCCGATCCATTTATTTTGCATTACCAATACAGTGTTGATGCCTAGCATTCCCTGAACTGGAGTGCCTGATGACATGTTTTATTGCAGTATGTCAGAGTTTAAATAATAGCAGGAATGAGGCTGAAGCCTTCCAAAGTTACGGTGTGTATTACAAAAAAGTATGTAATGCACACCATACTCACAAGAACAGGTCTTAGGAGGTGTGGTTTTGATTAGCCAATTACATTTGGGAGAAGAATGGACTCTATCTCTTAGAGAGGGCCACATCTTTTCATATACGTATATATGTGTGTGTATATATGTATATATGTGTGTATGTCTATACGTGTGCGTATGTATACATACACATATGTATTCGGGTTTTTAATATATATGTGTGTGTCTGTGTACATATGTGTGTACATATAAATTATATATAAATTTATATATATATATATATATATATAAATAAAACCACAATTTGGTACTATCTTACACCAGTCAGAGTGCTTATTACTAAAAAGCCAGAAACAACAGATGTTGGTGAGGATGTGGAGAAAAGGAAAGGCTTATACATTGTTGGAGGGAATGCAAATTAGTTCAACCTCTGTGGAAAACAGTATGGAGATTTCTCAAAGAACTAAAAATAGAACTACCATTAAATCTGGCAATCCCACTCCTGGGCATACACCCAAAGGAAAATAAGTCATTAAATCAAAAAGATACCTGCTGTTGTATGTTTATTGCAGCACTATTCACAATAGCAAAGATATGGAATCAACCTATGTATTTACATATATGTGTTTATATATATATACACACACACATGTGCACACATATATACATAGACACACATACATACATACACACATACATATACACACATATACACACACACACACAATATATATATATATATATCAAAGAGAAAAGTAAACAGGATTGGAACTTTTTTTCTTTAGAGGAGCTAAATTTCCCAAAATCTGCTGTGAAAAATCTCACTCATAATTTAACGTATTGTGCTGTAAAACTGTTTTCTTTCTCTCCTTGATTTATATTCTGCCAAATCCTGGGGCGGGACAGGAGGATATTGTCCTCTGATAGGCAGTATAGGACTATGTGACTTCCTTTGACTTTAAAGGAATCGCAGGGAAGTTTGAATTGCAACTATTCAACCTTGAAGGGAGAGAAACTAAATGAAACACCTGTTTCTCTGATTACTGTGCCACAAGGCCTTTTAATTAGTTTGTGGAAATAGAAGTTTTAGTTATTGAAGCATATGGTTATTTCCCTCCAAGAGAGTGGACACGTGACTACACACCATTAATTTGTGATTATTATTAAACTAAGAATGCAATTTAAAAGATTGTGTGTTAATAGATATATTTTCTAGACTAGAAAGAGCTGCAGAATAAAGTAGGAGAAAAATCCATATAAAACGTCAATCTTTTTTTATATCAGTGATTGACTATTTCCATAATGGTGTTCAGAAGATGTATTTACACACGTGGGAACTTCAGTTGGATATGCTGAATTAAAATGTTGATAATTATTTTATGGATATTAATTATTTTAATTTCATGTAATACCTTTTCCTCAAAGATTTAGAAAGCAATATATCAGTGTAGGAAACAAAGGCTGGAAAGAATAGGTATGGCTAAGTTGAATATAACCTTAAAACATTCTCTCCATGTTGTTTTTATCATGTGGTAGAGATTTCTCCCAAATATGTTCAAGTACTTAAATGTAGAAACTCAGAAAATTCTGCTGGACTGTTAGGAACTCCTTCCACTTAGCTAGATATCATCCTAAATTCATCTTAAGACATCATCTCCGTAAAGTCTTTGTAAAGGAAAGAGAAACATTTGGCTTCCTGATAGGTTTTTAGACACCTCTGCAACAGAGTTTTGAGAAGGATGTCTTGGTTGGGAGCATTTAGGGTATCAAACTCTTACACCTTGTAGGTATTAATTAAAATAGGGAAACTTTCATTTTAGATGTGAGATGCGTAAGGTATCAATAACTTTGTGATCATGTCTTATACTATGGTATTTTCCCCACGTAACTCCTTGCTTTGTGCAGAACAGTCATTCAACCAATATGTGAGCTTTGAGTTGCTCTCTGGGAAAAGCAATTGAATTATTGCTTAGTACTGACTGAAATAAGCATGGGCAACATGGTGAGAGTGTAATAATTTAAGTGCAAAAATGATCCCAAACCATACAACAGCTTTGCTATTAATAAAAATCATGAGAAACTACAAATAAACTACAAGTGTTCATAGTGGCAGAAATGACTCAACTGTTGTGAAATTTGAATTTCTCTCAGATATGAAACATATCTGACAACAGCATGAGACAGAACACGTCTTCTCATTTTTCCAGATAATTTACACCATGAGTTTGGCTGAAAGCACTGATTACAAAATACGACTGCAATTGGATAGCACAGCAAAATGGATTTCCACACCTATGGCATAAGGCTTGGTTTGTTTTGATTAAAGACGTAATTGTGATCCAATTTCATAATGTTGATCACAATTTCATCACCTATGCCTGAAAGGAGAGGAAAATATATGAGGGGTATAGCAAAGTGCAAACTCATTAAAAATTGTCTGCAAGAAATTATGATTGTTACATTTAAAGCAAAGGTGTGGTATTGTGTTTAATTAAACAAAGTTTGTAAAGTGTTTTGTGAACTTTGCTTGGATTGTGCAAACTTGAACAAGGCACTTTATACAAACTTATGTTTAATGGATTATTTTGAGAACATATAATTTGAGGAGCAGATAGATAAATTACATCAAAAATACCTTGCATAATTTTGTGTTTAGCAAGGGATCTTACACCAAGAAGGTGAAGTATAGTGTGCTTGTTCAATTCTTTTTTTTTTTTAGTTTTTCTCAAAGATAATATGTTAAGTTTGTAGTGGGGAGTATGTTTTTTGTTGTTGTCATTTTGTTTCTTTTGAGATGGAGTCTCACTCTGCCACCCAGGTTGAAGTGCAGTAGCATGATCTCAGCTCACTGCAACCTCTGCCTCCCGAGTTCAAGTGATCCTCCCACCTCAGCCTCCTGCATAGCTGGGACTACAGGTGTGTGCCACCATGCCTGGCTAATTTTTTGTATTTTTGGTAGAGACTGGGTTTCACCATGTTGCCCAGACTGGTCTCTAACTCCTGAGTTGAGACGATTCACCTGCCTTGGCCTCCCAAAGTGCTGGGATTACAGGCTTGAGCCACTGCCCCCAGCCTTGTTCAATTCTTGAGTGGCAAAATTAACATGTTTGTTCACAAGATGTTTACAAAAATGTCAAAAAGGTATTGTAACAGTTTTATTTGGCTACAAAATAGATGCTTAGAAGATAATTAATAACTCAGTGGCAAGTTTTTTTTAAATTTTTCATGATGTGATTACACCTAGGTCTATTGTTAGTTAACTATTTAAAAGTGAATAAAGGAAGATGAATACTAGGACAACATTGTCAAACTTCAGCAAACTGCCATCCTTCTCAACCTCTTCATTCATGGTCTAAGTGGAGGTCTATCTGATGCTAAAGCTTTGGTAGAGTAAGCTACATACTCCATCAATGTCAGTCAAATATTTGGCTTGAAAAATATTTTAAGGACCTGAAAATCAACTGCATTTGTTGGTAAACACTTTTTAGCAGAATCTCCACCTAAGTTTGGATTAGCGTTTGTCTTTCAAGTTGTGCCTGGGCCTGCTTTTTAAAAACATAATTCAGTTCATTAGTTCTATGGGAAAATTTATTCTTTTTTTGATCATTGGCTAGAGTAATTCATTTTGAGTAGATATAGATGAATTCTGAAAAATAAAAACTACAAATTTAACTTAGAAATTTAGAGTTTTATATTTAACATAAATATTTTAACAGAAACTTTACATTAAAGATTTTAAATTACTGAAGTTAATTCTCAATATTTGCATGTGTCACAAGGAAGTGTCTCATGTCACAAGTCTTGGAGAGGGAGAGGGAAAGAGGATCATCAGTCATGGTGTCCAGGGAGAAGCTAGCAGGCTGAGTGGCGAGAGGAAGAGCTGAGCGAAATGAACATACAGTGTGTTTCTGCCCCTCACACAGACATGTGCAAGAGACCTGGGGGATGTGTATTTGAGATGCAATGAGCAATGGGACATGAAATCTAACACATGGAACCCACTGTCTGGTTGGCAGGGATGATAAATGCCTATAGGTAACAATATTCTATGATTCAAGACCTAATGAAGAATTTGAAAGTGATAAATAGAGTTAGTAAATTACACTAGTTTAGAATTGGAAGGTCAGAGAAGATTTCTTTTAGAAGGTTGAATTTGAGTTGGTCTTTAAAGATGAATCAATTGCACGGGTTGGAGAGAGAATCTTTATGCACGAAGATGCAACTGCAGAAAAGAGGGCAAACATAAGTAGGTTAGACTAGAATAATTATACCTGTGAGCTTCAGACAAAATGGCAGCTTATGGAACACTTTCACATGCAATAGCTCATATAATTCTTTAAGCAACTCTGTGAAACAGGCGGGGCAGTTGTTATTGCACAATTTACAGATGTGCAAACTATGGTTCTGCAGAGCTGCCACAAACACTAGAGTTGGATCTCAAACATACATGCTTGACATTTTTTTTGCTTTCTGGTTTACTGCAATGGGCAAGTCATAGGGTGAGGAGTGCTATGGTAAGATTAGGTTAAATGGGAAGAGAGTTAGAGTCAGTAGAGTTGCTGACTATGCCCAAATTTGTACAAAAATAAAAAGAAATTTTTTTTTTTTTTAAAAAGAAAAAGTCTGAATAATAAAATAAAATGATCCATGAATTTATGGTGGGGACTAGTAAAAAAGTAAACTTCACTTAACAATTATATTTAAGCTAAGCTAGGATGAAGATGCACAAAGAAATATTAAAAAATGTAAGACAAACATGGCAAAAACAAAACCAACAAAAGAAAAATAAAAACAAGAACTGAAAGACTCATCAAGGCATAGCCGAGAGGTCTATGTGATTTGTACTTTCCAGCCTTTACGGTCTCTGTGGATTGTGGCTTACCTGTTGTAATTCAGGGATCTCCATTTATTATGAAGCAGAGCACCTATGTACAATTTACCAGGGACATATGTGACCTTGATAACTATAAAGCATAAGGCCATCATTCCAATATGTTAACAGAAATAGATCATTTAAGCAGAGTGGCATAGTTTTTTGAGGCCAATTTGTCCACCAACATTAGTTTGCCTATCTCAGAATAACATACAGAGAGGCAAGAGTTTGAAATGAATGAAAATATATTCAATCCATAATCAAATGAAAAAGTTTTCGGAATGGTGCCAGAAAGCCTTCCTGAATTAGACTGTCTTCAGCACCTAAATTTAGCCATCTGGCATTCTATTTTAAGAATCATTCAGATTTTTGAAATGAAGGATTTGCTTTTTAATGAAGACACCCTAATTTCATTAAAAATATGGAACACATTGTCCTTGACTTTAAATGTGTTAAATTCCATGTGATGAAAGAGGTGACATCATTAGCCACATACTTCATAACCAGCGGTGAAAAAAGAAATTTTCAACTTAAAAAGGTATTATGCTGTAAGTATCAGTAATTATTACAACAAAAGTTATTGATTAGAAAAATGCCAACTTCATTTTCAAGGGCTAAAGAATTTAAAAATGTGAGCAGTATATCACAGAAAGTTTCTTAAATTGTTGCTTATTATGGAAAGAAGTCTGAAATTCTGTTAAAGGACATAGTATTCTTGCATTTTAATCCCATAATGATTATAAAGTATACTTTTAGCAGCATTCAGTATTAATTAAAGAATACGATGGTATTACTCACATATATATGTATGTATGTATGTGTATATATATATATATATATACACGTATATATATATATATACATATATATATATATATATATATATATATATATATACTCCATATATATATATGGAGTCTTGCCCTGTCACTCAGGCTGGAGTGCAGTGGTGCAATCTCAGCTCACTGCAGCCTCTGCTTCCCCAGTTCAAGTGATTCTCCTGCTTAAGCCTCTTGAGTAGCTGAGACTACAGGCATGCGCCACCACACTAATTTTTGTACTTTTAGTAGAGATAGGTTTTCACCATGTTGGCAATGTTGATCTTGAACTCCTGACCTCAAGTGATCCTCCTGCCTTGGCCTCCCAAAATGCTGGGATTACAGGTGTGAGCCACTATGTCCAGCTGTATTACAAATATTTTTAAAGCTGAGATATTTTAAATTCAGTTCCACGAATAGTTGTCATTAAAATTTCTTCAGGAATATTGTTCTATGTCACAGAGCCCTCATTTATTTAACAGATAGTACTATTAGGTTATCATATGTTAGATATTGTTGTAGTGTCAAGGCTGTAATCATGAATAGAGGAATGTAATATCTGTTCTAATGAAGCTAACTGTCTAGTGGGAATAATAGTGAAATAAAGCAGCAGTAAGCACAGTGCAGGGATGAGGTTCTTGGCATAACATGCCTGGAAGGTGAATCCACAAGAATCTATGCTTCAGATATAATTATTTTTAAGCAAACTACTATGAATTGCTCTGGTTTTTTATGTGAATTAGAGTTTTGTTGCATCAATTTTAAGGGGGTCTACTGTTTGCCAAACACCTTATTAAGTTCTTTACCTTCATTAATCCATTTAATTCACACCAATGGCTGCTTGAGGTAGATGGCATTACTCACATTTTGAGAGACTAAAGCTCAGAGGGGTAAAACAGCTGTCCCCTAGCCACACTTTGACAGTGATTTCACAGAGCCTGTGATCTTTACATTGGGTTCCACATGCTTCCCAAGTCACAATTTTACCATGTTGTGGAATAAATGTGTTCTATTGACTTACCAAAATTCTAGATGACAAATTTCTTTGTAAAGATTATGCATAAAAAATAATTTGATTTACTTTTAAAAAGCCCTAAGCCAAGTAGGTTAGTTATTTTTTGCTATATAATAAATTATCCCAAAATTTAGTGGCTTAAAACCTCAAATTTTTATTGCCTACTTTAGTTTCAGAGGTCAGGAATCTGTGAGCAGCTTAGCTCCGTGGTTCTGGGTCAGGGGTTCTCAAGTGGCTGCAGTTGAGATGTCAGCTGGGGCTGCTGTCTCATGCGAAGGCTTGACTGGGCTGGAGGATGCACTCCCAAGCACCCTCATGTGGCTGTTGGCTGGAAGCTTTGGCACCTTGGTACGTGGCCCTCTGGAATTGCTGCTCAGGTAATGACAGCTAGCTTCCCTACCAGCCAATGATCAGAGAATGTGTGACTAGATGGAAGCTACAATGTCTTTTATAACCAAACCCAGACAAAACTGGGCCTGGGTCTTTATTAGTCTGTTCTCATGCTGCTATGAAGAAATACCCAAGACTGTGTAATTTATAAAGAAAACAGGTTTAAAAGACTCGCAGCTCTGCATGGCTGGGGAGGCCTCAGGAAACTTATAATCATGGTGGAAGGCACCTCTTCATAGGGCAGCAGGAAAGAGAATGAGTGCAGAGCAAAGGGGAAAAAAATCCCTTATAAAACCAACAGATCTCATGAAAACTCACTCACCATCACAAGAACAGCATGGGGGAACTGCCCTCACGATCTAATCACCTCCCATGAGGTCCCAGCCCCAACACGTGGAGATTACTTTTGGATTACAATTCAAGATGAGATTTTGGGTGGGGACACAAAGCCTAACCATATCAGAGTCTAATCAGGATAGAGGAAAAATACAGCAACTTCAACAGGGAAGGTTTAACATAAAGAATTACTAACCATTGAAAGGGGACTGGAATAATGAGGGATGGACTAGTAAGTATAATCTACTCAAAGAATATACAAATAGAAGAAACAAAAGACAATGATGACTTCTAGGCCTGAGAGCATTCAAAGAAGAATCCCCTCCCAGGGCCGAGAATCAGACTTCATTGGAGCATGTGTGACTATGATTCATTGAATCTCAGAGAAGTCTCTATGGAATTGCACTTGTGGAACCTACTGGAAATATACACTCTGGAACTTTCTGGAAATCTCCCAAGGTTCTAGGGAAAGCTGTTTACGAGGAGGTGTCTCACTGGAAACACAGAAGTCATCCACTCTTCAGGAGCTCCTGCTAAGCTGCTGTACCCCAGGAGCTGAGCACAGCTGGAGTTGGATGCTGGAGAAGCTATCCTCATTGCAGGAGCTGGGCACTAGAGAAGCCATGCATGATTCAGGAGCTTACCAAGTGAATCCACTAGCACTGGCAAGTGAAAAACGTTTCCTTTGGAAAAGTCTCTTCTGCACCCCCTGTTGCGAAAGCTTGACATAATAGCAGGTGGCAAAGAAGGAATATTTAAAGGGCTCATATCCATTTCCACAGAGCAGGCAAAAAGGTGGCTTGGAGCTGAGAGGCAATAAATTGATAACCAGCAGAGTAACATATCATCGCTTAAGTTATATTTTATTGGTTACACACATTATCTCTGGTACACTGAGGGAGGGTGGAACACAAGGATGCAGACACCAGCAGGCATTCATCACTGAAAGACCATCTTGGAGGCTGGCTACCATAGTCTACCCTCTGGCACAAAATGACTCACATTACTCCCACTTGCAAAATACATCGGGATTAGCTTTCTATCCCTACCATGATAAATTACTACAGATTCAGTGGCCTAAGAAAAAAGAAATATATCTTACAGTTCTGAGGCTCAGATTTTGGGTGGGGACACAAAGCCTAACCATATCAGGGTCCAATCAGGATAGAGGAACAATACAGCAAATTCAATAGAGAAAGTTTAACACAAAGAATGACTAGCCATTGATAGGGGACTGGAATAATGAGGGATGGACTAACAAGTATAATCTACTCTGAAGAATATAGGAATAGAATAAACAGACAACCATGACTTCTAGGGCTGAGAGAGCATTCAAAAGGCTGAGAATCAAGCTTCACTGGAGAAAATGTGACTATAATTCACTGAATGTGAATCATAGCTTTGTGACATGGGTCTCACAAAGCTAAAATCAAAGTGTCAGCAGGGCTGTGTTCCCCTCTGAAGGATCTAGAAGAGAATCCCTTTGCTTGCTCATGAAAGTTGTTTGCATAATTCCATTCCTTGTGGGCATAGGACTGATGTTGCCATTTCCTTGCTAGGAATTAGCAAAATATTGTGAATATTTATCTCAGAAAATAGCAATCACAAAATTGCAGTTGAAATGAGTTCACCTCTGAGTTTTGAAAATAACTTGGTCAATTTATGTTCAATATTTTTACATGATTTCTAATGGGGTATTCATAATTACTCAATGAACGTGATACACCTGGCACAGAAAAGACATATTGTGATGTTAGGAATTGTAAACACACTATGAAATACAACTTTTATGAAAAATATTAATGAATGTTAGAAATTAGTTTCATGTACCTGACTAAATTTGGGCAAAAATATTGGATAACTTCTAATTTATTGGCCTATGAGTTGTAAAAGTTTGATTCTTTCATATACTCTTTAGTTTTAGCTTATTGTAAAATACTTTTCTGCCAGAAATTGTTTGTATTCTCTAAATTATTAACAACTTCTTCCCATTTCAAGCAACAAAATGTCTGTCATTGCAGTTTTTCACTTTCATATTCCCTTTGAAATGATTCCATCCAGGTCGTAGTGACCATCACTTTTAGTTTGTTTTAACAAACACAGCACAGGCTGGACGCGGTGGCTCACACCTGTAATCCCAGCACTTTGGGAGGCTGAGGCGGACGGATCACAAGGTCAGGAGATCGAGACCATCCTGGCTAACACGGGAAACCCCGTCTCTACTAAAAAGAATACAAAAATAGCTGGGCATGGTGACGGGTTCCTGTAGTCCCAGCTACTTGGGAGGCTGAGGCAGTAGAACGGCATGAACCCGGGAGGCAGAGCTTGCAGTGAGCCGAGACTGTGCCACTGCACTCCAGCCTGGGCGACAGAGCAAGACTCCATCTAAAAAAAAGAAGCACAGCACACAAGATTCAGTTGTATAATGATTCTATGTGATGATGAAATGATGAATGAATATGGGAAATTAATATGGAGGGAAAGCCACAGACCATTATGTAGAGATAATAAAAAGGGAAACCCAGTATGATCTTTAGTCATTTTTAAACTATCATGTTGCATCTATATTTTCAATATCTTTCAAAACAACAGTTAACCTAAAGTATGAGTTATTATTATATATTGGAAGGGTCAGAGTTTCTTCTGAGAATATCATAAAAACTTTGACCACTCTTTCCACCAAAATGCACATATGTGCAAACATACGCATTTAATTTCAAGCAATTCATGTATCTCCTGAAGCCATAGGCAGAGTTTATGTATGTGCTTCAATATACCATGGACTTCAAGTTAAACATTATTAGCTGAATATGAAGAGGGGGCATTTATAATAATACCAATTTCTTACTGCTATTATTGATTAAAAGATAATGTTTTTCAATGCAAGATGCACTAGACTGCAACAAATTCTTTACAATAAACTTTAGTCCCCATATGGAGTAAATGATATTAAGCTGGACAATAGATGGGCAAATATTTTATATTTTGTTGGTGTCTTCTTTAAGGTACATTCGATGCCACACCAAAACACTCCTCCTATCCCACCATACACACATATTTATTAATTATCCAGTTTATTCACCAAATGTAGAAATTAGGCTGGACAGATTAAGTCAAACTTCTTTAGAGGTTTTGTGTAATAATGGGGTCAAAGATTTCTATAATGACAGTTTACTTTCCTCTGGGCACAGCTTGTTTGATGACGAGAAAAACTAAAAAGAATGAAATAAAAAGCAAAAAAGTTTCAGATTCACTAATAATAGTGTTGGCTTTTGAGTGAAAATTAGCTCTGGAAAGAAGGTGCAACATAAAGCAAGACAAGCCAGGGCAGAATTTTGCACATTCCAGTGAAAGTTTTCAGGCAATTCTATCCATGGATATACCCTTAAAGGATGTGACCCAGGTGAGACGTATCTGCTGAAGGCAACTAATCCACAATGAGCAAATTATCCTGCCCTGGAGGGTAAGCTATAATATCGGTCCCATGCTTCAGGAAGAGAAAATCATGTGTTCCTAGAAGAGAAGGAAACCAGGGGCTAGCAGAGGCTTGCCTAGAAATGGAATTGAAATATAAACTGAGAAGTTTCAGTTGCTTTAGAATATCAGGGTGTTCCAATTAGCTTACAAAATGTTTCTGACAGGCAATAGATTCGAATAAGGGAACAGCAGTGGCATTACACAAAAAGGAATTTAACAAATGTTGGCACTTTCATATCCCCTAGGAGATGAGTGATGAAGATGAACTTCAAAAGTTGGAACTGATTTGAGTCCAATATGGCTGGAATAGCTTAAAAAGTAAAGTATAACAGCCATCTAGTAGAAAACATTTCTTCTTCATTCCCTCAATCACTTTCTCCTTTTCACAAATGTGTGCATTTGCAAACATGGAGGTGCCCCCCACCTCCATTCACAAACTACAGAAACTTACAGAAACTGAACAATGCAGATTGAAACTTCCCTGTTACTGAATCCAAAGGACAGGGTTCAGCGCTTCTATGTAATATGTGTATTCATGGATAACAAGAATATAAATAAACTGCCTTATAAGATCATTTAATATGTGTGTGAATATCATAAGTATATAAACAAGTGAAGCTGAAGGAGGTATGTTTGTATCTTGGAAATTTAAAATGCTGTTATATAGTTATCTTGATCAGATTACCTGAAGGGAATTGACAAATGAATAGAAATACCATTTTAGAAATTAGACATGGTCATTGAAATTTTTTTTTTTTTAAGTAAAGCTCAAGGTATTATTTAAAACCAGCGTGTCTATGTCAAATAGATGACAGATAGGGGATCATGTTGTAAGCATAACATTCCAGTTCTGTGTTGACACTATTGAGAATAAACCACAAATGGCTCAACAGGTAATGCTCATAATGGCTGACCTTTATATCAACTTTTTACTTTCTGTTTACCTGGTGTCACTATACAGTCTTCTAAATGATGACTAGTTGCTAATATAGCAAGTTACAGCAGTCAGGGAAAGAAACAGCGCCATGATGTTAACTTGTTAGTATGGAACCACTAATATGCTTTGTATAAATGAAGTCTTCATTCCAAATAGGTCAATTATTTTCTTACTATTATCAAAGAGCTTATATTTTCTTTCTTTTTTTAGCTTGTATTTATTTATTTATTTTTATTTGTATAAATGTATGAGGTACAAGTGTAATTTTGCTACAGGCATAGGTTGCATGGTGGTAAAGTCAAGGCTTTCAGGGTTTCCGTCACCCAAATAATGTACATTGTTCCCCTAAAGTAATCTTTTGTCATCCACCCTCCTCCTACTCCCTCACCCAGCTGATAGTTCATAATAACAAAAGATAGGCTAACTCAGGTGCAGACGTAAATATACATATATATATATATATATATATACACATACAGATGTGTACACACAGCTATTAAATAGGTATAGAATTTTCATATTTAATTTAATAAATGTTTAAATATTTCACTATTTATAAGGGACAGAAGATATTTCTTAGAAACTTCAGAACAGGGAAAAGTATATTTGTAATATGTCTCCACTTTTGATTATGTGATTTTATCTGCTATGTTAGCTTAGTAAATTAAAATGTTTACACATAAATATTTTAATGCCCTTATATTCATCTTTTATGGAACCTTATTGTTGTTTCTTAGTTTATCCACTAAAAATCTCCTTTAAAATGTTGTGGACTTCTTATATATCAAATTGTGATCAGATATGTTAGAATATTTGTTACAAACATAATTATAAGTGTCACAATTGTGGTCATAAACCTCTTCTAGACAGGCACTTCCTTATATTGGCTGCAAGCTGGGAAGACATGCGATAATGCCCTTAAGATTCTTAGAAGCCTTTTGTCCAGACAAGAGCACCTATGAATCACTGACTTAGGGCATTCTGAGGTCTTTACAAGAGAACTTCCAGCTTCGTCTTTGATTTAATATTGACCCCAAGGCCAAGTTTTATTGGCAGGCTTCTATTTGTTTCTTTCCTTGAAGTAGTTTCTTCCTTGAAGGTCTTTTGCTAACTGAAGAGACTTTCTGAGCATTCTATATTCCCATTAAATTCTGATTTTAGAAAGGACCCTAAGCAGTCCCTTCTTTAGCCTTATTTCTCTCCTACAATACCTTATACACAGCTAAAAGAAGACAAATGACACTTTTACCATCCCTTCTTGGAATCTTTTTAACCAAATGTACAGATTTTAGGGTACCTTTCCTGTCTAAGTTAATGTGGGCAGCAGCTTCACTAATTTTTCTGCCACTACATAAGACAGGTTGCCGTTTTTCCAGCCTCCAAAGCAATTTTCTCACTACCTTTCCAGGCTCTACTAAACAGTCCCTTGCTGCTTTCTGGTCTCTCTGCTCCCCACTCCTAAACCAAGGGCACATATTTTAGATTTTGTTATGAGAGCACATCACCTCTTTGCACCGACTTCTGCATCCATTGTTTATTGCTGTGTACAAAACATCCCAAAATTACTGGCTTAAAACAATAATTTTGTTGTTGTTGTTGTTGCTATTTTATAAGTGAAGCATTTGAAAAAGGCTCAGCAGGAATGGCTTAGCTCTGCCCTACAGTGTCCAAAGTGCCAGGTAGGATGGCTGAGATGGCTAGGCCCCTCTCCTCCATTGCTGTCACCTGGGACAGTTCACCTGGGGCTGGAGGATTCAACATGGCCTTACTCACTTTCTTATACCTTGATAGTCATCCCTTGCTGTGTTTTCACATGGCAGGAGCAGAGGATCTCTCTGGTGTCTCTTTTATAATGGCACTAATCCCATTCACGAGGGCTCCACCCTCATGACCTAATCACCTCCCAGAGCCCCCCCAATGCCGTCACGCTGGGAGTCAGGATTTCAACATAGGAAATCTGTAGGAGGAACATAAACATTCAGTCCATTGCAGTGGCGACGGTTACACAACTCTGAATATACTAAAACCCACTGAAGTGTACACTTTAAAAGAGTAAATTTTATGGCATATCAATTATATCTCAATAAACCTATTATAAAAATTAATTCTAACTTCTTTATAAAGCTGTCTTTTAATGTGGCTACTAGAAAACATGAAATGACGTATGTGACACCTATATTGTATTTCTTTTGGGGGAGAGCTGTTCTAAATGATCAAAAGGCAAGCATTTTATGGAAGGGAGTGGTAGAATATTTCAATTCAGTGGTGAGAGTACAATTAGAAGGGAGAGCTACTGTTTAAGAATAATAATATACTGGAAGTGTTAACGATACTGCATGGATGAAACAAAAGATCGCGTTTAGAAGCAGATTTGTAGGAGATGACACTTATTTTGGGAACTGTTCTGATGAAACGAAGTATCTTGAAATCTACAGAAAAAAAGCTTGACCGTGAGTATCAAATTTGTACGTGCTGCTTTTCTGTTTTACTGGATGTTACAGAAAATGTTTCTGTTTAGAAGACATTTCTTCAGTTAATTATTTTATATCATTGAGAGAACAGTAGCTAGTGTATGTTGATAGGATTTCCTAATATTTTGGGGTCTCCAAAAACTTCAGAGTATACCCCAAAAATAAAATATTAAAAGAAAGCATTTGCTGTAAAACCAGACCCTGCCATTAAAAAAACCTTAGCATCTTATTTGGGTGGTATTGCTAAGTGATTTTGGCTTTAAAGTTGATCAAACTGTCTTTGCTTTTGGCCTGTTTATTATTTTATAAAATACATTAAAATAACTGAGAATACGAAGCTCCCAGAATGAAAACACGTAATTCTCAGAGAGATATCTTATTAATATAAACACTTCATCGTTTTTAGGCAACTGATACAGAAAAGCATTTTTAAACACTTGTTATAATGAAGTTTTCTTTTTAAGTCAATGTATTGTTTGAAATCTCATTGCCATCTTTAGGATCTAAAGATGAAATAAATTAACCAGTTGGCCTCTGTAGTAAATTCCCAGCTGGGGGTGGGGATAGGTGTTTTAAACTTATCAGTGGAAAAAAGGAAATAAATACATATATTTTTCTACTTTTTTTTCTGTTTTTTACTTTGAAACACTTTAACTGCACGTCTTTTGGTTAATGAAAAACATGGAAATTTTAGGCAAGTTAAATTTTTTTTTTCAATTTTTGCAGGTACATACAGAGTGGGTGTATATATTTATGGAGTACATGAGATATTTTGATACAGGCATGCAATGTGCAATAATCACATTATGGAAAATGGAGTTTCCATCCCCTCAAGCATTTGTCCTTTATGTTACAAACAATACAATTATAGTCTTTTGGTTATTTTTAAATGTACAATTAAATTATTATTGATTCTCATTACCTGTTATTCTATCAAATACCAGGTGAGTTTTGGGAAGCTGGTTGAGGTGCTTTGGCTTCAAAGACCCTTGGCATTAAATAACCATTGATAAGCTTTTTAGCTTGCCTTGTGTCTATTTATCTTAAAAATAGGATTAATAATTGTTGTAATTATCCATATCATTTAGTCAGGGATATCATTTTTGCCTTTTAAAAAAGTATTCAATAGAAAATGATAGGTGCCGATGTTAGAATTGTTTCATTAATTGCCTGCCATCTCACTTTTTCTTCTACCTCCAGTTGCCTTGACAGTAGCAAGCTCTTGATGAAGTGTCAGCATTTAAGGAAATGCATAAACCTTTGTACTTGTAATACTTTGCTCAAGTCTGGATTTGCCCACTGTGCAAAACAGTTCTCTAAACTATCTAAAAAAAATTCCTTTAAAGAATTATAGATGATAGTCATTATTAAAGTTCAAGTCTATGTGACTTTTAAAAATAAAATTATATAATTTCCTCTCTGTTTACTTGGTTTTGAAGCATTAGTAGCATTTGTATATATAAAAGAGTATTTATCTATGATAATCAAAAATATGTCTGAAGGTGAAATTGAATGACAAAGTGAAATGAAGTATTACATAGTATTCACGAATCTGCATATCTTATAAAGCAATCTGCTTTAAGAAATTGTATAAGAAAATATCACTATATTTATATAAGGCTTATGAAATAATTTTAAAGCTGTATGTTTCATAGTATATGAGTTGTTTTAAATAATAATAATCCAAAATACAGTACAAGCCAATATTACTAACTTGAATTTTCATTTGAACCACAATGCTTCAATCATTGAATTAACAAGAGAAATGAAAACTGATTTTGTTGGCTATAATGATGTTAATTGTTTATACTGGAATAGTCATAGGGCATTTTAGTATATGTGATCTCATTTAATATATGTATCTAGCCATTCCAATTGGCCCACTTTCATAATTTTCTCATCAATTGCTTATATTCCTACTTAGAACCATAAAGACACTTTTAGGATACTATGTATGACAAATGAAATGCTCCTGGCATGTTGAGATCATTGTCATTTTAATCAATCAAGCAGGAAATACCTCAAGCCTCAATTTATGCTAAACTGCTGCAAAACTCCTTGGCCTTCCTGCATGAAAATTCATCAGACTTGTACAATCCCAACCAAATCTAGTGCCATCTATCAGAACCCATATTACAACTCATTCTGAGACCTACTGATGTCCTCTTCACCATGAATCACCTTCGGTCAAGGACCAAACTACAGAGTGGACTCCTGGATCCATCCTATCTCTGGGCCCTAAGACTTTTTCTGAAAGCTGAGATATCAGAAAGTGCTAATGTGTTATGGCGAAGTGAAGTAAAGATTTTGTACAGGTCTTGACTGAAAGTTTCTCCTTTTTCTCCTTACCAATATTTTTCCAATGGTGAATCAGAAACTCTAGGCTCAATGCTCTCCCAAATATATTAGGAAGACCACGGTATGGCATATTGAAAGAATGCTTCCTTGGGGATCAAGAAAGAGGCCATAGTTTTCAATTTTATTATTATGGCACAATTTTTATATGTTTTATGTATCTCTTTTATGTTTCTGCTGTTTTCTTCTATGTCCTGTTTCCTATAGAAAAGTTTGCTACACAGAAAAACAGCAGGTATAAAAATATCAAATGACTATATTTTGAGTTTCAAAATACAGATCCAGCCATAAGATGAAAAGAATTGGAAAAGTGGTCTTTATTTTTTCTGACTGATTAAAGGCTTCCCAGGAAGGAAAGAAGGAGAGAAAATCCAAGGAGAAAGAGAACTTAAAAGCCCAGTATATTAGTCCGTTTTCACACTGCTATAAAGACATACTTGAGACTGCATAATTTATAAAGAAAACAGGTTTAATTGACTCACAGTTCCACGTAGCTGGGGAGCCCTCAGGAAACTTACAATCATGGTGGAAGGCAAAGGGGAAGCAGGCTTGGACCTTCTTACACGGTGGCAGGAGAGACAGTGAACAAGAGAGGAACTACCAAATGCTTACAAAACTATCAGATCTCATGAGAACTCATTTACTATCAGAACAGGATGGGGGAAACCAACCCCATGATCTAATTACCTTCCACCTGATCCCTCCCTTGATACATAGGGATTATGGAGATTACAATTAGAGATGAGATTTGGGTGGGGACACAGAGCCAAACCATATCACCCAGTTTTTGTGCCCGTTCTTCTCGGCTTGGCCAACTTCACGATGGGCAGAGTAGTAGATAACAGAATCCCATGACAGATTTGAAGATCTGAGAACAGAAACAATCTTTGTACACTTTTTGAATAGAGAACAGGCTATCCAAAAGAACCTGGAGGGAAACAGAAATGTGTTCAGTATGTATTAGGTAGAGGGGTCTGAAATAATCTCCTGGAGTTTCCATGAGCCTCTAGAATTGGGTCAGAGAAGAGTAAAATTAGCACCGTCATCCAAGAGAATAGCACAGAAGTAGGAAAAGACTTTAGATATTCCAAAAATGCATTTCCCACAGGCACTAAGTGGTGTGGAATTTAACTAAGCCGTTTAGGGCCTCAGCAAACCTCAGAGAATGAGGATGAAGGGGTTCTCTGCTCCAAGGAAATTGGAGACCTCAGTGGATGCCTGCACTATTGTATCAATATTCCATGAATTCTTGTTAAAGCTTTGACTGTATATGATTTTTTGGACTCCAGTCTGATATTTTTCTCTCATGGGAGGTTGCCTCTTTTAATCAATATCTCCTGGGAACATTTACCCAAATACCGGAAAGCTATACTTCCCTCTTCTTCCTTGCTAAAGGAAGCCTGATTCTTCTCAGGCCTCAGGTGACCACACATTTCAGGGAAAGCGGGAATCTTACCAGCTCTAGCAGGTCCATATCAACAGGCCTAATATAGTGGTTCTCAAACTGTGGTTCCTCAGATTTGCACCATCACCATCTCATGATGTAAACCTATGAACATCATTGCAGACCTACTAAATTGGTAACCCAAAGGGTAGGGCCCACAATCTGTGTTTTAGTAAACCCTCCAGGCTACTGTGATGCATTCTCCAAGATTGAGAACCACTGGTCAAGGATAATCATGGCAACTCCATTCTCCCCACAGATGGTTGGTTTAAGATAGGTCAATGGTACAATTCCAGCCAATAAAATCCAAGGTGAATATGGGAGGGCTTTTCTGAAAGTTTCTTCACTCTTAAAAGGGGAACCATGGAAGGAATGAGCCCTGCTATCCCTTTCTGAAATTTGAAATTTTTGTTTGACCATGTGAGTTTCTGCAGCAGTTTGTCTGACAATGAGGAGGCAAGCCTGCAGGTGAAGATGAGCACATTGAGGATGAAAGAGCAGGGGGACAGAAAGCACTTTGCTCTTGTTTGACATTGCTCAGCTCCCAACCTAACCAATTTCTGGAACCTCCCTATCTCTGGATGTCTTGTTGTATGAGATGAAACACTTTCCTTATTTCCTTGTTTGATCTGGCTGAGTCAGGTTTTCTGTTAATTGCAGCATGATAACTATTACACATGGGGAGAGAGAAGACCTATTATTATCATTAAGTCTTCAGTGTGATTTTAGGTCAATTATTATCTCTTCCAAGGGCATTTGTATTTTAGGTCCTCTATTAGTGAATGAAATACATTTTATGCTCTGCTAGAGGAAATAGAAACATCAGACTAGAAATAGGGGAAATCCATGGCAGTGATTACACGTGCATGTGTGTTTCTGTGAGTGTGAGGAAGGGGTGATTCGTGATGGTCATTAAGGCAGGTCTAGAAGTACTCTCTAGTGCTAAGCATTTTCAAAGATGAATTCTATACAGGGCTCAAGAAGAAGTTTATATTCTTAACACAAAAAAAATTGCTTATAATATTTCATTCAGAAAATAAAAAATAATTCCAGTTGTTAAAAAATGATTTTCCCTTTTGTTTTGGCAGGAAGAGTGCAGGCAAAAAGCACGTTGGAGATTCACACCCTCACCTTCCTGGAAGATAGCATTTTAAGAAATATCTTCATATATCATGGGAATTAAACTGGGTGTCCTATTATATTAATCCAAGGCAGACTGAGAGCGACCACCCACCAATGAGGAGATAAACACGACCCCCCCACAGGAGTGAGGGTGGATGAACAAGACAAGACTGGTGGCAGTTGGTGTGTTTCCCTCAGCCTCAGGCTGGGGAAGAGTGAAAATGCTTGGAAATGCTTGATTCCAAGAGAAGTTTGTGACAGCACAACATAATTTATAAAATAATTAGGCATACGTTTTGACTGGTATTTTTGGATATATAAGTCTGTCAACTGTCAAAAAAGGAGTATTTTTTCTCATTAGTTTCACTAAAGAACAACCTAATTTTCTTTCTTATTTATTTATTTATTTATTTATTTATTTTGATGGAGTTTTGTTCTTGCCGCCCAGGCTAGAGTGCAATGGCGTGATCTTGGCTCACCACAACCTCCTCCTCCTGGGTTCAAGCAATTCTCCTGCCTCACCCTCCTGAGTAGCTGGGATTACAGGCATGCGCCACCACACCTGGCTAATTTTTTTTTTTTTTTTTAGTAGAGACGGGGTTCCTCCACGTTAGTCAGGCTGGTCTCAAACTCCCAACCTCAGGTGATCCACCCACCTTGGCCTCCCAAAGTCTGGGATTACAGGCATGAGCCACTGTGCCTGGCCGAACAACCTAATTTTCTAAGAAGTGAACATGTACCAGTATAGCCAGAAAGTGCACCAGTGGTATTCACACCATGTGTTAGGCAGAGTTGCTTCTATCTTCTGAGTAGTCCAAAGAGATACATCAATTTCGTCCAAAGAAATGTGTTGACCCACAGTTGCTTCTAGGCGTAATTGTCAACAGTAGACACACTTTTAGAGAACTTATTTTGTGAGCATGTCATCCCTTTCCCTAACTTCAGTCTAATCCATGGGTAATTTTGAGTTAATCCAAACTGTCCAGAACTATTTCAGGAGTATATTATATATATTACATATATTATATATATATATTTATATACATTTATATATATATTTATATACATTTATATATATACATTCATATACATTTATATATATATTTATATACATTTATATATATATTTATATACATTTATATATATATTTATATACATTTATATATATACATTCATATATATTTATATATATATTCATATACATTCATATATATTTTTATATATATTCATATACATTCATATATATTTTTATATATATTCATATACATTCATATATATATTTTTATATATATTCATATATATTCATATATATATTTTTATATATATTCATATATATTTATATATATTTTTATATATATTCATATATATTTATATATTTTTTTATATATATTCATATATATTTATATATTTTTTTATATATATTCATATATATTTATATATTTTTTTATATATATTCATATATATTTATATATTTTTTTATATATATTCATATATATTTATATATATTTTTTATATATATTCATATATATATATATATTTTATATATATTCATATATATATTTATATATATTTTTATATATATTCATATATATATTTTTATATATATTCATATATATATTTTTATATATATTCATATATATTCATATATATATTTTTATATATATTCATATATATTCATATATATATTTTTATATATATTCATATATATATTCATATATATATTTTTATATATATTCATATATATATTCATATATATATTTTTATATATATTCATATATATATTCATATATATATTTTTATATATATTCATATATATATTTATATATATTTTTATATATTTATATATATTTATATATTTTTATATATTTATATATTTATATATTTTTATATATTTATATATTTATATATTTATATATTTTTATATATTTATATATTTATATATTTATATATATTTATATATTTATATATATTTATATATATTTATATGTTTATATATATTTATATATATTTATATATATTTATATGTTTATATATATTTATATATATTTATATGTTTATATATATTTATATATATTTATATATATTTATATGTTTATATATATTTTTATATGTTTATATATATTTATATATATTTATATATTTTTATATATTTATATATATTTATATATTTATATATTTATATATATTTATATATTTATATATTTATATATATTTATATATTTATATATATTTATATATATTTATATATTTATATATTTATATATATTTATATATATTTATATATTTATATATATTTATATATTTTTATATATTTATATATATTTATATATTTATATATTTATATATATTTATATATTTATATATATTTATATATATTTATATATTTATATATTTATATATATTTATATATATTTATATATTTATATGTATTTATATATTTATATATATTTATATGTATTTATATATTTATATATTTATATATATTTATATATATTTATATATTTATATATTTATATATATGTATATATATTTATAGATTTATATATATGTATATATATTTATATAGATTTATATATATGTATATATTTATATATATTTATATATTTATATATATATTTATATATATTTATATATTTATATATTTATATATTTATATATTTATATATTTATATATATTTATATATATATATTTATATATTTATATATATTTATATATATATATTTATATATTTATATATATTTATATATATATATTTATATATTTATATATATTTATATATTTATATATATTTATATATTTATATATTTATATATATTTATATATATTTATATATATTTATATATTTATATATATTTATATATATTTATATATTTATATATTTATATATATTTATATATTTATATATATTTATATATTTATATATTTATATATATTTATATATTTATATATATTTATATATATTTATATATTTATATATATTTATATATTTATATATATTTATATATATTTATATATTTATATATATTTATATATTTATATATTTACATATATTTATATATTTACATATATTTATATATATTTATATATATTTATATATTTATATATATTTATATATTTATATATATTTATATATATTTATATATTTATATGTATTTATATATATTTATATATATTTATATATTTATATACATATATTTATATATTTATATATATTTATATATTTATATATCTATTTAGATATATTTATATATCTATTTAGATATATTTATATATCTATTTATATATCTATATATTTATATATATAAAGGAGCACCTTTAAAAAAGTATGCTGGAAATGCTCGCATGCTGCTGGTGGGCATGTCAATTAGTACAACCTCTATGGAAAACAGGACAGAGATTTCTCAAAGAAGTAAAAGTTCAAAACCATCGTTTGATGCAAAAATCCCACGACTGGGTATCTACCCAAAGAAAAATAAATCATATAAAAAAGATACCTGCACCTATATGTCTATCACAGCACTATTCACAATTGCAACGATATTGAATCAACCCAAGTGTCCATCAACAGATGACTGAATAAAGAAAATGTGAGATACACACACACACACACACACACACACACACACACACATACACATACACCATGGAATACTACTCATCCATAAAAAATAAAATCCTGCCTTTTGCAGCAACATGGATGGAATTAGAGGCCATTATCTTAAGTGAAGTAACTCAAAACTAGAAAGTCAAATACCACATGTTCTCTCTTATAAGCAGGAGCTAAATAATGTGTACACATGGAAAATGATAGTGGAATAATAGACACTGAAGACTTAGAAAGGCAGAAGGGTGAGATGGAGACAAGAGACTAGAAATTACTTAATGGGTCCGATGACATTATTTGGGTGGTAGCTAGGCTAAAAGCACAGACTTTGTTGCAACACAATATATCCATGTAACAAAATGCATTTGTACCCTCTAAAATCTATACAAAGAAAAAATAAACTTTAAAAAGAAATGTCTTCCTTGAAGAAACTTGCAGATGACCTCAAATAAAAACTTGTTTCTTTATGAACGCTTTTATTAGGTCGACGCAAAAGTTATTGCGGTTTTGGTCATTACTTTTAATGGCAAAAACTGCAATTTCTTTTGTGGCAACCTAATATTATCTGCAATATTGGGGGTCTCTCTTTGCCCTTTGCACTGGTGCAATTGTATCCCATCCTGAAGTAGAGAGCAGCATGACAAGGGATTTGCAAAACTAGGGGATAGACTTTCTGGAGTTCCTGGAGCTTTTAACATACCCCAAATTTTGTTTAAAAAAAACTCTAAGATTAACACAGATATATTATAGAATAGCATATAAAATATGCCTGAATTTTAAAAATAAAATATGATACTTCAAAGATGTATCTTGGTCTCAGAAGGCTGGAGTGCTTTTATATCTGGAAATAAGAGCTCATTCTTCTCTTCCATCAGCATCAGGAAACATTGAAACTGTTGCTTTGGAGAACTGCAATCCATTAACTCAGCACTGCCACTGTGGGCCTGGATGGATTATCCCTACGAGGCAGTTATGCACCCAGGACTCACTTCTAACTTAAAGTTATTTTCCCACAATAAACGTTTTGGTCTTTACATTTTTTTGATTCTTTAATTTGTTGCGCCACTTAAAAAAATAACATTATGGATTTCTCTACACTATTTTCTGTAATTGTCTTCCCCATAACTGTCCTCAGATCTATGCCAATGTGTTCCACAACCATCATCCATGTCCTCCAACTACCCACCACCTAAATTAGCTTACTTTTTTCAAGTTTGAAAGCAATTTCTTTTCTTGGTCATGGAGGCTTGTAACGTGTTAGGTACTGTGGTATGTGCTTGACGTTCTGTATCTCACCGAATACTCAACCAATCTGTGAAGCAAATACTAACAAATCTGTTTCAGAAAACAGAGCTAGTGAGTGGTAGATGAATAATCGCAGCCCAAGTTTTTCCAAACCTGATGCCTGTGCCTGGTGATGTCAGCTGGGGTTAGGGGAGCAGAAGGGAAGGGTGGTCGAAAGGAAAAAGAATTGGTTTATTTACTGTGGTGAAGATAAAGAAACAAGTCAAATTGATTGACATCCGATAAATTCAACAAACTAATTTAATGTATCACTTTTAACAAGATGACTGAAGTGCCATGTGAAGTTGACTGATTTTTGCCATGAAAATAGAACTAAAAAGTGTTTGTATACACAGTGCAAATGTCAAGGGGCAGCTACGATGGGGCTCTTTGGTTCAGTGTGAAATTCCATTCCATTTGAGTTCATGGCAACTTCAGAATAAGTGACTTGAGCTAAGTCAACTGGATACTATGTTAGAGAAACCCAAATAATAGGAATATCAGAATATTTCAGCAACAGACAGTTTAAGGCTTCCATTGCTCAGTAGTAATAATGACAAGGTGACATGTGGACAATGTGGACATTCCTAAGCAATTTTGGAAGACAGACTATTGCTCTTTTCTTCTTCTTCTTCTTCTTCTTCTTCTTCTTCTTCTTCTTCTTCTTCTTCTTCTTCTTCTTCTTCTTCTTCTTCTTCTTCTTCCTCTTCCTCCTCCTCCTCCTCCTCCTCCTCCTCCTCCTCCTCCTCCTCCTCCTCCTCTTCTTCTTCTTCTTCTTCTTCTTCTTCTTCTTCTTCTTCTTCTTCTTCTTCTTCTTCTTCTTCTTCTTCTTCTTCTTCCTCTTCTTCTTCCTCTTCTTCTTCTTCTTCCTTCTTCTTCTTTCTTCCCCTTCCCCTTCCTCGATTTTTTTTTTTAAGACACAGTTTTGCTCTTGTTACCCACGCTGGAGTCCAATGGTGCAATCTCGGCTCACCACAACCTCTGCCTCCCGTGTTCGAGCGATTCTCCTGACTCTGCCTCCCATGTTCAAGCGATTCTCCTGACTCAGCCTCCAGAATAACTGGGATTACAGGCATGCTCCACAATGCCCGGCTAATTTTGTATTTTTAGTAGAGACAGAGTGTCTTTATGTTGGTCAGGCTAGTCTCGAACTCCTGATCCACCTGCCTTGGCCTCCCAAGACATTTATTCTTTAATATTCTAAGTGTTTTGTATAAATTCATACATTAGGTCTAAATGACAAGATCCTGTAATGATATGCACTAATAGTGTTGGTCCTAATGTTGTCAAATCTAAACTGAATGTGATATTTCTTAAGGCTTTAATGGTCACTATGCACTGTAAGGGATAGTAAAAGCACAAGGCATCATCTCAACTTCTCTACATTAAGCACATTAGTTAGGGGTACACACAGTGGTGCATGCATATGTCTATGTGCATACCCAGAAGAGCATTCCCAGCTTAGGGAAGTTCGAGGGGGCATTCCCAGAGCTTCCACTGCTAAGTAGAAGAAGCTGCAGTCTGTTTACATCTATGAGATTTTCACAGGTAAGACGTTATAGTTAGAGAATTAGCTATATAATCATGTGTTAAATTGTATACTATGGTCACCAAATTAATGGAAAATAATCCACTATCATTGAGAGTTCTATGGAGATGAAAACTGAAGTGGACTTCATAGGATAGACAAACTTTCAATGTTATTCCAAATAGTAATAATCATAATGGTAATAATAATAAGAGTAAAGTAGCTAACTTTGTTTTGATACCTGCAATGTACCAGGGACTATCCTAAGTACTTTATCTGTACTAACTCATTTACAAAAATCCTCTGATGTACAAGACAGAGTTTTAGTAATTTGTCTACAGTTACAGAGATAACACCAACCCATCCTGTGAATCATATCTACTCAGATCTGATTCTTTTTTTTAAGTTGCATGAAAATTCCTTGAACCTGTATAATTGTTTTTTAATCTAAAAATAGACCACATATGTAGATATTTTTCACAGTTAGATAAGGGAACTATACATAAACTCCTTTTGGTTAGCTCAGCCTGGGAAAAGTTTTTTTTTTTTTAATGGTGAAAAACTTTGAGATTGAAAATATTTGATTCAAAGGCTACTTTAAATACCCTGTACCAAAACATTTCAGGATTACTTGTGCATTTTTGGAATAAAAGTAATACTACAAATATGACCACTTCTCCTCTTTCCACAAGTTCTCTTAACACTGCTAATCTTCCTGTAATTTCTGCACTAGGGAAATACAAATAAATCCACAGTGAATTTCCTCTGGGGTTTCTCTCTCTCTTCACTTCCCCCATCCAAGGTCAAGAGACTAATTCTGACTCTCGCTCCTTTATCTGACCCCAGTGATAAAATAAACAATGGAGAAAGTTTTTAAATATATGAAATCCTGTTCCTATAACAGAGGGCTTCTTTAAGAAAAAAAGCAGATTCTTTAACTCTGAAGTTTGTAATAAAAAAGGACCAATTTTACAGTAGTATCATCTTGAATAACAGGCAATAAGCCTAATTGAATTATAGTCATTACAGTTTGGAAAAGGAATCCTGAGTAACATATTTCAGCAAACGCTATGCAATTTACTCTGTGTCTATTTAGACTTGATGTAGAGACTCATGCCAATTACTATGAGTCTTTAGCAGCTTACAAACTCCCACTGAGGAAAGGGTAATGTTGATTCTGGAAATGGAGGCTTGTTCTGGTTAAGAGACTATTGAATTAGTCTTTGGTGACATATGTTAATGCAAAATAGCTATCAGTAGACAGTTTAATGAATGTGTGGAACAAGGTGTGAGTTTACCACAAAAATTTCTCTTTATCAGGGATTTTGTTGAGCAGTGGAAACACATTTTACTCTATCCTCGTTTATCCTGATAGAAACACACTAAGCAAAATGAGAACAATTAATGAGAACCCTGGGTGTGCAAGAACCTTTCTCTCAGAAATTAGAAAACATTTATGAAACCTAGTGAAACAGAATGCTCCAAAGAGAACAAAGTCAAAGAATTTAACGAATTGAAGATGCAAACGTACCAAGGGAAATAGTTCAAAAACATCTCCCCAGCATCATTGAATAGATTATAGTTTATATATTCTGTTAAAAAGAAATAATTGGTTATGAAAATATTCAAACAACTGGTCAATACACAAAGATCAAACTATGTCTTGAATTAATCAGAGAAATGAAACTGATTTTATTGGCTATCATGATGTTGTTTATATTGGAATATTCAGAGGGCATTTTAGTATATGTGATCTCATTTAATAAATATATATAGCCATTCCAATTGGCCCACTTCCATAATTTTCTTATCAATTGCTTGTATCCCTACTTAGAACCATAAAGATATTTTTAGGATACTGTGTGTGACAAATTCAATGCTCTTGCTATATTGAGATCATTGTCATTTTAATCAATCAAGCAAGAAATATCTAAAACTTCAACTTATGCTAAGTTGTTGCTTATTTTGTATTGTAAGCTGGTCTCCTATTCGATTAATTTAACTTTTGTATTGTTTATTTTTTGCATTTTTTCTAGGTTTTGGCAAGAAACAGTTTTCCTAAATAAGAACAGGCAGCCTTCAGTGTACAGAGCTGTCCCCATACATTCCATTTGTAAATCAGTGAGTAGATTGGGACCAGGAAAGCACTCTCTCAGGGACGCAATGCAGATAAACAGCAGGCGACACTCCAGTGTGGCCCACAGCAATTTTACTTTGTACATAATGTGCTGAAATAGACATAGAAATTTAGTAGTCCTGAGTTTCATGAAAATAACTCCTTTTGATCTGATTTCAGCTGCGAATATCTCCTATCTCAAGTCCTCATTTCTTTTGAGTCTTTGCTGAGTGTTTCTGCATCTAAACCCCAGAATCACTTGAACCTTCACTCTGAAAAGAGCTGGAGATTTGGCTGGAAGAGGAGTCTGAATAGTTTTGAAAAGTGAGAAACTAAAGTTGGGGAAAGGGCTAAATGGGTGACCAGTCGCTCTAATGCAAGAAGACAAGGAGGCGGCCACTGTTCAGTGCCTGGTCAAGCTGTATCAGAGCCTGAGCAAATGGACTTATTAAAATATCCTCTTATATTCTGAAACAAATAAAAACAGTAATATAAGTTCTACAGTAAAAAACCTGATATCTAGAAAGCCCCATTTGCCCAAGCTCCTGGCTCTTCCTTTGTCAACTTCCATAAACCCACTGGTGGGACCCTGATGGCCTCTTTGGCCATGAGGCCAGGGTTGATTGGAGGTGACTCTTCTTGTGTCACAGTAATGTGAGATTGTAAAGCAAACAAACAACAACACATGTTTACTCTAAAATTTGGTATTTTGTTCATCATGGGGGTCTTACTTTAATTATTATTTTTAAAATATATTGCATTTACATAGTTCCTAACTGGATTATTGAGTATTTTTGGTAATAAATTGCATGCCCCTAGCAAGTGCCTCGCTTACACCCTCTGAACCCTGGCCCTGCCACCTTTTGTCCCAAGTCAGAGATAGTCTGCTTTTGGAAATGTCTGAGATCTTCAGTATCAATCAAATTTTTAAAAATAAGGAGGAGGGAGAGGAGAAAAGGAGGGAGAGAAGGAGCAGGAGGAGAAGTGGTGGGAATTTTCAAGGGTTATATTACTATAAAACTCACTGGAACTAATTTACACTCACACCAACAGTGTGAAAGCATTCCTATTTCTCCACATCCACTCCAGCATCTGTTGTTTCCTGACTTTCTAATGATTGCCATTCTAACTGGCATGAGGTGATATCTCACTGTGGTTTTCATTTGCATTTCTCAATCCCGTTACTGGGTATATACCCAAAGGATTATAAATCATTCTACTATAAAGACACATGCACCCATATGTTTATTGCAGCACTGTTCACAATAGCAAAGTCTTAGAACCAACCCAAATGCCCATCAATGATAGACTGGATGAAGAAAATATGGCACATATACACCATGGAATACTATGCAGCCATAAAAAAAGGATGAGTTCATGTGCTTTGCAGGGACATGGATGAAACTGGAAACCATCATTCTCAACAAAGTAACACAAGCAGAGAAAACCAAATACGACATGTTCTCACTCATAAGTGGGAGTTGAACAATGAGAACACATGGACACAGGGAGGGAAATATCACACACCAGGGTGTGTCAGGAGGTGAGGGGCTGGGGGAGAGATAGCATTAGGAGAAATACCTAATGTAAATGATGAGTTGATGGGTGCAGGAAACCACCATGGCACGTGTATACCTATGTAACAAACCTGCACGTTGTGCACATGTACCCCAGTGCTTAAAGGAAAACGAACAAACAAACAAACAAAAACCCAAAAAACTCGCTGAAGGCAAGTAGAGCTTTCATGTAGGGAACTCAGAGATGTAACCGTATCCTCCAAAGAGCGTTGGCAGGACAGGATTTAAATCAGTGTTTCTAAGGTGTCTTGAATGCAATGCATTTCTAAAGCAAAATTATACTCCAAGGAAAGGTGGCACATGTGCCCTGTAGAATCAGACAAAACTAAAAGCCTTGGCCATGCTTTTCAACTGTAACCTGGAAACGTCAGTCCCACGGCATAAGCTCTGTACAGCTCTTGATGAGAAATCAGAACAAGTAGATGTTACCTACATTCAACTGTGCCTGTACGATTAGGCCATAAAGACAACCAAGAATAAAGATTTAAAAGTTATGCTTCTCATTATCAGCAAAAGGTTCTTATTAAATTTAAATTGTGCAATGCAAGGTTTTAAGTGTTTTAACAAGTAAATGCTATCCAGTCTCTCCTGGTGAGCCCCAAATCAGAGAGACAGGCACCTAGCTGACAAAAATATAACATCTCAATGATTGGCCTACAAACAAAGAAACCGACAAAAAGCCTAATGAATGTGGAGTTAAACAAACAAAAATCATGTGTATGACATACACATAGTGACCATTGCAAGAACTGCATTTTTGGGAAAGAGTTCAGTTTTCAAATTTCATGTCTCATTGCCTCTGTAGTTACCTCTGTAGACCAATCCAACACACCAATGTATATAAAAAATAACATCATATTGGCAAGGTCAGCATTACCTACCTGGTATATTTTGAGGTGTTATAAGAAGGATACTCTTCCTCTCAAAGTAACTGTTCCTACATTCCTCATCTCTAAAATGGTCAATATGGCAATGCTTTAACGTCAGGGCTATTGGGAGGATTAAACTTATGCCTAACTGTGGTAGGCAGTCACTACTCACCAAACATTTTGTGCCGGCAGTCACATGCTTCCATATCTAAGAAGATCATAAACGTATTTAGTTTTGGAGAAAAATGAATTGCCAAAAACATTGAGCCTGGATAAAACGACGTTTAAAATTATTATTATTTTAATTATTTATTTATTTATTTTTAGAGATGGGGTCTCGCTCTGTTGCCCAGGCTGCAGTGCAGTGGCACAATCTCAGCTCACTGCAGCCTTGAATTCCCGAGCACAAATGATCCTCCCACCTCTGTCTCCTGAGTAGCTGGGACTGCAGGTGCATGCCATCATGCCCAGCTCATTTTCTGCTTCATTTTGTTATAGAGATGAGGTCTCACTATTTTGCCCAGGCTGGTCTTGAGCTCTTAGGTTCAAGTGATCTTCCTGCCTCAGCCTCCCAAAGTGTTGGGATTCCAGTCATGAGCCAGTGGTGCCTGGCCCAAATAACCTTTGATGAAACTGAAAACAACTCTTGTGTCCTCAAAATCCCATAAGTTGGAAGTATGCAGAAAAAGCTGATCAGCCTTCAGAGAGGGCATGTTCTTCAGTGCTCACTTTGTATGCGGCCAAGTTGAAATGGATGAGAAGGGAGCTCCCATACAGTGGAGCCTGGGAAGCAGCAAGGAAAGTAATTGAGGCACTTTTTGAACCCTCAGAGCAGGAGGCCTTACAATGTTCTTCCAGTAGCATCTCAGAATTGCCATGAGCTTTGACTGTGGACTGCAGCTGCCTTCTATATTCTGCTTTTCCCCTTTCTAAATGAGAGTGTCCATTGTGGTTTTCCTGGCATCATTCCTCCACGGGCTTTCAAGTGTGAGAGTTTGGGGAGAGCATGTTTGTTTTAGTTCATACATTTCCAGATCAAGAAGAGTCATGTCTAGGTTTGATGAAGACACCATTGAGCAATGTCTAGATTTTGAGCTGGGTGCTGTGAATGGTCAGGATTTGGGGTTATCTCTTTCAGGGAAGTGATGGGCATGTTATGCATAGGAAGAAAGGATCAAAGAGTAGTCAAAGGAGCTGAGATAGTAACCAGCCACATGTGGCCCCCATTTCCCACTGCCCTTATCATCAGGATGAGGCATGTGTCTGGGCCTGGCCAATGGAGTGAGAAGGCAAGGAATGACTTTGGAGGCAGTTAAGAGCTGCTGTGACTACTCCATCTCTCCTGTTCTCTGTGTCACTGACCTTGGAAGCTCCAGATCATGGAGCTACCAGGTGCATGCTGCTACATGCATAATAAATGATTCTTCAAAATTCTTTAACAAGAACACACTTTCTTTTTTCAAAAGTAGAGATGAGGTTTAAAAGATAAATACTTCCAGCTGGGAGTGGTGGCTCACACCTGTAATCCCAGCACTTTGGGAGGCCGAGGCGAGTGGATTACCTGAGGTCAGGAGCTCGAGACCAGCTTGACTAAGATAGTGAAACCCTGTCTCTACTATAAATACAAAAATTAGCCAGGAGTGTTGGCAAGAGCCTATAATCTTAACTACTCAGGAGGCTGAGGCAAGAGAATTGCTTGAACCTGGGAGGCAGAGGTTGCAGTGAGCCGAGATCACACAACTGCACTCCAGTCCAGCCTGGGCGACAGAGCGAGACTCCATTTCAAAAAAAAAAAAAAGAAAGAAAAAGATAAATACTTCAGTGAGAGGGACCACATGGACCTAAATTCAAATTGTTCTAATAGTGACAAAGATAGATTATTTTAGATTTCATGTTTCGTTCTTGGAAGGGCAGTCGATATTTGAAAATGAGAAGGAAAAATTAATAGACGAAAAACCAGAGAAGGAAAAAAAAGGAAAATGAACGGGTTGATGGGGCATTAGCACACATTTTGCCTTTTTATCTTGGCTTTGGACTGGCCCAGATTTGGGGTTGAGGGACAAAAAGCCATAAATGGACTTTGTATAATGGGAAAGAACAGTAGTAGTAGAAATAAATGTCCTAAATCTAAATAGGGTTATTTTCAAGTAAAATAGTTTCATAAATTGCATACTTTAGTGAAGATCAGAATGTTTGCTTGACTGATCCTATCAAACCATATTAAGAACATAGAGGAAGTTTCCAACATTTTATAGGAAAAAAGAAATAAGCATTACTCCAAAATTAAAATAATTTAGATGTATGTAGGAAAGCAAACAATGATCTCTTTTAGAGAAGAGTGTTTTGGTTTTCACAGGTCTGTAAAAACAGACTTGACAAATGTATAACTTTTGATTCACTTAGGATACATGAAGTTATTTTAGCATTGTGCATAATAAAAGATTTAGTTGTATAAAACTGAATATAGTAAAATGCTGAGATATTTCACCAGGATTAAGCTAATCCTTCTCTAACAACAGAAAAAAATAGTTGCCAATAAACTCTATTTTTAACAGCCACTTGAGAGAGACAAGATGAGACTTATGAAAATCCCTTTCAAGAAGTTTTCCAGTACAATAACAGTTTACACCCAACACATACATAAATACATTTCAAAAACTTGGTTTCTGCCAAGTTACAAAGTCTGACTTGTTAGAGTTACATCATGTTTTTAAAGCACGTTTGAAATGAAGCTTGTCATACATCAGACTTCAGTGAATCTTGAAGGATTGTCCTTTTCTTAAGAAACTCAATGGGCTTCATTCCCTTCAAATTTTTTAGAGAATCATTTTAGTATCACAATTCCACACATGAAATGAAAAGCAACAATGTGTGCTGCATTTTTTAGAATATATTGTTTTTACTCATTCCAATGTACTGTGCAATTGAACTCCCTTCCCCTGGCCTTTATAATATTGGAATCGGTATGCAGAAATACAAACCACTATAGAGAAAACACTTTATGAATGTAAACCCTTCAATATGGACTTTCTGCATTATAGTATCAAGGCTAGGTCATGAACCAGCATGGCCACAGTAACAGAATTCAAATCTGGTTTCCAAGATTTGTTTATGGAAAAGAAGATTTAAATCAATGGTATGGGTAAAGGACCAGAGACTAGATAACCCTGAAAGAGCTGGCCCAATAGCTAGATTTATTTTGAAAACCAAAAGACCTATCTAGAAACAGGTTAAAGTTACAATCTATGCATATTTGCTTTGCTAACATGTATGTAATTTACATATACGGGCTCCAGATCCAGAATGCTTGGGATCAAATCCCACCCCACCAATCTACAATAGTGTGATCTTGGGGTATGTTTCCAACCCACCATAAGCCTATTTCTTGAAATTTTTGTAATCTCCTCAACATTTCTTTCCTAGAAATGACCACTAACGAATTATATTCTAGGTGTGAATATTCAATTATTGCTTATCACTCCAATTAAAGTGAAAGCTTAATGATGTGGGTTCTGTCTATTGACCTCTCCACCATATTATCACTGTCTTTCCCAGTTCCTGGAATTTTCTTGGTCCTCAGTAGAAGACTGTAAAATAAATGGATGAGTAAATGAATAAATGAGATTTTTAGGTATATCCTTTTTCCAGTAGGAATATACCTGACATCACCTTGGGCTGCCAAATGTAGTTTTTCTAAAATGCAGTATTTTTGAAATTAAATTATATCTTTTCCTTGTTGAAAACGTCATGCTGTTTGAGTGGGCATTGCTAAGATTTTTTTTTTTTTTTTTTTTTATCTTGCTATGTTGACCAGGCTGGACTTGAACTCCTGAGCTCAAGTGATCTTCCCACGTCAGTCTGGAGGGACTGTAGCTGGGACAACAGCTACACCTGGCTTGCTAAGGTCTGCTTTTATGATTCCTTTTTTTTTGCTTCAGGAGTGAGTAACATCTTTCCGTCCATGCATTATTTCTATCGCCATGTTAATATATATCATCCTCTTACTATCCAATCTTGCTGGCTTAGAGTTAATTTTATCTTTTTAAGGTAACTTTGTAAATTTTTATTGATTCATTAAATTTAAATTTTAAGGTTTGTTTCTTAAATGACATTTCCAATGACTTAGGAGGTAAAAATAGGTGCTTCACTATATCCCCTGTGTGCAAACAGTACTAGTACATCTATCTTTATTATGGGCCTAGATTTATTTGTAGTGAAAAATACAATCACTGATTATAATTAAATAACATGCCATTTTACTGGGCTTTATGGACTGATGAAGAATAATTCTAAATAATTTAAAATTAGGTTTGTTTTACAAAAAGAGATAAAATTTCACGCATGAGGTCGTATTTCCTATCAGATATAAGGCAAGTTTTAGAATGCTGTAATTCTGTTTAGTACCATAACTACTAAGACAAAGCTAAATTGAGACTGGTTGAAGTGTTCCAAAGTTAGCAACAACAACAAAAAAATAGCTCGACAACATTTTTAATTTATTCTTCCTCTTGCATCTCCTTTTCAGCATCTATCTTTCAATTCTTAATTTCAATATCAAACATGTCAATCTTAGATTATAAAGTCTATAATGTATGTATATATATACATACATGTTTCATGATCTCAAAACCTCCTTATACTGGTAGGTATTTCTTGATGGCCAACTTCTTCACTGGTAAGCTGATTAGGCAAATGAGATGATTAGAACTCCCTGCATTCTGGTTTATCCTCGAAAGATATTTGTAATAGATGTCACCTAAGACTCTTTCATAATGCCTAAATTAGCCATAGTAATTATCACCCAAAGTTTGTAGTTACTGGGTTTTTAAAACAAATCAGTCTGAAATTACAAAAATGATTGTCTTATTTTTGAAGATCTTTGAACTTTCTACAGAAACTCTGTAGTGGAAGAATGTATTTCCTTTACAGTAAAAAAAATTTAAAAAATGTGGAGAGAGTCTTTACTTTGATAGTCTTTAAATGATACTAATAGTGCAATTTTCACTTTATTACTGTCAAGTTGGGAGTTCCTCTTTTGTTTATAGCTGAGTGAGCTCCAATTGGATTAACCCTCTCACAGATAACTATATATTCTGGATAAAACATAAAGGGAAAAAAAAGCCTATATGAGGGCATTTGGAAAGAGGCCCAGAGCAGGTGGATCCAGGAGGCAAGCTGACACTAGGCGAAGGGAACAGTGAGGCGTGAGTTTCTTGTTTTTATGGCTTTGAGGCTGCTGGCGGGCTTGTCTAAGACATGCTGTACTGCTGACTTGTTAGAACTCAATGGAAAACTCGTGCACTTTCTGGCTTGAAGAACCAGAGCTGAGTTTGGGGCAATCACAGCTGCTGGAAAGTGAGACAGTAAAAAAGGGAACCCAAGTAGGGAGCCCTGCATTCTATGTACCTTATAGTTTGCTATTATGACTAATATGTGACTCTTATACAAGGAGACACATTGTAATATCATTGGGAAAAGGTGCTAAACCAAATTAGCACTAGACTGTCAATCAATCTAATTCAACATATATGCCATCCTGATGATTATCCAATAGCATGCATATACATATAGGACTTCATATGCTAGCAGAAATACAGTCCTCTATTCTCAAAATACAAAAGATGCATATACATTTAAGGTTTTTGTAATAGGTTTCCAATTCTGTAACTATAGTTGGTCATTGTCTGTCTGGTAATATCTATTTTGATGGGTATATTTTTAGGGCATGGACATGAAAGTTTATTGACTAGTAAAACAATGTTGCATATTATTTTATGAAGAAGATACTTCTTTATTCATCTCTTTTTTGCATTTCTAATATCAATGCATTGATATTGGCTGCGAAACTTTCAGTTTCTATCATAAATTGCCTCATGGGTCTTGAATTGTTTGTTTGTTTTTATCTATTACATAACGTGTCTCAAGAATTTGTTAGGTGGCACCTCTCTCTCTGGTTGAACTGCTACTCTGATTTCTAATTCAATTTAATTATATTGTTGGTGCAAAAGTAATTGCTGTTTTTGTTATTAATTTGAATGGTGAAAACTGCAATTACCTTTGCACCAACCTAATATTCATTCTTGAAGCTTTTCTGCTTCCTCTGTCAATTTGGAATTTATGCCTGTAGTTTATAGACAAGTCGACATCCTCTGTCAGACTGCATCCACATGGATCCTAGCCCAATATTGATGGCATCCAGCAGGGATGTTTAACAATTATTGAATGAATACATGAATCACAATTTAATGTCCTAGAGAAAAGCAGGACAGTGTTAAACAGACTAGAAAGGGAGTGATTTCATGGTTGGAATTTTCTTTGCTAGATCCAGACATCAGACTTAGCTTTACAACCATCTATCAGAAGCACCATACAGTATAATATTTCTTTCCTTCTTTTCTTTGGAATACCATTTTCTCCGGCCTGCAGGGAAACAACAATAACAAAAAAGGCTTTTCTCCTATTTTGCTAAGTGGGTGACAACAGACACTGAAGGTAGACAGACTTGAGGTTAAATTTTGACTCTGCTCCTTATCCATCTGGCCTTGTGTATGTTACCTCTCCTTTATGAATCTGTCTCCTTCATCTGTAAAGGATGGGTTGCTCTGGGGATTAAGCAAGACAGAAACAAAAAGTCTGTAGTAAACGAATACATGGTACATAGTAATAATTCTAACTTAGTCTTATTAAGTTTCACTCTGTGTTAGGCACTTTATACATATTATTTCAGAAAATCCCCGTAGCTGTTAGGTACTATTTTTATGTTCACTTGTGTTACAGATGAAAGAAAACCTAAGACTTAAAGAATGATTTTAACTCTAAATCACTGGGGTTCCCATCCAGACTTCTATAGTGAATTCCAGAGTTTGCTTCCATCTCCTTCTCTATGCTGCTTCTTTAGAAGGTGGTCAGGAGACAGAAGCAGCTACCAACATCACTGTCATCATCATTATATTGTTTAAGTATGTTATTTATTAAATCATAGATCACCATTTATTTTTATTTTAAAAGCTGACTATAATAACTTCATAGGACTAACAGTTGGGAGATGGTTAAAGTTGCCATTAATCAAAAGTTAGTGAAGATTTCTGTGTTACTATATCTCCTTCATGAAGTCCACAAAACTAAATTTTCACATCACACAAATTAGAGGATTGTTTGGTTTTTCCCCCAGAGAACTGTTTAAACCATTTGCTTACTCTATATGAATTTATGTCTCTATGTGTTGTCCATGCCCAAAGGAATATAAATCATTCTATTATAAAGAGACATGCATGCATATGTTTACTGCAGCACTATTCACAATAGCAAAGACATGGAATCAACCCAATGCCCATCAATGAGAGACTGGATAAATAAAGTATATGTGGTACACATACACCATGGAATACCATACAGCCATAAAAAAGAATGAGATCACGTACTTTGCAGGGACATAGATGGAGCTGGAGCCATTATCTTTAGCAAACCAACACAGGAACAAAAAACCAAATACTACATGTTTTCACAGGAGCTAAATGATAAGAACACGTGGGCACACAGAGGAAAACAACACGCACTGGGGCCTTTAAGAGGGTGGAGGGTGGAAGGAGGGGGAGGATCAGGAAAAATAACTAATGGATACTAGGGTTAATACCTGGGTGATGAAATAATCTGTACCAACAAACCTCCATGACACAAGTTTACCTATGTAACAACCTGCCCTTGTACTCCTGAACTTAAAAGTTAAAAACGAAAGATGTTTAGAATATGCCTAAATCGATAAGAATACATTTTCACTGGATTTATCATATTCAAAGGACAGGTTTTTTGTTGTTGTTTGTTTTGTTTTGTTTTTATCTCATCTAAAAAACACACTATCAAATTCGAGGGGAGTGTTAACTTAAAAATCTTAGGAGTTGGGTCAATCATGTTGACATTTGAGGTCCTGGTTCCAGGAAGTCTAGTTTTATCTGACAGATGGGCCACTCCAATAAAGGGTTGCCCTCACACTTCACCCTTGCTTGGCAAATGCATATAAAAATGGATATCCTGAGAAGTGACATTTTTTTAGAACATTACTGTTCATTGTCTTTAAGGATTGCTTGATAGAAAACAAGCTATGCACTTTAACTCCATCTTCTTGCTCCCAGGCTACATTCATCAATTTTCTCTTTCCATAAAGATGTCTTAGCTGTCTCTTGATCTAATTTATGCTTCTGTTCTTATTTGGCAATTTACTTTCCTGGTTTAACATCCTAAACAAACAAAAACAGCTCTTCTGGGAATCCTTCACTCTATTTTATTGTGTTTCTTAAAGTTTGCAACACAGATCTAAATATTTTGTACCTCTTTATTGAATTATCAAATGCTACCTTAATTTCAAACATGCTGTGGTGAGGGTATTTCCTGTTATTAAAAACTCAGTAAAATTTTGTTTTAGTGTTTTTCATATGTTAAATATAAAAATTGAACCTATTAAGGTTAGGAAAAAGGTCTTCAGTAGCTTTAGATTTCTAAAATTAAACGTGACTAACTGAAAATTATAAAAAGGTCAAGATTGGGCTACTGTTTTTTATAACATTGTTTTGAAATACAGAAAGAAGGTTTTGACTGGTTCCTAGGTGGTGGGGTTCTACATCATCATATTTATGTTTTCCTCTCTCCATCCTTAATTATTAATTTCACAGTACTATTTTATTTTTGTGTAGGCCCAGTTAGGCCAGGGAGACCCAAAAAAATACCATAAAACATTTTTGGGGCCGGGCGCAGTGGCTGGCTCACGCCTGTCATCTCAGCACTTTGGGAGGCCAAGGTGGGTGGATCACTTGAGGTTAGGAGTTTGAGACCAGCCTGACCAACATGGTGAAACCCCGTCTCGACTAAAAACACAAAAATTAGCCAGGCTTGGTGGCCAGTGCCTGCAATCACAGCTACTTGGGAGGCTGAGGCAGGAGAATCTCTTGAACCTGGGAAGTGAAGGTTGCAGTGAGCTGAGATCATGCCACTGCATTCCAGCCTGGACAACAGAGCGAGACTCCATTTCAAAAAAAAAACTTGAATTTTAGTCTTGCAGTTTGCATATGACATGGCAAATGTGAGAAACTAAGCAATATTTTGTAATTCTAGTTTTCTAATTGTACAGCATGAGTTTACTGTAGCATGGCTACATCTAACTTGTTATTTCAAAGAAAGTGGGTAGATAGATACTTTTCTATTTCAAATGACGGCAAACAGGAATAAATACACTCGGAGGCCTACCTTTTTGGCATTTTATTTTATTTCACTATAGAAAAATTATTTCAGACTTTATTTGTTGGATTTAAAATGTTTACCTTGGCTGGACACAGTAGCTCACAGCTGTAATCCCAATACTTTGGAAGGCTGAGGTGGGAGGATTGCTTGAGCTCAGGAGTTCAAGACCATAGCTAGACATCATCTCTGTGAATTAAAAAAAAAAAAATAGCCTGGTGTGGTGGCACATGCCTGTAGTCCCAGCTACTTGGGAGGCTGAGGTGAAAGGACAGCTTGAGCCCAAGAGGTCAAGGCTGCAGTGAGCCATGACGACGCCACTGCACTCCTGTCTGAGTGACAGAGCAAGACCCTGTCTCAAAAATAATAAATGAATAAAATTAAAAATAAAAGTAAAATATTTCCCTTTGCATCCTAAGACCAAAGATTGTGGTCTATCTGACACTGTTTGTAGGTAAAAGGAAGTTCTTCCCTCATTCTGAAATTGTGAAGAAAACTAGATCTTTAAGACCCAAAGACACACAAAGCCATATAATGGGTCAAGTTTTCTAAAATAGTGTAAACGTAGTTTCAGAGAACTCGGGCTTGGGAACTTGCACCCTTATTCCCCATTTCCTGGAAAACACACTTTGCCACGACTTGTCATCCTCGCTAATTTGGGAACTGCACATTCTTAGCTGCCATTGACTGGTCCAGTAATAGTCAGTTAGAATCTTTCCCTAGGATTTTCCAAACAGGACAAACTAGAACCAAAGGAAAGAGACAGAAAGAGAGAGAGAGAGAGACAGAGAAGAGAGAGAGACCATTATTTTCTAGTAGTAGAGCTAAAATGTGTACAATCCCTAGGTTGTTAGTGGCTGTGGTGGATGAACTTTAAGGAGACCCCCACATTCCTGTTTCTGGTGTTCAATTGCATAATCCCTTCACTTTGAGCATGAGCAGAACCTCAGACTTGACTCTAACCTTCATGGGCACGGCAAAGGAGAAGGATGCCACTCTTGGGATTCCATTAATTATAGAAGACTCCATCATGGCCTGGCATTGAGAAGTCCCATTCATCATGGCCTGGCATTGAGAAGCAAGCTTCCATGAATGCAGTGACCACAAGGAAATGAATTCTAGCAGCGACCAGAGGGAGCTGGGAAGCAGATCCTTCCCCAGCCAAGCCTCTGATAAGGATCAAGCCCTGGTTGACAGCTTCATTGCAGGCATATGAAGTTCCAGGCAGAAGACCCAGATAAGCCAAGCCATCATTCTAACCCACAGGAACTCTGAGGTTTATTGATAAAAATTGTTTTACGCTGCTTAGTTTGTGGGAATTTGTTACATAGCAGCAGACAACTAATAAGATGACCCCATGTTTCCCACTCTGTGGGGAAAGCTGGTTGGCAGGGTTAGACACAAGTTGACGTGCAGAGAGAATCAAATCAAGATGACTACAGGTGACCTTTTGAGTTTTTAGTTCCGGTTACATGTGAATCCTACCTGCATCTTTGCTCTCTCTGTAGCTTAACTTTCCAAACCTTCCATGCATTCTATGATAAGCCAGTCCTCTTTTTTCCCGAAGTCAATTTTTTTTTCAGATCTCTTAACGAAATGAAGCCTAAAGTACTCTGTTCACAGAGCTACAAAGAATAGTCACAAAGAATTAAATCCCATGAAACTTTTCCTTCATTTCCAGTTGAAGGCTGAACCTACGAGATATAAAAATAGCCAGATTAAATGAGAGTGGTTAGATAGTCTTTGGGATGTTTGGAGTCTGAATTTGTTAACCTCCTCTGTGTTTTGGAAAAGCCTAACCATGGAATCATATAGCCAAAACAGCCAGATGTTTCTAGCTATCTGTGTATCAGACCATACACAGACCATATTTACAAGACTAACTTCATGTTTCATCTTTTAAACGGATGTTTAGATGTTGGGTATAGGCTAAGTTTAAAAGTAACAATGTCAAAAACACTGGCTGTACCCATTCAATTTAATTTAATTTCACTTAATTTTATTTATTTCGGCAATTGCCAAATATAAGACTCATGGAAAGTCTTGTAGCCCTTTCTATTCTCAAATTATTCCTCTATATTCCTTTTTTTCCTTTCTTTCTTTTTTTTTTTTTTTTTTTTTTTTGAGATGGAGTCTTGCCCTGTCATCCAGGCTGGAGGGCAATGGTGCAATCTCGGCTCACTGCAACCTCTGCCTCCTGGGGTTAAGTGATTCTCCTACCTCAGCCTCCCAAGTAGCTGGGACTACAGGCACATGCCACCATGTCCGGCTAAATTTTGTATTTTTAGTATATATGGTGTTTTGCCATGTTGGCCAGGCTGGTCTTGAACTCTTGACCTCAGGAGATCTGCCTGCCTCGGCCTCCCAAAGTGTTGGAATTACACGCATGAGTCACCGCACCCGGCCTATTCCTCTATTCTATAAAATTTAATTTGAGCACAACTGACCTTAATCATGAAAATTATTTCATCCTTACCACTGAGTGGTTAGCAATAATCTTCTGGTTAAAAAATTCTGAAATGTTTTTCTCAGTCTCCTCATACACAGTGGATGATGGAAATATTATGAAACACAAAGCCATCATTTCAGTGTGGACCATGAGAATTTCGCTTGATTCTCCAAAATTCCTTAATAACATTATAGGTTCATAATTTTATGCTTGTTATACCTTTTATTCTTGGACATAATAACATCAGCTCATCTGACCCTTTCTTTTTTCTTTTCTGCTCTTCTAATATCAGAATTCTAGAAGTTGGCCACTCACTATGATATTGTTTGGTTGTGCTAGTAGCAGTGTTATTTTCAAAAGAAAATTCTGGGTGGGAAAAACAGGAAATGAGTAAATTTCTTCATTAACTGCATTTCGGTTAATGTACATCAGTGATGTGTACATAAGACTGGGAAGAGATGGAATGTGGAAGCCTTCTCAATTATACTCTTCTCTTGGTTACAGTTTCTTTTTAATTTCCAACTTTTATTCTAAGTTCAAGGGTACATGTGCAGGATGTGCGGGTTTGCTACGTAGGGAAATGTGCCATGTTGCTTTGCTGCACAGATTATCCCACCACCTAGGTCATAAGCCCAGCATCCATTAGCTATGCTTCCTGATGCTCTCCCTCCTCCCACTCCCTACCTTCCTACAGGCTCCAGTGTGTGTTGTTCCCCCCAATGTGTCCATGATTTCTCATCATTCAGCTCCCACTTATAAGTGACAACATGTGACATTTGATTTTCCATTCCTGTGTTAGTTTGCTAAGGATAATGGCTTCCAGCTCCACATGTGTTCCTGCAAAGGACATGATCTCGTTCCTTTTTGCGGCTGCACAGTATTCCATGGTGTATATGTACCAGATTTTCTTTTCCTTCCTTTTTCTTTCTTTTCTTTCTTTTTTTTTTTTTTTTTGAGACAGAGTCTCTTTCTGTTGCCCAGGCTGGAGTGCACTGCACGATCTCAGCTCACTGCAACCACTACCTCCCAGGTTCAAGCGATTCTCCTGCCTCAGCCTCCTGAGTAGCTGTGATTACAGGCATAAGCAAAAACAAACACCCAGCTAATTTTTGTATTTTTAGTAAAGACAGGGTTTCACCGTGTTGGCCAGGTTGGTCTCGAACTCCTGACCTAAAATGATCCACCTGCTTTGGCCTCCCAAAGTACTGGGATTACAGGCGTGAGCCACCGTACCTGGCCCCGTATCACATTTTCTTTATCCAGTCTATCATTGATGGGCATTTAGGTTGATTCCATGTTTTTGCTATTGGGTTATACTTTCTTTTATGAAGTTTGTTCTAAAAGGTGATGAGAGAGAGAAATTATAGGAAGATCTTCATTTACTCATTTATCTATTAATTCAGAGATTGTTTACTTATTAACACAGACATATGAACCACATGCTTAATAAACACTATTTGATGATAAGTGGGGTCTGGAAATAAGTAGAAAGATTGAAATTCATTATGCAGATGTTACTGTGCAGATCTTTTCTATTTCTTCATTCAAGAGATGCTTCTCTTTCGAGTGGTGTAAGGCAAGTCTTTATCATGCAGTAGATCAATGAGATCAATAGATGCTTTGACTCATAACACATTTATTGTTCCTATTACATCATTGCAGACAATTTGTATCCCCATTTTATAGATATAGGGGTTAAAATATAAAATCACAAAAAAGGTGACCCAGGACAGAACTTCTCAAATTGTGTTCCTTGAATACCATTTTTCTGAAATTAGAACAAAATATTTCATCAGCAAATAAGGTTGGAAAATGCCCTTCATGGAATTTTATAATAAACATGAACATATATTAAAGGTTCCAGGCTGGGCATGGTGTCTCACACCTGTAATCCCAGCTCTGTGGGAGGCCGAGGCAGGTGGATCACGAGGTCAAGAGATTAAGACCATCCTGGCCAAGATGGTGAAACCCCGTCTCTACTAAAAATACAAAAGTAGCCGGGTGTGGTGGCACGCGCCTGTAGTCTCAGCTACTCAGGAGGCTGAGGCAAGAGAATCCTTTGAATCTGGGAGGCGGAGGTTGCAGCAAGCCAAGATCACACCACTGCGCTCCAGCCTGGCGATAGAGTGAGACTCCATCTCAAAAAAAAAAAAAAAAAAAAAAGGTTCTGGGAAGCTAAAATGAATAAAATTAGTCAAGGAAGGATAGAGAAAGCAGAGAAGGTAAGAAGGAATCTACTTGAAAATTAAGTGAGCAAACTTAATTGCACCAGGGTAGACTCTTTCCCAGTATACCCTAATAAATTTTGGCTCCTGCCTGCAAACTCACCCTTCTCTCTCCCTCCACTCCCAAAGCTTTGCTCTGAACAGCAGCATAAGAAGCTAGACCTAGGGTCATTCATCAATAAAACAAATATGTACTGAGCTCGTGCTTTGTGCCAGTCTGTGTGGTAGGTACTAGAAGCTTGATGTTGAGTTGGAATGATGGATACCACCTGCCCTCTATGAGAAGGGATTAGTAGAAAAATAAACAAGCAGTTGCAATGAAATATGATGCAGATCACCATCAGGGAAAAGTAAAGGATATTAACAGAGTGCATCAGTGAGGCTAAGGGATGGAGGTGGGCATGGAAGACTTCCTGGAGGAGGTGACACGTAAGCTAAAACCTGAGTGATAGGTTGTTGTTTACCAGATGAAGAAATAGAGGAGAGGTGTCTGTTACAAGAGTCACTTTTGCAGCAGAGAAAGGCTGGAGGGAGATTCTTTCACTATGGCTGGAGATGCCACTGAGAGTGTCGTTTGTTGAACAGGCCTACAGTGATTGGTAGGAATCAAATTTTGAAGGGCCCTGGACGATATTTTCTTATGAGAATTTCTTTTCTGGATTACCAGTTAAAGTCCCCCCCACCCCCCACCATAGACTGGAATTATGGACGTACATTGTTAACGGATCTATTAGCTTCAGAGAGTTAAGACAGCAGCCGTGGTATGGAATGCTTCAAAGTGTGTTCTGAGCATTCAGAAGACTCACATCAACTGATTCTACTGAGTGGGATTCAGGAGGAGAATCAAGTTATTTTTAAATAGTTCCGCTTCATCCTAAAACTTTATGAAACTTTTATTTAGCATCTTTCCACTGAAGCCACTGGTAGAACTCTATGTTACCAAATATCAAAGCCAGAGATGCACACATTTTTGTCCAGCATTTGCTATACTTGAGAGTATTATATGATTGTTCATTTAGCAGCAGTCTCTAAATAAGAAAATATTGCAACACATGCTTGATTTTTTTTCAATTAAGTTTAAAGTGAATGCAGAAATCTGAGCGCTTACTCCTTTTAAATGGTTTAAATTTAACAATACATTTTGCATTGTGCAGTAAAGAAGCAGCTGTAAATGCAATGAATATTTGTTTATGATGTTTTGGTGGTAATTGGGTTTAGCAAGGCATGCAAAGAAGTGTTTTCTTCAAATGACTTATTGGAAATGTGAAAGGACGACAAGTTTCCTTTCTACAGGCAAGCTTCCTTTCTTCAACCCCAGCGATGATATTACGAATAAATTGCAGAACAGATTTAATACCAAGCATAAAAGACCCTTGTCCCGGATGCATGGACATAACTTATAATTACTATACTATGTAAAGTATGCTATTACTATTTGACTTACATTTGCCATAATTACTGGGTATTATTCTTCAAGTAGCTAGGAATAAATGATCATTAACATGATGTCCTGTGTAATTCTGATATATGATAACTGGCACAATTTTATTCTTCCTTTTGGAGGCAAAGTGCTTAGCTTATAGTAACAAATTAAGACTTGGGAGGGGTTGGGGGATTGAAGCCTGCTTTCTTAAGGATCACTGAAAATGTTTTGCTGCTTTCATAAAATGCTACTATTTATTTTAACATGCTTATTTTTGACCATGCTATGTTTTTCTAGTTAATAATCTTGATCCATCAGAACTGACTTTGTCCCAGCTGTGATTGAACTTTTTTTTTAATTGCTGTATGAAGACATTCACAGGATGAGACACAATTATCTTTAATGTTAGAGACTTCACCCGTAACAACGAGGATGACTTTTTTCCGGTGACTGAATTTTCACCTTCAAATCCCAAAGGTCACACAAAGGTAATGTTTTCCTTAAAACATACCTATTAAAGTGACCAGCCTTAACATAAACAAAATCTTTTAAAATGCAGACACCTGAAAAATCCAGGATTTCAATCCTGGCTCCAAAGTTTGAATATGAAAAGGAGAACCAGGCGTAATGAAGTTCCTTTGGAGCAGGAATTCTAACCCTAATTTAAAAGCAGTATTTGGATTATTCACATCATGTATTTTCCACAAATGGATCCTCAGCTCGGGTTTTCTTATTTTATTGTAAAAAAAATTCCACTGGCCAATGATAAATTCTAACTCTTATGAGTTACTTGTCTTTTCCAAGTCTCATGTAATGTATTTCTAGTCTAGTTTCATGTAATACACTTCTACTGTGTTGACTATTAGGTCATTAGAAGAAAACAAAGCCCCAACCTTTCATGAAACAAACTTTCCCCAACCATTATCACAATGGCAATGCAAACATTCTTTCCATTTTTCTGACAGTTTGACTCAGCTATAAAAGTTTATGAATACCTGTTGTTTTCAGATAGGATTTAAATAAATAAGAAAGAGGAATGGAAACTAATGTGTATTAAATGCCTACTATGTGTTGAGTGTGTTTATAGAAATATCTTAGGTATTAGTCACTTTGTTTTTAAGGAGAGGGTTTCGAAAGCCTAGACTACTTTCTCAGCCCTATTTTTTATGTGACTTGTGGTTTTCTGAACTTTGCAAGGCTCTTGCAATCTACCTTGTAAATTCACTGAAGGGCTGTTTGTCTCAAGCTGGAACTGCCCAGACATGATGGACATGGAGCCATAAAAGCTGGATGGTCCGGCTGAGTGTAGTGACTCATGCCTGTAATCCCAGCACTATGGGAGGCCGAGGTGGGTGGATCACGAGGTGAGGAGTTCGAGACTAGCCTGGCCAACATAGTGAAACCCCGTCTCTACTAAAAATACAAAAAAAAAAAAAAAAAACCCAGCTGGACATGGTGGCAGGCACCTGTATTCCCAGCTAATTGGGAGGCTGAGGCAGGAGAATCACTTGAACCTGGGAGGCAGAGGTTACAGTAAGCTGAGACCGCGCCAGTGCACTCCAGACTGGGCGACAGAGTGACACTCTGTCTCAAAAAAAAAAAAAAAAAGAAAGAAAAAAGAAAAAAACTGAACGGTCTGATTCATTGCAGGTTATCTTAGAGACAAAACCTGTGCTTCCAGTTCCCGGATATAAGACCAACTGAACGAGACATGGAATTAACTGAATCTTATCATTTAAAAGGATTCTGCCTTATTTTTATAGTATGGGCTTTACTTCCACAAACAGGAACTAAAAACATGGATCCTCTTGGGAGAGCTCTCCAGTGTAAGGAAATATCACAATTATTATTTTTTTTCCTGATACTATTTGAAAGAAGGACAGTAAAATATATGGAGGAAATTGCCTTAATTATTCTTCTTATTTTATTTCAAAATATTTTTTCCTGATTATAAAAGTCAAACATGCTCATTTTAGAAAGCATAAAGATATATAAAAAAGAAAATAAAAGTTGGACACAATGCTGCCATTAGGAAATAACCACATTCATTTAAGTACAGATATAAATACATACTTTAATATTGGAATACTCATATAAATATTTTTTAAATTGGGATCATAATACAAGCAACTGTAAGAAAACTACTTTGCTTGTATCCTTCTCAGATTTTTATTCACATTGCAATTAGAAAAGCCCCAAAATTTGACTTGAAAAGCTACACAGTCCCAGAGGCAAATTTTTTTCTTTTTTTTTTCCTGTACATTACTGTGGATATCTTCCAGTGCTATTAAATATATTTGAGAATGTGATTTTTCATGGATCCTTAGTATTAAGTTCTGTGGCCATAATACAGTTTATTTAAACATCCCTGCGTTGTTGAACATTTCACTGGAAACCAATTTTTCATTATTGTAAGTAACACCCTCAGAAAGTCTGGGAGGAATGTCCTAGTCTTGCTCACTGCTGTGTCATAGGGTCTAGCACACTTTCCAGTATAGATATGGTGAGTACTCAATCAAAAGGTTTTGAATAAATAAATAATTACTTTCTTCTGAATGTCTTCCAGTTCCTTGGTAAATATTTCTAGAAATGGAATTACCTGGTCAAAGCTTATGAACTTTAAAATAAGGTTCCCTATAGAAACCTGATTTCCTACTTAATATTAGCACCCATGAAAAGAATGGTTTATTTTTCCTGAAGCTTTTTAATAAACAGAAGTATTTACATTGTGTATTATGAAGATGGTCTCAAAATCCTCCTACAACACTGGAAACCCTTCTGATCTTCAAATGCTACCTGCCAGGCAAAAATCAAATCAATTTTATCTTCTTTTTAAAAATTTTTCTTAAATAATTTGTTTAAATTTCTTCTCTTGAACTCCTTAAAACTCTTAGTAAAGGTCACTCTATACTTCCTTTCCAATTTATTATTTACTTATGCTATTTAAAAAGATAGTATAAGAAAAGGAACAAAAGAATCTTTATATGTGTTTGGATTTTTGGTGTTTTATTATTATTATTATTATTTTGCCAGTATTTCATGTGGCAATATTTTATATCTTCAGCTAGACCGTAGAATCACTGAAGACTGGACATTGTAGTGATTGAGAGCACAGGTTTTAGAGTCCTTCCATATGACTAACAATGGCTCTGTGACTTCATGTGAGTAACTTAACCCTTAGTTTTCTCATCTGTCAATGGGGCTAATGATACCTCCCTCTGGTGATTGTTTTAAGGCTCAAATGAGAAAATGTATGCAAAGTGCTTGGCACAGAGTCTGGCATACATTAAGTGCTCAATAGGTTTTATAACCTAGTGGCTGTCTGGAAGGGCATAGACATCATTTTGGAGACGACTGCTTCACTCAATATAATGAAAACGTGACCTGCAGGATGGTGTTTATGGCCTTGTCAGAAACAAATGAATGGGAAATGGGAAGAGGACAGTGTATTTTCTGGTATTTACATTCTTACCTCTGGGATGTGCACCATTACCATGACAGACAAATCTAGGATACTTTTAGGTGTCTCAGTACTAATCTGTAGCCAGAAAAATGGGAAGACAAGAATAGTTAATGCTGTCAACTGAGTTCTCAAAGGATCTCTGAACGCACTCCTTGAATCAAAGTTCCTACATGGGAACAACATGGGATTCAGACTGAGATGACCCTTTCACTGGGAGAAAACATCTTGTTGCATTTCTCCTGGTGTTTTTCTTAAACCGTTGGTAATATGTACATACTGGTTTTGTAATCGCATACGATTCATTGCTAAGACCTGTTTACCAAGATCTGTTTTGATGAGACTTTGGCAAAGTTTGATTAGTCATGAGAACCCTGTTTTCCACTCTTTGCATGTGCTGTCAAAGCACACTACTGTTCAAGAACTAGGTCAACTTTAAAGCTCCCTTAGCCTACGTCCCTCTCAGACTTTTATTCTATCCCAATCATAGAAACCAAACTTACAGCCTAGAAACCCACATAGTCTCATGGGGGAAGGAGCTACAATACTTCTGGACGCACTGATTTATCAGTGATGTTGGGAGGTGAAAAGGCTTTTTGACAAAATAAAACAAGTGAAAGTTCAAAGAACTTCCAACTTGCTTTTTAATCATAAAAAAGACTAATTTTCAGGAAAGAATAAAAAATCTTCAGCACCAAAAGGATAAAAAACAAAGGGCATAAAAATGGCAAAAGTACCTAAAGACAAAAATGAACTCAATTTTATCTTGTTTTAAAAAAATTATCTGAATTGATTAAAAAAATTCTCTCCTCTTGAACTCCTTAAAACTCTTAGTAATGGTCAAAAGAAAGGAAAAACAGCCAATGTATCTAAAAACGTGTGTTCTTTAAAGTTAGAATGCATATGATAATAAAGATTTTGAGGTCAAATCTTAGATTTTACATTTCTCTATTTTGCTTTATAGCAATAATGAAAAGCTTGAACAAGAAAGAAAGTTTCAACAGGCTTATTTTTTCCTATTAGTTTCAAGTAATTTTTCTCCAGTGGAAAATTTGTGGATGTACAGAAGCCACACATATATGTCCAATTTTCATGTGTTAGAATCACTGCAAAGACCTCTAGATTTTGAGAGCTGAGGGGTAGCGCTGAACATTCACTAGAGAAAAACCCAAGCGAATATTTGAGATGCAGCAGTAGGGGTGGCATTTACCTTTCAGCAATATCTGTACTTCCCCTATCCCACTTCTTTTCTTCCCCTTTCTTCTATAAAAGTAGCGTCACCAAGGCAAAAGCAAGTTTATTAGGAATAGAGAGTACATTGCATTTGGGAACAATTTTTGCCTAAGGGAAGGGAGTGCAGAATGGCAGGAGGAAACATTTAGCCTATTTTTTTTAAATAGGTAGGTGTGCTGTTGTTCACAAAAGACTATTTTCCTGAAGGAGAAATCTGTAGAGAAAGATAAAACCTCAAAGTTATAGGACACTTAAACCCATCTTAAAACTTTTGCTACACTATCAGGTGGAAAAGGAAACAGCTTTAGGAGGTAGAACTCAGAAAACTTGGGAGAAGACACGTTTCCTAAATTGATCGGAGTCCTTTTTTATATTTGCAGACTTAGTTATCAAAGGTCTTCTTAAAACAGCAGTGGTAATAGGCACTGTGCAGGATCACTCCTAGGGCCATTTCACAGATGTTCAAATAAAATTAGAACAAATTTTTGTATGGTCTTATTGAGCCTTGTATGCATAGACACTGCCTATAATCTTTCTGTTTATGACCAGATTTAAAATTCTCCAGAATTTTGAATTAGGATATCAAAAAGTAAAACAAACAAACAAACAAACAAACAAAAACAGGGAAAATTGTTGCAGTATGGTGCATACCACCACGTAGCAGTTACATGGTGATTCAAATTCTGCAGCTCCCTGGGTCCCACTTGGGGGAATTCCATGTTGTGTTTCCTCTCCTTCACCTATTTCCCAGATGGTAACATTGAGGCCAAGACGGGCAAAAGTCTGACACCAATAAACAAACAACAAACAAACAAAAGAAAACCCATAAAACAACTCTTATTAATGACGTGGAATTAACCTGAATTCTCCAAAAACCTGTTTGGTGGTAGATGGTGGGCTATGTTTGAATTTCCTCTCTGCCACTTATCTGTGCAAACTTCAGCAAGTCAGCTAATGCTCCAAGCCTGCTGCCTTTTCTGCAAAATGAAGCTAGGACATAATGACTCCTTAAAGAGTTGTTTTAAGGAGCAAACAAAATGTACTGCAAATGTGCATGAAGTGCTTACCTTGGTGTCACGTATATAATGGACACTCAAAAAGATGGTGACAATTATGATTATCTCTCTCACCTTTAATTGATTATCTTTAATCAATATAAACAGGCCCTTGGGTTGCAGGTGTCTGAAAACACATTCTCAGTCCTTTGGTGACAATCATTACATTTTTAGAAAACCAGATGTCTTTTTTAGAATAGTAAGAAAATCCCATCTTTTGCCACCATTTTTATAGATTTTGAACTTAATGAATTTGCTCAGAGAGGAGCTTAGGTTACAGTTTGTTGGTGGCTCATGATGGATGATAAGTTAGGAACGGGTGGATGTTGTATGATAACATCATAATGACTGCTATAGCTATTGAGCCTGCCTGCACAATACTTATCAAAAAGACTAGTGTAAATTCAGCATGTATGATCAGAGGACCTGGGCATCACAAAAGGTACTTATTGGGGAGCATGTCAATTTGCAATGAATGTTTAGAGAGGCTTAACTCTGCTAAAAATAAACTTTAAATGATGTTATAATGGTGCAATGAACATTCATGTACATGTGTCTTTATGGTAGAATGATTTATATTCCTCTGGGCATATACTCAGTAATGGGATTGCTGGGCCAAATGGTAGTTCTGCTTTTAGCTCTTTGAGGAATTGCCATACTGCTTTCCACAATGATTGAACTAATTTACACTCCCACCAACAGTGTTCCCTTTTCTCTGCAACTTCTCCAGCATGTTATTTTTTGACTTTTTAATAATGGCAGCCAGCCAGGCGCAATGGCTCACACCTATAATCCCAGCACTTTGGGAGGCCGAGGCGGGTGGATCACGAGGTCAGGAGTTCAAGGCCAGCCTGGCCAAGATGGTGAAACCCCTTCACTACTAAAAATACAAAAATTAGCTGGGCACGGTGGCAGGTGCCTGTAATCCCAGTTATTCAGGAGGCTGAGGCAGGAGAATTGCTTGAGCCTGGGAGGCGGAGGTTGCAGTGAGCCAAGATAGCCCACTGCACTCCAGCCTGGGTGACGGAGCAAGACTCCATCTCAATAAATAAATAATAATAATAATGGCAGCCATAAAAAAGAATGAGATCATGTCTTTTGTAGGAACATGAATGGAGCTGTAAGCCATTATCCTTAGAAAACTAACACAGGAACAGAAAACCAAATATCACACATTGTCACTTGTGAATGGGAGCTAAATCATGAGAACTCATGAACACAAAGAAAGAAATGACAGACATGGGGTCTGCTTGAGGTTGGAGAGTGGGAGGAGAGAGAGGAGCAGACAAGATAACTAATGGGTACCAGGCTTAATACCTGGCTGATGAAATAATCTGTACAACAAACCTGCATGACACGAGTTTACCTATGTGACAAACCTTCACACGTACCCCCGAACCTAAAATCAAAGGTAAAAAAATGACATTCTTTGGAAATATCACAAATATTTTCTCACACACTTGTCAAAAGGGACACCTGCACAGCCTACTGTGAGAAAGCAGAAAGAGAGGAGCCCCGAGTCCAGGAGACCCAGAACAGCTTCCATTCAGCTTTGGCTCAGTTAGAGACATTGACTAAGAGGCTGGCTCTCACCTTTTTATAATATTCTTTCTAACTTTTTTTTTTTAGCATTTGCATTTTTCTCAATACTTTCTAATTTTTTATTTCTTTTTTTTAAATTAATACCTTTACTTTCAAATTTTAGATTCGGGGGTACCTGTGCTTCTTTGTTATAGGGGCCTTACATGCGTGATGGTGGGGATTGAGCTTCTCCTGTACCCATCACCCAAACATTGAACATCGTACCCATCAGGTAATTTTTCAACCCCCACTTTCCTTCCACCCTTCACTCTAACTTTGTATTTCTTTTGTGAAACATAATAAACACATGTCTTTTAAATTCATGGACTTTGTTATTATTTTTATTTTGTAAAAAGAGACGATTTTTTCATCCTTTTAAAAACATTGAATTAGTTTGCCATTCTTTCCATATCATCTTTCTCTTAGACTCATTAATCCTTTTAGCTTTGATTATTGCAAACATTCATGAAATTAACATTTTAAGTGGCCATTTTCAACAAGTATCTGTTTAGTTTATAACTGCAAATAAAGCTTGGGGAAAAAATCTTTCTAATAGCTGCTATTATTTTTTACAGAGTAGAATAATGTCACTTGCACTTGTAGTGACATCCATTCAGTGGTATTTATTTTCTCTGGGACCATAGATCAGATCAAAGGGAAATTGTCTTTTCTAGGTGTGAGACCTACCATTGCCCATGGGATTAGGTTCAAACTCCATAAAACTGACCAAATCCTGCAAAGCTGTTTATATTCCATCTATACAATTTTATTATGCTTATTTACACAAATCTAGATATACCTTCTTCTTTCTCTTCCTTCCTTCCTTCCTTTTTTCCCTATCTGTTCATTCACTTTTATATAGAACTGTGCATTCCTTAAAGGAATGGACTGTGTGCTATGCGGTTTCATAGCTGAAGAAACAAGCACCATATCTTGTTCTTGATAGAGACAGAAATCAGGACATTCTTCATGAATTCTCAGATCCTGACTACTGTGAGCCTACTGGGCATATGGAGTAAATAGTGTTCCTTTTTACATTCCTAGTGTCTAGTATAGCATCTGACACATATGAGATCCAGAAATTACAACTGAGTTAAATACAAAGGCAAATACATTCAGTGTATGTAGAAATAAAGCATTGAATTTAAGTGTCACAGTTACTTTTGAAAACTATTTCACTTCTAAATTTGGTTACACTGTTGGCTTTTCATCTTTGTTTGTTTGTTTGAGACAGGGTACCGTTCTTTCACTTAAGCTGGAGTCCAGTGGTGTGATCACAGCTCACTGCAGCCTCAACCTACTGGGATCAGGTGATCCTCCTGCCTCAGCCTCCCTAGTAGCTGGGCTGCAGGTGTACACCACCACGCCTGACTAATTTTTTCATTTATTGTAGAGACAGGGTCTCACCATGTTGCCCAGGCTGGTCTGGAACTCCTGGGCTCAAGTCATCCTCTTGTGTTGGCCTCCCAAAGCACTGGAATTATAGGCATGAGCCACCACTTCCAGCTGGCTTTTCATCTCTTGGTGGGACAGGAATTAATTAAGATATTCCTAATTTTTCTTTTTCTGATTATATACGGGGATTATTCTGAGTGTGTCTGATGTAATGATGAGGTCGGTGGATTGAAAGGCACCTATATAAATGAGTTAATTTCCATGATTGACTTTTGTTGTTATTTGGATAAAAGTGACGAGAATTTTGTATTGGCATCTGGAAAAAAGGTAGAAATAATTATTTAAAAATGGGACACAAACCTGTCGCTTGGGTACTCCCTTTTCAAAAACCAGTTGTCCATGTAAGGATTTATTTCTGGCCTCTCAATTCTATTCTATTGACCTATATGTCTATCTTTATGCCAGTACTACAGTATCTTGGTTACTGTAGCTTTGTACTAAGTTTTGAAGTAGGGAAGTGTGACTTCCCCAAGTTTGTTCCTTGTTAAGATATTCATTTTGTTTTGCTTTGCTACTCTGGGTCTCAAGTTTCCATACATGTTTTAGGATCAACTTCTCAATTCCTGTAAAAAAGGTAACGTGAATTTTGATTGTGATTGTGTTGAATCTCCAGATCAATTTGGGGAGTACTGTCATCTCGACAATATGACATCTTCCAATCTATAAGCACAGGATGTCTTTTCATTTATTTAGGTCCTCTTTAATTTCTTTTAGGAATTTTTTTTTTTTTTTTTTTTTTTTTTTGACGGAGTCTCACTCTGTTGCCCAGGCTGGAGTGCAGTGGTGCAATCTCGGCTCACTGCAACCTCCACCTCCCGTGTTCACACCGTTCTCCTGCCTTAGCCTCCCAAGTAGCTGGGACTCCATCACGCCTGGCTAATTTTTTGTATTTTTAGTAGAGACGGGGTTTCACCGTGTTAGCCAGGATGGTCTCGATCTCCTGACCTCGTGATCCGCCCACCTCGGCCTCCCAAAGTGCTGGGATTACAGGCATGAGCCACGGTGCCCGGCTTCTTTTGGGGTTTTTTTCAATGTACACATTTTGCTGTTCTTTTGTTAAATTTATTCCTAAATATTTTATTCTTTTTGATGCTATTATAAATTGAATTGTTTCCTTAATTCAATTTGCAGATTGTTCATTGCCAGTTTATAGAAACGTATTAGATGTTTGTATGTTGATTTTGTATTCTATGACCTTGCTCCACTCGTTTTTTCATTCTAAAAGTTTTTGGTGGATTCCTTAGAATTTTCTGTATACACAATTATGTCATATGCAAATAGAGATAGTCTTACTTCTTCCATTCCAATCTGCTTGCCTTTCATTTCTTTTTCTTGCCTCATTGCTAGAGATAATTTTGAAAAGTAGATTGAATGTTGAAAAGTATGCTTACTTTGTTCTCTGGAAAAATTATAAAACTTGTTTATCTTTTTTGTTTTGAAAAATAAGAAATGCTATCTTAGTCTAAATATCTTCCAGTCTTGAAGAGGATTTTTTTTTCATGTGCTTATTGGACATTTGTACCTCTTCAGTAAATTTCTTTTTATATTACATGTCTATATGTATTATTTCAGTTTCTTGTATTAATTTGTTAGACCTCTTTATATACTAAGAATAATAACCCTTTGGCTGTGAAACAAATTACAAATATATTGCCTTAGTTTGTTGTTATTTCATTTATATTCCTTTTGGTATGTAAATGTATTGTATTTCTATGTAATCATACACAGCAGTCTTTTTATCTATGGATCTGTGGTGTGTATCAGCCCTAGGGGTGTTCCCTCCCTCTGTCTCTTAAATTTTACAACTATTTACCTATGTTTTTCGTGTCCTTTCATAAGTCCCGTATTTTTGAGAATATACATTGGAATACCAATACACTAGTTCAGATATTTGAATCTGTAAGCCTTTATGATAAATTTCTTGGACTTCCATTACGTAGGAAAAATGAGTTATCTGGTGCCTCTTGAGGCAACAGTTCCTGAAGCCATCTTGCCCCGTGGCCAATAGCTCAAAAAATTCTCCCAGATGGAGGCTCAGCAGCTTGCCTTGCAGTCAATTTCCTCTGAGAGGACGCCACCTTTGCTGACTCCAATCACAAATACAATCCAATTAAAAGCTATTATGTTAATGTGAATAGAGTAGGAGATAAAACAAGACAGCGAAATGTTTCATTTAGACCCCAATGAGTTGATTTCTCAGGGCATAAAGAATCCCCATTAGGTTGGTTGCCACAGTGACACAAGAAACAGGCAAACCAGGCTGCTGATTAAAATCTGGGAAAGCGAGATAAAAGGTTTATCGGTGTGACAAGGGCTGGTTGATGGACTATTAGATGACAAATTTGTATGTTTGCTTTAAAACCTTTGGCTTCTGTCATGCATTGTCATTGAAAAAACGCTCTTTTCCGTTAAGTTCTTATAGTGCTTATCTGGAAAACAGAATTGATGTACATTCTTAGGAAAGTGGCAGCATGATTTCTCTGAGCACATAACATTTTGTGTATTTGATGAAGGTGGCCTGAATTTGGAAGTTATAGCAATCAAAGAAGTTGAATCCTTTCTTAGGATCATTAAATTTAGTGAGCTGGTATGACTGGTGGAGGGTAAAATCTGCATTGAATGAATGAAAGAAGTAGAGTTTAGAAGATCACATTTTTTTTTCTCTAAATTTTACATCATTGCTATTGGTTTGGAAGAAACATTGCAGTTTTTCATAACTGAGGTCTAATGAAATAAATTCAATCTGATGATATTACTTCTAAGATCATTTATTTTTGGATCTCTATGTAACCCTAATTCTATAAAATTACAATTTCTGGTAGGTTAATGAAATAGATTTGTCATGCACAGTCTATTTTATTATGTAACATTGAAAAATATTTTCTATTTACTTCCATCTTCTTAAGGCTCTTAAGAGTAAGATACACTAAGTGCAGTAGCTGGCATTGGGGAGGCGACTACAGTTGTTTGCCAAAGTCCATGTTTACCTTTCTTCCATTTGTCATGGAAGTACCAGGCACATGGCTGGGCGACTAGAATACGTTTCCCAGAGTCCCTTGTGTCAGGTGAGTCCCCATGACTAAGTTCCAGATGTCAAATGCTAGTGAGAACAAGATGCGCTTCTTCCTGTTCGGACCCAGCCGGGCTTCCCACATCTGGTCCTCCAAATTCTGTCGCATTCGATCTGACTGTGCTTTGAGCTCCATCCAAGATGGATGACTTTTTTTCTTTCTGAAAAGCACTATGTTTTTATGTCACGGCTCAGCATCAAAGGATCTCATTTTTCTTGCTTTAAAAATATTTGTAATTAAAATGATACTTAAAGTGCAAACATAATCTTTTTTTTTTTCGTCTTACAACACTTATAAAATGAAATAGTAAGTCATGGATCTCACTTCCACATTAATGCCACATCAACTCTTACAAAAAATAAGTATTTTCAACATTTTTTGTAGAAACAACTATAACAGTCACAGATGTATTCCTTAATTCAACAAATATTTATTGAGTACTTATCATATAGCAGGCCCTGTTCTAGGCACTATAGCTAAAGTATAGACCAGGGCAGATACATTCCCAGAAATCCTGGGGTTTTCATCGTATTGGGAGAGAAAAATAATACTGAAGTTAGAAAAAATATCAGATAGTAACATAGGCTCCTAAGAGATGTAAATAGGGTAAAATGATGGTGACTATAATAATTAGATTAGGAGGTCAAGGAAGAACTTTCTGAGAAAGAGATATATAAATTAGGACCCGAATAATGAAAAGGAAATAGTCTTGTAAAGATTACTGGGCAGGTCTCTCAAGTAGAGAGAAGAGCTAGCTAGTGCCATGATCTGAAGAAAAAATAGGCTTGCTTATTCAGCAGCAAGCAAGCAAGCCTCATAAAAGACGAGAAAACACAGCAGAAGATGAGGTTCGAGGTATAAGTAGGGGCCAGTTCATGGTAATCTATGATCAGGAGTTTGGGTTGTATGATTACCATGATGGGCTTTACAAGTCTTGAATTAGCAGGGTGATACGATCTGTTTTAGGCTTTGAAAAGATCTAGCTTGCACTGGGGAGAATGTTTGCGAGGCAGGGAGGCATACAGAACGATTACCTGAAGGCTTTGGAGTCTGCCAAATTTGGGGTTGAATTCTACTTTACTTGAGTAACTCTGATCAGGTGATTAAGATGTTTAAGTCTCAGTTTTATCACTGAAACAAATACAGCAATTTCCCAGATAAGTCATTGGAAGAATGAAATGAGTTATTTTATGCATACTATTTAGCATGATGATTGGTTGATAGCAAATATTCAATAAATGGTGACTGAAATTACTGTCTGTGAGCATAAAATTATAAACTATAATTTTAAATAAATGAAATATAGGTTTATTTGAAAAATATTATTAGCATTGTCTTTTTATTTTTTTAATTGATTGGACTAGGAAAATATGGGGATAGTGTTGAGAAAGGGAAATTTTAAAAAATGAGAAAAAATTAACTTTCTTTTTTTCAAAAAAGAAAGGATAAAAAACAACTTGTAAACAGTAATTTTTATTATAATAGAGTGAAGAGGAAAAAATACAAATGGGAAAGGCTACTAACTATGCTGAAATAATCAAGTGACTATTGAGTGTTTAGTGTGATACCAGCCATGATGCTAAATGCTTTATCTACATTATTTCATTGAATACTTACAACCATACTGTGAAATAAGTCTGATTATGTTGATTATGTTCATATTACAAATGAGAAAATAGAAGAGCATTTAGTGACTTGTCCTAAAGTTAATAAATGGCTGGGTTGGATTCAAACTCAGATACCCGGTTTCATATCATTCTACTTCTTCTTTCTAATTTGAATGTCTCTTATTTTTCTTTCTTACCTAATTGTTCTGGCCAGGACATCCAGTACTATGTTAAGTGGAAGTGGTAAGCATGGGCAACCTTGTCTTGTTCTTGACCTTAAGGGAAAAGCTTTCAGCTTCTACTGTTGAGTATGATGTTCTCATACACAACCTTTATTATATTGAGGTACATTCTTTCTATACAAAATTTATTGAGAGTTTTTATCATGAAACAAGGTCAACTTCTGTCAAATGCTTCATCTGCATTTATTGAGATGATTATATGATTTTTATCCTTCATTCTGTTAATGTGCCATATCACATTTATTAATTTACTTATGTTGAACCATCCTTTTATCCTAAGGATAAATGCTACTTGATCATGTTGTATAATCTTTTTATGTACTGTTGAATTCAGTTTGCTTATGTTTTGTTGAGATTTTTTTGCATCTATGTTCATCAAGGATATTGGTCAGTAGTTTTCTTTTCTTGTAGTGTCCTTGTCTGCTTTAGTATTAGGGTAATGCTGGCCTTGTAAAATGAGTTTGGAAGTGTTCTCTAACTTTTCGGAAGAGTTTGAGAAGGATTGGTGTTAGTTCTTTTTTTAAATGCTTGGTAGAATTCGTCAGTGAAGTCATCTGGTTCTGGGCTTTTTGTTGTTGTTTCTGGAAGATTTTTAATGACTGTTTCAATCTTCTTCCTAGTTATAGGTCTATTCAGATTTTCTATTTCTTCATGATTCAATCTTGTTAGCTTGTACATGTCTAGGAATTTATACATTTCTTCCAGGTCATCTAATTTGTTGAGGTACAATTGTTCATAGTAGTTTATTATGATTCTTCACATTTCTGTGATATCAGTTGTAATGTCTCTTTCACTTATATATGTTTGTCGTGTGTGTGTGTGTGTGTGTGTGTGTGTGTGTGAGACAGGGTCATGCTCTGTCACCCAGGCTGAAATGCAGTGACGAAATCACAGCTCACTGCAACCTTGAACTCCTGGGCTCAAGCAATTCTCCTGCCTCAGCCTCCCAAGTAACTGGGACTACAGTCACATACCACCCTACCTGGTTAGTTTTAACATTATTTTTGTAGAGACAAGATGTCGCTATGTTGCCCAGGCTAGTCTCAAACTTCTGGCCTCAAGCTGTCCTCCAACCTCAGCCTCCCAAACTACTGGGATGATAAACCTGAGCCATTGTACCCAGCCAGTCTTTTCTCTTTTTTTCTTAGTCTAGCTAAAGGTTTAGCAATTTTATTTTTTTAAAAAAAATCAACTCATAGTTTTGCTGATCTTCATTATTGATTTTCTCATCTCTATTTTATTTATTTCTGTTCTGATCTTTGTTACTTTCTTTTTCTGCTAACGTTGGGCTTAAGTTTTTCTTCTTTTACTAGTTCCTAAAGGTGCAGAGTTGGGTTGTTTATTTGATATAATTTTTTCCTAATGTAGGCATTTATTTTACAAACTTTTCTCTTAGAGCTGATTAGCTGGATTCATGTTTTGGTATGTTGTGTTTCCATTTTTGTCTTATGACATTTTGTAATTTCTCTTTTAATTTATTTTTTGACCCACTGGTTGTTCAGGAAAGTGTTGCTTAAGTTACGCTATTTGTGATTTTTCTGTTTTTCCTATTATTAATTTCTAGTGTCATACTATTGGGGTAAAAAATATTTGATATAATTTCAATTTTCTTAAATTTGTTAAGACTCATTTTGTGACTTAACATATGATCTACACTAGAGAATGTTCAATGTGTGGTTAAGAAGAATATGTAGGCCGGGCGCGGTGGCTCACGCTTGTAATCCCAGCACTTTGGGAGGCCGAGGCGGGCGGATCACGAGGTCAGGAGATCGAGACCACGGTGATAACCCCGTCTCTACTAAAAATACAAAAAAATTAGCCAGGCGTGGTGGCGGGTGCCTGTAGTCCCAGCTACTTGGAGAGGCTGAGGCAGGAGAATGGCGTGAACCCGGGAGGCGGAGCTTGCAGTGAGCCGAGATTGCGCCACTGCACTCCAGCCTGGGCGACACAGCGAGACTCCGTCTCAAAAAAAAAAAAAAAAAAAAAAAAAAAAAGAAGAATATGTATTCTGTTGCTGTAGGACGGAATGTTCTCTGTATGTCTATTAAGTCCATTTGGCTTAAAGCGTAGTTCAGGTTTAATATTTCTTTATTGATTATCTCTTTGGATGATCTATCTATTACCAAAAGTGAGATATTGAAGCCCCCTACTATTATTGCATTGTTGTCTGTTTTTGCCTTCATGTCTATTAATATTTGGTTAATATATTTAGGTCCTCTGGTTTTGGGTGCATATATAATTATTATATCCTCCAGATAAATTGACCCCTTTATCTTAATATAATGACCTTTTTTTTTCTTGTTATGGTTTCTGACTTAAAGTCTATTGTGTCTGATATAAGTGCAGTTATCCCAACTCTCTCTGGTTTCCATTTGCATAGAATTCCTTATTCCACAGTTTTATTTTTAGCCTATGTGTATCCTTAAAGCTGAAGCAAGTCTCTTGTAGGCAGCACATAGTTGGGCTTTAAAAAATAATAATAATATATATATATTGCATTGATATTTGCATATTTTGTGTGTGTGTGTATCTATATGCATATATGTATATATATGTATATATGTGTATATATGTATATATGTGTATATATATGTATATATGTGTATATATATGTATATATGTGTATATATATGTATATATGTGTATATATGTGTATATATGTATATATGTGTATATATATATATGTATATATGTGTGTATATATATATATAGAGAGAGAGAGAGTCTCTCAGCACACAGCAACCTCTGCCTCACAGGTTCAAGCAATTCTCCTGCCTCAGCCTCCTGAGTAGCTGGGATTACAGGCATGGGCCACCACACTCGTCTAATTTTTTATATTTTTGGTAGAGTAGGTGTTTCACCACGTTGGCCAGGCTGGTCTTGAACTCCTGACTTCAAGTGATCCACCCGCCTTGGCCTCCCAAAGTGCTGGGATTACAGGCATGAGCCACCACACAAGGCCTAAAAAAATACTGTCTATTAGGTCATTCTATGCCTTTTGATTAGAGATTTGATAATTTACATTTAAAGTAATTATTAATAGGTAGGACCTTACTGTTGCCATCTTGTTAATTGTTTTCTGGCTGTCTGGGAGTTATTTTGTTCCCCTTCTCCTATCTGGCTGTTTTTCTTTGTGAATTGATTATTCACTGTTGTATACTTTGATTCCTTTCTTTTATCTTTTATGTATCTACTGCAGGTTTTAGCCTTTTGATTACCATAAGGCCTACTTAAAACCTCTTCTAGTTATAACAGTCTATTGTAAACTGATAACTCAACTTTGATCATGTACAAAAATTCTACCCTTTTACTTCCCCCTGACTCAGATTATGTCTTTGATGTCACAGTGTACATCTTTTTATGGTATATTATGTATTCATTAAGAAATTATTGTAGCTACAGATACTTTGCATACTTTTGTACTTTAACCTTTAACCTAGATGTAAGTGATATACACATTATCAACACATATTAGAATATTCTGAACTTGACTTTATACTTTCCTTTACCCATGAGTTTTATACTTTTATATATTTTTGTGTTACTAGTGGAACATCCTTTTATTTCAGCTTGAAACTGAACTTCCTTTATCATTTATTGTAAGGCAAGTATAATGATAGTGAACTTCATTAGCTTTTGTTTGTCTGGGGAAATTTTTCCTCTCCTTCAATTCTGAAGGACAGTTTTGCTGAGCAAAGTATTTTGGTTGGCAGTTTCTTTCCTTTCAGTAGTTTGAATATATTATCCTACTCTCTCCTGGTTTACAAGTTTTCTACTGGGAAATTCACTGTGTCATGGGGGTTCTCTTGTATGAGATGAGTTTTTTTTTCCCTTGCTGCCTTCAAAATTCTCTTTTTGTCTATGATTTTTGACAGTTTAATTATAATGTGTCTTACCAAAGCCCTTGGGGTTGAGTCTGTATGGGGACCTATGAGCTTCAAGAACCTGGATGTCCATATCTCTATCCAGATTTGGGAAGTTTTCAGCCATCACTTCTTTAACAAAATTTGTGACCCTTTTCTCTCTCTTTTCCTTCTTCAACTCCCAAAATGTAAATATTGTTTGCTTTATGGTATACAATAATTCATATGGCCTCTCTTCACTCTTTTTCATTCTGTTTTTTTTTTTTTTTTCTCTTCTAACTGGGTAACTTCACATGGCAAATCTTCAAGCTTAGGGTCTTTACTCTACTTGTTCAAATCTGCTGCTCTCTATTGCATTTTTTATTTCATCCAATATATTCTTCAGCTCAAGAATTTTTTTTTTATATTCTAGTTTTCTGTTGAACTTCTCATTTTGTTCATGTATTGTTTTCCTGGTTTTAGTGACTTATCTGTCCGTCTATCTTAACAGCTTACTGGGCTTCTTTAAAATACTTATTTTGAATTCCTTGTCTGGCAATCATAAATCCCCATTGTTTGAAACTGGTCATTGGAAAATTGTTGTGTTCTTCTGGCGATGTCATATTTTCTTGATTTCTCCCTTCTTGTAGCCTTGCACTGATATTTGCATATTTGATTGAGTGCACCTTTCCAAGTGTTATGAACTGGTTTTGTTGGAGAAAGTCCACCTGAGGATGAGTACAAGGGCACTAGCAGAGTGAGGTGTGGCAGTTCTAGCTCTGGGAAGGGGCTGTGGTAAACTTCCTGTGCATCTTTGTCAGCTGAGATCAGCATCGGTGAAGACTGCAAGGGTTTTCAACAAACAAGGCTGTGGGCATCCACAGCAGCAGTAAGGGATCTTCCATGGCAAAGGCTGCTAGGTACTCCCTGATGTCTTTTTCTTCCACAGGGGATATCATGTCTGAGAAATCTTTCTTGATATCAGGTCTAGCTTGCAGGTTTCCTTATTGCAAGGGTGGCACTCTTTGACTGTTTGAGCTGCTGGCACCTGTGCAGTAGCCACAGGGCCAGGTTTGGAGCACAGGTGTGCATGCCGCCAGGGTCTGAAGTGCAGGTACACATGAAATAGCCACAGTTCTGAAGTCAGGGGCATGTGTGGGGTTGGGGGGGTGACATCCCTCATCCCAGGGCAGTGTAACAGTAGCTCATTCTGGGGGAGCAGGGAGTAGCATTATCTCCTACTCCTTGGAGTATGTGGTAGCAATGGCTGTTGTTTACCCAGTGGTGAGAGCTGCCAGTGCCCCCTGCAGGGTAAGTTGCTGGTGTTTGCTACCCAAATTCTGCATTTTACTTACGTTTGATGATACAGGGCCACTGGTGGAAAATGCAGAACAAGGCAGAGGAGGCCCTAGCATGGATCCAACCTATGGATAACTGTCTGAGAACATTTGTGCTCAGCTTCCTTGGTATATTGGCTAGCAGTGTTTGACATGAGGCATTTAGTGTGGGAGCTGGCCAAAGACATATTTAGTGAGAAATACCGATTGCCAGAATAAAGCTCATGGAATAGTTCTCGTTTAGATTTGAGTAAAAACGCACTCATTCAAAACTATTTGCTGAGCAAGAAATATATACAATGAATTTTTCTAGACATTCCATAGCAATACATTTAATAAGATATGCTAGGTACAACGTCGTTGCCCTAAAGTTGCTGAAAAACAGGTAAAGGAAATATTCATCCTACTGGATGGAATTTCAAAGGATCTTAACAACTGTATGAAAAAGAGCTAAAGAGGCTTGGAAAAACATGAGGTCTCATGCAGTTAAGCGTGATGGTTGGTGTATGTATAATATGTATAATGTATGTATGTATAATAATTATTTCTTAGTTGAACTTTTGTTTTTCAGAGATGGAGTCTCATTGTGTTGCACAGGCTGAACTCAAATTCATGCCATCCTCCTGCCTCAGCCTCCTGAGTAGCCAAGGCTACAGCTTCATGCCACTGTGCCTGGCTGGAAATAAATGTTTGAAAATGCATACTCTGAGGATGTTCTCAAGAGAATACTCAAAGGTAAAGAGGGACTCCAGGCATACATACTTTTTTCCTTTTATCCCCACTGCATTGCCCAAACCTGCGAAAACACCTTTCTAAAGCCTCTGTCTTGTTAAAACCTAGCCTCTTGAGTGTGGTCTGAAACGGTGGAATATTTCATTCTGTACTTGCAAAGAAAAATGTAACCAGGAAATACGTAACTCTGCACATTTTAATATTTACTTACTATAGTATGTAGTTAATATTTATTATTCATAATATCAGTGTACATTGTGTAAGCTTTATTCTAGGGTGTAGGTGACCACTGTATACCCGTGGTGACAGTTTTTTTAGCAGAGCGCGGTGGTACTAGCACACTGGGCTGGTTACTGATAGATCTTGGGACACTCTTCCTGTTTCAGAACCACATGCAAAGCCTGCTTTGTAAAGTCCTAAAATAATGTGAGCTAGGTAAAAGTACAGCTAGCTGCTTTTGACTCTACTAATCACATAATAACAGGACATAGTCAGTTTTAAGGGTGGAATGTGATACTTGCAAATTGCTTCACAAAAGGCCAATTGTCTCTTTTGGGATTTGGGCCACTGTTTTAACAAGTTTGCCTCGACGTGCATTCTCACTGCCCAGCCACAGACTGCTAATCCCACTCCACCACTGAAAGAAGACCCAGTTTAATAATTTGTATCAAAATAGGAAAGGACCACGGGCCTGTAGGTTTTTATGTGGCTCACCTCCAGCCAAAGGGATGGGGAATTTGTGGATTTCCTGAAAGAGGCTGGGCATGGAAAGAAAGAAGAGAAGGCCCCAAATTGCCAACTAAGAAGTGTCACAATATATTTGATGACAGTACAGAGCAAAATAAAACACAAGGCATGCAGAGAAGGAAACCTAAATGGTCCGAAATTTCCACTGAGTGTTTAGGGCAAGGAGCAAAGAGCTAAGAGCCATAGTAGGGTGATACATACCATATGATTGAAGAGGATGAGCTGCTCTTTGCCCCAGTCACCTAACTTTGGCTTCACTCCTAGAACTTGCTTAGGGTATCTCTTACAGAGTAGCTGTACTCTATCAAGTATCTATTATAATCACAGAATATTAGATCTGGAAGAGGCATTGAAGATCACCTGGTGACAAAGAGTCGGCAAGGCCTTGTGTGAATGCAATCTGTCCTGTCTCTTTCTGTGCATGAGTAATTTTGGAAGAATTCCAGGATTATTCTAGAGCTCCAGGCAACCCGAGGATGTCTCTCATGTCTTTTGCACCCTCACAGACCTCTTGCTTGTTCTTTTTTCTTTTCTTTTTTTTTCTTATATGTAACTTTTATTTTAAGTTCAGGGGTACATGTGCAGGTTTGTTATATAGGTAGAGTTGTGTCATGGAGGTTGGTTGTACAGATTATTTCATCACCCAGGTATTAAGCCTGGTACCCATTAATTATTTTTCCCAATCCTCACCCTCCTCTCAGCCTCCACCCTCTGGTAGGCCCCGGTGTGTGTTGTTCCCCTCTACGTGTCCATGTGTTCCCATCATTTAGCTCCCACTTATAAGTGAGGACATGTGGTATCTGGTTTTCTGTTCCTGTGTTAGTTTACTAAGGATAATGGCCTCCAGCGCTGTATTAGTCTGTTCTCATACTACTATGAATAAATACCTGAGACTGGGTAATTTATGAAAAGGAAAGGGGTTTAACTGACTTAAATTTCCATATGAATGGAGAGGCCTCAGGAAACTTACAATCATGGCAGAAGGCAAAGAAGAAGCAGGCACCTTTTTCATAGGGCAGAAGGACGGAGTGAGTACAAGCAGGGGAAATGCCAGATGCATATAAAACCATCATATCTCATGAGACTCTCTCATTATCACGAGAACAGCATGGGGGAAACCGCTCCCATGATCCAGTTACCTCCACCTGGTCACACCCTTGACATATGGGGATTACAAGTCAAGATGAGATTTTGGGTGTGGACACAGCCAAACTATACCAAGCTCCATGCATGTTCTTCCAAAGGACATAAGCTTGTTCTTTTTAACGGCTGCATAGTATTCTATATGGGTTGTTTTTTTTTCAACTTTTCACTCTGTTGTCCAGGCTGGAGTGCAGTGGCACTATCATGGCTCACTGCATTCTCGACTTTCCAGACTCAAGTGATCCTCCCTCCTCAGCCTCCTGAGTAGCTGGGCCACAGATGTGCACCACCAAGCCCAGCTAATTTTTGTATTTTTTGTAGGGACAGGGTTTCACCATGTTGTCCAGGCAGCTCTCAAATTCCTGGGCTAAAGTGCTCCTCCCGCTTCAGCCTCCCAAAGTGCTGGGATTCCAGGTATGAACCCCTGTCCCCAGCTCCTATGCTTGTTCTGATCTACTGCTACTATGAATGAGAGAGTCTCTGTGAGATATTTTCCTTCTCCAACAGGAGAAGGTTATTTCCTTACCTCAAATATCCTTCCAGGAATTGAGGCACAACTGATCTCATCATGATCTTAAACCTTTTGGGAGGCCAAATATCTGCTCCTTTTGAATTGAGACCCTATTGAAAGTGGGGGTAGATCAAAGAACTTTCTTAGGCACTTAACCAGAATGCTCCTTGCCTTCCAGCAGAATTCTCTTTCTTCCTAGACCACAGAATAGTTAACCTCTCTAGGGCAAAAAAAAACCCTGGCTCTTCTATCATCAAATATGTCTCACATCTATTATTTATTACATAAATTTCAAGGTTTTACACTAAAGTAAAACTCAGGATTTTGTGATTCAAAATATTTGTTCTCAAATTATTGCTCTTGCCATATGTTTTTTAAAGCCCAGTTTGAAATTTGAGAACTCAGAATTGACTCTTTTTCTGCCTCTGCCTGAGGCAGAGAGTCCAGGGTGGCTTGACCAAAATGGGGAGACCAGAAAACCTGGGTTCACATTTCAAAATCTTATCGGCCAGAATTTATTGCGTTGTACAAATGTTAAGAGCAGGCTCAATGGGTGTTCTATCTGGAGGAATATGTGATGGGCAAGATCTTCGGCCAAACCATAATTCCAGAAATGGAGTGGATGAGCCAGGCCCTGCTGATGGTAGACACAGTGGACTCCAGGAACCTAGTCAAAATCACTGTTTTTGGATGACCCTGTGTACAGAATTGGGTAAAGAGCATGCTCCCATACCTGGCATGGTTTCACCAAAAACATCATGCCTGAACTGAGAAGAAAAAACACCTTGAGAAGAATGTGAAGTCCTGTGCTTCAGGCCCCCATGCTCCCCACCATCTTGTTGCTTAAGACAACATAACTATTGTCAGGAATATTTTGAGAACTTTCCTGCTTTTGCTGCCGAAGTTGAAGAGAAGCAAGTACAGCATTCCTAAATCGCTGCATTCCTTTTTCCTGTGTCTTGATGGATAGTGGTTTATTTTTTTTTTCCAAGAGTGGGTTTGAAAAACTAATAAAGAAATGACTATTTTGTCCAATGGCATAAAGATCTTTGCACACTAAAAATAAAGCAAATGTATAAAAGATTAAAAAAAGGGTAGACTAAATGGATTAATTTCTCCATAAAGAATGTAATGGCTCCAGCTAGTAAAGGGATGGTAACTGGAAGGAATTAAACCTGAGACTGAACAAATATTTGCCTGCCTCCAAAATATTCTAAATTCTTCTCAGCCCCATATTCACCCTGGATTTATTTTCTGGTGCATGTAACAAATCACTATGTTAGCAGATTATACCATATAGTTTGGATCTGTGTCCCCACCCAGATCTCATGTCAAATTGTAATCCCCAATGTTGGAGGGGTGCCTAGTGAGAGATGATTGGATCTTGGAGGTGGATTTCTCATGAATGGTCTAACATCATCCCCTTGGTGCTGTTCTCATGACAGTGAGTGAGTTATCATGAGATCTGGTTGTTTGAAAGTGTGTAGCACCTGCACTCTCTCTCTATTATTCCTGCCAGGTAAGATGAATTACTCCCCTTTGGCCTTCTGCCATGGTTGTAAGTTTCTTGAGGCTTCCCCAGAAACTGAGCAGATGCTGACACCATGCTGCCTGTATAGCTTGTGGAATTGTGAGCCAATTAAACCTCTTTTCTTTATAAATTATCCTATCTCAGGTGTTTCTTTATAGCAATGCAAAAATGGACTAATACATTATATAATAAAAAATGTATTATCTCACAGTTTTCACTGGTCAAGAGTCTGGATACAGCTTTGCTCGGTCCCCTCCCCAGGGTCCTACAAGTGTGAAAGCAGAATGTCAGCCTGGGCTGTGGTCTGATAGGGACTTTTGGGCCCACGTTCAAGCCTACAGGTTGCTGGTAAAATTCAGTTTCTTGCTTGTAGGACTAAGGCCCTCAGCTCACCCATCAGATCCTACCTCTGGCCCTGTCCACATATGCTTCTGCAAGGCCAGCTTCTCTGCTGTTTCAGATCTCTCTGGCTTTTTCGATCTCTGGCTGCTAGACTGTCTTTTAAAGAGATCTCCTGATTAGGTCAGGCCCACCCAGGATCGTTTCCCTTTTAATGAACTTAAAGTCAATTGGTCCAGGACTTTAATTATATCAAACTATCCCCTTACCCTTGCCATTGAACTACTCAGTCATGGAGGTGATGCCTTACCAGATTCACAGGTCTTGCCCACGTGCAAAGTGACGAGAGGCAGAAACCTTGAAGCCTGTCTTAGAATTCGGTTTTCCACACCTTCCCAGGTCTTATCCTTGCTGGTGGCATTTTAACCTCATATTTCATCCTCATCTCAACATTCAGCCCACCCGTGGCTCAGCAGAAGTCTCTGCTTGAGGACATTCTTCCTTTGAAGACACAAACATGAGCTGATTCTATTCTTGGTCTTGAGTTTTATTTTTGAGGAGAATTCTTATAAAAACAGAGTTTCACTACGTTTGGGGACTCCTGTTTTTTAGAACAAAGAAGAGATTATATATTTAGCTAAATGCCTAACCTGGACTTCAAAAGGGAAGAGGGGGCCATACGTTATTTGAGTTCATGCACACCAAAGGCTAAAGCAATTTTGCACATGATCTTGTCTTACTTCACATGATGGGCTAGTTGTCATTACTTTTTACCTTTATTTGTTTATTTTCCATTGCACATGACTCAGCAAGTGAGAATACTGTCAGAATGTCAGTCTGTGCCACATTTGGAGGTCAGACTCCTGACATTATGGAAAGTTCATGACCGCTTCTCAGCAAATTTCCCAGAAGAAACCTTCTGAACTCCTGCTCCTCATTCTTGAGAAATGTAAATGTTTTGTAAAATAGTTTTAGATTGTGTCACGGTTGTCAATGGCTCATAAAATTCATCCAGGATGGCTATTTGATAACATTCTCCGCTTCACCTGTTTCTGACTAAAATGGTTTGGGATGGTGTCACTGAGAGACCTGATATCCCTTAAAGCTGGGAAAACAATACATTCTCCTACAGCGGAGTGTGTGAGTAAATGAGATGAACTTTGGAACCTAAAGCTGTATCTAGAATTATGCCATTGCAGATACAAAACTGTTTATGTCCTGAAAGAAATTATGATTGTGTCATGGTACTAAAGAAGCTGGTGTGAAAAATACCAGCCAATGGACTGTTTGGGTATTTTATTTATTTAGCATCAAGTGCCTAAATATTGCAAAATATCCTTATCTGCTTCTACATCTATATCTGTATCTGTTGCCAACCTAAAATATCTTACAGAGAAAGCATCATCTCAGTGGCTTGGGTTGCAGTTTGAAAGACAATTAGCAGTTTCTTTGGAGCCAAGAAGATTTCAAAGAAAATAATGGCTCCTAATACTCACATGTGGTCTCCCACACATATTTTTTCCTTTATCAGCTAAGTACATGACCACTGCCAGCGAAAATGCTCTTTGCTGCCAAGGTAAGTTCAACAAATGTCTCTACTCTGCTCATTCTTTCCTTTGAGATTGTAACCATGGTGAAATATATAAAGGCAACATCTATTAATCCTCCAGCATTAAAATTAGTTAATTACCTACTTTCAAGATTAATATGTTTCCTTTTTTCAACGGGGAAGAACTTGGATTTTGTGACTGTGTGGCTGACATGGCAGCTCAGTAAGTTGGCAACAAAAATACTCGCCTTATGAACAAGATGTGTCTGTCTTTATTAGTATTAACTAGAATGGTAGCCTTGACAATACCCAAAACCTGGACTAATGTCTAGACATCGCTCCCCATGACCAGGCATAGCATGCGAATTTCTCGCCATTAAAATTATTTACATAAATTTAAAAAGATCTCTAAGCTTCTTTCTAATACCTATAAAGGGTGTTGGAACAGTATCCTTCCAAATATTACATTATATTTATCTATGTCTTTAAATTAACAAACATTTTTATTATTATTAAAGCAATGCACACTCAAGATAAAATTTTCAAATAGTAAGACGCAAAAAACAAAACAAAAAATTCACTACTTCTCAAATGTGTCTCTTCCACTATCCAGAAGCAGCCACGGTTAACTGTGTTTCTTTGCAGAAATAAAGGTCTCTCTCTCTCTCTCCTTCTTTCTCTCTCTCACACACACACACACATACACACACACGCACTGCACTCACATAAATAGTATCATATGTTTACAAGCCAAAACTCATCAGATAAGTTGTCCCTATTCATGACTCCTTTGAACGTTTCACTAAAATTAAATAGACTTATTTAAATACTAGGACTTCTCAATTTCATTCTGTCCTGGTAAAGAATACGTATTCACTCAGTACAAAAATTCAGGATCATCTGAGGTTATATCCGTCAAGTTGAGATGTTCCAAAGCACAGTTTAAAACCTCAAAATTAAATCATGTATAGAGTTTATCCCTCAACACTTAATTATGTCTTCCTGTTTACAAATATTGTTATCAATAATTTTAGTTTGCTAAAATGTAAATTGTAAATTTTTTTGTTGCTTGATTTGCTTAAAGTTCTCCAACTGATTTGGAATAAAATGTAACCAAAATTTAGACGAGTAATTTATGAAAAGTTCAATACAATTGTAGAAAACTTAGGTTGATTTATGAAGTGATTCTTGAAAGACTCAAACATTTTGAGAATCCTATAGTGATGGCAGCAATAAAGATCAAGGATTTACTGCCATGCTAAACTCTGTGTGTGTGTGTGTGTGTGTGTGTGGTGTGTGTGTGTGTGTGTCATCAACATCAGCTTCACTAGAAAAAAAGTTTTATTATTGCGTAATTTGGTAAAAGCCTTTGTAAATTTTAAGAAGTATGGCTTACATTTCATTTGGTAGAATATCATTGATATTGTTAATTTAGTAGGAACGTAACTTTTAAAATTATAGATTTCTTAATTTAGTAAGGACATTACTTTTATCGTATTATACTTCACCAAAGTTATTTGCTCTTTAGTTTTGAACTTTTCAACTGAAATTATAATGACATTTATAATAGTATGAAATATTTTGCCACAAACAATGTAACTTCCATCTACAAATGTCTAGAAAAAATGAACTAATTTTCAAAGTAACTGACTTTTATTTGAACATCTTATGATGCTGGTATACCAGTTTTATTGTTTAAGTTCTTTTTTTTTGCAAGCAGATCCAAAATATTAATAGTTATCACTTTTGTACATGTCCAAGAAAACTTGGAATTCAAAATGAGCACAATTAATTTAGAAGAAGTTATCTGATCTAAACGAAAAGTCATGCTTCTCAGAGGGGTATACAGGCTTACTTCCTGAAAGAGCACATATGAATCCTCTGTCTTAAACACAGTCTTTCCCACCTAACTTCCAACAGTTGAAATACCTGTTGATGCTTCTTCACAGAGTGGTGTCTTCTGTGTTTCCCATAACTATTTTATAGTGATATTACTGTGGTGATAAGAGAATGGTAGGTGCTTTGAATCATTTTGTGCCAATTACACATGTATCATCAACTTCTTTTGATAGATAGAAATTCAATTATTCATTTTTCATGAAATATGCTGTTTCATATTTTGAACCCATTACTGTCCAAAGGGTTTATTGCAAAATATACAAGTATAGCCAAACAATAAAGCGAATCAATAATAATAGATCTACACATGGTATTATCTGAGATGATGGCAGAAGTTGGAAGTATAAAGTAGAGATCTAGCTAATCTACCATGACTGATTGTATTTCCACTAATATTACAAATACATTGGAAATGAAAACATCTGAGACAAATGCTAAGCCATTCAGGATTCCAGGACAACAGCCATGACCCAGGACTGCCCTAGGCAAACTGAAATGCATGGTTACTATACCTACAGTGGACACCTATTGGTTTGTCTCCTGCTGATCTATTTTCTTATTTTAGTAATAGTGCCTTAATTTCTTTTTCAGGGAGCTGTACTTTTTCAGTCTAAGCTCATATGTTTTAGGTCATGGTAAATGTACTCAATGACTTCAGGGACAGGTACATAATCCAGGAGAGAGTCAATTAGAATGCTGAATCTCTTAACCTCAAAGATTGGTTCAAAAATAGGAATGTGACCAAGGCCAGGTCAATCCGTGCCCTCTGATAGGGAAGTGGTTGGCTGGGACTACCAAAAATGGAGCACTGCCTTCTTCCGGGAATGCAGGTGCCAAGCAACGTGGACGCCTAGGACTTCAGATGGCTGTTTGTAGCTCAGTGGGAAAACCCTACCCAGGAATAAAACCCAAGCAGAGAAAAGTAGAAGCTGAGAGATGTAGGACTAAAAGGAATAAAAGAAAATCCCCGAATCCAAGAATTGCTGAAAACAATGTTTCTTTTGATTCTCCTAGTTACAGGAGACAATAAATTTTACTACTACCCATTTCAAAGCTAGTTTAAATTGTATTTTCATCACTTAAAACCAAACCAACAGAAGCCAGTCTGATATAAAGCTAAGAGTGGCTATAGTGATGTCATCCACACAACAATAACCAGGTAATTTAGTTTGTATTTATGGAAAAACTACCTGGTTCTCATAGGCAGGAGGAGGTGGGAGGGGAAGACTCTGTGTGTTTGGGGAGGAGTAAATGGGAGAGATGTTAAATTTGATTATGGGATAGCACCTTGAGTCAGAGGATGGGTAGGCAATAAAACTTATTTTTTTCATTATGGTCATTTGTATCCTAAAAGAATGGCTTAATAATAGAGTACCAATTGTTTAAACTGAGAATGGGTTATTTTTGAAACATAAATTAAAGACAAATAAACAGCTAAAAGATATCCATCCCCCTCACCAAAGGGAAAAACAATGTAATCAATAAACAATGAAAAAAATGGAGGAGCTATTAGAGGTTTTCAATTAAGATGTGCCTAGGTTAATACAGATGTTAACGCAGTTGTGTTTTAAACCTGAACAACAGGGATCGTGAACAGTGGGCTTGACTTCTTGAGAATATTCTTTTAGAGAATGAAAGAAAAAAGCATAAGAGAACTTCCTTGTGGGTGAAGAGCAACTGTCCCCTTTAAAAGGCTTATGAAAGTAAGCTGTAACAATGATAGATATTTTAAAACTTCTATTATTTTATTTCTGTGATACTTTAAATAAGGAAATGTTGGGAGCAATATAATTCCAGAATGAAGAAAAATCATTCAATAAATTATAGTACCTCCCTAGACTAAAATACTAAAACTCTTTTTCTTAGGAGAAAAATTGACACAGCATATGTATATAATACAATGTTAAATTAAAATAATTAGGTCCAAAATATGTAAATATGTTTGATTTTCATGGGAAATAATTAAGTTTAGAGTCCACCTCTGAAAGGTGAGATAATTGGTGGTTTTTCTTTCCTAATTATAATTTTTCTACATTTTATATTTTCTACAATAATAGCAAAAATAAATTTTTAAAAATAAATCTAAAAAAAAATCTCATGAACTCCAATTCTTAAATGTCTCCAAGGAAGACTATTTAATTATCTCCTTCTCAGTTCATTCCAAATGTCTTATAATATTTCTAATCTGGTGAGAAGGAGGCAAAAAGAAATTCAGAATATCTTTAAATGCAAGACGAAGTGGCAAATCGAGACCATGATGAGAATTAATCGAACTATAAATGGCTACGACGGGAGTTATGGAGCCCCTAGTTGCCTGCCTTGTGGGGTTCAGGGACCAGCAGCAGTGGGCTCACCTAGGAGCCTGTTAGAAATGATGAAATTAGTCCCAACTCAGACCTACCAAATGAGAATCTGCATTTTAACAAGAGCCCCGAGCGATGTGTAAAACATACATTTGGAGACCACTGATGTAGAACTTTGGGTTGTAGGAATTTTAGTTGGCCTGTTTTATGCTGCCCTGGGGGTTGCATTGTTAAGACAGGCACTGTAAGTCACAGCTATTTTATTTTTCTACAGCCATCCATGGAAGATTAAAAACAAGTGCGAGTAATCATTTCTCAACTCTTTTCTAAGTTGAGTTATTCTCGATTGAATGTTCATAATTTCAGATGATTCAGCTTGGAATGCTACCAGAGAAGAATCTCGCTTGTCATTTAATGTCTTCATTCCAAACAGGTATTTTCTCTGTTTAGTTCTGCTATGCAAAATCAAGAACTTCTTGTAAGGGAAAACACAGTGACAAAACTCATTGCAAAATTAGTTTGCTTCCAAGCTACCATGCTGCTTAATCTCACGGGCTGGAATTCCAGCAATGCTGTCTTCATGATTTTGTTAGTATTAGAAGCATACCTTTGTTTTGTTTTGTTTTGTTTTGCTTTGCTTCATTTTTGCCCCATCCTGAACACAAAGTTGGGTTATAGTGGCAGTTGTCATAATAGCTCATTACACCCCTATTTGGCCAAGGATATGGGTTAAGGAATAAATCAGAGTCTTGATGGTTCAGTTCGTGCCACTCCTGGCTATTAGACGTGTGTCACTGAGCAAAGTTCCAATCAAAGCCGGTGGGGAGGCAGCGAGGGGTCACAGAGCATGCCTGTGCCTAATTGCCGGGCGGCCGACTAAAGGAAGTTTGTGATAAAAGGCCATTAACTACCGGCCTTTCCAATCAGTGAAGCAAGAATACTAAGAAATTAGGTTTATCAACTAACAATTGGAAGGAAAAGCCTTAATGTAATTTTTTTCATTCTCCACCCCCATCCTAAAAAGAAACAAACAAACAAAAACACAACCAAACAACCAAAAACCCCATAGAACATACAGTCAGTTTAATCTTAAATCAGTTAGTATAGAATTCACAAAACTTACCTTTTACAGGGTAAAGGATAGGGAGGTTTTTTTCTGATCATTAAAATGTTCTTCCCTAAAGAAACTTGTATAACCCACCCAATTTCTTTTAAATATGAATTTGTGAAGGAAGATTATTACCGTATTTATTTAAAAATGTACTTGTTATAGAAGAAATTAATTCTGTAAATCAAGCCTAATTAACCATTACATAACATATAAAATATCTCTTCAATAGATTTCCTGGGCACTTTCTCATCAAGTCTTCTCTGTATTGATATCCTTTCTATTTTTCTATCTCCCCCAACCCAAAACTGTTGGGAGAAAAAGTAGATTGAATCTTGGTTTTAGACACAGTGGTATCTGTGGTTATTATTATTAACTGCTAGGTCACTTGATATTGTAGCTATGAACCTCAGCTCCATTAGTACGCAGCTGAGATGGAGCTGACCAGCCGTGGACAGAGCAAGGCCAGCTCTTGTGGCAGCCTCGTGAAATGCTGGCTGTCATTTTACCCTTTGCCATAAGTGAATAACTGTCCAAAGTCTGACGGACTCCTGGCTAATCTTATTTATTAACCAAATTGTAGTTGTTATTTTCCTTTCAGAGTTTATTAGGGAATTCTAATAGTATTTATAGCATCCTTTTCCTAAAAGCAACAGCAAAACAATTCAAAGGCACATACATACGAAGTTTTGTTTTCAATTTTGGGGCTTCATGCGTCTGACCTCCTAAATGTGTTCTGTGAGCTGTTATGTGTTCATGAACCACAGATAAACAACCTCTGGTAGTTTAAACAATTAGAGGGAAGGAAGACTAAGATGTGGGACCCTGGGACAAGTACCTACAGACATATTTTTCTGCTCATATGCCTCCATTGTTAAAATGTTTTTTAAAAATATAATAAGGCTGGGCACGGTGGCTCACGCCTGTAATACCACCACTTTGGGAGGCCAAGGCAGGTGGATCACCTGAAGTCAGGAGTTTGAGACCATCCTGATGAACACGGCCAACATGGTGAAACCCTGTCTCTACTAAAAACACAGAAATTAGCTGAGTTTGGTGGTATGTGCTTGTAATCCCAGCTACTAGGGAGGCTGAGGCAGGAGAATCGCTTGAATCTGGGAGGCACAGGTTGCCCTGAACTGAGATTGCACATTGCACTCCAGTCAGCACTTAACCCCAATCACCACAGTACTTTCACATGGTTACAATTACCAGCATCTAAAAATCTTAAAAAAAAAAAAAAAATTGCTTTAGCTGAAATCTTAGTTTGATTTCACAGAGGCAATTTGTAACAGGACAATGAAACAATGACATCCGTGCCCTAAAAGTCAAAGCATTGTTTAGTAGTGAAAGCAGTTTGACAGAGGTACATACACAATACATTGTATAACTGAAGGCGCATCTTAATTCCTTTCTGCATTAATTTATTTTTTTGTTTTGAGCACTTACCGAGCAGCACAGTCTGATGGATGCACTGGGAGGGTCTTCTCTTATTGGGAAGGAAGCTTGCATTCCTACCATGGGGTACTCTGTCACAGGCGAAGAACTCCATCTGGTGAATATATTGACAGAATTATCACTACACAGACATATAAAGAGTAATGTGTATAATCGCTTCAAAATAAGTTCTAACTAGAATCCAATTAAACTAACCTTGCTGGTACCTCTTCTCCCACCTTGCTTTCAACTTTCCTTGCCCTTCTATTCCCATCTCAATTTAGAAAAAAAAAAAAAAAAAAAAAAAACACAAAAAAGGAAGAATAAACAAGAAAATAATCTTTGGGCTGTGGGGATATTTTATCCATCTCTTCTAAGGGACGGACTTTTATGCAGAGAGAGAATCTTTGGCAGCTGCTTATGGAATATGCATGTCTTGAAGACAGTAACTATATTTTTCACTTGAAGAGAATGATCATAGATATATGTTGAAGAATAATGTAAAATAATTTCTTTGCGTAACAACTACAACACATGCTTACATAGCACTAAGAATCACATACTTTTCTAAATGCTTTACATATATAGTGCAACCAATGCAAAACTGTGAATTAGCCCTTGAAATATAGAGGGTTGTGTTCAGAGAAGAGAGTTTCTAGTAAGAAGATCAGTTCTAGCAAAGCTGTGTGATCAAGCCAGACTTTAAACTTCATCAAATTCTGGAATTATTATTATTATTTCTTTTTTTGAGATGGAGTCTCACTCTGTTGCCCAGGCTGGAGTGCAGTGGCACAATCTCGGCTCCTTGTAACCTCCTCTGCCTCCTGGGCTCAAGCGATTCTCCTGCCTCAGCCTCCCAGGTAGCTAGGACTACAAGCGCCCGCCACCATGCCCGGCTAATTTTTTGTAGAGACGGGGTTTCACCGTGTTGGCTAAGATGGTCTTGATCTCCTGACCTCCTGATCTGCCTGCCTCAGCCTCCCAAAGTGTTGGGATTATAGGCATGAGCCACTGCACCCGGCCTCTGGAATTATTCTAACTAGAGCAGTGATTTGACAGCATGCCCTTTGGAAATAGCTTCCTGGCTGCTCTGTGGGAGGCATTGGGTCTGGAGGTAGGGAGAGGACCGTGTATGTGGAAGGAGGCTGAAGGAATTCAGGTGGAAGAGGGGAGATATAGATGATTGGGGGTGAGATGTGTACATATATGGGTATTTAGGGGGAAATTCAGGACAGATGTCATGTTTTTGGCAAGTATAACTGGGCAAAAGCCAGTTACCTCCAGAGGTGAGATGGATGGTGAAATTACCGAGGCTGACAGGGCAGGACTCTGGTAACTGAAGAATCCCTGCCTAACAGAAGGCAGACAATGTTCTGAGCCTGCTGGATATTGACATGGGAGATCTGGGGTCCAGGCTGGATGGATTTTTGCAAAGAACTGGAATATGGATTTTTCTCTAAGATGTTCTTCTTTTGTTGTTGCTTTTAAAATACTGACAGCTATTTTGAAAGTTTTATATAACATTAAGTTAGCCAAATAAAACACAGGGGCAGCTTGAATTGGGCTGGAGTGTCACAGTTTGTTGTTGTTTTTTGTTTTTTTCCAAATTTCTGGGGTAGGTGCTGGTCTTACTAAGAAAGAAAGCAGGGACAAAAATAACTACATAGGTGTGTTTTTGTTTTCTCTCTGACTTACCCTATTTTCTGGGCCTGAAGGCATTAGCATGTATTTAATTTAGTATGCATCTGTGTCAGGCACTGTGATAATCACTTCAGTTGCATTAGCAAAGCATGAGCTTAAAAAACCTTCCAATAGAACATCCACTCAATTATTTATTGGTTCTGCCAGGAGTCCAGAGCCTAGATAAAAATTTTCCAATATTATCCTTCTATATAGTTTACATCTACATGATTCTTAGGAAAAAATGCATTATGTGGATGTGTGTTTGAGTGTGCTAGAGAGTGGAAAGATCTTAAACAAGTCTTGAGTCTTTATTGAGCAGGAGCTAAATTTAGCAAGAATTTATACCTACTTGAAGGTTTGGAGGATTACCAAGATGGTGGACAAGGACCACCGGGGAATTTAGTGTCTGACTTATTCTGGTTCTTCATAAAAGTATGTTTATTAACCGTTACTGGAAAAAACATAACTTTACGTTCATTTTCCTTCATGTCCTGTCTCATGTCTTGTAGCAAAAGGAATTTAATAATCCAAATGGGAAACTTCCATTACGGCTTGTGGGAGAGTGTTGAGTATTATTTTGAGAGAAATGGGACTTTTGTTGCAATATAATTCCAAAGCAGAAGTGTGACATCTGTATCCATATGACATGAGAATTCTCTTGATCAATGATTGAAAGGTCTAAACCCGAAATAGTAAGGCAAGTTTTAATTACTTTAAAAGATGACAAGATGATCCTTCTTTGTATTGTATTATTTCCAAACAAACTTTTGACATGCCTGAAGGGATAAATACACAGATTTCAGTTTAGGCATTTCATTAGCCAAGCAGGTGATAAACTTACAGTATTTACATTTTTCTCAGTGTTGTTAGGAAACATTAGTCTTCAGAATAGAAAGATGAAAGAGAAATAAAAATAATGGTAATCAAAAGCACAAGTTAGCAATATATCTTTTTCACTTTTCTTTGCTTGTTCAATTTTGGATAATCTATTGATCTGTGGCCACCAGGAACACATTGCCTGAGGGCCACCAGAAGCAATATGGAGTGTGGAAAAGTATTAGGGTTAGGCTAACCTAGGTTTAGACCAGTGATCTGCCGCTTACCAACTGTGTGGTCTTGAGCAAGACATTCAGCAATAAATCATATCACCTCACAGGATTGTAGTGAGGACTGGACATGATGAGTATTCATGGCTTAAAATATCAGTCAGGATTAATTAATGATAGTCATTCCTATTATTGTTATGATTATGATTTAGGGAATGACCCTTCAACACCTTTTTGAAAACTAATGTATTGGATTTGACCAGTGCTCCTGTGAATGACCTCAAAAATTTAAAAATCTTTAAAAGTCATCTGAAAATCAGAGATATGACTTTTTATCTGTTTTGTATTTTTTCGTGGTTTAATTGTATTTTAATTTTATGCCTCTGGTTTTTATAATTTTAAAAACTTGAAAAACTGTATAAAGTATGAGATCAAAATACCTAGTCTGTATTTAATGAGCATGTTAGTCTGGCTGTAAAGTTTAGGAGTGGACATTGAGATTAAAATCTCCATTTTACTATTACACAGGTGACTTAAACAAGAAGATTTCATTGCTGAGGAAACCAACTGGATAAAAAACTTACCTCCTGATGGTTTTACAATGTGAATAAAAATGTTGGTTTACCTCCTATTAGGAAACATTTAAATTGTGATCTCTCTAAACATTTTATTTTCTACATATTTATGGGTGTTTCAAGAACTTTATATGTAACCTGATTTCAATAGAATCATGTCAAATATATATATGTTTATATTTAAGATTGTTCAAAGGAGGGAAATTTGTTGATGTAGTAAAGAGCTAACTGCTGGTTAAAGAAGACATATATATCTTTGACATAAATGGTAAGCAGAGCAATAAAGTTCTTATGTACAAAATTGGAAAGTCAATTACAGTGTCAGAATAATCTGTTTTAAATAAACAGTAATTAGGGAGATATTTCTCTATTTCCACAAATTGGCTTGCATGGATTTCATTTTTTTACCTAATTGTAATTTCTAGATGTATGTTACTGATGATATATCCCCATGCTTTACAATGTGTACTAGGTTACGTTTTTTTTGCTATTGTCATTTGTAAGCAGCATCAGGGTCAAAGTTTGACCCTTGTTTTGCATAGATGAATCCCCAGAGAATTTTACTATCCTGAGGGCATCATTTTGTCCTTGAAGCAACATCAAAATAAATGTGCTTTGTTATAGCATGAAAGGTATGTCTTTACACTCTAAAAAAATATACTCTAAGAATGTCAGTGGTAAAGATGAATTACCTATTCTGAATCTCTGTTCTCTGGAGCCTTTATAACATTTCAGAAGAACTGAAATGATTATAAATTTGAAATGAGTGATATCAAACTTCTTAATTTTGGCTATCATTACAATCTATTCACTTGATTATGTGGCAGGCTTCGTTGATTTATCAGGCAGGAAACCTGAAGAAGAAAAATTTTCTTCTTTTTTTAAATAAAATGCATGAATATAGTTTTGAGATATCCTATAGTTGTTTTATTTTTATTGCTATCCAAACGAGAAAAGTTAATGTGTATGGTCATATTATTACAAACTCACAGATATTAAGTAGATGGCTAGAATAACCAATTTAATTTTACTGGTGAATGTTAAAATGTCTTTCCACCAGGAGTTTTCAGTAATACAAAGAAAGGAAGAAGGAAAGAAGGAAGAAAAAAAGGATGAAAAGAAGAAAGGAAGGAATAAAGGAGGAAAGATTAGTTTTATTTTAATCATTCAGTCATGTATAATGGATAGAGGCATTTCATTATAAATAAAAAACTCAGTAGGATTAACTAGAAATGCATGTGAAGGGCCTAAAGAAAGGAAAATGGGGCAACATGTGCAGGTTAAGCTGTTATTGCAAGTAACTTTTTAGCTTTTATTATTCTCAAATAATTTATTACTCTCAAATAAATAGGAAGGCATTTTCCCTGAAATGAACATTTATTCTAAAGCATTATAGTGTATCAAAGAGATCTTATATTTCATGTCAGAAAATGCTTTCATATAGCATAAATGTGTGTGTGTATCAGTGTCATTTATAGTTGACAGGTATAGTTATTATAATTATTTTTTGGATATTTAATATAACGATGTTTATGTGTGTGTGTGCACATGTGTGAAATGTTTGTTAGCTGTAGGTAGGTACAGCGCTGCTTGTGTGAAAGTTGGGTGAGTAGAAGAGTCTAAGAGACATTTGATTCAGCTTAAGAACTGGTTTAATTCAGCATTTGAAGAACTAACATAAGAAAACAAAAAAAATGCTGGGTTCAGTGGCTCACACCTGTGATCCTAGCACTTTGAAAGGCTGAGGTGGGAGCATAGCTTGACCTCAGCTTGAGGTCAGCCATTTCAGAGCAGCATGGGCAAGTGATACCTCTGTCTCTACAAAATAAAAAATAGTCAGGTGTGGTGGTGTGCACCTGTAGTCCCAGCTACTTGGGAGGTTGGGGCAGGGGAATCACTTGAGCCCAAGAGTTTGAGGCTGCAGTGAGCTATGATCACACCACTGCACTCCAACCTGGGTGACAGAGTGAGACTCTGTCTCTAAATAAAATAAAAAATAATAAAAAGGAAAAAAAGCAGTATAGGTATTTAAAAAAGAATTAAGTAATGCCAGGAGCAGGGAGGGATAACTATTATAGTAACTGCTAGTTAACAGAAGAGTGAACACAGGGACATTTCCATGAAGGGACAACCCAGAGAGCATCACTCTTCAGGTATCTGGAGTCTGCCAAGGGTGAGATCCAGATGCACTTAAGGCAAGTCCTACAAAACACAGGCAGAACGAGATCTTCACTGCACTGGAGAGCTGAGAGATGGGATGTCAGATAGGATTTGAAGGAAAGCAGGGGCCTCCCTTAGACGAGAATTGATGACTTCGGAGAAGCCAGTCAGACAGTGAGAGCACTAGGTTGGAAGAGATGAGCTTAGGGGAATAGAATAATGCCTGGCATCAAAAACTCATCTAGTTTTATTTCCTCAATTGCTGAGTTTTTTGTTTGTTTGTTTGTTTTTCTTTTTAGAGAGACAGTCTCACTCTGTCATCCAGGCTGGAGTGCAGTGGTGTGATCTCGGCTCACTGCAACCCCTGCCTCCCTGGTTCAAGCAATTCTCCTGCCTCAGCTTCCTGAGTATCTGAGATTACAGACGCACACCACCATGCCGGGTGCGTTGCTCATGCCTGTAATCCCATCACTTTGGGAGGCAGATCATAAGGTCAGGAGTTTGAGACTAGCCTGGCCAACATGATGTGTTCCTATACTACCCTCTCATGTATCCCCCTAACCAGCCTGTCTGCAGCTCCAAGTTACTCCCATTGAAGTTGGTGTTCACATCACCGTTTGTGATGCAGTTGACATCTCACTGCGGAGATGTGGTGCGTGAGAGTTGAGGGGCCAAAATGCATCTCAAAGCTCAAGTCTTAAGAGAGTCTTCTGCCTTGCAACCTGGCACCAGCAGAAATGACAAGTGGTTTAAAAAAAAAAAAAAAAGAGCCTTTTTCCCAGGCACCTGTTTCTTTTTTTGCAGCAATAACTATTTGGCTAAGCTAAAAGGTGTCTCTGGGCACATTAATGTTTTAGCTTACACTCTATGGCTACTGTTTTCCGTGGCCCAATTGTATGATGCTTAGTTTTCTCTATTAGGGCTTCGAAAACCAATGGGAGAAATCTATGGCTTACAACACCAATTAATTTTGTTAAAATAATCTTTGAGATATAAACTGGCTTTGCTAGTGAATAACCTTGGTATAATATCTCTGGGCTTTGGATTCTCATCTGTAAAGTGGAAATAATATTTACCTTGCAGATATATTGTAAGGAATTAATGAGATAAGTAAAGCACCTATCTTAATTTCTGGCATATGGCAAGCAGATAATAAATGGTAGCAATTGTTATTGTTAAGATTGAGTATATGGTAAGTGGATTGATTTATTCCATTAGTTAACTGTTTCCCAAAATAAAATTTTTAAATTGGGAATAATAGATAAAGTCTACCTGGAATAATAGATAAAGTTTATCCAGAACCTTCTCTATAACAGAACATCATTCTATTCTGTATTTTACAAGTTTTTAAAAGATCAAAAAGGTTTAATTAGATCCCATTTGTCTATTTTGGCTTTTGTTGCCATTGCTTTTGGTGTTTTAGTCATGAAGTCCTTGCCCATGCCTATGTCCTGAATGGTATTGCCTAGGTTTTCTTCTAGGATTTTTATGGTTTTATGTCCAATATTTAAGTCTTTAATCCATCTTGAATTAATTTTTGTATAAGGTGTAAGGAAGGGATCCAGTTTCAGCTTTCTACATATGGCTAGCCAGTTTTCCCAGCACCATTTATTAAATAGGGAATCCTTTCCCCATTTCTTGTTTTTGTCAGGTTTGTCAAAGATCAGATGGTTGTAGATGTGTGGTATTATTTCTGAGGCCTCTGTTCTGTTCCATTGGTCTATATCTCTGTTTTGGTACCAGTACCATGCTGTTTTGGTTACTGTAGGCTTGTAGTATAGTTTGAAGTCAGGTAGCATGATGCCTCCAGCTTTGTTCTTTATGCTTAGGATTCTCTTGGAAATGTGGGCTCTTTTTTGGTTCCATACGAACTTTAAAGTAGTTTTTTCTAATTCTGTGAAGAAAGTCATTGGTAGCTTGATGGGGATGGCATTGAATCTATGAATTACCTTGGGCAGTATGGCCATTTTCATGATATTGATTCTTCCTATCCATGAGCATGGAATGTTCTTCCATTTGTTTGTGTCCTCTTTTATTTCGTTGAGCAGTGGTGTGTAGTTTTCCTTGAAGAGGTCCTTCACATCCCTAGTAAGTTGGATTCCTAGGTATTTTATTCTCTTTGTAGCAATTGTGAACTAAAGAGCTTCTGCATGGCAAAAGAAACTACCATCAGAGTGAACAGGCAACCTACAGAATAGGAGAAAACTCCCAATCTGCCCATCTGACAAGGAGCTAATATCCAGAATCTACAAAGAACTTAAACGAATTTACAAGACAAAAACAACCCCAGCAAAAAGTGGGCAAAAGATATGAACAGACACTTCACAAAAGAAGACATTTATGCAGCCAACAGACACATGAAAAAATGCTCATCGTCACTGGTCATCAGAGAAATGCAAATCAAAACCACAATGAGATACCATCTCATGCTAGTTAGAATGGCAATCATTAAAAAGTCAGGAAACAACAGGTGCTGGATGTGGAGGATGTGGAGAAATAGGAACACTTTTACACTGTTGGTGGGACCGTAAACTAGTTCAACCATTGTGGAAGACAGTGTGGCAATTCCTCAAGGATCTAGAACTAGAAATACCATTTGACCCAGCAATCCCATTACCGGGTATATCCATCCAAAGGATTATAACTCATGCTACTATAAAGACACATGCACATGTATGTTTATTGCAGCACTACTCACAATAGCAAAGACTTGGAACCAACCCAAATGTCCATCAATGATTGCCTGGATTAAGAAAATGTGGCACATGTATACAATGGAATACTATGCAGCCATAAGAAAGGATGAGTTCATGTCCTCTGTAGGGACATGGATGAAGCTGGAAACCATCATTCTCAGCAAACTATCACAGGGACAGAAAACCAAACACTGCATGTTCTTACTCATAGGTGGGAATTGAATAGCGAGAATACTTGGACACAGGGCGGGGAACATCACACACTGGGGCCTGTCAGGGGCTGGGGGCTGGGGGAGGGATAGCATTAGGAGAAATACCTACTGTAAATGACGAGTTGATGAGTGCAGCAAACCAACATGGCACATGTAGACATGTAGACATGTGTAACAAACCTGCACGTTGTGCACATGTACCCTAAAGCTTAAAGTATATATATTTATAAAAGATAAAAAAGGAATACTTTACAGAGCAGGAAATACAGTGTACTGATGATGTTCATGGTTGTCTATTTATAAATTGTGCATGATTACAGGAGGACAACATGAAAGCATATGAAGAACATGACAGATTTTAATAAATTAAAAATGAAATTTGGAAACTATTTTGTAAAAAGGGACAAAAAAAAACTTTCCAGGAGCATAAAGTAGGATCCTTATTGCAACTGAAAATTAAATTCACTTCAAATTTTCTTAGTATCTAAAGGAAAAAAATATATACTGACGGAGCAACTCTTCTGAAAAATAACTCAACATTATGGTTATTTTGTGAAATGGCTTGAGAACTTCTCTTGGAAGTTTTTCACTATTACATTTAGATCTGCCTACAAACTTCATGCTGCTCTTCCTTCTGTAATGTCAAAGAGCATGCAGCTGAGATGTGCATGGCTTATATGCAAGTGAAGTCTAAAGAATAGTGTTTGTTCACATAACTTTCCACTGTTACTCAGATAACTGAAGCTAACCAACAACGAGAACAGCACTTTTGTTTTCCTTTTTTTTTTTTTTTTTTCTGAGACAAGGTCTCACTCTGTCTCTCAGGCTGAAGTGCAGTGGCGTGATCATGGTTCACTGCAGCCTTGACCTCCCTGGCTCAAGTGGTCCTCCCACCTCAGCCTCCTGAGTAGCTGGAACCACAGTGCACACCACCACGCTTAGCTAATTTTTGTATTTTTAGTAGAGATGGAGTTTCCCTATGTTACCCAGGCTGATCTCGAACTCCTGGGTTCAAGTGATCTGCCCACCTCAGTCTCCCAAGTGCTGGGATTACAGAGTGAGCTACTGCACCCAGCCAGCACTTTCTATTAATACTTTAGCTTCTAGTCATGAGCTAGAAATGGACTTGAATACAACCACCCAGTTTCACTTCTCTGGGGGTCTCTGACTCATGTTCATTTGGTACAGAACCTTATAGACAGCATATGGGGAAAAATTTTTTGAACTGAATTGAAAATGTAATAAAATGCTTGGAGAAGTAATTCAGTGCTATTTAAAAATATTTATGTTGACATGTCCTCAGGAATTGCAGGTTCTCATAGTCATCATAAAGTTCTTCCCTTGATAGCTCAGACATGAAGTAATTGAAGTAAGTTCAGGTTTTGCTTCTGCTAATTACTAGCCATGTGACCTTGGGCAAGTTTCTTAAGTTTGCAAAAAAATCCAGTTTCCTCATCCATAAAACCTGAAAAATAATATTACCTGCCTCATAGAGTTATTGTTTATATTAAATGTGATCATTTATGTAAAATGTTTCATATAGCACCTAGCATCTAGTAAACAGTCAAAAATCTGATTTCTACTATGGCTAATTGGATGTTTAATACAGTCCGTTACTGAGGTCATCTTTACTGGATTTGAGTGACAATTTAAAATTTTAGATCAAATAAATATTACAAATATGCAAAATGTAAAATGGTATGATCAAATAAATATTTATATGAAAGACTTACTTTATTAAGATTTTAGCTTGCAATACATGATTGAGAATTTTATTTGGGCAATATCCTCAATTGTGAAAAGAGGGGTTCAGATTCAATAATCACCAAGGTGCTAATATTTAAATTCTACATAGTACTAATTTTTAATTGAGAAATTTAGTAAGAAATTTATATTTATAATGATATTCAAATTAGGTGTCTGATTCATTACTTATATTTATTATTTAGAGTCATCCAAATATTCTAGGCATAAGTATCTTAACCTAATACAAAACCAATTTGTTGAGATAGAACTTACAACACGTATTGGCAAAATTTTGAAATAAACTCTAATTAGCATTGCAAAAAGTTTTTTTTCCTCTTTAATTTTTGTAGGTTGACAGTGGATGTATGTATTTATGGGGCACATGAGATAGTTTGGTACAAGTATGGAATGCATGATAATCACAGCACGGAAAATTCAGTATCCATGCCCTCAAGCATTTATCCTTAGAGAAAGCCTTTTTTGAGTTTGCTTACAACGGGTATGTCCTTTAAGTGTACCACTGTGCTTCCTTTATTTTAGAGGGAAAAAAAGGGAGCAAAGGAAGTAAGACGTAGTGAGAGAGACCAAAATAGGAAGACTCTGGAACTCTTGCCAAAGAAATCACTGTGGTAGATTTGCAACCTGATTTCTAGACTGGAATTGTTCAGATGAAGTCAGATAAACTTCACAGAAACATCTGTACTTTATAGCGTTGATCTGAAACACCAACAACTCTGGCAGTTCTCCCATTCCTTTCTCTAGTTTTCTCCAAAGTGAGTGTATGAAAGCTCTGTCCTCCACCACTGCTGCAAACCTCTAATTCCCAATTATGTAATGGTTCCAAAAAGCATATACCATGTGACTCTGCAAGTTAGACTGAAAGACAAAAGTTTGACTCTCTAAGTTTATGTTTAGTTATTTATTGTCCAATATCTATTTTAGAGCATAGTCCTTCTTCCTTAGGCCCTCCCTCAAATCACTCAACTGATACCCAAGTCATATATTGAATGATTTTTCAAAAAAAAGTAGCATTTAATTATTGAAGAAATCATAATTGCCTGTAATTATACACAGTGGTGTTACGATAAATGCATTCAGTTGGAATGATTGAATCAAGATAAGATATCCATGAATTTAAATAACGATCATTTATCCCTCCTGTCTAACTGCAACTTCGTGCCCTTTGGCCAATATCTCCCCATTCTCTCCACCTCCAGCCTCTGGTAACTACTATTCTACATTCTGTTTCTATGAGTTCAATTGTTTTAGCATCCAGGAATAAGTGAGAACATGTGGTATTTGCATTTTTGTGCCTGCATTATTTCACTTAGCCTAGTGTCCTCCAGGTTCATCCATGTTGTCACAAATGACAGGCTTTCCTTCTCTTTTATGGCAAAATTGTATTCCATTGTATGTATACACACACACACACACACACACACACACATGCATATCCTAAGGACCTGAAGTCAATATTCAAAGAGATATATGCACTCCTATATATATATATAAAACAACATTTGATTGTTATATATCAATGATTGATTCAGTCATTCTACACTGATTCCAAATGTTGTGTGTGTGTGTATATATATATAAACATTTTCTTTATCATTCATCCATTGATGGATATTTGGGCTGATTCCATAACTTGGCTATTTTAAATAATGAGGCAATGAACACAGGAGTGCATATATCTCTTTGAATATTGATTTCAGGTCTTTAGGATATGTACCCAGAGGTGAGACTGCTGGATGTAAATTCTTTTTAACATCCTTTTATTCAAACACTCAGTCTGTATTGTTCCTCACTGCAATGAATAATAAACCCAGATTTTTAGGTTGAAAATTGCTCCCAGTATTTAACATACTATTTTTGTTTTTTAAGATCTGGGATTTTCCTTTCATGATACAGTTAGGGAGTGATAGAGGCTGGGTTCCAACCCTGCCTGGGTTCATAGTCTCTGCCCTAAAACACACAGAGTAGTTGGTGCAATGGGAAACATCGACATCAACCAGGAATGAGATGCACGTTATCATGAGATTAGGCTTAGAATAAAACCCAATAGAATATACATATATAAGGGGAGCTTAGTGGAAGATAAGCTGACAGAAGAACCTGAGGACAAAGAATAGAAGATGTAAGATAAGGTAAGGGAGAGGTGGTGTCAGGAAATCTGAAAAGTGTCACAGGTTGCAGAGAGGTGCAATGAAATAAGGAATGAAAAAAGAAATATCTACTGGATTTCACAATTGGATGTGTTGGGGAATTCCTGGATGGTCTTATAGGAGAAAGCCAGCATTTGTAGAAGTGGAGGAGCAAGTGGAGTGGGAGAGGGTAGGGTAAACGACTCTCCACTGGAGGCAATGAGAGATGGGCTGGAAACCACAGGGAGGCAGAGGTCAAAATTTCTATTTCTAAGTTTCTAATAGAGGAGAAACTTCAGCATTCATATAAATCATGGGGAAAGAGAAGAGAGAGAGGGAGGCTGGAGCTAAAGGCAGAGATAAGGACAGAGAAAGAGTAGAGATCTCAAGAGAGACAAGGAAAGTCCATCTGGGACATGCATGGAAGGAGAAGGCTTCTACTAAGGGGAACCAGTCCTTTCGTGGTCTGAAGATGCCATGATTCTGGACACAGCTTATTTTGTCAGAGCTCAAGAGGGAACAGGTAGGAAGGTAAGCAAATTCCCGCCTAACGGCCTCATTCTTCTCCATGACACTGAAAGGGAAGCTGTTTACTGAGACTATTGGGGGAGTATGGGAATTAGTAGCTGCAGGAGAGTGATGGAGACTGTTTAGTAAAGATTTATGCTTTTATTTTCTAGCTGTGTATTTTATTTCCTTATTGATAGACTTTGCTTAGGAGATAGGAGATGAAAGCTGCTGGAATGAAGTTGGATGAGCTCATTTCTTCTACTAAAAGGCTTTACTGGCTGTGCAGTCTCTGAGATTGAAGTTGCTCATGTGGGTCATGAGCAAGCAGCTGCTTTAAGGATTTGATCTTGGGTTCTCAGGACCTCTCCGGTGCCTCCCTGGAGCAAGTCCCTGCAGTGATGGATGCAACCTGCAGCAGAGAGCAAGTCAGGCAGGGAGAACAAAGCCTACTGTCTCCTCAAGATGCTCAAGAGTGAAAAATACAGAGATGTAAAAATGTACAATTACACTCAGATAGTGATTAACAAAGCATCAGTAAATCATTTAATGTAACTCATTGGAACCTGAATTTAAACCCAACGTTACGGGGATTGCACAACTTTTCTATACTTCACAAACCATGCCCTTGGAAATAATTATTTGGAAATCATTATTTAACATGATGAAATTAGGTCATAGGTCACACTCATACATGGTCACATGTACTCATTACTTTAATTGCAAACCGATGATAATTTGTTGGTGAAATAAGAAGATGTGAAAAGGTGCCGTAGGAACAAATTTTCCTTCCATATTTCAATTCAAGCCATCATTGCGAGTAGACTAAAATAATTCATATTTCTGCTGAAAACTACCTAGGGTTATCACATAAAATTCAGGACATTCAAATTAATTTGAATTTCAGATAGAAAAAGAATAGATTTTTAGTGTTAAGTGTGCCCCAAATATTGCATGGGACATAGTTATAGTAAAAATATATTGTTCTTTATTTTAAATTCAAATTTAATTGAGTATCCCATGTTGTTATTTGCTAAATATGATTACCCTACAATCTCATTGCTCATAACTCGGTTTTATGGATACAGAACCATTGCGGGAAAGTGGATGGCTAAAGCAGCCTTACTAAGACCTCTCCTAATGTGCTCCTGAAAGAGAAGTGCACATTTTAACCAGCTTCCTAAAATATGGACCCATCACTATCATTTTCCTTTTTGAAAGATTCCAATGCGAGTAAAACATTGAATTGGAATATTTCGGATTCCCATTTTGTTTCTGAGCTTATTAGCAGGATTCATCTGGATCATCTACAGCCTGAGATACCTGAGGAAATAGATTATATCAAAGGAAGAATTCACAGCATCAACAACAGCAAGCATGATGGTTTGTTCAGATATGCTGTAGTACAACTGAAGACACAGGAATTGAGGAAGAAGAAGATCCGGTCTCTCTATTGTCTTGCCTTTGCACCTAGAAACATGCTTGTTTTAAGGTGAAATTGTTCTAGGAGTTTGTGTTCTGCTTTTCCTGCCTTCCCTTGCCCCACCAGCATACATACACACATGCACGCACTCGTGCACACACACACACACACACACACACATACACACACAGTCATAGAGCTGGGAATTTTGATTTAGAATACCTTTTTAAAATTTTTATTTATTTATTTAGGCACACGGTTAAGCCTTAGAGGAATACGCCCCAAGATGTCACCAGTGCCGGTGATTCTATTTGCAGCCACAGGCCCTTGTGGTCTGGGCATTGCTACTCTTTGCTAGTATTATGTTGGTAGGCAGGGTTTCCTCTTTCCAAAATGATGACATAAATGAAGTTTATTTTTCTATTTATTATTCTTTATATGCTCTTCATGCCTTCTTGTTCTTTCTTTCAGTTTGATGGAAATCATGTCTCTTTTCTTAAAACCCACCCTCCCCAACACTAAAAGCTGTTACCTTCCTTCCCCTATCAACACGTGCTCTCAGAAAAGGGTCCTACGCCCCCTTCACTCAGAGATGTGAGTCTTGAACAAGCTAAAAATGGCAACTTACTCAGCTGGGCGCAGTGGCTCACGCCTGTAATCCTGGCACTTTTGGAGACCGAGGCAGGTGGATCACCTGAGTTCAGGAGTTCGAAACCAGCCTGGCCAATGTGGTGAAACCCCGTCTCTACTAAAAATACAAAAATTAGCCGGGTACAGTGGTGGGTGCCTGTTAATTCCAGCTACTCGGGAGGCTGAAGCAGGAGAATAGCTTGAACTCAGGAGGCAAAGTTTGCAGTGAGCTGATATCAAGCCATTTCACTCCAGCCTGGGCAATGGAACAAGGCCCCGTCTCCAAAAAGAAAAAAAGCAACTATTTTTATACTTCTTCCCTTACAGACCTCACAAAAGAAGCAACTCCAATTCTGAAGAAGGTGTTTCTTAGCAGCTGTTGGGAGGGGACAATTTACAAAGAGGAAAAGTCTTCTGAGGACATGGCAGACAGTATTTGGATGGCTCTATATTCTCTCTCCATACCATACTGCTTCAAACCCAAGAGTCTGTAGGAAAAACACAGTCTGTACACACATGGGCTCAGCTGCTTATATTTTTGACCATTCTATTGCTGTTTAATTGGCTATATCATGGCTGAGGACTGAAATGCTTGATGACTAGATACAGTGAGTTCTCACTTCACGTCATCCATAGGTTCTTGGAAACTGTGACTTTGAGTGAAACCACATATAATAAAACCATTTTTTTAAATAATCATCCACACTATAACTAAACAACATTAAACCCAAGGGCGTTATTTGAGGACCTACTGTACACTTCACTTACGGTCATGGTTTCCGAGAACTTACAGATGATATTAAATGAGGACTTACCGAGGTTACTTCTTTTTTAAAAAATAAATTGATTTTCATAGGTTTTGGGGGAATGGGTAGGATTTGGTTACATGCCCAAGTTCTTTAGGGGTGATTTGTGAGATTTTTGGTGCACCCATCACCCAAGCAATATACACTGTAACCCAGTTTGTAGTCTTGTATCCCTTACCTGGCTCCCACCCTTTCCCTCTGAGTCCCCAAAGTCCATTGTATCATTCTTATGCTTTTGCATCCTCATAGCTTAGTTGCCACTTATGAGTGAGAATATACGATGTTTGATTTTCCATTCCTGAGTTACTTCAGTTAGAATAATAGTCTCCAGTTCCATCTAGGTTGTTGCAGATACTCAAACCCTGCATACACCCAATGGTGAGAGGAGAAGAAGTAACTTAGGGGACTTCAGACAGTCAAGAGTCCCAGCATGAATGGTGAAAGGTGAACAATAATTCAGGCTCCTAGAGCTGAAAGAAACATCTGACTTACAAAAGAGAAAACTGAGATCTAGAAACAATAAGCAACTTATCCAAAGTCAGAACTATTTAGTAACAGAAATAAAGATAAAATATAGGCTTCCAAATAGTCTTCTTTAGTTCTAATTTAAAGACCAACCTATTTTATCGTGAGTGTACCTAAAAGTTTATTAAAAAGCACAGCAAGCTAAAAAGTAATTTTACAAACAGTAGGGACATGTAAAACAAAAATATTTTTCAATGAAACAAAACAAAACCCTTTAGAATAATATTTTAGGTTGGTCAGAAATGCAACTGTTTCAACCCAGTGCATTTAATTACAGATAATTTTATAATTAAAACTTATCTTTACCCTGAATAAATAATGGCCAAACTTTGCTAATATGGATTAAGGCCCAGGCAATTGGACTTGTATTTAAAGAAATGTCCAGATTTGTCATTAATTAAGTTGAAATTATTACAGCCACTTTTTTCCTTTAATTTAGTAATGATTAAGAATGGCGTGTTGCTCAGAGCTAAGGAACAAAGAACAGGTATGCTGTCTTATGATTAGAGAGCAAGACTAGGAGCCAGAACTTGTGAGCCTAATTAGAGAATTTTGTAAAGCACTTTGAAGATGAAAAGAACTATAAAATCCCAAATAATATTGATATTGCCAGTCTCACTCTTAGTTCTGCCACTAACTTGCTGTGTGGTCTTGAGAAAGAAGAGACAGAAAGCAATTGTTAACTTTGAACACAAGGATGCAATGATAGATTTTGCTTCAATTTTACTGTTTTGTTTTTTATTTTAAATATCAATCTAATGAGCAAGAAAAAAAATAGAGACAAAAGAATTTTTTCACCTTAAATAATATAGTAGGTTTTTAGCCATAACCACTTGTCTGGAAAATTCCAGCTGCATTTCACTTAATTTTTTTTTCTCTTAATATAGGCAGGCCTTACTTTTTGTCATAACATACTACTTGAAGCTGACACTTAACATCTCATGTTTCATGAGAATTACCTACTAGTAAAAAAAATACAGATTTCAGAGCTATTATTCTAACATAGGTATTCCAAATACCCCAGTTTAAGGAATAATGTATAAGAAACATCTTAAAGTCAATGGTCAAAAGTAGCCAAGTGGTCAATAAGTTTGCACAACTGCAATCCAGGCATGCAAACTTATTGTCTCCATTTGCTTGACGGGTATTTGAGGTTTTAATATTTGCACAGTGGCACTGTGCTGACTAGCTACTAATTTCTAGTCAAATGGTTTCAAAAATAGGTTTAAAACATGATCATTATAGAAAAAGGCATTTTTATCCCTTAAAATTTCCAAACAACTAAAAGAAATTAAATTCCTTTAAACTGTGTGAGACATCTTTAACATGCGAATGCATTTTGATATTCTCTTCTATTTCTCTCTTACTCTTGATGGTTTTCTAATGACCCTGAGTTAGGAGGTCTGATGTCCACATGTGACAGGGAAAACACCCCCTCGCACTCTGTCTAACACTTGGGGATGACTTCTAGTTTTTCAGAAGCAACCCAGAAAGCAATGTGGAGGAAATAATTTAAGTCGATGCTTTCTTTCAGAAATAAATGTTTCAAAGATCATATCCAACTGGTCATGGGACAGTAGCATCAAAATATTAAGATCATAACTCCCCAGCAAACTGCAACAGATGTGCAAGACATTTAACCTCAGGGACTGAAAACTCACTTTGAAACGACACATAAAGCTCCAAATTGCAGAGACCACAAGCTCCTTGGCTTACAGTGCACCTAACGTGTCAATTGAGCAGTGTGGAGTTCGCGAGCTGTGCAGAAAGCAATTTTGCTTTCATACCTGGTGTTCTTGTGCACCCTGACTAGAGGAATCCAAGTGCATAAGTTGTAATCTTTCCAAGAGCAGTAGGTTGATATCAAAGACTCTTCAGTGAAGCAGGGAATTGTGGCAGTACTTCAAGGAGCGGGATTGCAATTAACTCTTAAATACAGATTGAAGGAATGCCCTGCTTGGTTGCTGCAGGCTTTGCTTGTGCTTCAGAGATGAATGAATGGGAAGCACAGAGCATGCAGAGATGATAACCTGCCAGGCTGCAGAGAGTGTGGGCAGAGAGAAAAGTCACAGAGGTGATGGGAACATGTACTCGTTGAAATGGGTTTTGAAATCGGTCATACAAAATATTTTATACAATGTGATAAACCAAGGCTCTGTTTTCCAATTTTATTGACCAGAAAAAAAAAATTCAAAATCCTTTTCATGTTATTTTTCCTGTGTGAATATGTGTGTGGAGTAAGAGGAGTGTATGTATGTGGAATGTATGTGTGTTGGCGGGGTGGGGAGAGGAATGTGGTTCTGCTAACAAGGTGACTCTGACCCGGTTATGTGTGGGTAGCAAAATGTGAATAAATGTCACCTAGTAGGAAACTGTTAGTGACTTCCCTTAGCACAAAGTGGGTGTAGTGGCACTATTTGGGGGACTGTAGACTTGTAGGATAGAGAGAAATTAAGCTAAGGAATATACTGTCTAGTAGGAAATGCATTCCAGCTTTTTCGGAACAGGTGATAACAATAATAACAACACCACACCGTATTATTCTTCCATAAAGAGTCCAATTGGCTAAAGAGAGCTTTCCTAAACTCACAGCAGGAACTGAACCTTTTCAGAAAGCAAACCTGATTGCATATAATCAACTCAAATTTCGTTCTTAATTAATAACCACTTAGAAAAGCAACTCAGTAGACATATACAACTGTAGGTCACTTTCTCTCTGTCTCAGGCTTTGCAGTTTTCAACCATGACAACATCATCCAGTTCACTGCAGTTGTCTTAGGTTGCCCTGTCTTCTTGTGTCTGGCCAGAAGTGGGACTTAATTAAGGGGGAATAGCTTCTTTTGGGGGCATTCTATCCTTGTGCCAGGGATATAGCACCAGCTAAGAGGTTTTTATTTATTTATTTATTTATTTTTTAAATCATTTTCTGGGTCCAGGCACCTGTTTCTGCCTTAGCTGTAAATTCCAGGTAAGAACATTCTGTGTGTGGCACACATGTATGTGTCTGCATATGCGGTTTAGAGCAAAGTACTCCGTGTAGCCATTCCACTAACACGTCCAGGCAAGTGATAACAAAAATACACCCAGTCTAGAAGAAAAAGAAATAGGAAATACAATTTAAAAGTCGTCTTGCGTTCTGAATGGTGTGTAGAGATAGCGAGCATGTTTTTCTAACCCACAATTGGGTGTTACGGACAGCCAGAATGTATCATATGATTTTGGAACAGTGTATTTTATGTTTTGAAAGTATTCTAAATTTGTAATTCATGACCATTGAATATATAAAAATGGGGTGTGTTTCTTAGTGCCCCATTTAGTTTTTCTCTATCAAACTAATATGATAACTGTATGAGAATTTTTACTGCCAAAGCTGGGAAAACTGCCTTTTTTTTCCTCCACTGGCTGCTTTTTGCAGTTCCAGTGATGGATGTCGGAAGCACCTGTTTTCTCACAGAACTCACTGTGCCTTCTATCTCAAGTTCATCCCGAGGATGACGTTCCATTCCTAGGAAGGGTATTCCGACTCTAGTGGTGTCAGGACTAGGCTTGGTTCTGTAGTAACAGAGACTCAGGTATAGTGAATTAAATAACATCAAAGTTTACTTAGTTCTCATACTTATTATCTCAGTAGAGATAATAATGTAAATTTCAAGGCAGTAACCATCCTATAGATAGCAATTTTAAATGACTAAAAAAATTGAAAAGAATAAAGCAATTATTTTAAGGTGTTGGAAAGAGACCAAATGCGAGGGGATTCAATAATTGAGATAAGGAAGCTACATTGGGATATAACTATGTTGATACTGCTTTTCCTCTGAGGGGACCTCCAGTTCTCAAGCAGCAACATCTAGAACTCAACCAGAAACTTCAGCTTTTTTGGGTTTGAGATGTTAAGAAAACAGAATTCAGGACAACCATACTGTTTGTGTGTTTGTTTATATTATTTTTCTTTTTTTCCTAACTATTTAATTGTTTATTTATTTTATTTTAGTCCTGCTATGTTGCTCAGGCTGGTCTTGAAATCCTGGGCTCAAGCAAGCAATCCTCCTATCTCAGCCCCTTGAGTAGCTGGGATTACAGACATGTGCCACTGCACCCAGCTAGGGCATTGGCAATATTTAGAAATGAAGAGGGAAATCTTAAGTAGAAGGGTAAAACAGAGGAGAGGAGCTTCAAACACATGCATTTGAATGCTGAGCAAATCTTTGGTTGGCACTGTGTGTTCATGAGGGAATATAAGGAAACCAGTGGAAAGCCAAAACTGGAACCCCCTTAAGGAATAAAGTCTTGGTCTCAGGATTAACGGACTCATTTCAGAACAAGGGCAAAACCAACACAGAATCACACGAGGGAAGATAAGACCATCTTTCCACAAGTACATAGTAATCAACCAGAAATTTAATTGCCTACAAGATCAAAATTCACCACTTTTCTGAGGAATCTATAGAATCTCCAAACTTCAATTATTAAAGAGTGTCATTTGAAATTTCAAGTATAAATGAAGATTATTAGACATATGAAGAAACAGGAAAATGTGATTCGTGTTCAAGAGCAAAATAAGTCAATAGAAATAGACTTTAAGAAGACCAAGATGATGAGATTAGCAGATAGGACTTTCAAGGAATTGAAGGAAAAGAACAGTTGTAATGAATGAAGAGATGGGAACTGTCAATAGAGATATAAAAACTATAAGCAAGAATGCAAGGAAGATTTTAAAAGTGAAAAGTGAAAAATTTGTTGCATGAAAATAACTTATAGGATGAAAATTTATTTCAATTAAAAATGTATTTAACAGTTCTAGGAAACCAGTACAATCTCCATCCCACCCCCATCTGCACAATTGCTTCTGGAGTCAAGATCCTAGGAGCAAGTAAAGATCTTTGGCTTAGGATCCCACAGTGTTTGTATCATTGAAATCTTTAGTTGTTTTTAATATTATCCAACCTGACTTTTTATTCATTGGCTCTAAATGGTTTAATGCAACTTTCCTCATTAGACATGTTTCTAAAAATATTTCATGCCATGTAAAATTGTATATTAAATAAAATTTTTAGAGAACTTCTTGACTTTTTATAACACTTAATAAAGGTAGTTGGATAGAAGAAGAAATTAAGATGACAGCTATGATATATGATCATATCGAATATGACCACTGCATTTGTCAATGCACATTTAAATTTTGCTAATTTTTAAAATTCACAACTAAATTTACGGATCTCTTCATACGTAGCAGTTCAACATATTCAAAAGTAGTATAAAATCAACCAATATGCTAGTACTATGTTTTGATGAGACAATTAAAACTTCAGTATTAGCCAAATCTAACGATATGTGAGTTTGCTCATTTGTGTCAAATATTTTAAATCAAACAAAATAGATACGGTGGGAAAGGAAAAGCATTTTACAAGCATTTGTATGGTATAAAACAAAGGAAATTTCTGGTTGTGAGTGTTTTTCTTTTCTGTTATTAAAAAGTAGTCAGGCCTATTTTTTTCAGGGCTGAACAAACTGAAGTGATTTTTAAGAAGCAGAATACTCTTCAGTTTTGAAAATATTATGCAACTCTTCACTTGTGGTATTTGTAAGAGAGCAAGATTTTAAAAATGAAAGAGAACAATTTGATGCCTTAATCATAAGACTGACGTAATCTGGGTATTGGAATTAGAAACCATGATCATCATCTCATGATTTGAACTAAAAATAAAACACAGTATTCCAAAGAATGATTGGAGAGGATGTAAAACTAATATGACTTAATGTCTTCATTGTCCCTGAAAACAGGAGAATTCATAACAATTGGCTAGGCAGTCAGACAACTTGAATTCTAATTCTAATTCTAGTTCTGTTAACTGCAGTTCCGTCCCCGCCCCTTCAAACAAAAACAAAAACAAAAACAAAATCTTAAGCCAATTGTGGTTTAGTCTTCTCCTTTACAGAAGAAGCAGGTAGATTCACCAGATCATCTCAAGGCCCTTTTAATGTTCTGTGATTCTACGAATTTGCATAAAATAGGAATTTTTCAAGGATGGTTTCAGGATAAGAGTTAATATATTCGAATTTTGATTTATGTAAAATGTAGTCAAGGAATTTTCTAGTTACCATTCAAAGCAATGAGAGTAGATTGGGTTCATTTCCCTCTCATGTCATTTGCGAACTCTAAGTTCATAAAGCCTGTAGTGATTTGTTTCAGCATAAATATAGGGTGCATATCTGGGTTGAATACTAAAAGTCCTCTGGTTGTACAGAACTCAAGTTAAGCTCAATGCAGAGAGATCTGATGTTCATATCTCACTTTTAGGCTTTTGTTTTTTGTGCCTCTGTGGAAAAATCTTAAATCACAAGCAGGGGTGAAACTGACCCTTACTGTTAGTAGGTTTAAATGATGTAATTTTGAATAGGGGAGATAATATGGAATTGTTTGTGAAGGGAATGAACACTGCATAACAAAATCCCAGGTTGCAATTTCAGCCATTATTAACTTTGCAACCTTAGGGTTTTATTTGCTTACCTGTACAAGGAGAGTCCTAAATCCCTTTGGTTCTTTAAATCCCTTTGGTTCTAACACCATAGGGTTGTGTTCCATTTTGATTTAACCTGTCACTTTGGCAATATTCTTCGTATTGCAATTTAAAATTAAAAACCTGATTTAAATATCAAGCATTTCATGAGCACCAAATAAAAGTAGTCACAGCAGTTTGAGACCAGCCTGGCCAACATGGTGAAATTCCGTCTCTACTAAAAATGCAAAAATCAGCTGGGCGTGCTAGTGGCCACCTGTAATCCCAGCTACTTGGGAGGCTGAGGCAGGAGAATCACTTGAACCCGGGAGGCAGAGGTTGCAGTGAGCCAACATCGTGCCATTGCACTCCAGTTGGGTGGCAACAGTGAAACTCCGTCTCAAAAAAAAAAAAAAAATAGTCATAAAGATGGCAAGAATGGGACCACATTCTGAAGGGCTTGGCATAGTTTGCCTTAGATGGAAATTTAACAAGCAAAGCTGAGCTCAATGTAGATTTTACACACTAACCAATATCATATAAGATATTAGCATTACTGTTTCATGGGGAATGCTTAATTCTTACTTTTGGGAGGTCATTTTTAAGATGTCCCTGAAATTTCTTTTCCAGGTATGTACATTATAACGAAATAACCTCATTGATCTGGGAAACTAGGACACTCACAGAGATATGGTATAGTTTATGCTTAAGTTACATTAGTAACAACATTAGAACTATTGGAATGACATCGTACCTATTATTATATTTTGGGGAACTCATATTTACATACAGTTTTATACAGAAAGAGAGCTTATTCAAAGTTAATAGTTCATATTATTCGCAATATCTTTTTTTTTAAGAGTTGGTTATGAAATGCCACCACAAATAAGCTGTTTAGCTTTCCTAGCTATAGATATGGAGATAGAAAGGAAACTTTATTTGCCTTAAAGACATTGAGGCAGGATCTCTAGGGTGAATAATTAGATTCTTGTAATTAAATCCGTTTGGAGCTGTTGTTGGTCATGGCATTTTAACCTCAAACCTTTTGCCTACCTAATGCAGGAATGACTCACTTGGATGCAATGGAGGAATGAATTGTGCAATTGCAAAATTAGGTTGTGATTGTTCGTTCATGGGAAATCATTATGCAAGTCAAGAAAATGTAATTTGCAGGTGAACAATTGTTTCTCATTGGGTGGATACGAGTGTGTCTGAGGAGGTTACACTGGGATTTTCCATTTATTAATTTGGCTTTTTCCAGCATGTTCATTTTATTCACCGTTCAAAAAAAGCTTGCCTTTTTCAAACGCCTTCATACTATCTTGAGTTATGGAAAAAAATTATTTTTGCAAATATCAGGATGATATAAGTAGTAGACACACTGGGCTAAAAATTCCTTTTGCAGAATTTCACAGATATCCTTACTCTAATATTTGAAATGGTACAACCTCACTGATATATAAACAGTAGGTACAGTATTTATTAATTAGTTAATTGCCTTCATGACAACAAATATGCTGTATAAAACTGAGGTTGATTTTAATTCCTCGGATGAAAGTACTCTAGGAGCCCAAGCTTGCTTTCTGTTTTGCTAAAAAAGCTAAACATGCTGAAAATATATGGAACCATGTTCTTAAATGCCTCAATAATTTGGGAAAAAAGTACAGAAAGCACTCTATTAAAAGGTGAACACTGAAGATGACTTATAACTTGAGGGCAATGGTAAACTTAAATTTTAGTTTTTATGGTTGTTTGGGGGCCTGTAGGACATCAGATAAAGCTCAGGACACTCTCAATGGGAAAAAGTTAAAAAGAGACCTCCTAGAAATAGGAATGCTTTTACACTGTTGATGGGAACACAAATTAGTTCAACCATTGTGGAAGACGGTGTGGAGATTCCTCAAAGATCTAGAACCAGAAACACCACCTGACTGACCCAGAAATCCTATTACTTGGTATATACACCCAAAAGAATATAAATCATTGTATTACAAAGATACAGGCACAAGTAGGTTGATTGCAGCACTATTCCCAGTAGCAAAGACATGGAACCAACCCAACTGCCCATCAATGATAGACTGGATAAAGAAAATGTGGTACATATACACCAAGGAATACTATGCAGCTATAAAAATGAATGAGATTATGTCCTTTGCATGGACATGGATGAAACCAGAAGCCATTAGCCTCAGCACAGTAACACAGGAACAGAAAACCAAATACTGCATGTTTCCACTTATAAATGAGAGCTAAACAATGAGAGCACGTAAACACAGGGAGGGGAACAACACATACTGGGGCCTGTCTGGGGTGGGTTAGGGGGAGGGAGAGCATTAGGACAAATAGCTGATGCATGCTGTGCATAATACCTAGGTGATGGGTTGATAGGTGCAGCAAACCACCTTGGCACACGTTTACCAATGTAACAAACCTGCACATCCTGCCCATGTACTCCAGAAGTAAAAAAGAAAAAATTAAAAAAAATTAAAAAAGAGCCCTCCTAAAGTTGACACTCGAAGTATATACTCTCAGTTTAATGGACTAGAAATAAACTTATCAATCCTCCCACCAATGGTCTGAAACAAAGGGTGACTAGATTACAAATAGGAAAAAAAAATCTTCCTTAATAATTCATTGCTATAAGGTATCCCTCACACAGGTTTACAACACAAATCCATACTAGTTAATCTGTCAAAGTAATACCACGCTAAATGATCCTGGGCTTATTCTCTCTCTGGTTTTTTGAAGGAGTAAGTCAAATCTTTTTTGCAAAAACACACAACTTCCTCTCCAGTTCCAAAGAATTTTCACAGGTAAATTCCAAGAAATCATGAGCTCTTAGGCAAAAATTATGAGACATACACACAAAACCAAGGCATTATGAATAAGAGGCAGCAGCAAAACAAAAAAAAAACTATATATTCAGAAAGATTTCTAAAGCTGTAACTATGAGAACACTGTAATTCCATAATATAAACTCTATATGTATAACATAATTATAGAATCAAGAAGGCATTGGCACTCTTTGTGCCAATAAGCATTAGAAAAATGTGCAGTATGAAAAATGACCAAGCTGATTTTATAAAGAACTAAATAAGGCTTCAAGAAATAAACAATCTGATTAACATGAAAATCTCAATGAGAATATTTGACAACATATTATTTTAATAAAAAAATTAGTAAACAGGAAGCTAGCGTTGAGAAAATTATCCAGAATACAGCACTGAGATAAGGTGGAAAATATAAAAGAAATATAAAATAATTTTTAATTGATATTTCAAAGGGGAAGAAAGAAAAAAAAACACATGCAAGCAATTTTGAAATTCAACTAGGAAAATCCCATTTAATTTCAAAGAGTTTTCCCAGTTGGATTTCAATGATCCATTAAACCCCATTTAATTTCAGTAATCTTTGTAGTCTGAGGCTCTGCCCTCTGGGCCCACAGCTCTATCCTTGAAGTCATCATTTCTTCCTCATGAAGGGTACCATGTGCTTGAAGCTGAGTAGTTTTAATAGTCTGTTTTCTGTCTGTGTATTTTGAGAATCTGACAATTTTTTTTTCTTTTTCATTTTGTCTCCTTTCTGCTTCTCTCAGTCCAAGTTGTCAGGGCATTTATTGACATGCATAAAAACCTTGTGGGTCTCCTGTGTATGTCATAGGGATCACTTTATTAGATCAGAGGTTTCTCCACAGATCTTTCCTGGATACTCCCATCTATATTTTTAGCTTCTGCTGAGATAGCTTAAAAGATCCATGAGACAATGGCTAATCCTCCATGTGATGAAATATTTTGACTTTTTGATTGATCTTTCCAAGGTGCTAGCAAAAGCTGTCTAGGTACACGTTGGCTTTCTCTCTTGAGCATACATCGTGGATAGCAAATCTTCTAATTTAGGATTTTGTTATAATCTGAAAGGCTGAGAATTTCTCAATTCATCAAGTCCTGTTTCTTTGGACTTAATGTTTTTTCCTCAAATGAGCTCTTACCTCTTACATTTTTCTATCAGCAGCCAGAGGAAACCAGGTCACATCTCTAACACTAGGCTTGGAGATCTCCTCTGCTAAATGCCCAAGTTTATTACTTACAAGTAGTTTGTTCTCCACATAAGTATAGGACACAACTCAATGAGGCTTTCTTAAATTATATAACTCGGATCTCCTTCCTTTCAGTTTCCATGAGCATGTCCTACATTTCTTTCTGAGTCTGCACCAGAAGAGCTTTTAACATTCTTACTTCTACCAACAGTCTGTTCATGATGATTTAGCTATGCCTGAAGATGATTTAGGTTTCCCCACCATGCTCCTTCCTCACTTCTTTCTGAGTCTCCACCAAGAGTCTTAACATCCATACTTCTTCTAACTGTTCTTTCAATGCATTCTAGACTTTCTATCATGGCCCTCAAAATTGCCCATTATCCTATCCCAAAGCCTGGTTCATATTTGTATTTGTTTTGGTTACAGCATTTTTATTGTTTTCATGTACTTGTTACAATAGCACCTCACTCCCAGGTGCCAACATCTGTATTAGTTTCATATGACCTCTGTGACAAAATACCAGAAACTTAGTGGCTTAAAACAGCACAAATTTGTTCTCTTCCAATTCTTGGGTTCAGAAGCCCAAAGTCAGTATCACTAAAGTCAAGATTCTAGCAGGCCTGCGTCTTTTGAGAAGGAGTAAGAGGAGAAACAGTTTCCTTGCCTTTTTTAGCATCTAGAGGCTGACTGTATGCCTGAGCTTGTGGTCTCTTCCTCACATCGCTCCAATATCCTTTTCCCATCATCACACCTCCTATTACTGACTGTGACCCTCCTGCCCCCCTCTTATAAGACTTTGTGATTATGTTGAACCCATCTGGCTAAAACAGGAAAATCTTCCCATCTCAATTTACTTCAGTTAATCACATCTGTAAAATCCCTTTTACCATATAATGTAACATATTTATGAGTTTTGGGGGTTAGAATGTGAACATCTTGGGGCTACCTTTATTCAGTCTACCATAGTAGATAAAATAAAATACTAGAAGTACTCAATTCAAAAAAAGGCAGAAAAACAGAGAAGAATAGATGGGGCAACTGGAAAGCATATATAAAAATTTACACTACAACTCTAACATATTCATAATTACATTAGTGGAAAAAGGCTCTAGACCTTCCCAATGACCAGCAGAGAAAGCCAGATTGGAAACAAAGCAAGAATCAACTATGTATTGGCTATAGGAAACAAACTTTAAATAAAAGGCAATGATAGGCTAAAGGTAAAAGGATGGAAAAAGAGATGTACCATGCAAAAGCAAATCATAAGAAATCTGAAATCACTATGTTAATAGTAGTTAACGTAGTCTTTATTATAAAAAATCTCCCTTTATGCCCGCTAATATTCCTTCTTCTGGGTCATAAAGACATAATTATTTTAAACATGCATGCACTTGATAACAGAGCTTTCAAATACATGCAGAAAGCCCAACACAAAAAATCTTAAAAGCAGAAAGAGGAAAAAGACCTATTGCCTTCAGGGCAGGAATACAAACCCTGACAGCTAACATCTCACTTTAAATAACTGAAGCCAGAGAAGATGGAATGAATACTTAAAGTGATGAAATAAATAACTACTAACCTAGGATTCTATGTTCAATGTAATTATTCTTTAAAAGTGAAGGAAGACAATAAAAAATACTTTCCTCTAAGCCTGCACTGTATGTGTGTGTGTGTGTGTGTGTGTGTGTATGTGTCTGTATGTGCACGTTTATGTGTAATTCTTCAAAGGAAAAGATTCAAGATCAACTCATAAAATACAGGAAGGTAAGAGGAAATATATAAATAAAGAAAATTGAATCTTGACCATAGCAACAATAATGACTCAATGAGTTTAGAAAAATTTTGACCAATCTTAATCTTGGAAAAAGATGCAAAAGTCCAATAAAATTACTAGCCAATCAAATCGAGATTAGTACTCAAAATAGATCTAGTTGGGTACATTATTCAATGAAAGATCACTTGAAAATTAGAAAATCAATTCATATTATCCACCTCATACAGTAAGGTGATTAGTTTCTCACCAAATTTATACTTAGTTCTTCTGGGCACCAAGCTATAGAATATTTCCTACGTGGCTGAGTTTTATCCAGAAGCACATGAGAGAGACTGGTATGTGCAATTTCCAAGTCTGACCTAGAAAACCTACCACGTTTGTTTCTCCTTATTCCTGGGTTGCAGTGGTGATAACTAGTATCAAACTGATGTTGAAAAACAAATGTTGAAAGGATCACTGTCAGACTGTCTCCAAATGACTCTTCGGAGGAGAGAGATGTCTTCAGCAACCTCATTACCTATCCTGACCTTAACTTGGATTATGTTTGAACTACTATATGTTTGGTTAATTAGGAATTAACATACTCCAACTCAACATATTCACAGATTGAAGGAAAAAAATCAAATACAGAGATAGTTTCGTGAAATTTAACATCCGGTCATAATAAAAATTGACAAGCTAAATGTAGGCATTTTTAACTTTTATAATTGTTGCATACGCTATCCCTCTCAAAACAAAAGGACAAAAAACATAGAGCAAACATCTTATTTTATGACAATAATACTGACCTTGAGAGCATAGTGAAAACATAAAAGAAAGAAAATAATATGAAGTCTGAAAAGGATGAAACGAAAGTGACATAATTTTTTTATTGTAAAAAAGGATAGATTTTTAAAATTTATAAAATGTCTTGTGACTAGATTGAAAAATCATGTACAAAAATCAGTTATATTTCTGAGCTATCAACACAAGCAGCAAATGTATTTGCTACCTCTTCTAATAGCTTTGGATATTAAAATAACCTAGGAATTAATCTTAAAAATGTTTTTGAAACACTTTATTTAAAAAACTTTATGAAAGAATGTTTTCACTTTAGGAAAAAGAAAGCCCCAGAAACATGGCAGTTTCTACCAAAATTAATATAAACACTCAATGCAAACTTAATCAGGACAGGTTTGTGCATGTCTCTGTGTGCATATAAACTTAACAAGCTGATTCTAAAATTGATATGGGAGAGCAGAAAGCCAAGAGTGGTACAGACAGTTCTGAAGAAGAACTAAAAGGTGGAGGTAATTTACCCTCCAGATGTCAAGATTAAATTTGAAGCTATAGTAATTAAGACTATTACATTGATTAAGGAGTAGATTAATTGATCAATAGGACAAAATATAGAGTACAGATACAGATCCACTAACATGGAAACTTGATTTATGGCAAAGCTGTTATTACAGATCACTGCAGATTGATGGCTCTTTCATTAAATGAGGCTGGGAGAATTGGCTATTAATACTAAAAAAAAAAAAAAAAGGACCTTTGTCTCACATTTCACAAAAATTAATTCCAGAGAAATAAAAGACCATTATGTGAAAGGTAAAACTATAAAACTTTTATAAAGTACATTTTATAAAATATTAGAAAATATTTTCAGATATATTTGTGACCTTGAGATAGAAAATGTCTTATTAAACAAGAAGCAAAAAGTGCAATCAATAAAAGAAAAAAATAATAAATTTTAACACATAAAATAACATCTGTATATCAAATGTAATAATGCATAGTGTGAAAAGACAAGGTATAACATTGAAGAAAATATCTGTAACACATAAAACTCCCAAAGGATTATTATTTAGAATCTCTCTCTCTTTATAGAAATAGACAGATAAATAGTAAATACTAATATATATTCATATATATGTGTGTGGATATATATATATATATATATGAGGCAATGAGATATAATCATTAGAAAAATCAGACAAAAATTCCAACAGATATTTCAAAAAAGAAGAATCAAGAATGACTACAGGAGAAAAAAAGTTCAATCTAATTAGTTATCAAAGCAATGAAGAATTTTTAAATGAGTTAATTGTTTACATCTCTCTGATTGGTAAAAATTTAAATGTCAAACAATATTGAATCCTGATGAAGTTGTAGGTCACTGGAATACTTTTGATGGTTGTTGGGTATGTAATTGTTTTGGAAAGCTTTTTGAAATTATTAATAAACTTAAATATGATTATGCTTTGTGACCTAGCAATTCTATTCAAAGGTGTGTGTGTATACCCATCGAATATATATAGTGAATATGTGTATTTTATATGTAATTTATTTTTATATTTATTTTATATTTATTTATATCTGTTTTAGTATATAAATTATATATATAATATATAACTTTTTGTAAGTGCACCAAGAGTGTTTATCACAGAATATTTTTAATAGTGGAAAACTGAAAACGACAAATATCCACAGCAGTGGAACAGAAAAATAAACTGGAGTATATTCATCTAATGGGATACTTATTTAGCAATGACATTGAAAAAGTTATAGCTACGTGTAACAGCATGGGTGAAACTCAGAAATGTAAAAAGCCTTGTCAAGAATATCCAAAAGCCTATTAAGAGGGATACATTTAATTTAAATAAAGTTTGAAAATGTGGAAAACCTAATAATACACCACTGGAGGGATGATGTTTCAATGGTCTCCAAGGTGGTTAACCAGACCTTCGATACTAATGGCATCTTGCCTCCATCCTTTCTCTCTAGTTTGCTAATTCTCTCTGGAAAGCAGATGTATTTCAATTTATTCTGCCTCATCTACAACCAATGATAACATTTGCAGAAAACTTTTATAAGTTCACTGCGAAGCTCATATGTGGGGGAACATAGAATTAGGTTAGGCGAAGGGATCCAAACAGTACTCAAGCTCACAGTTGTGTGCTCTTAGATCAGTTTCTCAACCTTGACACTATTGACATTTGTGCTGGAAAAATCCTTTGCAGGGATTGTTGTGTGCAATGTAGGATATATGGCAGCATTTCTGAGCTGTATGCATTAGGCATCAGTCTCCAGACATTGTCTGATACTCCTGAGAGTCGGGGGTGATGGGCAAGTTACCCATAGTCAAAGACCATTGTCTTAGATAATACACCTCACTGCTATCCCACCAGGATATCATAGAAAAAAAAAAAATGAGGATTCTTTGGAATTTCTCTAAGTCAGAAACATCGGCGTGGGGAAGACTCGTGTTAGCGGAGTGTGAGGCATGCATTATATACGGTCTTGTAGGGCTTTGAAGAAGTTGGACGGTCTTTGTAGTACTGCACAGACCTTCCTTTTGCTTAAGGCTGAACCACTGCAATAGAAAAGCTTGTTTGTTTTAAGACATTCGAAGCTCCCCTTTATTCCTTAAATGTCAGACAGGTCACCACAATTTTATGATACAGGATCCAATATTAATATGAACACTTCTTTTTTTTTCTTTTTTTTAATTATTATTATACTTTAAGTTTTAGGGTACATGTGCACAATGTGCAGGTTTGTTACATATGTATCCATGTGCCATGTTGGTGTGCTGCACCCATTAACTCGTCATTTAGCATTAGGTATATCTCCTAATGCTGTCCCTCCCCCCTCCCCCCACCCCACAACAGTCCCCAGAGTGTGACGTTCCCCTTCCTGTGTCCATGTGTTCTCATTGTTCAATTCCCACCTATGAGTGAGAATATGCGGTGTTTGGTTTTTTGTCCTTGTGATAGTTTACTGAGAATGATGGTTTCCAGTTTCATCCATGTCCCTACAAAGGACATGAACTCATCATTTTTTATGGCTGCATAGTATTCCATCGTGTATACGTGCCACATTTTCTTAATCCAGTCTATCGTTGTTGGACATTTGGGTTGGTTCCAAGTCTTTGCTATTGTGAATAGTGCCGCAATAAACATACGTGTGCATGTGTCTTCATAGCAGCATGATTTATAGTCCTTTGGGTATATATCCAGTAATGGGATGGCTGAGTCAAATGGTATTTCTAGTTCTAGATCCCTGAGGAATCGCCACACTGACTTCCACAATGGTTGAACTAGTTTACAGTCCCACCAACAGTGTAGAAGTGTTCTTGTTTCTCCACATCCTCTCCAGCACCTGTTGTTTCCTGACTTTTTAATGATTGCCATTCTAACTGGTGTGAGATGGTATCTCATTGTGGTTTTGATTTGCATTTCTCTGATGGCCAGTGATGATGAGCATTTTTTCATGTGTTTTTTGGCTGCATAAATGTCTTCTTTTGAGAAGTGTCTGTTCATGTCCTTCGCCCACTTTTTGATGGGGTTGTTTGTTTTTTTCTTGTAAATTTGAGTTCATTGTAGATTCTGGATATTAGCCCTTTGTCAGATGAGTAGGTTGCGAAAATTTTCTCCCATTTTGTAGGTTGCCTATTCACTCTGATGGTAGTTTCTTTTGCTGTGCAGAAGCTCTTTAGTTTAATTAGATCCCATTTGTCAATTTTGGCTTTTGTTGCCATTGCTTTTGGTGTTTTAGATATGAAGTCCTTGCCCATGCCTATGTCCTGAATGGTATTGCCTAGGTTTTCTTCTAGGGTTTTTATGGTTTTAGGTCTAACATTTAAGTCTTTAATCCATCTTGAATTAATTTTTGTATAAGGTGTAAGGAAGGGATCCAGTTTCAGCTTTCTACATATGGCTAGCCAGTTTTCCCAGCACCATTTATTAAATAGGGAATCCTTTTCCCATTGCTTGTTTTTGTCACGTTTGTCAAACACCTCTATGCAAATAAACTAGAAGATCTAGAAGAAATGGATAAATTCCTCGACAAATATGCCCTCCCAAGACTAAACCAGGAAGAAGTTGAATCTCTGAATAGACCAATAACAGGCTCTGAAATTGTGGCAATAATCAATAGCTTACCAACCAAAAAGAGTCCAGGACCTGATGGATTCACAGCAGAATTCTACCAGAGGTACAAGGAGGAACTGGTACCATTCCTTTTGAAACTATTCCAATCGATAGAAAAAGAGGGAATCCTCCCTAACACATTTTATGAGGCCAGCATCGTCCCGATACCAAAGCCCGGCAGAGACACAACCAAAAAAGAGAATTTCAGACCAATATCCTTGATGAACATTGATGCAAAAATCCTCAATAAAATACTGGCAAACCGAATCCAGCAGCACATCAAAAAGTTTATCCACCATGATCAAGTGGGCTTCATCCCTGGGATGCAAGGCTGGTTCAACATACACAAATCAATAAATGTAATCCAGCATATAAACAGAACCAAAGACAAAAACCACATGATTATCTCAATAGATGCAGAAAAGGCCTTTGACAAAATTCAACAACGCTTCATGCTAAAAACTCTCAAGAAATTAGGTATTGATGGGACGTATCCCAAAATCATAAGAGCTATCTATGGCAAACCCACAGCCAATATCATACTGAATGGGCAAAAACTGGAAGCATTCCCTTTGAAAACTGGCACAAGACAGGGATGCCCTCTCTCACCACTCCTATTCAACATAGTGCTGGAAGTTCTAGCCAGGGCAATCAGGCAGGAGAAGGAAATAAAGGGTATTCAATTAGGAAAAGAGGAAGTCAAATTGTCCCTGTTTGTAGATGATATGATTGTATATCTAGAAAACTCCATTGTCTCAGCTCAAAACCTCCTTAAGCTGATAAGCAACTTCAGCAAAGTCTCAGGATGCAAAATCAATGTACAAAAATCACAAGCATTCTTGTATACCAATCACAGACAAACACAGAGACAAATCGTGAGTGAACTCCCATTCACAATTGCTTCAAAGAGAATAAAATACCTAGGAATCCAACTTACAAGGGACGTGAAGGATCTCTTCAAGGAGAACTACAAACCACTGCTCGATGAAATAAAAGAGGATACAAACAAATGGAAGAACATTCCATGCTCATGGGTTGGAAGAATCAATATCGTGAAAATGGCCATACTGCCCAAGGTAATTTATAGATTCAATGCCATCCCCATCAAGCTACCAATGACTTTCTTCACAGAATTGGAAAAAACTACTTTAAAGTTCATATGGAACCAAAAAAGAGCCTGCATCGCCAAGTCAATCCTAAGCCAAAAGAACAAAGCTGGAGGCATCACGCTACCTGACTTCAAACTATACTACAAGGCTACAGTAACCAAAACAGCATGGTACTGGTACCACAACAGAGACATAGATCAATGGATCAGAACAGAGCCCTCAGAAATAATGCCGCATATCTACAACTATCTCATCTATTATGAACACTTCTGTTCTGCTTTCTCAGTAGGTCTTATCTCAGGAAGACCTCAGGACTAACACTTCTTGATTCCAAATTCAACTTTCTTATTAATAGTAACACCTTCATGGTCTAGGAGAGTGCCTCTTTGCTTACTTTCCTTCTTTTCTCACTCCTTTCCTTCCTCCCTCCCTCTTCACTTGCTTTCTTTCCACCAAGTACTTTTTAAAAACTGATAGGATATGTATGTCTCAATATATTAAAGAAAAGTGAAAGTGTCCAAAGACCACCCTGATGACCTCCCCACAAATGATCTTCCACAGTGGTCCCCAATGTGTCTTTGACATGTAGGGTTCTACGGCACTCATTTTGAAAACACCAATGTAGGAGAAGCAGTACCTCAGAGGAAACGAATACATAAATAAGATACACACCCCCAGATTGAGAAATCTCAAGAATGTTAAAAATGAATGAAACACATCAGATTCTGCTTAGTCAGGTAAATGGAGAATGGAAAAGAGAGTCTATTGATATTCAAACACACAATAAATCTGTGAAACTAGAATTTTCAATATTTTAGTATTTAATTTACATAGCCTCTTGTTTTTGAAATTAATCAGGGTGGATCATTAGAAAGACAATGTTGTGCTGTGGGAAAAGCTCAGTACCAAAATGTTTGGTTTGGCTTGTGTTACCCATTGACCTACGGCTCTAGGAGAATCAACTACCTGTCTCAGTTTCCTTGTCTTCAAAGTGGAGCTAAGAGCCATGCTCACATCAGAGAACAGTTCAAAAAATTACATGACATGACACTGGTAAGGTACTGTGGCTGAGGGAGGATAGAATAGAATAGATTTTGGCAAATACTCATTTTATCCACCCTGGAAGCCTACAAGAAAGGTAGTCAGTGAGTCTCTCCTTTTCTGAACTATGCATTAGAAATTAAGGTTCTAAGTTGTAATGGCTTTAAAATGCATGAACTTTTCATTCAATATAAAGCATCAAACTAAAGGCAAAGAATAGAAAGTAAATGTATTTTGCCATGACGATAGCCCAAGTGTGAATCAAGCTCTTTTTTTTTTTTCTCTGGTGGTAATTTTCAGCATTGTCAGATACCTGGAGTTCCTCTTTAGTTGGTGGCAGTCAGCAGGGTTCTCTGAAAACGATTTATAAACAAATTGTGGCTGTTCTGAAACTAGGGCAACTGATATCTTGAGCTTCATCTGCTTAGCGTTTTAGACCTGGTCCTGATGTTAGTGTTCCCATATTAAAGATTGGCCGTGGCCTTCCGAATGCCAGTGTATGCGGATGGATGACCTAAGGTCCTTAACCACAAATGTTAATGTTAAGAATCATGATGATGTGTGTGTGTGTGTGTGTGTGATGAGATACACTGAAACTGAAAACAGCAGGAAGGTCTAAACAAGGTATGTTTACTTTTTTTTTTCCTTTTGAGATTGAGAAGTTTTGAAATGCAAATGAACGAGATTAAGCACATGTTACACGTTGAAATGGTGGAAATTCGCTTTCCTGGGTCTTGGAATAGTTCCTCCTTGGTAAGATGCACCTGATCTTTTTTTTAAAAAATATAAGGTTCAATGAATTTTAAAGCTATATAAATATGTTGTAAGTAAAACAGCTTCTCAGATTGTAACTTTGATTTTAAATGGTTTCAGATGAAGCTGTTGAAAGATCACATTCTCTTTTATAAAAAATACAAAATTGAATGAATATTTCATTCAAGATGAGTAAATAGAATGCTTGAATTTTTTCTATTGAATTCTAATATTGTTTGCACTGTCAGTTAAATGTGTGGGGATGTTGCTAAGCAGTTTCTACACTTCCAGATGCAATAGATGTTATATGTAAAACATTTTTTTCTTTTCTATATACCAGATACATCCAGTAATACCTGCTATTGTGTTATGCATGCCCTGACAAGTTGTTGAGGGTTAAAGATTACATTACTGTGGCAATTCTCATATGAGAAAATATGTATTTTCTATTTTCACTTTTTTTCTCAAATTTTAAATAATTTTTAACATATGAGTGTACAAAAAAAGGATTCTCTCAAGACTGATGTTCAACTGGCAACTTTCATTTGAATTTAGGAAAAAGTCAATTATGATATTTCTGAATTGTGGCTCTATCTTCATAAGTTAATTCTTTTACACTTTAAGTTGATGAAAATAGCATACATAAAAAGATAAAAACTGAAAGGATTTTCTGATTTTTTCCAATGTAACATTTCAAAGTATTGCAGTTGTTCCTCAGTGTGGTACCTGGTTTTTATTATATTAATCCACGCTAACAAAAATAAATAAATAAAGTGTGAATGGCACCATAAACATGTAAGATTTAAATTCCTTTTAGTTTGCTTTAGCCATTTAACCATGAGGTCATCTAGGGGCTAAAGTCAGGAAATTCCTAGCTAAATGCCTGCACAACATGCCTTCATTTGATGCAATTTTGAAGCTATTTTGTCAACATTCACTGAGGATGAATTATATTGCTTTTAAAAAAAGTGTATCCTAACACTCACCATCTCCATTTGTTATAACATTATCATGAATAATTTTACTTTTTTGTCTATTATAGACTCATATTCAAATTTCTGTTTACTTGAAAGGCAATTTTTCTGCAATGAGATTCAATGTAAGTTGAGATAGAATAACTTGGTTATCTCTTCTTTAGAGGTTGAAATCAGCCATTGTTATAATTTTTCCCATCATTAACAACATTCTTTCTGGGCTAAGCTTACAGAATAGGTTTGTTTTCCTAAAGCTGAAATTTGTAAATACTTTCTGTGTCTCAAATTAATTAACAGATTTACCGCCACAGAAAGTCTAACTTTTAAGCAACAATTTCCTTCATTATATAATTTCTTTCATTCAACTGGATATAGAATTCTTTGCTTTCCTAATATTGAGAGTAAATGTTTAAGTATCTTAAATTCATGTTCTCGGTCTTTATAGAAGCTTTTATTCTTGCATAATTATACAGGGGAAAAGTCTAGCTTGGACATTAGCTTGATGTATTAAAAATGGAGTGTTGGCATTGGGCAGGTCCGGAAACATCATTGTGTTGTAACCCCAACACCAGACTCGGCAGGAACTGTATATGGGTAAGTGGCTGGAAATAAGAAGGAAGGCAGGGCCCAATCGGAGTCCAGGGACAGAGGACATTTTTCAAGTTCAAACAAACAAAGCATCTCTGTTGGGTAGTTTAGTTCACCAATCACCAGAGGAGAAAACAGACATTCCCAAGGAGACACTATTTCTTAGTGCCAACACTTATATATATCTTCCTGTTCACAATTAGTCTTTGAGAGGCAGAGTAAGATATTGTAAATCTATTGTTGCACATACTCACTGCGTATTTAGAAATTCTTGGGGCACTGTGTAAATGCAGGAGAAGATAGATGGAGTATCTAATTAATCTAAAGATAAAAATGAACGAGGTAGAATCCATTCAGTAGACTAATAAATAGTTCTTAAGATCTAGTAGGATTCCTCTTTTGGAGTGTGGAGACATAGTGTGGAGACATTTGCTAATGTAGCCATAAAGATAGACCTATTGTCCTTTGCAATGAAAGCAACAAATACTATAACATAAAATATTTCCAAATTGGTTTGGGTGAAAATAAGCTTGTTTCCCAATAAATGTCAGATGGCACTTGTTGTAAGAGGTAACTTTGAAGAAATTTAAATTAATATATTATTTCCAGCCAAAAACGTCATGCATGTTTAGAAGTTCACAAAAGTATGTAAAATATGCACTCAAATGTCTATCAATTGTAATTTATTTCAATAAAGAAAGGTAGCTTATACCACCTGTGGCCATCAGATTTCCTATAGACTATGCCTCAAGAAGTTATCTAAGGTGTTAGCAAAATAGTGCTTACATGTATTTAATAGTATGAAATTCACCTTCAATATACATATTCATAAAAGTTGTTTAGCTGGGGCATTGCTTTACTGAAAAAAAAAATCTTCCACATTCTCTATTTAGAAAAAGTAAATATCTAAAGGGAATGCCTCAGCTGTTAAATTTCTACAGAGGTTAAAAAGAAAAAAAAAAAAAAAAAGGAGCCTGTGATCACCTGGCAAGAAACTGCATAGAAAACTCACTTTGATGAAAGTTTATGAACCTGAAACGCTGCCTTTCTTGCCTGTTTTTTCTTAAGCACATCTCCGGGCATAAGAAAAGAGATGAGGTTTGTTGTAATTGATCCAAGGCTCTGATACGTTATGAAACACTATCTTTAATCTGAACACATTCAAATTTGCATGTATAGTGTAAAAGAGAGGAGACCATATTGTAGATTGAGTGTCCTTACAGTTACATAGGCCATCATGTGATTTCCAGAAAGTGCACTCCAAAACTTACATACAGAATGCACTATAGAAATGGCAAACTCAACTTCTATCCCTTGTATAAGTCCATCCCTTATGTTGTCACATAGTTGTATATTCTAAGATTGGTTCAAAATAAATCAACCTGTTTCATTAAGGGAAGCACTGTAGTATAAAGTTGGTTTACAGGAGCCTATATAGATGGAGCAAAACTCATCAGGTCAATCAGGTAAATGAAAGAGTCCCAGATTGAAGAAGGACCACTTCACAAAGAGAAAGGACCTCTTGAGGAAGAGTTCTGAACTGAAAAAGTTGAAGTCAGCACAGATATACAACTGTTAGGATAAAAACATGACCCACCAACTGCTACTGTCAATTAGTATTTTGCCTTCTCAGAGATCCCAACCTCTTTCTATCGGGTGGATTTTGCTCAGTGACGTGACTAAGCTTGGGCAAACCTTCTTGTTACTCTTAAAGCTTTTGAACCAAACTGTTTGTGCAAGATGCAGTGGTTTTACCTTTGAAATAGAACATACATTTAGTGCATCCAGCATAGTGCCTGGCTTACAGCAAGGGCTCCGTCTTCAACAGTCAGTAATACTGACGGTAATATTTCAATATTGTCTTTTTTTTTTAACAGTATGAATGGTGGAAAAGAGAGGCACAGAGAGAGCTTCTAGTGAAGGTCAAACTTCTGGAAATGCTTTTTTGTCTTATATAGTTCCACTTTGGCAAAAATTTTTAAAAAGTTTACCTTGCCCTATTCTTTTAAATTAACTTTTTCCTATAATGCAATAGTTTATGTTCATAGTTCTACAACTTCTTAATTTTACAAATTAGTACAGTCTCGCAATTTCATCTCATACTTGTCCACAACATAATTTCATTTCAATTTATTAACACTTTGAAATAAGTACAAGATGGTACTCAATATTCTAGCCTATCTCTATTTTGCTCCTAATTCTCACATTGCTAATATAGTTAATAAATATAATATAACTAATAAACACATCTACGATTTTCAACATATGCTTTAACCCTCAGTAAACTATACTTACCTGGAAGCAGATATGCCAAAAAAAAAAAAAAACACCCAAACCAAGACACAACATAAAACATATGATACAGTTATTTCAGTTACCAATGTTGACATACATCAGCAAAATTATTTATGCATTTTTAATTTTCTGTTTCACATCTGGAGTGTTTTGGTATTCAATGGCATTTCTAAATTAAACCACATTTTCAATGGTCTTGCCTCCAGTAGCCAAAATTCTTTAAAGGTTTTTTAAAATTAAAAAAAAATTAACATGTATTTTAAGAAAAAAAAATTGTCTCATTTTATTATGGCTTGACCCAAATATATTTTCAGAGTTAAATCCAAGACTGGTAAAATAAATTTTTACTTATGAGAAATAGGAAGTTGGATCTTGCAAAATAACAAATGTATCATAAAAAGGAATGTGATTTAGTTTAATTTCAGAAGCTGCAGGACATATATATAGTACTTGTCCTTCTTGTACCAAAGTTGCTAAGCAAATAAGCATATATTTTGACCTCCAATATCTGACAGTATGCATCTGTAAATAAATACGTTTTCAAAACAGAGTATTTACAAATTTGTTCCTCCTTTGCTAATCTGTCAGGAATCAAATTTAATATTCTTCTTGATCCACTGGATAACATCCAAAGCAACAAAGCTATTGAAAAGAATTCCACTTCCTTTGCTGGTTGAGGTGATAGTGACCTCATCAACTCCAGCAGGGGAAACTGGAGAGCTCTAAAACCAGCTGTTTCCAGGAGGAAAACAATAATTTTAAGACACTGCATAGTAATTTTTTTCCACTTATTTTACATTTGTACTTTTTGAAAATTAAAGAACAGATCTGAAAAGGGTTATGGAATTTAGTAGTCAGTAGCATGCCTATTTTACAAGAAAGTACGTCACAGGAAAACACAATGGTTAATATTTATGAATAAGAATTGCGTTTGCCTTTCCCAGGTTTTATGTTGCAACAAAAAAGGTATAAACCACTGAAAGTAGATCTTCTTTTATCTATGAATTATGCTATGTCAGTCTTATCATACTCAGAACTTCTCATAATCTAAATAAAAATAGACTGTATCTGTTCAAAGGAAGGTAATTTGTGATTTTTGCATATACCCACTATATGCCAGACAGTAACATTATATTTGATGAATGAAAAAGAAACAAACACACAACGAACAAACAGAAGAGACAGGAGAGGCTGCAGCAGCCACAAAGCACACCTCAGATTTTTCCATAGTGTAGAAATGTTCTTTCCAGATCCACCTTTCAAAAAAATCACTTAGTAGAAATTCTTTTCAAAATATTAATTTAATACCTAATAGTAGAAAATAGCATTGCTTATTTGATTGTGGAATTTCCTTTATTTTTAAGATACAAGGAATAATGAGAATTAAATTCTGTCCTGCTGAATTCTTAGTTAATAAATTGAACGATGATTTTCAATACTTCCACTGTTGAAGCTGTAATCAATGAAACTCGATTTCTGCACAACTTATGTCATATAGGGAGAGTTACTAAATAAAGTGGTAATACTAAACTTCACCTCTCTACTCACAGTAAGTAAATGAAGAGTTGATTCCTACAACTTGAAAATGGAAAAAGTGTTTCTAAACCTTCAGCTATGCTCAAAATGTCAATCATTCTGACCAACAGAAGCAGTCATCTTCCCAGGTAGTTGGACTTGAAAAATATCCCAGGCCCATTTATGCTTTGGCAATCACTATATGGCTGGATTCCCACACTCTACCTAACTGTTCATTGAAGAGATTTCTGAAAACTTTTCTTTTGCTCAAGTGAATTTTTATTTCCAGGAAGATGTGCTTTATGCAATAAAGCAAACAGCTTAGAAGTGATAAAAAGCCTTCCTCAATATTTAGGAGAGGTTCCTTGGAGACATTCGACAGTACTTAAAATTGAAGTTGAAGGTCAAAACATGGAGAATGGCAACTTCCGAATGATTCTGGAATACTACCTATAAAAAGTGATATTAATTTGATACTCAGTTGGCCTTAAACATGGAAAACAGCGGTGTTCATGCTTCTTGGGCAAAAGAGGAGTTAATATTTCTGTGTTCTCTGGGTGGCTTGATGAACTTCGTAACTTAGGGAAAGTCACTTCTGTTTATTTTTGTGTGTAGGCATCATTTACTGTGTATGTGAAGCAGGGATAATAGCTCCTACTTGGAAATCACTTTGAAAACTCATGTATGAGTAGGAAGCAGCATTGCATTAGTATGATGTAGGTTTTGGCAAATGTACCGTAAGCTATTGTAAATAAGTGATCCTATGAAGGTACACACATAAATCTGCTTCCATAGAAAACTTCTATATACATTTATTAAAATGCAGTCCCCTATAATATTAAATTTCATGTTGGGCAGCTTCTCTAACTTTGTTCAATCTGTTGACCTTTGCTGTGGAGAAAACCACTTATTTATTTGCAGGTTTTGGCTATAAAAACATGACAGATGTAAACATCAATTCTATGCACTGTATGCAGGGCAGTAATTACAATTTAGAAATCAAAAACAAGGAAACTAAAACTATGTTAATATTTTAAGTTATGATTTTATTTTTCTAAACAGTTGTTTATTAGATTTATTCTATAATTGCTTTCTAAGAATCTTCATAATTAAACAAAAAATAAATTGCTATATAGTTGCATATATTTAAAATAATTCTTCATATTTAAATGGTAAAAATATAAGGGAAAGCTATTTTGTATTAATTGTACTATGAATTCATGGTTTATATCATTTTTCATAAAATGGCAATTAAAATATTATGTGATATATATTTTACATATATTAATGTTTTGAATACAGGTTTAAATTTCTTAAATGATATATGTCAATGACATCAGCCTTAAACCAGAAGAATTATTTCTATCTTACTTTACATTTATTTTTGTCTATCTTTCTCAGGTTGAATTGCATCATTCTTACAACTTATTGGAGGTATTGAAAAAGACGTTTATATTCCTTGTTTAAAAGTTATGGTCTTATTTTTCAAATATATAATTAAAAGGACTTACAATCTGCCCTCTCAGGACATCACAAAAATTTTTTTAAAGTTATGGTCTTGCAGTTCATGAAAAACACATATTCAGATATTTATTTCTTTAGGGATTTGATTTCTCTTTTCCTCCAATGAAGTCATTTCTTCAAAGGGAAAACATCTGTGAAGCTAGTCTCAGGTAAGATTTCTAATTTTTCTCAAAGCCAGTGTTTCTCAAAGGTCACTAATCGTTGGTCTATTCTGCTGTGCGAATTTTTAAATGAACTTTTCCCAAGCCAAATCCTATCCTTGAAAGCCAATAAAAGCTAAGATTTATTTATTGAGTGCTCACTAAGTGGCAGGTACTGTGTTAAGTACCTCACATAAGCTCTCTTGCCAAATCCTTACACACAATCTATTAGGCTTTTACTATATTCATTTTAGTGAGGAGGAAATGAAACCATTAACGGTTTAAATAATTTGCCCAAGGTTATGCAGCCAATGCATAGAAAAACATTTTAACCTGTTTGTCTGAGTCTGTAGTATAATGTTAAAGAAGAATTCCATATAAAATGACATTGGAGACGTCCCTGATGGCAATTCTATAAGGGATTAATGTAACTGCCTTAAGTAATCATAGAAAAGCTTTGAAAATAAATAATGTGATGTTTGTGGAACATCTAAAAATAGAACAGTGGATATTCCTTAGTAAGGAAGAATAATTTGCAAATCATTCTTGCCAGGATGAACCCTTTATTTTAATTAGGATAAATTATTTTTCTTCCAGTTATTGGCTCCTAGAGATAAGTGATGACTATTTAAATTCCTAAAAATGTAGTTGAAATGAATATGTTTTGCATTTCATAGCAGAGACATGAGGATAGTCAACTCTTGGGCTAGTAGCTTGCTAAGTCAGTCCACGTCAATACATTCAAGTTGGCAAACGACTTTTGAATAGCATAAGTTGAACTCTAGTTCCTGAATTTGCTCATCTTTCTTATGGGTATTGCATACCATTAAAAATAAATGGTAAAAAATAAGAAGATCTGGTGAGGATCACATGACAAGATGACTCATTCTTTCTAGTATCTCTCTTCCAGTTTTGTTGGCCTTCAGTTCGTCCTCCACATTGTTTCCACCCAAAATTTCTAATCAACTTTTATGTCTTATGTTCTTTATTTATTTCTAATTGATTTATTGTAAAGTTTAGACTTGAAGGAGTCCTTAATATTCTGGTTCCAGCCCTCCTTTCTAGACAATCTCTCATCATATCTCTACATACAGTCTAGTCCAGCCCTTTTGATCTGTTTATCCCTCTGAAAGCCAAGTTCTCTGAGCTGTCCCTTTGCCTGGAATAAACTTCTCTCCCATTGTGACTTTTTAAAGATCTAGTTCAAGAATCACCACCTTTTAGAAGTTGCTCAACAAAGTTAAGTGTCTGCTTCAGAGCATTTCTTTTAAGCTTTCTTAACATTTTGGGCACATTTTTATGTAAATTTATCACACGATATTATGATTATTGTTTTACTTCTATGTCTCCCTTAGAATATTCTGATATTCTTGAGGTCAGAGATTCTTTTCTGATATTAATCGAAAGATGGTAAATATGCTCAATTCCATGATTTTTCAAACTATATATATATATAAAACTATATATATGAAACACTATATATGTAACTATATACATAAAACTATATATGTATATATCTCCAATGCCCACAAGAATAGACTCTCTTGAATTTAACGACCATTTCATTTTTTGCCTACCTTACATAATTTTACTATGTAGCAGTTGCTCAATAAATATTCAATAACTATAATTAATGTTTTCACAGAAATATGCAAAAAATGTAAAAACCAAATTAACCCCACAAAGGGATATATATTTAAGTCTCTAATTTATTTGTCTTTTGTTCCAATTAAAATATTTTTTAAATTCACAAAATGGTTTGAACAGTATATCAGTATGGAAGTCCATGGAATTCTAAATTACATTAACAAATACAAAATATACATAACAGGAAAAATATTATCCAACCTCAGCTCTGCCTATAGTCACTTCCTCTCCTTTTACAGGAAGTCAGGCAAGTTTAAATCAAAGGAATGATCCACCCATTTACTAGGTGTTTACCCCATGTAAAACATTGCTTCAGAACCTGTTACAAATGACCTTCATATAAAATGAAGTGTTCCATATTATGAAATTTAAGGACACTCTGCTCTTTCACTAGAGGCTATATTTTGGGGGATACCTAAAAAATTTTAGTGGTTAACGTCTAATCTACTAATTCCCTCAGCATGACAGCAGAAAACAAGTTTTCAAGAGCTTCCTGAGTATAAAATCTGGACCCAAATCTCTAGGTCTATAATTTCATCAGCAGGAAGTGGCTTTTTGCAGACCCTACTGCTGTGTGATAAAGCCACTGATTCTGTGGCTGTTGATAAACTCACTACATTAAAGTCTTCAACCTTCAACAATTTTCAATTCCAAGCAAAACCCAACAATTTTATTTTCTGTGTGCTTCTCATTTACCCAGAGTAATATGCTGTCCTTTCCCACGGCCTATCAGGTTAGCTCAGCTCACTATGGTGAGAAGAGTTTCCTAGGTTCATTTTCCAGAACACTAGCTGCTTCATATTGACTGGATTGGAACTCTTCTTTCCCCAAACTAATAATGAAGCCACCTTTACATTTCATCCATGGTGGCAAGAAAAACTCTAACACATGGCTAACTTACAGTTGAATTTTCTCTCTAGTCTGTGGGTTTTCAGAATAAACTACCCTATAAAGCTCTTGTAGAACTTTGAGTACAAAAGAATGAAAAACAACAGAGAGAAATACTCAACAATTTTCTTATTTAGCATTTTTGGTCAAAGTAGATGAAGAAGACAGATTGAAGGTCTGATTAAAAATAATCAATCGTTTTTGTGTTAGCTGCTGCTTTTGTGTGTGTGTGTGTGTGTGTTTTTGTGTGCATGTGTGTGTGTGCAGAAGCAGTGAGCAAAACGTTTTTGCAAAAACAAGTGTTAAGTTAATCAATGGTTTTCAGTGCATTTCTGCAAACAGGCTCTGCTGGAAACCATGGTGTGTCCACAGCCAATCCAAATGGGTTTGTTGATTATCACAGGGGGGTGGGGGAAGGCAGATGCTAATATCAAGTGAGATAGGATTCAGTAAGAAGTTTTGAGATTGACCTCTGGAATCAAACTCAGCTGCCAGAAGCCCTCTAGAAAAGGCATGTGTTAAATGCAATGATAAACTGAGGTCAGGGTGACACCTCCAGATTCACCAGAAATCCTATACAATTATAAACGAAGTAGGAGTGGGAAAGAGACTTGTGTAGATCTATTTCTATTTACTAATAGGTATTTCTGCAGAACAAGGCAGTATAGTACTTGAAGACAGGTTATGCTAGCAATTCGTCTACCCTATTTGCTCAAGAGTGTTCATTTACCTTATTTGCTTAAAAGTGTGCTTTGAATGAAAAATTTGGCACAAATGAGCATTTCTCATGGGGAGATGATGAGAATGTCCCCTGGTGTTCATCCAAGTCTCAATGTCATAGGCTCATAGACACACAGTGTCACATATAGGAAACCCTGCCCTGGATTATAAAATGAGTCGGGAGTGGGTACATGTATACATCCGACAACATAGCCGTTTGCCTCTTCTTCCAAATTGCAGCCTTGTTTTGGAGCAGAGAATGTGGGAGTGGACATTTTGAGCCCAGTACTAGCATAGCATCTTAAGTTTCAAGGTGCATGCTTTAAATACCAGAGACGTCTCAGGTCCCAGTGTGACTTTAGATTGGAAAGAACTGATCAGCTGAGTCACTTGCTTTGAAACCCATAAGAGAAACATGTGTGACTAGACTTTCTGACAGTATTTATGTCAAAAATCCCCATCAGAGTTGGTTTGTTTCTTCTAGTGAAGCCTGAGATGGGTGCGGTGAGACTAGTGGTCAGCTTGGTCAAGTCCTCAATAGTCACTGCCATTTTTCTTCGCTGTCTAGTGACTAGCTCAGCACTGCCCATGGCCCTTCACACACAGAGGGCACTTTGTTGATAGTCAAAGCAATGAGAAACCCAAGCTTTCTCACTGCTGCCAACCAAGAATTCTTTTTCTTTTTTCCTGTTCCACGATTGCTTTATACTGCTCAAACCTTGCTGAGGTTCCAATAAGAAGGCCAGGAAAAGATGGGTATGAAAAAGATAAAAACAGCATTTTAATAAATTGCACAGTGAAAAGTGACCTTAAATGATCAATATTGGAGAATAAAAGCATAAAAATAAAACTGTATTTTAGTGCAATTGGTAAAACCAAACACACGTGGGTGTTTCAATTTTAGGGAGCAATGTTAGGTTCCAAAAAGTGAAATTACACGTGTGAAGCTCTACAGAGGAAAGTGATCCGCTGTCAATTGGTGTGGGTCCAAACGATCTTGTGTATATTGACTTTTACAATACTCTGAGAGTATTATAGGCGAACTGATAATGATAGCTGACCTATTCCAAAATTTTAAGACTTAAAGAGAGAAAATAATATGCATACTTCTAGGTCTTCAACAAAGTCTTTAAACAAACGAACAAAAAACCCATCTCTTTCTGTTAATTTAGTGTATTGTCTATTTATTGATTTTTCTTCTGTATTTTTCTGAGTGCAGTAACAAAGGAATAATACAGAAGAAATATAAATAGTTATTATTTTACTACTTCAACACATGAACTATTTTCCTGTGTTCACATTCCCTTCTAGTTCTTTGCCAATATATAAAATTCATAGCAGTGCCTCTTACAAGTAACATCATAAACGTACCATGGGATGTTTTATCATGATCTTCTCAATTAATTAATTAATCTTTGCAGAGCTAGCAAAAACCCCATAGTTTTTTTGGAACTCCTTCTCTGAAAAGGCATGTCTCCTCTACGTGAACTCCCTCAACTCCCCTGCACTTCACTGAATGACCCTCTCTTCCACAAGTTTCCTTTTAATCACTTAATTTTGTTTTATTTCTTTTTGTTTTTCTTTTCTTTCTTTTTTTTTTGATAGAGTCTCACTCTGTCGCCCAGGCTGGAGTGCAGTGGTGTGATCTCGGCTCACTGCCACCTCTGCCTCCTGGGTTCAAGTGATTCTCCTGCCTCAGCCTCCTAAGTAGCTGGGACTACAGGCAGCCGCCACTATGCCTGGCTATTTTTTTTTTTTTTTTTAGTAGAGACGTGGTTTCCCCGTATTTGCCAGGCTGGTCTTGAACTCCTGACCTTGTGATCTGCCTGCCTCGGCCTCCCAAAGTGCTGGGATTACAGGCATGAGCCGCTGCGCCCAGCCTGTTTTACTTCTTTTCCCATTTTCCATCACTATTAGATAGTAAACAAACACCAGAAACCTAGAAAATTTAGGTGTGTGTGGTCTCTTAGGGGAAAGTAAGTCATAATTTTACTTTATTTTTCATAGCAGAAGAGAAAAAAAATCAATGTCTAGATCATAATACCATATTTTTAAAAATTACAGACAGAATATATACTAAGTGTCCATTTTAGGGGTTATTCATAAATTTCTTGAAGAATATTTCTTTCTTTTTGAAAAAAAATCTACCATTATTGCCAAAAGACAATTGAATTATGTGCTTCACAAAAATTTAGCTATGTTTCACAGCAAAACATGGTTGATTGCAAACCTATAGTATTTGTTTGCTATATCACAAGGAAAAATAATCATAATAAAAGCCACCAGATCTCAAAAAGGTGCAGTCCTCATTAGACAACCCAGCAATGACACTGCCTGGTCCTCTGTTAGATAAGGGGCTACAGGAGTGAGGGAGCCTGACGAGGTTTTTTTCCCTTGAGGACAGTAAACAAATAAGCAGAGAGAAAAATTCCTTATTCCACCAAGGAAAAAACCTAAGATCCAGAGAGACTGGGCAACTTGCTTGAAGTCACATTTCTAAGGTGGGATGGAATTAAAAGTAGTCCAATGTTATGATTGCTCATTGCTGTTTGTTCCTAAACAATTTCATTTGAGATACAGATCTATCATTTTCTGTATAATTGGGATTCTCAAAACCGAATATGCTATTCTTATGCTTTTAAAAATGAATGTTGCCATATTCATATTTGCCCTATTCATATATTCATATATATATGAATATGGCAGCATTCGTTTTTTAAAGCATAAGAAGAGATTTAGACCTTGGATTTCTCTCTTTTGTTATTATTATTGTTATTATCCTTTAAGTTCTGGGGTACATGTGCAGAACGTGCAGTTTTGTTACATAGGTATACACATGCCGTGGTGGTTTGTGGCACTCATCAACCTATCACCTTCATTAGGTATTTCTCCTAATGCTATCCCTCTGAAATATAAGAAAAAATACATATGAGTATAAAAACACCAGGAGGGATTTAAGTCAAACAGAAGGGAGATGACTTCCTTACGATGCTGGTGAGGGAGAACCCAGGCTACTGCTCCGGCTGAATTCTTAAGAAAATACGATTTTAAAAAAAATCTGAGTTAGTTTAAATGATCATGTAGTAAAGATGATAAATGGGAAAGATGGCTTTCAAGGCCATTTCTGGACAGATAATTTTCGTAGTGAATATTCATATCAAGTCATTTCATTCAAACATGTATAACAGCCTTCATGTCTACTCCTCCAACGAAGCTGAGTTGTGTCATTGGCACAGAGTAAAACAATAATTTTTCAGACATACTTATAATGAAAGAATGAATTCCTAAATTCTGTACAGTACAGCAGGCAAATAGAAATGACATGCGTTTCTTGTTTAAAACCTGGGTAAAACAAATAATTCACAGCAAGTATTTCAAAGTATAAGAAATATAAGGAGGAGAAGACTTACTAGCACCATCAAAGGCTTTTACAATTCATCAAATGAAAATCATAATTTGACTTTTCGACAGTCAGTTGCTCTTGAATTTTTTTCAAGTTCAGTTATTGTTGAGCTTACTCCAGTTATCTCTGTTTGCCAAGTACAGACGGCAACATTTAAAGCCACAGCATATAGAAAAATAGATTTGAAGCTTAGCCAGGGCCACTTTGGATATTTCCAGAAAAAATAAATACAAACTTTATTTTCGTTGATGAAGTAGGGGAGGGCTGCATAAAAGATAAGTAAATGCATTTTCATGACAACCCTAATAGACTGGCATAGAAGCAGTCTGTTGGATTTCAGAAGTTAGAGATGCAACTATTTCTTTTCCTTTTACCTCCCATCCTTTCTTTTAAAAAGGAAAAGAAAAATGAAGGAGGAATAAATTTTCTTAGAGTTCAAAAGAATGAGCATCTAGAAAAATTAATGTAACTTGAAGTTCCCCCTAGGAATCACTTTGAGGCTAGAGTGACAGTTTTGACAAAGTTGGCTGCAATTAAAATGTTCTCGGTCCAGTTAGGAGCTTTTTAAGACTGGGCACATTTGTCTACACTACCTTCATTTTCATTTAAGGTTTTTGAGAAAGAACAGAAGAGCAGACAAACAAACTCAGAGCACCTTCCCAATTTTTGGATAGAATTTCACTTAATGCAACTGTGGCGCCAGTACTATAGATAGGATGGTACAGTTCAAAATATGTTTATATAACGTGGCTGCATGCCTCTGAGATCTTTTAAATTCTTTCCTGAGAGCTTCAGTCACTCAATGTTCACTCATCCAAAACCCTTTATATTCTCAAATATCTCAGTTAGTTTCACTGTAAAAGCCAAACATTGAATAGAGGGAGAAAATGAAATAGACGCAGATATTTCAAAGTTCTTATTTTTCTCTTGACTCTTAAAGACTAAAGTGGAGAGATGTTTAACACAATAATTGTGACATTACAAAATATATACCTTTTGAGCTTACTCTATTACATAAAACTATGGATTTGATTAGTGCCCTGGAAATCATAATTTTAAAAATATTTACCATTAGGCAAGACTTTGACCTCATCTGTATTTTGCCATTGAAGAAATGAAGACTCATAGCTCTCAGGTTATTTAATTTATCCACAATCACGTAGAACAAAAATCCAGTCATTTTATTTCAAGTTCAATGCTCTTTGCATACATAATGCTATTTCTCTGTTTAGTAGAAGTTCAAATCTGGTCCAGAGTCATAAGTATGAACATTTCTTGTCATCTAGCTGTTCAACAAGCAATGTAAATGAGTTATATTCTTTGTAGGTATTGATTTCATCCTGAAAATCATTCAATTGATAACAATTAGCAGTCTTAGATGAGTGGATGGGTATCATCGAGTGAGGATTGAAGCTAATTAATGAGGAATTCTGGGAAGCCATGTTCTTCCTTTCCTGTTGGATGGTTAGACATTAAACCTTGGAGTTGTCAAATGAGCAACACCTTTGCATCAGTATTAAATTCACACACGAAGAAAATTAATTACAGGAAAGCTGCTTCAAACCCGCTTTGTCAACTCTCTCAACAGGAAATTCTCACTTAGGCAGGAAAAGTCAAGTACCGCTACCGCTATCTTAAAATATTCTTGTTTTTATAAGCCCGTTCTCATTTTTTTCTTCCAAAAAGGAAATTATAGTGCAGATACTTTTTTTTGGTTACAAAGAGGCAAACACAACTCTCTGAAAGAATAAGGTTTAGTGAAATAACAAATCAGATTTTAATTCCTATTAGATTGTTACTATGTAGTATCCCCACTACTAATGGTAAAAATTCAAATGTTCTATTCAGCAATGAGCTCATACATAAATGCTGGACCCTAGAAAGGGTCATATGTTTTTTACTTTACAAATTAGCTAGCAAGGTCGCACCTACATTACAACTGAGGATGGGGAAACAAAATAATTAGTTGAAGTCATTCTGGTTTATCTGAGGTTATTTGGAAACTCCAATTATAGCATAGTTTCATTTAAATCTTCATTTTCAGATAAGTGCCTTGAATGATATCATTCTTAAAGTCTATTGATTTGAAAGAAGTTCTCTGTGTTGAGTGAATATAGATTGTGAGAGTTGGCTAAAATATCTTGGATTTAGGACTGTTGATAATCTTGGAAAGGGTATCTATGGCAGTAATTTCCAAGTTCCTTGCTTGGAATCCTTATGATTTTCTGAGAATAATGTCTCCAGGAAGCTCCTCTGTGAGTACTCAATAGTGTGTTCTGTGTTACACCACTTACCTAACTTGCCAAAGTTGGTAGTCTTTGGTTCCTTCCTTACTCTTGAGAATTTTAAAGCATTTATTATTGTTCCTTTAGGATACAGAGTGAAATGGGATGTCATTACATATTACTCTCACAGTTCAAACCCCTCCCCTACCACTAACCACACATAGACTTGACTGAGTATAAATTATATGTCTATTAATAGTTGAAAGCTGTTTCAGACAGCAAACTGTTTTTGGCCTGAGATTTATGGTGCTAAGTAGGTAAATCAGACTAAGTTTTCAACTGTTTATCTCCATAAAACCCATTTAGTTCTTGGAAGAAGCTCTTGCATAAATCTACAATACTACCTAATAATGATGTTGATAATGGAAAGACTAGAAAGATTATAATAAATAGAGGAAGACAGATGTGCATTTCTAATATTTGTAGGGTAAATTCTAAGGTCATACATAACTTTGTGTTACCACACACAACGTAAAGTTAAGAGATAGTGTATAACTCATAGAACAATTAGTTTGTTAATTTTGCAAAGTAATAATATCTGCAACATTCAAAGTTAAAAACTGGTAAGAAAGGTATTTTGCATATACTTTATTTTTGCTGAGCACATATCACTCAGTTGGAAAAGTAACTAACACATTTTCTCTTATCATTCAGCAACAATTTACTACACTAAACATTAAGTTCAAAATTTATGTAAATGTGATGAATGGGGTATAAAATAAGCATCAAGGGAGGTCAGGCCAAATGAAAGAAGATAATTAGGAAGGTTTGAAAATGTGTGATGAATTCCATTTTTCAGAATATGATTCTCTGAAAGGTAGAGAAATACCTGTCATTGTCAAACGTATAAAAATGAAAGGTAAATATATAAAACATCTTTTTTTAATACTGAGAATGAGAAAGAAAGGAGTTAAAAAAAAAAGATCAAAAGAGAAAGTTCAATTCTCCAAAGGTAAGGTAGTGTTGGCATTGGCTTTGGCCTTGAAAGGCGTGCACATTTCTGGTGGGCTAAGGGCTGAGTGTCAATGGGTTGTGTGTGGAGGACAGGAGAGAGAGCTTGTGTCCCTTGGCAGGGCGAGTTCAAATCAAAGACCTCTCCACTAATTAAGGATCTTCAATGTGTGACCAGCTCAGAGAGTAAGCAAGAGAAGAACTACATGTATCAACCTTTGCCTTGACAAGAGTAGAAAAATTTTCTGACTATAAAACCCACACTTATAGCTATAGATGGAATTCAGCTATTTGTGTGACACAAAAAATACTAAGCTGAAACTTTAATTTATAATCATGCTAGGTTGGAAGCATCTCAAATATCCTGGAAGAAGCAAACACAAAGAATCTCCAGTGAAATATCTTAAACTAGGCTTCAAATTACTCTTGCTGATAAAATTCTGAGGAAATTAGCTCCCAACTGAGAAATTAATAAGTAATGAGAAGAGGTTTTATGAGTGAGTATCATAGGAATAATAATCTTAGCTATCAGATCTGTAAATTATAGAGTATAGAAATAATATATAGATAAATATATAAATATATAAAATAATTTTGTTTAGATTTAAAAAAAATAAAGTTTGAAAACATCATGAACAAAACTAAACATTTTAAGCAGATTTGGAAAAGTATCAAATTGAACATCTGGCTATGAAAAATACAATAAATAAAATTTAAAAAAATTGATGGATGGATGTCCACTTCCTAGAATATGGAAGAATAGGTTATTTGGACCTATCCTGCCACGGAAAATAATTGAAAATGCAGATAAGAACTTTAAAAAATATCTTAAAATGCAAATACTGAGAAATTACCAGGTAAAAATCTAGGGAAATCTAGGGATGTAAACAAAGCAGTGAAGCTGCCACAGCCTTCAGATCTTTTGATAATCTTAGATGGACCTTAGAGATGAAGAATGAATAAGTTAAAACCCAGAACTAGTAGAGTATTCTTTTCATTTTGAGCTGGAACCCTATATAGCTACAAATTTAGAGAAAGGATGAATCAGAAATAAACCTTTCCTTCCCCAGCCTCAAACAGTCACAAGGAAAGTTGGTCTCGCACCGAACATAAAAGAAGAAAAAGAAAAGTTTTCTAACCCGTTTGCATTTTTAGTTCAGATTTACATCACCCGAGTAGTCCAAACATTTTCCAACTTGAAATTTAGTTTAAACTATTTCCTGACTGAAGGTCCCTAGCTGCCTAACCAAAGAAATTGTAGGATTAAGAGGAAGGTATTCACTTTCTTTGGAAGACAGCATTAATTTTCATCACAGGTATCATAGAAACCCCACAAATAATTTTTCAAGGACAATGAGACTATATAGTTAAAAAAATAATAAATACCCAAGGAAACAAGGAACCATGGCAATGAACCATCAGAAGAAAAGGACAAAACAAGAGAATCAAAATAAGCCTGTAAAGATGTCAAATATTAGAAACATCTAACAAGAACTGTAAAGCAATGATGCTTACTGTATTAGTCACGGTTCTTTAGGGAAACAGAAACAATTGGAGAGATATATCTATAAAGGATTTTATTATAGGGCATTGGCTCATACAATTATGGAGGCTGAGAAGTATCATAATCTGTCATCTGCAGGCTGGATGCTCAGGGAAGCCAATTGAATAGTTCAAAGGTCTAAGTGGCAAAGAGCTGAGGGTATAGATTCCAGTCTCAGTCTGAAGGCTTCAGAAGCAGGAGTGCAAAAGGCAAGAGAAAATTGATGTTTCTGCTCAAGTCATCAGGTATAGTTAATTCAAGCTTCCTCCACCTTTCCATTGTATTCAGGCCCTCAGTGGATTGGATGATGCCAATGCATATTAGGCGGATCCATTCACCCTGTCCTCCAATTTACATGCTATTCTCTTTCAGAAAAACTCTCAGAGATACAGTCAGAAATTACATTTAATCAGGTATGTGGGCATCCTTGGCCCAGTCAAATTGACACAAAATTAATAACCACATTATACTATGTTTAAAATACTCTAAGACAACACTGAAAATATCTGTATGTAACAAGAAACTATAAAGTGAACTAGTATATTTGAAAAAAAACAACCAAAGAGATTTTCTAGGAGTGGAAACTTAACAGTTGAGATTAAAAATTTGATGAATGGGATTAGTGCAAGATTAAATACAGTTGAAGATAAAATTAATAAATATGAATATATGTAAAAATACATTGCTTAGATATAACATGTAGAGACAAAAATATTGAAAGAGAAACCATGAAGAAAAATTATGAGATTTAAAGGGTAAAAAAAAGTTTTACAGTATATTTAATTAGAGTCCTAGAAGGAGATCAGAGAGAGGCTAAGGAAGATGATTATTTTCAAAGATAGTTGCTAAGAATTCTTTATAAATGAAAAGAGAAACCAGTCACAGATTAAAAGAGCTAAATCTCAATACATACATGCATGCGTCCATACATACATATATGCCTAGTTACATAAATAAAGATATATATGATAAATACAGAATATTGAATGATTAAAAGAGATTTTTGCCTAGAGGAGTATAGAGAAACTGCATGCAGGAATGTGGATAGGAAAGGGAATGCCTTCAAGGACTGGCAATCAGAGGAGTAGCTTACTTTTTACCAGCAATATTAAAGCCAAAAGATAGTGGAAGGTATCCTCAAAGTCCCGAAATAAAATTCTTAGATTTCTATACTCAGCTAAACTATCTTTCAATAATAAGGGTGAAATAAAGTCAAGAGGGAAAGTGGCAGCTGCTAGGCCCCATACAATCTGGGTCTGAGATTGCACAGTATTACTTCTGCTTCATGCTATTGATTAAAGCAAGTCACAAGGCCAGCCCAGTTTCTAGCAGATGGAAAACTGACCCCATTGCTTGATGCATATAGAAACATTTGAAAACAGGTAAGGACACATTTGGTGATGGCTGTCTTCAGAGGGCATCTATCACAACATAAAGAGCTCCTCTGGATATTATGGCAAGGACAAATAATAAGAAAACTTGAGCAAAAACATGAATATAAGGCTGGGCGTGGTGGCTCATACCTGCAATCCTAGCACTTTGGGAGGCTGAGGCGGGCAGATCATAAGTTTAGGAGATTGAGACCATCCTGGCTAACATGGTGAAACCCTATCTATACTAAAAATACAAAAAAATTAGCTGGGCGTGGTGGTGGGCACCTGTAGTCCCAGCTACTCAGGAAACTGAGGCAAGAGAATGGCATGAACCTGGGAGACAGAGCTTGCAGTGAGCCAAGATCATGCCACTGCACTCCAGCCTGGGTGACAGAGCAAGACTCCATCTCAAAAAAAAAAAAAAAAAAAAATATATATATATATAACAACCTGAACATAAACAAAATGTCAATTAACAGTAGAGTAGTTAAGCATTGTTTGTATTCTCTAAGTGAAATACTTTATAGTAGTGAAAATAACCTAAAGCTATACTCAATAACATGAATGAATTTAAAATACAATTTTAAGCAGGTATAAAAGAATTCAAATTTTTATATGTCATTTATTTGTAGTTTAAAACAACCTAATTAACATACTGGTTATTTGTGTGTAAATATATGGCAAAACTATGAAAAAAGCAAGAGAATGACAAACCCAAATTGCAGAAAAATTCAGGAAAGAGGGCAAAATATGAATGTTTTGTTTCTTAATTTGTGTTGTAGGCACATAAATGTTTATTTCTTCTTTTTCTTCTTCCCTTCCTCTTCATCTTTGTCTTTAAAATTGCTTGTGTCACCCTTTTGTATATGTCACATATTTCACAATAAAGGGAAAAGTTTAAAGTATGAAACAATCAAGTTTTGGGTGAATGTGGAGAAACAGACATTCATGTTTCTGGTGAGAGTACAAGTTGGTATGATCATATTTCAAAACAACTTGTCAATATTTGATATGTTTGACCCTGCAAATTGTCTCTGATCCTGAAATTTAGTAGAGAATCTCTCAGTCAGCTGCAAATGGAAATATATTCAATGGTGTTTATTGCAGCATTGACTATAATACTAAAATTACAATTTAATAGGAAAGGGATAAAAAATTTGGTATAGCCATACAACTGTGCACATAGTTAAAATTACTAAACGTGAGTTTATATACCCATATAGATAAGCCTGGGAAAACAAAATTTAAGCAAAAAAATTCAGAATGACATGGAGTATATGCTATCCATTAAGTAATTTTTAAAACATGTAAAACAATTTTATATAATGCTTACAGATAAATATGAAATAAATATGTGAAAGAATACACACCAACTTCAGAGTAATAGCTCTTCGAAAACCTCTGTCTCAAAGAGGTCAAATTATTTTCTCAGAATTACTCAGAATTTTAATTTTAATGTCTGTGGTCTTTAAACTTGATTGCTGGGAAATCAGAAGATGAAACACCATGAGGATAGAGGGAACTGAGGAGTTGGGGAGAAGCATTAATAGAATGTGGGACGTGGTTTGGAAAGGGAAGCAAAGAGGCATGTCTTCCTTCCAGAACTGTCTTTGTCATACTTCATGCAGAAAGATGGGAGAGGAAGAGGAACAGAAGAGGAAATCTGTGTGATGACTCTATCTCTAGTCTTTGACAAGGTTACTAAAATACTACAAAGCTACTATACTTTTGTATAATGTTTCATTCCTTCCAAAGCACTTTGACATATGATTTGCTATGTACAAAGAAGGTAGGGCAGGAAGGATTTTTCTAGTAGTACTTTCAGGAGCCTAGGGACCCCCCAAAACTAAATGTCTTACTTAAAGTGCTAGGGGTAAATGTTTCAGGGTGGAATTCTTCTCTCTTTTAGAATTGTAGTCTTTTTCATTTGACAACCCTCTCCTTGCACCCCTATGTTGGTCTGTCTTCCACTGCAAAGAGAATATCACAAATGTGTTTATCTAACACAGCTTATTTTTATGTTCAGGAAAACTTTGAATATAAGGAAAAGAATAGGGTCATGCATTCTCTTGATATTGGAACCGAGCAAAGGAAGTTCATAAATCAAATTGGCAGTAAATCTTCAGTGGCATATAAACTTGGGAATGAAGTGTAGCTTACTTTACTGAGATGATGATACCTACAAAGCATGCTGCAGAGTGGTGTGGGCAACAGTATGGCACACTGGTAAACTGAGAGATTAAAGAAAGAAGTGATCAGATCCTCATTATCCTAGGCAAAGCCCACTCTGCACAACCTTGCTTGGATCCTAGGTGTCCTAGGAAAATAAGCTTCTCTTCCTTAAAATGTAATCCCTGTCAACTCTCTTCCCGAGGTCAAGCACCTGGCCTCATGCGGTTGAAGTTTTATATTATAATTAATATAAATGTATATTAATTTATTAAATAATAATTTAATAAAAACTGTACTGGTACATAAGGTCATGGGAAAACAAAGTCTTTGAGAACTATGCTGAGTTCAAAGCTAGTCTGGGAAGTGCACAGGTTACACAGGGTGTTGACTTTGGGAGATAACATGTTCCTTACTCAGTTATATGGTTGAAAATGCCAAAGAGTCTGTTTTTATAGCAGGCTTTATTGAACATATTGTAGTATAATTAGAGAAGTAGATGATGCTCACCCTAATTTCAGCAATCTTCAAAAAATTCTAGTTGTATACATTGTTATCATGTCCACCTACTAAGGAATCTTTCAAGGACTGAGGGCAGGAATGGGAAAATGCATGACCAGGGTAAGAAAATAATTCAGGGAAGTTTGGAAATTTCAAGTGGTCTAAAAGGAGCAACATAGCTTTCCAATTAAGAGATAAAATTCTACAATTCAATATAGAATTGGATTGAGACATCAGCTCATCTTTAGATATGTTATGTGATGTTTCACGACTTTATCTTCTTAATTTATCTGAACAATATAATTAACATAATGTTAATATAATCCATCTGTACAAGGTAATACACACTGTAATATACATCTGTAATATAATTTATCTGTACAATGGGAAGAGTAAGAGTATTTACCTTAAAGAGCTATTGCAAGAATGAAAAACTGTGATGCAGGTTGCCAAGTGCAAAGTGCCTGGTGCATAGAAAATGTTAAATTATCATTAGCTATTCATTTCTGCAAATTGTGTTATTGTGAACCTGTTTTGTTTGTTTGTTTGTGAGACAGAGTCTTGCTGTACTGCCCAGTCTGGAGTGCAGTGGCGCGATCTCGGCTCACTGCAAGCTCCGCCTCCCAGGTTGTGAACCTGTTGTTATCAGGGCACCCACTCAACTCATCACAAAGTGATTTCCTTCTTTCCTTCTCCATTTATGGGTTAAGCTGTAGAGAGACGTTGCCTAGTTTTGTAAACAAACTCCATAAAGGGTGAGAGTAATTTCTTCAAAAAGAAAACAAACTTTTATTGTAAGTTCAGGGGTACATGTGCAGGTTTGTTACATAGGTAAACTTATGTCATGGTGGTTGGTTGTACAGACTATTTCATCCCGCAGGTATTAAACCTAACATCTATTAGTTATCTTTCCTGATCCTCTCCCTCCTCCCACCTTCCACCCTCCAATAGGCCCCAGTGTTTGTTGTTCCCCTCTTTGTGTCCTTGTTTCCATGTATTTTCATCATTTAGCTCCCACTCATAAGTGAGAACATACAGTATTTAGTTTTCTGTTCCTGCGTTAGTTTGCTACCCAAAGGAATACAAATCGTTCTGTTATAAAGACGCATGCACACGTATGTTCATTGCAGCACTGTTCACAATAGCAAAGATATGGAATCAACCTAAATGCCCACCAATGATAGACTGGATAAAGAAAATGTGGTACATATGCACCATGGAATACTATGCGGAGTAATTTCAATCGTAACCAAGATTGTCAAACATTAGTGGATGTTGAAAACGGTATTCAGGAAGCACATACTCATTGCTTTAATTCCTCTCTTCACATGAGGGAATGTTTTATTGAACAAGTGAAGAGGGGCATGACTCAGTGGCAGCCGCGGAACTTTGAAGCACAGTGCCTTTAAGTCTCAGGCTTATTTCCCCAATGCCTGATCACATCCTGACACTTTCAGAGTACCACACCCTTAGCTCCTAAATGGAAATTTTCCATTATGAAGTATACATACTGCTTGAAATCGAGGGCTTTTTTCTTGAAAAACTCACATAATCTAAAGAATCTAATTGCATCTTGTTCGTCTCCAAGTTTGGGACTGTGATTTAGACTTTTTCTCCCTTTAGTTTTTTTTTGTTATATATTCATCTCAGCACTTCCCTGGAATAGATCCTTGTGGTTCAGAAAACTTCATAAGAGCATTTAAAGAATCAGGAGTGTTGCTGTTTGAAGAAAAGAAATGATGAATACAAAAATAAGTATTAACTATGGTTGACTAGTCCGGCTAAGCTTTCAGAGAATCCTCTAGAGGTCTGAAAGATCCACTAAAAATAAATTTTGAGTGAGATGTTCTGGTTGTGCTGTGAATATGCTGTTTTTTTTTTTTTTTTAAATAAACCAAAGACTATTCTTTCAATATACACCACTACTAAGGCCTTTGAGCATGATCTGTGAAAACTGCTCTGAAGTACAATTTGAGGAAGTTTGTTTTCATGTGAGTCCTCTTAGGGGATCTATGTAAATTGAGATATATATAAATATCCATTGTTCATTGTCAGTATGTAGATATATTATATATATATGTGTAGATATACATGTATATATATATTCATCTTGTATCCTTTAGTCTTGCTGAATTAGTTCATTAGCTCTAATAGTTTTTTTCTTTTAATTTGATTGTGGATTTCCTAGGATTTTTTTCTGAATAAATCCAGCTTTATTTCTTCCTTCCAATCTGAATTCATTTAATATTTCCCTTTCTCTTTCTCCCATTTTCTCTATCTCTCTGCCTTATTGCAATGGATAAACCATCACATCCAGTATAATGTTGAATTGATGTGGCATGAGCAGATATTCTTGCCTTGTTTATAATTTTAGGAAAAAAGCACTGTGTTCAACATTTTGGTGGTTAATTTAATGTGTCAATTTGGCTAGGCTATTGCATTCAATTGTTTGGTAATACACCACTTTAAATTTTGCCATGATAGTATTTTGTACAAGGGATTAACATCTGCAATCAGTAAACTTTAAATCAAGCTTGTCCAATCCACGGCCTGTGGGCTGCACGCGGCCCTAGATGGCTTTGAATGTGGCTCAACACAGATTTATAAACTTTCTTAAAATGTTATGAGATTTTTTTTTTTGCATTTTTTTCAGCTCATCAGCTATCAGTGTTAGTGTATTTTATGTGTGGCCCAAGAAAATTATTCTTTTTCCAATGTGGCCCAGAGAAGTCAAGAGATTGGACACCCCTGCTTTAAATGAAGAATACCTTGTATTATGTGAGTAGAACTAACTGAATCCATTGAAGGCCTTAAGAGCAAAAACTAAGCTTACACAAAGAACAGTGAATTCTGCCTCAAAACTGTACTATGGAAATCCTGCCTGAGTTTCCAGCCTGCTGGATTGCCCTGCAGATTTTCACTTGCCAGTCCCCACAATTGTATGAGCCAATTCCAATTGATCATTCAATCTCCTGTTGGTTCTGTTTATCTGAAAAACCCTGACTATGCAATTATTAAATGTGATGTTAGTTGTAGGTTTTTCATAGATTCCATAGACCATAGATTTTCATAGACCATCACTGAGTAATTTACACATCTACCTAGATGGTAGAGTCTACCACACACCTAGGCTAGATGGTGTAGCCTATTGCTCAGGCTACAACCTGTTCAGCATGTGACTGCATTGAATACAGCAGGCAATTGTAACACAATGATAAGTATTTGTGTTTCTAGGCATAGAAAAAGTACACTAAAAACATGGAATTATAATCTTATGGGACCATGATCATATATGCCGTCAGTTGTTGGCCAAAATATTGCTATGTGGCACATGATTGTACTCAAAAGTATAAGATGACTGAAAGAAATATAAAATGGAGTTAATGGTATCTATTTTAATTATAATTTAATGCTTGTTTCACTCACTGTGTTTTACTACCAGAATTTCCCAAGCGTGTTGGGAAGAACCCAATCGATCTTAAGCTATTAATGTGTTTCTCAAGAAACAGGCTTTTATGATTAGAAATAACAATATTAGAATTATTAGGAAGAGGCTAGGTTAAAGGTGTCTTTACAGCATGGTTTCTGAGTCTTTGTTACGTTGTTATGCTCTCTAATATCTGAATGAGCTGCAGAGAATTCAGCCTCCCAGACTTAGTTGAACACAGAAATATTTTACCAAGAAGTGTCTCTTGGATCTGGCATTGTGAGGAACATGCTTATCAAGATGTGGAAAATATATTTCCCCAACTAAGACAAACATCTTTCCAATTATAAATAATATAAATGAATAAAAATCCCCTAATACTTAAATGAATGTGAATAAAAAGGGCTAGTCTCTCATTCCACATCTATTTATGTGACATAATGGTCACCCATTTTTACTTCTGTATATGTTGACATTTTCAATTTTATTTTTTAAAGCCTGTGGGGGTCTAAGCCTCTGGGGTTGGAAGATAGACCTGAAATATGTGGTGTAATCTAACTGTAGAAATAGGAATTAGGACATAGAGATGTTTTCCTTTCTCATCATTCTCATTTGCAGGTTCCACCTAAAAAGTGATAATTAAAGTTGAAAGAATTACTTTCCTTCTCCAATTGCTGTGCATATATTTTCAAGTTTTGGATTAATCATGGGGATCTGCCATTATTTCCTATGTTTCAAAGTGATACAAATTTGCTGTGGGTTGACTCCAACTCCAACAGCTTGTGAAAAATCCAAGGATCTGATTGCAATGAGCAGAAATGTCAATGTTAGAAGATCAAGACTCCTTGATGTTTTTAATAAACTTTCAAAATGTATGTTACTCTATTTGTACTGTGTAGATTTTCCACTTGATAAAGCACAATATTTAAAGGAGAACACTTGAGCTATTTAATGCGTTTTCCTATTACATTTGGTACACTAAGCTTTTTCCTGCCCCTGCTTTGCTTGGTATTAGGGAACAACAAAGGGATTGGAAAGGTGAGTGTATTTCTTCTGTTAGATTCAGTGCTCAGAGCCTGACAGACCAAGATGTATTAAATTTTATATGAAGCTTTGTGTCTGCCCCCAGGATGACTGAAGTGTTTTGGATTTATACAAATAGATGGATTTAGTCTGTTGACAAAATCATAAAGATAAAGGAATGCATAAAGGTGCAGTCATATCTATTACCATACAGCATTATAATATATTGTTTTTTAAATAACATCACAAGGCAAGAATGCCTTCAACTCAAAGAGCTTGGGAAAAGTGGCTTCTGGTCCCAGACTTGGCCCTATCAGCAACTTGCTACACAAATTTTGGCTAGGCCATTTGAATTCAGTGTCTTTTATACCAAAAAACAATCAACCAATCAATACAGTACAATGCAATACAAATGGAGGAAGACTAATTTTCCTTACATAGTTTCAGGAGGCAAATTGCTTACTGATTCTTTAAAAATGTCAAGTTCTCCTCCAGAGATGTGCATCTTCATTCATTTTTATGTAAAACAGATCACATCAAAAGATACAATTACTACTTGAAGCTAGATGTTGCTTTCTTGATCACCCCTAAATTGAAATCCTTGTGTGAGTGGATAATAGACACTGACTGGAGGGAAGATGAAAGAATCAGACTTCTATCAGGGGTGCTAATTCACTGAATTTGCAGCTTCAAAACCATCCCCTCAAAAAGCCCAGCCAGCAAAACTGAGGAAGCAATGACTCTGCATTTCAGTGACCCGCATATGATACAGCTTAATTTTGTCAGCTGTGATTGGTGTGAATCGCTCTGATGAAGTCCATGGTTATAACATCACGGGAAGTGAGATCTGCAAAAGATCACCAGAATGGGAAATTCCTTGAGGGCACCGGCTCTTCATCACTGCTCAAATTTTGTCAACAAAGTAAAGTGACCTTTAATGAAGGAAGTGTGGGATGGCATTCTGGTTTCTGTGCTGTGTTTTTTTTTCTTGTTTGAGAACATGACAGCCGCATATGTAAAAGCTGGGTCAGGGAATTTTCCCCCAAATGATTTTGATCCGTTTCTCAGTGATGATCTGTATAATTATTCCGTGTCAAATGTCCATTCAAAAATCATGCTATGAACTGACACATCTAAATCAGAACTCTACTTTGATCTACATGAAATGTGTGGAACTCTAGATAAAATCAATCTCTTCAGGAAGTTTCAAACTAGTAACAGAAAAGATAGAAACTCTGTTTTTCTGATAATTCACTGCGTTTTTGTGCCGGCATTGTATGTGAGCTGATAACTTGGGAAAAATATTCGTTCTTCTAGTTGATATGTTTTGCTTATTTTGGGACCTTTTAAAGTTTTGGTTTTTTAAAAACTTGTTATTGAAATATGACCTACATACAGAAATATGGACAAACTGTAAGGGCACAGCACAATGAATTTTTGTAAAGTAAACATGCTCATGTGGCCGGCACCCAGGTGAAGAAATAAAATATAGTATCACAAAAATTTCAGAAGAATCCTACTGATCCTTCTCAGTTACTGTTATTAATTATAAGAATAATAATCAATATGCCCATCAAAGGGTGATATTATTTAACTTCTGGTACCCTGTATTAATGCTTGAACTTTATACAAATGACTTATGTGGGTTATTTTTTTGTGTGTCTGGCTTCATTTCCTTAATGTTATATGGTTAATCCACATTGTTGTGTTCATTTTCACTGAGCCTAGTATTTCACAGCACAAACATACCACAATTTATTCATTCTATTGATGATGGACATTGAGTGGCTTCTAATATTTGGCTATTACTAATAATACTGTGAAAAACATTCTTGCATGTGTCTTTTGGTGAACATACACACATTTTGTTCAAGTTCATGCTTAGAATTTATATTGCAGGCATGCAGGTTAAGAGAATGCTCTACCTTAGTACATACTGACACATGGTAAGGCGATGGTCCTGGGATTCTCGTGGGATGAAAAGTATATCTCACATTGACTCAAATGCAAGAGCTAAACACAGGTAGAAAGTGAAAATGGCATTTTGCTTCACAGCAGGTTCATAGAGTTGTGCTTTTAACTTGTGTTAGGCTGAGTTGTGTCCACCGTCATACCCTGGAGTTTCTCACAGTTATAAGAACTGGTTGCCTTTCTGAGGTCTCCAAGTGTTCAGCTGTACAGTGCCTAACTGAAATCTCCACTGCTGTTACTTGTATGTTTTTAACAGTTAAAAGTTAACTTTGACAAATATTGAGGAGTCTGTAACTGGAAAAGCTTATTAGCTTTGGGGGCAGAATAGCAGGATGGGGTGGCCATCAGAAGGCCCCGTTATGTCACATTCTTCCAAAATAATCATGTTATGGTTGTAGGTAAATCAGCTCCACAGACAACATTTCCTTTCATGTATGAAAATTCACTGTGGGTTGGTCTTGAAGTGAATTGATCAGAAAAAGAAAAAGGATTTCAATTTATGAGAAAAATGAAGAGCTAAGGGTAAAATTCTGTCATCAAATGTATAAATACGTGAAGGCTAGTGCATGATCAGAAAAGGATACAAGGCAAAAAGATTTCTATATACTGGCTCTTTCCAAATGGAGATTAAATGCTGCAGGAAGACAGTTTTTTTGATACATCTAAAATTGGTTCAATCTAAAACCTATCTATTTAGATGCAAATTAAATGGCTAGGTTAGGTAAAGTTTCATAATCCCTGGAAGAACGTCAAAACATATCAGTGAATGAATCCACATTTTCTGTATGGAAAACAGAGCATATACAGGGTTCCTTTACAAATCTTGTGTCTGTAAGGTATACCCTGCATAATTTACTTTATACTATTTATGAGCTGTGAAGCTCTGATGCACAACTTCAGGAAATGAATAATTTATCAATCTTTGAAAGATATTCTGGAGAATTTCTGAAGGCAGATGGTAGAATTTGCAGTGTACTAGACATAATTTTTCAACAATAGTAGCGTAAAATTAAATGATCATTCAGAAAAATACAGACATGAGATTTTAAATTTTACATTATGATGGAAAGATTTTCTTCTTTATTTGGGAAAATAGAGTTTTATTGGCTATAAATATATCCATTGCTCTTAGAGAGATTTCCTTAGCAGATGGGCATAACAGTTATATTTTTAACTTCCCTTTTAATAATATTGAATGTAACTGACTTAAAATTATTTGATTTATATTCACACCAACTCTTCCAGGGGCATATATTGCAACTTGACATATTGATTTCTAAATTTATTGCCCTGTTCAAATTGGCTGAAAAAAATGATTATTTTTCATAGAAGAAGATGATACTAAAAGGGGGCAGGTTTATAATTTGATATGGTAGCCATAATAAATGAATGAATGAATGAATGTTCATATGAATTTGACCAAATGAGAGAAAACATTTCTTATAAGAGAAAATTTATGTAATTATTTTTCATCAGAGGCAGAAAAGATTTACACACAGTGGTAAAACGAGAAATATGTGGAAATGGTATCTAGATATATTAAAATATGAACCTATTTAAAATTAGGTGTTTTGTATTTACTGTTAATTGCTAGTAGGTGTTAGCCCAAGTACAGTCCTTGACCACAATACATACAAAATTGTCCGTTGGTAGTTCGGGATATTGGTTCCAGGACCTGCCTCAGAAAACAAAGTTCATGGATGCTCAAGTCCCTTGTATAAAATATCACAGTAATTGTATACAACCTACACATACCATCTTGTATACTTTATCTCTAAACTGTTTATAATACCTAATACAATGCAAATGCTACGTAAATAGTTGTTATAGAGTATCATTTTTTGTTTGTATTATTTTTATTCTATCTTTTCAAGAATATTTTTCATCTGGGGTTGAATGAATCTGTAGATCCAGAACTCATAGATACAGAAGGCTGACTGTATTTTCTTTAGTATTAGGGTGGTGCTAAAGTGACTGAGGTTTTTGCCCTTGCTTTTAATCGCAAAAACTGCCATTACTTTTGCACCAACCTTAACAAATAAGATACCAAGTTCATTACAAACAGGTCAGACTACCTGAAAATTGTCAATGAATGTTGAACACGGCAGCCATTCTAGATAGAGTACTCAGGGAAGTCTTCTTTTAGGAGGTGGCTTTAAGCACAGACCTACATGAATGGAGGAAATGAGTCCTGTGAAAACCTGGGGGAAGACAATTCCGTGCAAGCCGGGAAGGTGGCAAGCTGCTGGACCTTTTCAAACCAACAACTAGAAGGCCAGGATGGAGAGTAACAGGTGATAATGTAAGTGGGAAAGGCCTGGGCTATGGCCATATCACTGCAGGGCCATGGGAACCATGGAAAGGAATTTGAAGTTTATTCCACATGTGATGGTGATGCATTAAAGAGCTTTGGTTAGAAAACGTGGTGTGATCTGATCAGCATTTTAAAAGGTGCCTCTCCAGGGCTCTGTAGAGAAGTAAATAGGACACAAAACAAGGAGACCAGGGAGAGGTTCCTGTTGAAGTGAGAGACAGGGATGGGATGGTTTAGACTAAGGAGGTGAATCTTTTTATTTTATTTTATTTTTGAGACGGAGTCTTGTTCTATTGCTCAGGCTGGAGTGCAGGGGCGTGATCTTGGCTCACTGCAACCTCTGCCTCCTGGGTTCAAGCCATTCTCCTGCCTCAGCCTCCCAGGTAGCTGGGACTACAGGCATGCACCACCACGCCCAGCTAATTTTTTTGTATTTTTAGTAGAGATGGGGTTTCACCATGCTAGCCAGGCTGGTCTCGAACTCCTAATCTCAAGTGATCCACCTGCCTCGGACTCCCAAAGTGCTGAGATTACAGAAGTGAACCACCACGCCCGGCCAGGAGGTGAATCTTGAAGAAGACACGTAGTGGCTGAATTCTGGATTTACGTTTGACTCAGTCATTTTTTTTTTTTTTTTTTGAGACGGAGTTTCGCTTTTGTCACCCAGGCTGGAGTGCAATGGCTCAATCTCAGCTCACTGCAACCACCACCTCCTGGGTTCAAGAGATTCTCCTGCCTCAGCCTCCTGAGTAACTGGGATTACATGCATGTGCCACCACGCCTGGCCAATTTTTTGTATTTTTAGTAGAAACAGGGTTTCACCAGGTTAGCCAGGCTGGTCTTGAACTCCTGACCTCAGGTGATCCACCCGCCTTGGACTCCCAAAGTGCTGTGATTACAGGTGTGAGCTACCATGCCTGGCCTAGTCAGAGTCTTAATAGTGAACAGATGGTACACCCAAATCAGGATAATTCACGAAGAATCTATTCAGAAAGGTGTGGATAGAGGAGAGCTACAATACCCCTGTGGTTTAACTTCACCTTGCTCGCACCTTTGTAAGTCAGTGTGTTAATTAAATTATCCCCAAATTACCCCACTGGAGTTTACCTTTAGTTTCCTGCCAGGCCATGATGGATGTTACTGAATCCCCAGCAAAAGCTTGACCCATTACAGGCTATCAGTAACTATTTGATGAATGAATGAATCCATCTATAAAATGGTTTGCGATAACGAGAAGACATCAGTAATTTCCCACTACTATTTGTACTCCAAGTGTTTTATGTGTTTATTGTCAAAATTACTTCTAGTATTCTCATTTGTCTACTCACAAAAATTTATTCAGCACAAGACACAAGGTGAGTCAGTGGAAAAGATAAGAGAAATACATGATCCCTGCCCTTAAGTAGCTTATATTGCTTGAGGGCCCTGTTGTGAGCCCTGATCATTGTGTTGCTATGATAGCATTATGTGCAGAAGGCTACTGAGTGTAGAGAAAGGTGATTGCATGCAGCCTGGGGATGCCATGGGGTATGATCAGGGAAGAACTCAAAGAAGAGGTGGCACTAATTGTGGATCTTGAAAAGTAAGTAGGAGTTATCTTGGCCAAAAGAATTCTTGGCCAGAATGACATGAAATATGTGGGGAGCCAGAGAGGGAACTTTTTGTAAAGAAAATAGCATGTCCTAAAGGAGATGAGAACACAGGAGCTCCTCTGCAGAGTATAATTTGTGTTCTGGCTGCAGCGTTTGGCTGGACTTGTCACAAGTGTGTGAACCAGAGGAACTCCATATTGAGTAGGGTCAGGGTAAAATGAGGCTGAGACCTATTGGTCTGCATTCCCAGATGGTTAAGGCATTCTAAGTCACAGGATGAGATAGGAGGTCAGCACAAGATACAGGTCATAAAGACCTTGCTGATAAAATAGTTTGCAGTAAAGAAGCTGGCTAAAACCCCTCAAAGCCAAGATAGCCACAACAGTAGCCTCCAGTCATCCTCACTGCTACACTCCCACCAGTACCATGACAGTTTACAAATGCCATGGCAACATCAGGAACTTACCCTATATGGTCTAAAAAGGGGGATGCATGAATAATACACCCCTTGTTTAGCATATCATCAAGAAGTAACCATAAAAATGGGCAACTAGCAGCCCTCCAGGCTGCTCTGTCTATGGAGTAGCCATTCTTTTATTCCTTTACTTTCCTGATAAACTTGCTTTCACTTTACTCAGTGGACTCGCCCTGAACTCTTTCTTGTGTAAGATCCAAGAACCCTCTCTAGGAGTCTGAATCGAGACCCCTTTCCTGTAACAGATTGACAAAGGGTGAGGTGACAAATGTAGTCAGGGGCCTGATTATTAAAGGTCTTCTTTAAACATCTGCACGTTATCTGTATAATAGACCGCCAGGACAAAATAGGATTTGAGGAAGTAACAATCCAGATGAGAAATGAAGTCCTAAACTATAGGCCTTTTGTAATGAGAATGAAGCCCCCTCCCCTAGGAAAAAAAAAATAGACAAGGAAGGAAGCAAGGGAAGAAGCAAGGGAGGAAGGAAGGAAGGAAGGAAGGAATGAAGGAAGGAAGGGAGGGAGGGAGGGAGGGAGGAAGGAAGGAAGGAAGGAAGGAAGGAAGGAAGGAAGGAAAGAAGGAAGGAAGGAAGGAAAAAGGAATTCAAGAAGGTGATCAACAGGCTTCTTCACTGAATAGTTGAAGGAAACAGGGATTGTCTCTGAAACCTGGCTAAAATAAAAACATTGAGCACTCACGGACGTAAACATGAGAACAGTAGACACTGTGAACTACTAGAGTGGGGAAGGAAAGAGCAGGGTATGGGTAGAAAAACTATTGGGTATTGTGCTTACCACCTGGATGCACTATAACTACGTAACAAACCTGCATATGAACCCCCTGTATCTAAAATAAAAGTGAAAAAAATATACATATGTATATATTATATATAAATTTGGGCAAGATAACTATAGAAATGGGAAGACGTAAAAAAATAAAATGTCTCTGCATTCAAAAAATAATAATAATTCAGCAGTTCATAGCAAGCCCTGACTGGTTTCCCAGACCTTAACACTTTTAGTAAATACCTCACCTATGAAATAGACATCATACTCGTCAGTTAACATGATTTTCCAATTGGTGGATTATAGGCAAGTGTAGCATGCTAAGAATTTGTCAAGATGATTATAGGCAGGTATAGGTTGTTAAGAATTTGTCAAGAATGGCTGTCGCTATCTGATTGCTCTTTATTTTTTTTTTTGAGACAGAGTCTTGCTGTTGCCCAGGCTGGAGTGTAGTGGCGCGATCTCGGCTCACTGCAGGCTCCGCCCCCCGGGGTTCATGCCATTCTCCTGCCTCAGCCTCCCGAGTAGCTGGGACTACAGGCGCCCACCACCTCGCCCGGCTAATTTTTTGTATTTTTAGTAGAGACGGGGTTTCACTGTGTTAGCCAGGATGGTCTCGATCTCCTGACCTCATGATCCGCCCACCTCGGCCTCCCAAAGTGCTGGGATTACAGGCGTGAGCCACCGCGCCCGGCCTCTGATTGCTCTTACATCACACCAAGTACCATCAACTTCTCCAAAGATTAGCCCTAGGGAAGGCCGTGGTTATGTTAAAATAATGAAGGTTGATATACAATTAAATTTATTTTATTTCTGAGAAAGCCGAGGCTTTATTTTCACTTGGTAGTTTTAAAAAATAAATTTGCATAGAGCCAGTGAAATGAATGATTTATTTTCCATCATCACTGAGCAGCCTTCAGGTGGATGGGATGGGATGTGTAGCACACATTTGACACGTAGGTTCCCATAATGAGAGCTCAGTGCCTACTGATCACTCATTTGTTGGATTATACATTCCCTCAGGCGTTCTTATGTGAGAGCTGTATTGCTGTATTTCTGTCACCAGTTTATTCTTAGGTTGTGAAGCAGCATCATTGTCTGGGGTAAATACCTGGGGTTCATCCTCTTGTGCCAAGCAGATTAAGGAGATGGGCACACATGAGGAGCTTAGGACCAGAGATTATTTTTTTTTTCGGTTTTAACAAATTTATTTTGCAAAAATACTCTTACAACAATGCACACACACCAGCATTATTTGTAAAAGAGAAAACTGAAATCTGGCCCCCACCCCCTACCGCTGACTATCGGGTGTGCCCTGTTCCTAGAGATGAGGGACTGAGCAGGTTCAGCCCCCAACACTGCAAGGCTGAAATGTGAACCTGGGCGGGGGCCTCAGGACCCACCTCTGGGCATTTAAACCCTGGACAGAGATTCAGAAGCCTGAGCAAGAGGAGGTAGGGAGCAGAGGTTTAACAGGCAAAAGAAGGAGAAAGGAGAAGAGCTCTCTTCCTAGTGAGGCAGAGGGTCTTCCAAAAGGAAAATCCCTCTTCCGGTGACTGTAGCAGATTTTATAGGCAGACTTGAGGAGGTGGCGCCTAATTTACGTAGGGCCCAGAGATTGGTTTGACCAGGTGTGACATTTACATATCACTCACAGGAAGGCTGGTCACCCTACTCTAGTCTTATTATGCAAATAGACTTTCTACTTCGCCAGCACCATGTGGTCTGCTCCTTACTACTGTACACGTGGTTTGGCAAAGAGAAGGGAAGATATAGCTGACATTTTGATCATCCCTAGTCATAGGTAGCCTTTTTCTATAGACACAACTGCCGGCATTCACCCATGCAAGCTTCCAGCTTGCTTGTCTATGTCTACAGCTCGGTTTTATTGCTGCTCTTTGTTAGAAAAGAAAATTATTTTGGGGCTGCTTTTCATTAAAAGGAAAACCTTACCGAGGACTTCCTTACCTTCACTGTCTGCCTAAATAATTTCTTTTTAACTCCTGTATGAGTTGAAGTATGCAAAACCTCAGTTTTTCATTTTCCGGGGTGCTGGTGGGAAATCTTGGCAGCATTTATAGTATTTCCTCTTAATCCCCTCAAAGTTCCATGGCTGTAAAATACCTTTCCAATTCACAGAATTTGATTGATCAATTCTACCATTCCAGGTATGTTTCTCAAATTATTTTCCCAGGTGTCATTCTGCTCCTCCAGAAGTTGAATGACTTTGTTACGACACAGGGACACAGGAGCTCTGCTGTCATCGGTTAGAGACAGCTAGATAATCCTCATCTAGATCAGCATTTTGTGCTTTGGTTACTATGCGCATGTGAAATCGAGATAAAAATATGAGACTTGATTTAAGGATGTTTGTGAGTAATAATTACCCACTTCCTTGTGACATTTTTAAAGAATTACTGCTTTTTCAAGATATGGGTTGTTTACACTCATTTTGAAATGTTACTGAATGTACTTCATATGTAGTCAATTTTAAACAAATTATGCATAACTATATACATGCATTTATAACTTGTGAATGTATATTTATATTTTAATCCTTCAGAACTGATTAGATCCAGCAGTTAGCTAGAGTGTCACAGTCTTTTCTGAAGAAAAAGACAATTATAACCACTGTCCCTGCTTAAGTTTTAGTGTTCAGCATTGAGTCATTGTACCTCTGGCTACCAGTCAGGATAAAGCAAGTGTGATTTTTCAGAGTTCTTACTGGAGTCTTCCACTTTTCCATTCTGCTCTGCTACCTTCTTACATACACCTCCCTCAAATTTTGGCTGAAATCCTCTAATTTTCTAAGAAGAAAGACAACTAAGTATACTTGAGGCAGAAAACGCAAACATTCCTAAAGATTAATGTGTCTAATAAATGCATACCAGGTATACACATCCTATCAGAGGTTTGCAAGAGAGGACTTTCTAATCACTCTGATTTACTCTCAAAGGTGGAATGGAAGGAGAAGAGTTTAGAACTGAGTACACAAAATGGTGGCCTGCTAGGCTACAGATGAACTTTTTTTTCACCTATATTTTATTTTTAAAGTACAAATTATTTGTGAAAGTCCTGTTCTTTTCCAGTGATATTTCAAAATTCATTTGCATTACTCGCTTGGCCTGTATAGGTTCTTAGTATGCAGTTTTGGAGTTTATAAGTACTGAGTGCCTAAAACTTCCGCTTTGGGCCATGAGAACATAAAAGAACCTGAATTTATCATTAGACATTACACAACTAGAAAACCAGACAGAATATGTGAAACAGTGGGTTTCAGATATTGGCAAACACAGAGCACGAAACACCAATCCTCAGAAGAAAAATGATTAAGATGAGTCCTGCAAGTGCTTCAGCTCACAGAAGGAAAATATTTTCTAGCATGCGGATGAAGGAAGGGAAACCCAGACAGTGTCTGATGGTCTTGCTGAGTTGAGGAGGCAGAATTCAGAGTTCTGAGGAGAAGTTGCAGGGCTAAGTACCAGAAAGTAGTTTGGTACACAAAGAGAGTGAGCTTGAAAATTTTTAAAGAGCTTCCTTGAGACTTTGGCAACACGCTCATCTATGTGTGTGTGTAAGGAGACTGAGGGCAGGGAGAAATAGATGAGGTGAGACAGTCACTGGAGCACACATGGGGCTGTTAATATTTTGTGCTCCTGCCAGACAGAGGGAGAAGATCTCTTAATATGTGGGGGATTGTGCAGTGTCCCCAGAAGGCCTTGGTAGTGGTGCCAAATTGGCCCCAAACTATAGGATGTACTGGACCTGTCTTAGAAAAGCTTAAAATTAATTCTGGAAAGAATCAAACTAATTATAAGTAATGCAACTTAATCACAGCAACAAGCCCAAAAAATAATTTTAAAAAATCTAGCACCCAACAATGTAAAATTTATAATTTCTAGTATCCAATCAAAAATTATCAGTTATGCAAAGACACAGGAAAATATAACCCATGACCATGGGGCAAAAAATTATTCAGTAGAAACGGAGCCAAAAATAAAAGAGATGACAACTAGTAGGCAAGGATGTTAATGCAATTGTAAGTGTATTCCTATGTTCAGGAAGTTTGAGGAAAGACAAAATATCAGAAAAAGGGCAGATATGAAAAAGATGCATATTTAACACCTTAAGATTAAAAATAAAATATCTGACATAAAAATAAAACCAGATTGGATTAACAGCAGTATAGAAACTGTAGAAGGAATTAATCCACTTGAAGACATAATAATATGCACTGACCACAGTGAACTACAGAAAGAAAAGGAGACTAAAAAAGATGAACAGAAGGTCAGTGAGTGTTGAGGCAGCATCAAGCAGTCCAAACTCATGTATAATTGGAGTCTGAAAAGGATAGGAAAGAGATAGAGGGATAGAAGAACATATTTAAAGATATAATAATGAAACTTTTCAAGTTTGTTGAAAATTATACATCCATAGGTACAAGAAGCTCCAAGAAAAAAAAAAATGAAGAAAACTGCTCCAGAACACATGATAATCAAATTTCTAATAACCAGTGATAATATAATATTTTGTATTTGAAGGAGAAAGAATACTTTGGTGTCACTGTTCTATTGCTATGTAACTAATTACCATTAACTTAATAGCTTGAAGCAATTCCCACTTACTAACTCATAGTTCTGTATGTCAGAAGTCCATTTGACTCAAATAGGATCCCTGCTATGGTCTCACAAGGATAAAATCAAGATGTTAGCCTGGGCTCTTGCCTGGAGGCTCCAGGGAAGAGTCCTCTTGCAGGCCCCTTCTGGTTGTTGGTAGGTAGGATTCAATTCCTTGTGGTTGTAGAACTAATAGCCCCATTTCCTTGCTGGCTAGTACAGGGGGTCTGCTCTCTGCTCCTTGTAGCTCTCTGCATTCGTTTTCATACTTAAAATATTTCTGACTTCCTCTTTCATCATCAGCTTGAGAAAACTCCGCTTTTAAAGGGCTCCCATGATCAGACTAGACTCACTCAGATAATTTTTCTTTTGATGAACTCAGTCAACTGGTTAGTAAACGTCAGTACATCTGCAAAATCCCTTTTGCCATGTAATGTAACATAAGCATGAAAGTGATGTGATATCCCATCATATGCATATAGAAGCAATATGGTATCTCGTTATATTCATGTGCACAGTCCTATAGGCTGGGGCTGGAAAGCTTGGGGAACTACCTTAGAAGTAAGCATATTACAACTTCTCAACACATTTTATAAAGCCAGCATTACCTTGGTACTGAAACCAGACGAAGAAGTCGGTAGATCTATGTCTTCATCATGCAGATAAATAAAATACCAACATATTATTGGTCAAATATAGCAGTCTATAAAAACAATAATAAATCATGGCAAAGCAAGTGTTATCTCAGAAAATTAAGATTTGTTCAATATTCGAAAATTATATAATATCATTTACTATATTAAAAACAAAAAAAAATAATCATTTCATTATATCCAAAAAAGCATTTGGCAAAATTCAACATCCATTCATCATTAATATTGCTCAAAACTATCAGTAAACTAAGAATAAAAAGAAACCATTTTACCATTGTGGAAGTCAGTGTGGCGATTCCTCAGGGATCTAGAACTAGAAATACCATTTGACCCAGCCATCCCATTACTGGGTATATACCCAAAGGACTATAAATCATGCTGCTATAAAGACACATGCACACGTATGTTTATTGCGGCACTATTCACAATAGCAAAGAGTTGGAACCAACCCAAATGTCCAACAACGATAGACCGGATTAAGAAAATATGGCACATATACACCATGGAATACTATGCAGCCATAAAAAATGATGAGTTCGTGTCCTTTGTAGGGACATGGATGAAACTGGAAAACATCATTCTCAGTAAACTATCGCAAGGACAAAAAACCAAACACCGCATGTTCTCACTCATAGGTGGGAATTGAACAATGAGAACTCATGGACACAGGAAGGGGAACATCACGCTCCGGGGACTGTTGTGGGGTGGGGGGAGGGGGGAGGGACAGCATTAGGAGATACACCTAATGCTAAATGACGAGTTAATGGGTGCAGGAAATCAACATGGCACATGGATACATATGTAACAAACCTGCACATTGTGCACATGTACCCTAAAACCCTAAAGTATAATAAAAAACATAAAAAAAAATAAAAAAAAAAAAGAAACCATTTTCTGAGATAGTAATGGATTTTGGAGGAAAAACCAGCAGCTAACAAAGTTATTCATAAAAGACGGTGTACTTTCCCCTTAAGAACGGAATAAAGCAAGGATGTCTGTGCTTATCAATTCCTTTCAATATTGGACTGGAAGTTCTAGCTTGTGTAGTAAAACAAGATAAAGAAACAAAAGTCGTATTCAGTAAAAAGAAAGAAGTTAAACTCTTTATGTGCAGATGGCCTGAATATCCATATAGGTAATTCTAAGGAATTGACAAAATCTGTACTGAAACTAATGGTTGAATTTAGCAAGGAAATAGGATATGGAATCAGTATTCAACAAAGCAATTGCATTTATATATATTGGCAAAAAACAATAAGAAATTGAAATTTAAAATTCAGTATAATAGCTGGTATAAAATTGCAGGGATAAATTGAACAAAGTATAGGCAAGCCCTGTACATGGACTACTAGGAAACATTGCCAGAAAAATCTGTAAATGAACAGAGAGAAATGCCATGCTCATGGATTGTAATCAGTCATGGATATTGGTTGTGAAGATGTTAGTTCTGCCCAGATTAATCTATAGATTCAGTGCTATCAAAATCAGTATCCCAGTAGATTTTTGCTAGAGAAAGAAAGGTAATAGAATAAAATTGATACAAAACTGCTTTTCTGTAGAAAAATATTTGTAGAATTACATTATACTGAAATGCAAAGAACCAATAATAGTCAAAACAGCTTTGAAAATAGAGCAAAGTTGAAGATTATTAACTACCTGATTTTGAGACTTTTTAAAGCTGAAGTAGTCAAATAGTGTAGTAATGACATAAGGATAGACAAATAGCTCAATGGAAGGGAATATAAACTCCAAAAATAGCCAATCGCGTATGTCTAATTGACTTTCTTTTAAGCTGGAGAAAGAATTTTTTAAAAATAAATTGTTCCGGAGCAATTAACCATCCACTTACAACTCAACAGGAAGACAAAAAACCTAATTAAAATGGGCAAAATATTTGAAGAGAAATTTCACTGATGAATGTATACAAATGGCAAACAAATACACAAAAAATGCTCAGCTTCACTAGTTATTAAGGAAGTGCAATTTAAAACCACATGTGATATCCCACTATACACACACTAGAATGGCTGAAAGTTGAAGGACTGGCAATAGCAAGTGTTTGCAAAGATGGAGAGCCACTCATTGGAACACTTATACATTGTTGAAAGAATGCAAAGTGATACAGCCACGTTGGAAATGTTTACCAGTTTCCTACACAATTAAACAAGTATCACATGCCACAAAAATTTCATTTTAGGTATTTTATCCAAAAGAAATGAAAATCTGTTTCTGTACAAAGACATGTGTACAACTGCTCATGACAGCTTTACTCAAAATATCTAACACTGGAAAGCACTGCATGTCTATGATTTAGTGAATAAATAAACAAGTTTTGATATGTTTACATATTGAAAACCTAGTGAGAAATACAAAGCTATTACTAGTACATATAACAATATAGAAGAATTTCCAAAGTGTAGGTTAACTGAAAGAGGCTAGGCACAAAATTGCAAATTAGTGTTCGCCAAGGGCCAAGGGTTGTGGGAGAGAGATAACATCAAAAGTGGGTAAGGGATTCTTGCAGGATGATAAACAGTTTCTATATCAATGTTGTGTGGAAGTTCATAGTCATATGCGCTTACTCAATCTCACCAAATTGTACAATTGTTGAATTTTGTAGTAAGTAAAACATACCTTGCTTATGCTAACAAAATTAAAGCATAAGTTGAGATGATTAGGTGACCAAAGATGTGCAGTATGACGGAAGGGTGGAGTCAAAAAAGCACAGTTAAGTAGGACAGAGAGGAAGAGGCCACTGTCTTAAACCAGGCACACTGCATAAGCTAAAATAGGCATCGGGGAGTGGGATAGGGAGGGTGGCATGAGTGTGGTCTTCCAGATGACAGATAACTGCAGATAGTGCCAGAAAATGATAACTGTAGAAACGGTAGCACCGATAGACAAAGTGATAGTTTGTATCAGGGTATCCTGTGCCCCGAGAGGATAAAGTCTATGAAGACAGTCCCATCCCTTTGCCTATTACAGTGCCTGGTGCATAGAAGGCATATAATATGTATTTTTGGAAAGAAACAATGAGTAATGCAGGTGGATTGACAGCAAGACGTCAACACAAACGGAGAATCCATGCCAGAAAGTGATTGATAGGTCCAGGAAGGCAGGCAGCTCAGTCTCATCTGAAAGTCCACCACTAGGTCAGGACTGGTGCTTCCTTGGGGGCAATCATAAGGCGAGAGGTAGGAAAGGAGCCAAAGCAATATTTAGTTGGGCACTGTGCTAGGTAATTTTTATATTCATTTGCTTATTAGACCCTCACATCAACTGCGTGATAGAAACATTCTTTTACTTCCATCTTATAGTTAAGGAAACTAAGAGTTTATTTTTGTTTTCAATGTATTTTGTTTTTTTTGACAAATAAAAATTGTGTATATTTATTATATACAACATGATACTTCGAAATATTATACAGTGTGGGCCAGGCATGGTGGCTCATGTCTGTAATCCCAGCACTTTGGGAGGCTGAGGCTGGCGGATCACTTCAGGTGAGGAGTTCGAGACCAGCCTGGCCAACATGGCCAAACCCCATCTCTACTAAAAATACAGAAATTAGCTAGGTGTGGTGGCGTGTGCCTGTAATCCCAGCTACTTGGGAGGCTGAGGCAGGAGAATTGCATGAACCCAAGAGGCAGAGGTTGCAGTGAGTCTAGATTGCACCACAGCACTCCAGCCTGGGTGATAGAGCGAGACCCCATCTCAAAAAAAGAAAAAAAAAATTATACACTGCGGAATGGCTCAGTTGAGCTAATTAACCTATGCATTACCTCAAATACTTACCATTTTTTTGTTAAGAACACTTAAAATCTACTCTTTTAGCAATTTTCAAATATCATCACATTGATATTTTGTTCATTTTGTACAACAGATCTCTTGAAATTATTCCTCCTATCTAAGTGAAATTTTGTACTCATTGATCAACATTTCCTCAGTCTTCTTTCCTCCCCTTCCTCACAGCCCCTGGTAACCACCATTCTACTCTCTGCTTCTATGTTATCACCTTTTTTAGATTGTATGTAGAAGTGAGATTATGCAGTATTTGTCTTGGTGTGCCTGGCTTATTTCACTAAACATAATATCCTCCAAGTTCAACCATGTTGTTGCAAATGACATGATTTCCTTATTTGTACTGCACAGTGTTCTATTGTATACATGTACCACATTTTAAAAATCATTGATCTGTTGTTGGACACTTAGTTTGATTCTGTATCTTGGCTATTGTGAGTAGTGCTGCAATGAACGTGGGGATGAAGATATTTCTTCAACATACTGATTTCACTTCTTTTGGTTATATACTCAGTAGTGGGATTGCTGAATCATATAGTAGTTCTATTTTTAATGTTTTGAGGAGCCTCTGTGTTATTTTCTATAGTGGCTGTACTAATTTACATTCCCACCAACAGTGAGCAAGAGTTCCATTTTCTCTATATCCTCACTATTTTTTTTTATATAAGCCATTATAAAAGGTGTGAGGTGATCTCTCACTATGGTTTTCATTTGCATTTTCTCTGATTACTAGTGATGTGCATTTTCTTATATACCTGCTGGCCATTGGTATGTCTTCTTTTGAGAAATGTCTATTTAGGTCCTTTGCCCATTGTTTTATTGGGTTATTTGTTTTCTTGCTATTGAGTTGTTTGAGTTCCTTATATATTTTGGACATTCACCCTTTACTGGATATATGGTTTGCAAATATTTTCTCCCAATGCATGGATTATGTCCTTACTCTGTTAACTGAGAGAAAACTAAGTTTTGAACAGCCTCAGTTAGCAAATTGTGCAAGAGCTCACATCTATTAGTTGAAAAAGCTGGGCTTTATGCTGCCTGAACTCCAAAGTGCATTTTTCCCCATTGTCCCAAACTGACTTCCAGCAGAACAGAGCCCTAGTCCTAGGTAGGCATAGAGTCTGAGTCGTGAGGTGCTTCTCCACAGATTATCCAAAGGTCAAAACATTCCCAGAATTTTTGTGGTTGAACAGTGATTCCTGCATCAGCTAGTGAGTAGTGTGTCCACTAACCATCTACATAATATCAGACTGTTCATTCAGTTAAAAACATTGTATTGCACATGTGTGCCTGACACTATTCTGGATGCTGTTAGTTTTTTTTTCCCATCAAGTTCAACCTTTTTTTCCCCAACAAGTGCAAGTCAAATCATCCTAAAATAACACCCAGGTTTCCCACTTACTGCATTCAGGCTGCAACGTGCTATTGAGACACTTCTTTCTCCTTCGTATTCACTTTAACCTGCTGTCTTTGGAATCACTTGGTGCTGGGAAAACTGAATACTACAGTTTGAAACACCCCTTCTCCTTACAGCAGGCACAATAGCCCATTTGTCCAGGGCTGTCGCACACAGAGGCCCTCATGCTGCCTTGTGAGTTCAGTGAGGGCAGGTGGGACCTCTTCCTCCCAATGGACAGAGAACCAATGTCACCACATCAAGGTGAATACTCATACTGTGTTCCTTTTCTCGGAAACAATTATGATGTGAAGAGAACAGGGATGGTTGAGGCTTTAATTGCACCAGGGAATTTGTATGATGCAAGGGAAAAAGAATAAGTATTGGGTCTTTGGGGTTTTATAAAAATTTATTGATATCGGTAGTTGTAGGAGTTTGAAAAATTTTGTGAAAAGGAGCCTATCATGTTGAAGAGATTTGATATGGAATGGTGGTTGTGCTGGCTATTGCGGGGAGGTCCCTAGAGGGAGGCAGTGGGAGAAGAGAATGGTTCTGTTGTGGCATAAAGGAAATCTTCAGTAGGACATCACGTGAGCTATGAGAAACCCTTCAAAATACAGTCTTTTTGATATTTTTATATAAGGTGTTCCCTTGTGGTTAACAATGAAGAGAATCCTGATAGATACTGCTATGCATTGAATCACGGTTAAGGCCAAGAATTTATGTCCCACCCATAAATTTATGTTCCACATTAATAGAAAAAAATGGAATAAATATGCAACAAACAGGAAGAGTTAGGAAGAAGTCAGTTCACCTGCTAAGTGTTTATTGAAACTAGACACTAATGTTATCCTCCGCTTTTGATCAGGCCAGACTAAATGTCAGAGTCTGACATCTGTGTGGATGTGCGTGCATTTCTTTAAGTTAGATAATCTCTAACACAATATAGTAGCAAAAGTACATGAGTATCAGCTAATAAAAAATAAATAAAACCAATGAGAGACCATTCTGGTCAGAATTGACTTATGGTCTCTAATATCCCTTGAGCTGTTTTTCCTGCTGACTCATATGATGGATGGTAATAGACTGATAGGGTTCTGGACCAGACAAGTAGCTGCCTGTGAACTGCAGCTTGCATCCATCATACACATATTAATTGATTCATTAATATGAGTTACACGGTCCTCTTTTTCCCTATGTGCCATGTTTAGACTTGTTACTATCAGAAATCAAAATACTCTGTTTTTAAAAGCTGAGTAGAAATTGCCTTAAACCCAAGCAGAGTCTGCAAACATTTTAAGCAAATATTTTTCCACTTTTTAATTTTTAAAATAAACTCCAGTATTTCTTTCATTTTTTTAAAAGTATGTAACACAAAGCACAAGATACAAAATCAGATATGCTTCTGTCTGGTTTTCTTCAGTGCCCTTTCTAAGTGAAACAGCATATTATGTTTAAAAACCTTGAAAGTAATTGTTGTCGTGTATTCCTATTGTTCTTGTTCTTGTGTAATCCTCTTCTTAGGCAGTAAATACTCTGTTTATTGGGTGTATATTATATGCTTAGCATGTGTTAGACCATCTGAGTGACACAGAAGAAGCAAAAGACCGGGTTCTTCCCTTAAATACTCATGCTATAGGTGGAGAGACAAGGAAAGCACACAAAACAATTACAGACAGTAAAAATAATAGAATGATAAATTAGGTGGTGTGCTAAGTTGTAGAATGATAAATTAGGTGGTGTGCTAAGTTGTGGATTAGACCTGGTGAACAGGAGAGTGCATCTGCGTTAGAGATTCAACATGAGCAGACACAGAAATAAGTGTCGGCCATTCATATTGTGGGAACCCCTAATCCGAGCTAAATGTGTGTGTTCCTTTCTACTGGGCTAAGTGAACTGGGGCAAAGTGCAATACAAAATGGAAACAGCTATCGCAATGGTCTCAATGTTGGTGTCCCCCAAATTCTTATGTTAGAACCTAATACTATGATTAAGAGGTGGAGCCTTTTAGGGAATGATTAAGTCATAAAGGCTCCATCTTCATAAGTGGGATTAAGGCCTTTATAAAAGAGGTTGAAGGTGCTGCCTTGCCCTTCTGCTCTAAGGGCGAGGGGGAAGGGGAGTCACAGCAATAAGGTGCCATCTTTGAGGCAGAGCACAAGCCTCACCAGACATTGGATCTGTCATCACTTTGATCTTGAACTTCCCTCCTCTAGAACTCTGAGAAATAGATTTCTGTTGTTTGTAAATGACACAGTCTAAGGTATTTTGTTATAGCAGCCTGGACAGACTAAGACAGCTATACTTTGTGAAAAGCCATTTAGCATCTTAAGGATGTGATAGAATAAAATGGGGACACAGAGTATATAAACATTCTTTGTGAAAACTAAAATTGCTTCACATAGCAGAGTAGTGTTACCCCACTGTTACTAATCGTATGACATGGAAAACTCTAGATATTTGAAGGAAATTTTCAGTTTTATCTGAATTTTGTACATTTTCTAAATTGGTTTTAAAATTTTACTAAAGAAATATGAGACTGAAAAATAGCATCTAGACTGTCTAGTGTCACCACAATGTGCAAATATTTTGCTGTGGTTTTTGTGTGAAGCAAAGTGAGATTTGTCGTCTATGTGCACATACATGGCTGTTCCCGAATGGCCTAAAGTCTTCACCCATATAAAGCAATAATTATGCAACTTTCTCTATATTTTATCCATCAGTCCTAATTTATCTACCCATCTTCTCATTCTTTCAACAACTATTTATTTACATGCAGTAATTGTGCTAGGTACTGAGGATACATTCAGATGAACTGAATTTTGATACATTGGGTAAATGCTTCAGTTTAAGTTGGAATTAGGACGGTTAAGCATGGCTGAGGTTGGGTTGCTATTTTCTATCATTTGAAAAGTTTACTATAAAGTAAAGGGGATACTAATTTTAGATTTATTTCTATTAAATAAAGCATAAAGTTGTTGTACTTGAACATAAACGGATTTTTTATATGTTCCATTCCATTAGAATTGGAGGAATAAATGAAACATGTTTACTAACATTCATGTTAATGTAGTAAGATACATTCTTTTGATCCATAGAAAAGACACTCATTAGGAATGGGCTGGAGGGATTACTATTTTTAAATGAAAATTTAATTAGTATATTAGAAAAGGAAAATTTATAGCAAAACAAAAACAAGAATCTCAATCTGATCCCTACCCTCCAAAAAGCTAGCAAAAAGGAAAACTCTCTCCCTTCTGAATTAAGTTGAATCTAGGTATAGTACATGTTGAACCTGAGTACATTATAGCTTAAGAAAGAAATGATTATAGGGATATGTGTGTGTGTATATATACATATATATATTTTTATAAACAGGAGGTGGATATATTTACTGCAATTCAATCAGGAAAAATAAATTGGGGTAATTATGTTGGATACCAAATAATGTCTGACTTGTTAAAAATACACTAGCTTAAAGTGACTTAAAATTATGCTCATAGTTTAAAATGATGTTATAAAGAGAAAGCTAATTAACTGTTCTGGTTATTTAAGTGTAACTTGTATTGGGGCAAACACAAAATAAAAAATAATCTTTTGTTAGTCCCAGGGAAGAATTACATGGCTTTTTGAAGTATGAAGTAGAGAGGGTTGAAGAGCAACTATGAGAAGACATTCTGTAATCGTCCCTAAAGCTGCTTTGAATGATTTACATATGGACCAAGTGCCTAATAAACCCTTTTCAACATCTGCAAATATATATATAGAATAAATATATATAGAATAAATCTAGTTATTGAACTATTTTGGAGCCACGAGCTGATACCTTGTTGTAATCAAATCTGAAATATTAAAAAGAATTTTATAAGATGTTCAGCCTAAACATCATGCTTAGGGTTAACAGCAGTCTCTGGGCTTAAAGAATGTAAGTTATTCCAAGAACATGACAGTAAAAGGTTCATCATGAATGTGTGTTTTTCTTTTCAGGGGCAATAATTCATCCTCTTTGGTGTGAATTATTATGGAAAAAGGCATCGGCACTGGAAGGGGGGGTTACATATTGTAGAGTCAGAATCATTACAATTTATATATTAAAAATCACTACAATTTTAATTGTATTAGCAATACAGAATTGAAACTTCATTACTTGATTTTACCTATAGGATACTCATAGTAAAATATAAGAGAAGTGTATCTTAAAGATCCAACTTTGAGTCACTCTTTATGGGTAGTAAACTTTACGTATCCAAAGAAAAGTATCAAAAATATTAAGCATCTCCATTATAAGGTAAGTGTGGTTCTTTGTCCTTGAGGAACTTACTGTGCAGTTAGGTAAAGAGAATCTCTTCATGTGGTCTGTCTATATATCCAATCCCCTATCTATTGATTTGTCTACTTATTGACTCATCTATTATTTATAATATATATGATAAAAAGTCCCCAATAAGGTATATAGATAGTATTACGGGAGGCAAAAGAAATGAGATTGCTATAAACTAGGAGAGAAACTGTCATTCTCAAAGGTTTCCAAGCAAAGGTAATATTTAAGCTTGGGTGTAAAAGCTAGAAATGATAATTGAAATAAACACAGAAGGTGAAATTCTCTGACTCAAATTATTGTCCTAGTTCTGCTATTTAGTTGTACAATTTTATACAGGTAACTTAAATTTTCCAAATTTAACCTTCTTCATCCATAAAATGTGAACGATGACAAAATTCTATTTCTTGAACACCAATAACCATAGCAACTCTCCAAGGTGCATATTATTTAGTTACAGTTTAAATATTACGATATGAAGATTTATGAAGGTTAAGTAATTTCTCCAAATGTACAGACACATGGATTCAAACTCAAGCCTTATCAATTTCAGTTCTACCCTGTTTGTTTTTCCTCTACAACTTGCTTGTTTTTCTTCCAAGACTATTCTGAGGAATAAATAAAATAAACTATAAAATGCAACCAAAAGGTGAAGTACGTATGTATTGCTATGATGGTGACTATGATAAGGATTATTTTGCAGCAGGACAGGGGACTTCCAGGCAGTGTAAATCAGATCATAAAGGCTTAACTCATATGTTCCTTATAATCAGTGTTCTACCACTGAAGCAATTAAATCACAAAACTACTTTTAATTTCTGTTTTACTATGGATTTTATTATTTAGCAACTAGATGATTGTCAATTTATTACAAATGTGTTGTGTCTCAAGGAATAGCTAGAAATGTTTTGGGCCTGGCTCGGTGGCTCACGCCTGTAATCCCAGCACTTTGGGAGGCTGCGGTGGGTGGATCACCTAAGGTCGGGAGTTCGAGACCAGCCTGACCAACATGCAGAAACCCCATCTTTACTAAAAATACAAAAGTCACCAGGTGTGGTGGCGCATGCCTGTAATCCCAGCTACTGGGGAGGCTGAGGCAGGAGAATCACTTGAACCCTGGAGGGGGAGGTCGCGGAGAGCCGAGATCACGCCATTGCACTCCAGCCTGGGCAACAAGGGCGAAACTCCGTCTCAAAAAAGAAAAAAAAAATACTTTCTCTAGTTTATCTTTCATGTTCACACATTTTGGAAGACCCTATTGTATAAACCCTGACTCTCACCACACAATGTTTTAGAGTTGGTTTTTCTTTTACCTTATGAGAGTCCCAGGTAACTTTAAAGATACCATATCCCTTGAGCTGTGTAGTGGCCGGTGTCTGTCTGAATGTGGAACAGGTCTGCTAATAGCACAATGTTTACCCACTGCTCAATCTCAAATCAATCACAAGTCCACAAAGAAGGCTAATTATAAACATTTATAAAAGGTACTGGTTGCTACCATTTGTTTTGGGTAAAGGTATTTAAAATTTTAATTTAGTTTTTGCTAGAATTCAGGAAGCAAAGACTGATTTATTATTCTGAGATATTGTGTGCATTTTTCTTCAATATGAATGTTTTCCTGAGCTGTAAAATTCAGAAGTAGCAGAAATGTCATTCTTATTTTTCAATAACGTTTCCAGGGCTTGTTTGGGTTAATTCTAAATGGCCCTTTGAAAATGAGCGAAATAATTGCTAATTGTAGCCCTTTGGTCAGTGGCCTGAATATACCGTGGTCTTTTGTATATGGAGGTTGCACTGCTGGAAAAAAAAACAAAAGCAAAAACAAAAAAACACCTTCATTTAATGATTTCTGCTTAGGGTAGAAAGGATCTTTTGTCACTTTAAAGTGAATTCCATTAACGATCTAGTCATGGTGAATTGGTTAAAGGCGGGAATGCTGTTTATGTGTAAATGCAGCTCTACTTGATCAATTGTACGTACAGAAATCATGAAACAAACCTAGGAACTATCAAATCAGAGACATGAGCGATAGACTCTCTATTTTTGGATGCCATACCTGGTGTACAGTTGACCTTCACTTGAATAATGACAGAGATATACCACATTCTCGGGAATGAATTTGATGTTTAAAAACAGTTACCTAAAGACAATTAAAACATTCCTTTTAAAATTTACTTTTGGGTTAGTTTACCTGATGGTAGAAGCACACAGACCACCTGGGAAGCTCTTTCAGGAGGACCTGATTCATAATGCAGATTGATGGCTACCCTACGCCCTCTTCAGTAGTACAAAGAGTGTGTAACATTTTTACAGCAAAATTATATTTCTGTCATCAGCCAATTCAGAAAATCTGTCACTTTCAAACGATGAAATATTACTATCTTCTTAAAGCAATTTGAAAAAAATTGCACTGAAGGTATTTTTGTTGTTTTCAACCCTATGGGTTTGGGTAGTATTTACACTAGAAAATTATTCTGTTTAAGAAAGTTAATTAAGATTGTTTTTTCTGAAGAGATACCCAATCTTTTCACATGTTTCTCATAGTTTATGTAAGAAATACATCTGTGAGGAGAGGTACATGAAAATCCATAGGTACAGAACTTGTATAAAATATGATACTTAAAGAGGTCCAATGTTCTGAATTATTTCCTCCCTAAAGGATCTCTCTCTCTCTCTCTCTGTGTGTGTGTCTGTCTTTCATTTTATATTTCATCATTATATATTTCAGATTATAAATAAAATTAAGACCAAGCATAAAATAAATCAGATTGTTTGCACGTTTTTCTCCAATAGAAAGTCTATTTGCAACTAGCTGCATTATTTGTAAGCAAAACATTTAATGAATAACAATTATTTATTTTATTTTGTAATTTTTAAAAAGTAGTTTTACCATTCACAGAATTTGGTATTATTAATAGTTATTATCCTACTCTAGCAATATGCACAATGATAATCTTAATGATTTAAAGGTGTTAGAGGGTATCTAGCCTGGTCCCTTAATTTGTAGAGGCTGGAGACACACTCCGTGGGGCTTGTTTCCTCAGGCTGACCTAGACACTTTATAACAGAAGAGACATGGGTGCTGATTACGTCCACATTCTATTTATAATTTCTGGGTGTGTTATTGGTTTGTCTACTATTGTATTTAAAAAAATTCTAAACTTTTGTTATACTATTAAAAACTAGCATGAGTATACATCGTAGGGGTGCATTCTTTGCCCTTTACTATTCAGTTATTTTCCGAATTAAACATGCTCATCATTTAGCTACTCTGATAGAACTCTTATTCACGAATGCTTGGCTCTGGTTATTTATGATGTATAATAGCTTACTTCAGAAATGGTAGGCTGACCTTTTACCATATTTTAAATAATCTTTTCTAGCCCTTTAATATGAAGTTTGAATTATTGAGTTTTCAGGGAAAAAATATATGCAAGTAAAATCTCTGACCTTTGTGTGGATTTCATATAAATTTTCTCGTTTCCAACTGCTCTTGAAACACAAAGATATTTTGATTATGTTTCTTAATTTTCAGTCAATAAATTCATCATTGGACAATTTATAACATTATTGCTTCTTCAGGTGACTGAACTTTAGGACACAGCTGTACTATTGTTCTGGCCAATGTAATTGTTTGTAAAGCTGGGGAAAACATTTGCAGATGAGTACATTTTGGGAAACTTTGTGTAACATGCAAGTTTAAATAAGCTTTCTATGCATGACTCACTGCCATATCTTTGTAGACAGACCGAGGAGAGGAAATAAAAACTCGGCATTTTGGTAATTCTTTTCTTGCGGAATGACTTGTTAATACACAGAAAGGCATTTCAAGTTTTGATTTAAATGGGAATGGATAAATCAAATGAGTATTGGAGTGCCATGTTCAGATATGAACATGTATAGACTGATACTTCACAAAACGCTTTCTAACATTTAAATTGGTGAAGCCAAAGCTACTACTCTGTCAGACAGATAAGTACTATTAACTTGAATTGACTAGAGCATAAACTGAGATTCAGAAGGTTTAAGACTTGATTGACAGACACATTGATCATGATGCTGATCAAAGATAATGAATCAATCAATTCCATTTGATGGAATCACATCAATGTCTTGGTTATTATATTAGTGAAAGAGTGCTTTATTTGTAGTTATCCTTCTATTCTCACACAGGCATGTTAATTCATGTCGTTCACAGATTTAGTGTGAAAATTGTAGAAAGTTTCATTGTTTCTTTCTGCATCCTCATAGCATTTTCAGGATTTTCAAAATATTGGAAGACTCAATGAAACATGGCCTATTTCAGTAATTTAATGGCTAGACAATTCTGCAGACTACAAATTATATTTTTAGTGATTTCAACTTTGTTTTAATTCTTCATAGGTATAAATTCATATATAGTCAAAAAAATTACACCAAAGAGTATAAAAAAATTTTCAAGACTCAAGATTCACTTGTTTAAGGCAGAAATTAATTCATACTATTTACCAAATTGCATAACTTCAGCTAGAGAATAATCTACATAATTAAATATGGTTTAATTTAAAAAGAAAAGCAAACATAAGAAAAAATAAATTTTCCACCATCACATCTCTTCAACAATATACATTTTTTACCAGCACATCTCTTCAACAATGTGTTGAAACTCGTATGCTGAAAAAGCCAATTCTTCTGCATCTATGAACATTATTGTGGGAAAATGTCTCTGGAAGACACAATTTAAAGAGATGCCAATCCAGATCACATTCCCTGTTTTCTTTGAAAAAACAAACAACAAACAAACAAACAAACAAAAAATGGTAGGTGAAGCTTTTGCTCACTTCCACACTTCAAAGCATTGAATGTGTAGAAAAAGACTGAGAAGGAGGTTGTCTATCTAGGAAGACAGTAACTGCAGTTCTAAGCAAACTGATAGGCTTAAGTCATGTAATATCTACACAGTTTTCAAATAATTTCTTCACAGAACTCCTTCACTCAGCCATTGCAAAAGGTCTTGAAATCATTTCTGTGGGATTCTGTTCCCTGATTGACTAAGTTGAAACGTGCAGGTGTATGGCTTGGCAAAGATCATACTCACTCCCTGTTTTTCCTCCATTCTTGTTATTTGAGTCACCAATTTGAAATGCACCATTACCACCAAATAACTATTTAGCAGTACACAATCACACAATTGTGTGAAGAAACAAACATAATGAGGGACGCTGGGGAAATAGGATCCTTTATTCAGGGTACCTATCCTGCACTGAAATGATGGAGGCTTCTGTAGCTTTTGTAACAGAGTATCCTCTCAACAATTACCTTCAGCTAATGGCATGCTAAACTGGACAGGAAATCAAGTCTTGGAATGAATGGATCCATTGGTCCAAGTGACAGAGGGTCTAGCACGGTTTTTACATGGCCTCAAAGGAGCCAATGTTCTCATTATGCAATTATACCTCCACTAAATTAAAGAATATTGATATCTTCTCTGATTTTATATTATTGCTTTTTCAATTCAGTATTAGTAAATGACATACCTTATTACCTGAGTATGTCAATATCTGCTATTTCTTTTTATCACTCTAACACCTCTTCTTTGTTTCTCGGATCACATGGTATTTGTGAGCTAACATAAGACTTAAGGTGACCACTCACAAAATACTGTCATTGTTATATAAAAAGTACTGTAAAAATCTGAAATTATTTTCTGAACATAGATCTAGAAACATCAATTTAGGTGAATCTTACAAAGGGACTCAAGAAAAGTATTATTAATTAATGAAGGTTGAGGCCAAATAATTTATATCTAAGACGTTCTATTTTTCCGTGAATCAAAGTTTAATCACATTTAGCCCTCAAAAGGATATATATATGTATGTAATATAATATAAAAAAATATATATAGTTGCTTTACTACATGCTCAAATGAGATGATTTCTACTTTCTTCTAGGACAGTAGCTGAAATCTTCTACCATACCTGCCTGCAGAGCATGTACAGCTACGCTTTGTAAAACGAAATGGGAAAGTTGAAACGCATTATCTTGAGAAGCCTCATAGCATTTTCCCAATACATTCGGGGTGGTCAAATATGACAGGCCAAGAAAGTCATTCCTGGAAAACTCCCCCAACTAGAAACTCACAATTCATAATACAACTGAAACACAATTCCTTCAGAAATTAGAATTCAGATAGCTTCAACTTTCGGTAGAAAAGTTTTGAGGAAAAGTCATGAAGAGTTTTGAGGTGTACAGTTTTTTGTTGTTTTCCCAGTCACTTGTTCCCTCATTTAGGAATGAGACTAACTCAAGGGCAAGCATGTTAGTTGCAATGTGCATCAGCCACACTTGGAGAGTCCAGATGGCATGATGTCTGAAAGAGAGCAAGTAGTGATCAAAGTAATAGGCAATGAGTTGGCTGCACAGATTTTAAAAGGAAGAATTTAATAATACTAAACATAATTTCCCCAAACCTTACACAATCCCTCAAAATCCATCAATGAGACAAATGATAAAATGTTATATATCTATTTATGGAATATCAGGCAACTGTTAAAAAGACGTGTTTTAGATCTATGTGTGCAAGATTATTCATAATGTATTAAGAAAAAATGGTGGTGATGTACTACAAAAATAATGATCATTTATAAATAAAAACACTAAGTATGCATGTTTGTATATGTTCACACAAGCCTGAGAAAAGGTGTGGAAGAAGAGTGATATAGGTGTATTTTTGCTGTGCCAATTCAGAATTTCAGCATTTTAAAAAGTTTTTTAAAATAATATTTTTAAAACTCTCAAAATTTAAAAATTCCTTTCAAACATGTATGTGAAAAGGTTTTCCTGAGTGATTGCGTTCCTCTCTTCCAGGGCTTCATTAAGTCTGATTGGCAGGTTTCTTAACTTCTGTAGGGTTGTTTCTTTATCCCAGGGAATAATAATATCTCATTTTGTGGTGGTTGATATAGCAATTATTAATATTATCTAGGGTGTCCAGCCAATATGCTAGTAAATTCATTATTTGATGTGCCTATTTATACTCTAAACACCTAATGATTATACTGAAAGTATTTTTTAAAAGCAACAATAAATATCATACCCAGATGCCTGAAGAGGTAAATCTTTCCTTGATATACAAAATGATTCATTCATACAAATGAAGCCAAGGGTTTACCAAGTGGGTTTTCATTATTCTGGTGTACTCTGCTACTTCCAAGTACCACTCCCATGGAATGACGAAAACTAAGAAATCCTCTACTGTAGAAAATTCACAGAAGCAAAGTTTTGGCTTATAGGTAGATGTTGAGGTACAGCTGCTTGCCTCAAGGAAGCTGAAAAATACTACTTCCAAAATATGAAGTTTATGTGAAGTTGTGGGCCTAAGGAGGCAGAAGAACACAAATATATTTCTACAACAGGAAACTGAATCTCATTACTCGATTGTAATTAAAATAAATTTAAAGTTAACAATTTAAAAAGAAAAACCCTCTATCTTTGGGAGTTAAAAATGCATTACTATATAAATTATGAGTTAAAAATAAATCTCAATGGAATTTGTGAAATATTTTTAACTAAATAACTAAGAAGTTACATAGAACAACACTTTTTGGATGAAGTGAAAGTCATGCTTAGAAATAGCCTTCAGTAGATTAAATATATTGAAAATAAATAATATGTCCAACTAGAAAAAGTCAATAAATATATTATAGAAAATAAAAACATAAGAAATGAATGACGTAGAAAACAAATAAATATTAATCAATGAAATAAAAACTTTCTGAATTAAACAGTATATTAGAAATAAATATAAAGTATATATTGTGATCATTAATGAGAAACTCAAAACCCTAAGCTGGACATTTCTATTGAAAAAACCTGCAATTCTACTAAAAATACTAACAGTGTGTGTCATGACAATGAATTAAGTAAAATTCATATGGTAAATTGTAGAGCAACCCCAAAGCTGGAGAGGGATAATACAGATTAAGGATGACTTCTCCTGAATATCAAGACTTGCTATGTTATTATAATAAATAAAGCGAGATGATGTTGGTCTAGAAGTAGGCACACAAACATAAAAGCTAGAAATATACATATATATGAAATCCACATACAACAGAGGTGGAATTATGAATAGATTACTGACCTCTACTTATGCCCTTGTTTGCATCAAGGGCCCCTTAATGAAGTAGGAAAACTTGTGCTACTTTCCCATATGTTGAAAAGATCCAATTATTTGAAGTTTCTTTGGACAAAGAAGGAACTTTCTAGGATGGGAACTTGAGTTCTTGTCTCTGGTCAGCCTAGTTCTTATTTGTAAACAGCACCATGTAAAAGCAAGACAAGACCGCCAACCTGCATTCCCTGCCTTTCCCTTACCCTCTTCATTGGCCTGTGTGGTCCCACATCTTTCTTGGGAAGAACTGACAGCGAGGTTAGAAAAAATGGATAGGAAGACCAGTAGTGACTTTCTCCATACATATGTTATTTTTCTTTCTTTCTTTTTTTTGAGACAGAGTCTCGCTCTGTCACCCAGGCTGGAGTGCAGTGGCGCCATCTCGGCTCACTGCAAGCTCCGCCTCCCGGGTTCACGCCATTCTCCTGCCTCAGCCTCCCGAGTAGCTTGGACTACAGGCGCCCACCACCACGCCCGGCTATTTTTTTTTGTATTTTTAGTAGAGACGGGGTTTCACTGTGTTAGCCAGGATAGTCTCGATCTCCTGACCTCGTGATCCACCCACCTCCGCCTCCCAAAGTGCTAGGATTACAGGTGTGAGCCACCACGCCTGGCCTGTTCTTTTTCTTTAAAAAAAAAAAAAAAAAAAAAAAAAAAAAATCAGAGGTTCTGGGATGTGTGAGCAGTGATGAGATTGAGAAAAAACTCACATAGCTCATATTTCTAACCTCTTCTTTACTCTCATACACTAGCTCACATGACTGACACACTGCAAGTTTAGCATGGTTAGAAATGAGTCTAGACATCGAAGTATAAGAACAATTTTGTCTAAAAACTAAGTCATGTTTACTTAATGATCAATTAAGGTATTGCTCAGTCTATGTGACTAACCTTCAGTACATTTCGTATATTCATGCCCTCACAGGCTTCCCTTGCTTAAACTAGACTTTACATTTTTCAGAGCACTTAAAAAAAAAAAAAAACTCCTAAAAATGTAGCTTGGTGACTAAATTATTTGCTAGTGCTACTGTGGAAAGAGGGGAGATCATTCGGTCCTGAGTCTCCCGACTGAGCCTAGGAACTGATGGATTAGATCATTAGGTAAAATGCCTCTCTAAGTAAGATTTGCCAAGTTTCTAATGTTACTAATCTTTAGCGTGCTGTAAAAATTGCTGTGGATTTACGTGGAACAATTATTTTGAGTACAAGGAAGAAAACCTCATTACTCAGAGTTATTACTAATAATCACCATCATTAACATTACTGGCAAGAGGGCAGTTATACGGCAAGTTATACTAGGTTAGTACCCGAGACAGAAAACAAAAAACCCTTCCCTGAGGGCCGAGTCAGTGTACAATTTGCATAGACAATCTGCAGTAATGAGCTGTCTATTAAGAAGATCTGGAGCTCTGTTACCAGTCTCTTCAAAGAGGTGAATTTCCCATGAATTTAATAGTTGTCTTGAAGACCTCTGAAGTTTTAGCTACCTGTAAATGCAATTGTTGCCTTTATTATTATGGGTTTTTTGTTAAGTTAAGTGAAATTTCATTCTCAAATTGATGGTGGGAAAACTTTGAAGCTAATTAAGGGAAATGAATTGTGAGGAGAGAAAAATATAGTACAAGAGTGAGCTTTGCTCACAAACCAATGAAACAGCTCGGTTTCCAGAAAACTGCATTTTAGGTAAATTTTTTTGTTTATAGGCATGTTAGTCTGAAATCCTTTGTGAAGAAGCCCAGTAACCAAGAAAGGTTGTATTTGAATTTGATGACAATTTGTAATAAAATTTGCTTTTTCCCCTCCTGCCTCTCAGTTGATGAGACATTGAACTCAAACTATAATAAAAAAGTGTATTTGGCTGTGCACCAACTATAAATGTCATTCATTAAGATTTGATAATATAGTTTATCATTGTGATGAACTTTCTAGTTTTCTTGCTTAAACTGAATTTGAAACCTTGAAGGTTTTCCACATTTTCTAGGACCTATGACTGATATGTCAGAAGACTTCAGTTTTGACATCCTAGTATGTACATGATCAGATGAAAGAAAAGAATTGTACTAAATGCACAGATGTTAAGCTGAGATTAAAACCACTAAAGGCTAGTGTGTACTCTGTGCATGATAACCATCTTGGTAAGAATCTCAAGAAAAGAATTGCCTACGTCAGAAAGATGGGTTTGATAACATATAAATATAAGGTAAAACCAATTTGTGGGTTAATTTCAAAGAATTGTACTGTGAACTGAAAATTATCTAAAATCCCTTACTTATTTGGTAATACATTTAGAAATACTGATGACACAGAGTTTTTAAGTAATCGTATGTAAGCAAGGCTTTTAGGAATGTGTACATATAAATATATATATTTTATTTTGCTGAGGGAATGGGATGTTTATGTTCTTTTCTATTTAAATTGCCGTGCCTAGATATTCGGTTAGATAACTATGCCAATAAAACATGTCTGCTATGTAAGAGCCCTTTTTCTAGAACGACTTTTAAGTAATGATTCTAGTGTCAGAAAATTTGAAATGAGAAATATTCACTACATTTTCTTTCTCTAATAAACTATCCATAGATTTTCATTGGCTTTTGTGGTGCCTATGGATTTTCCACTGGTGTAATGTATTTCCCAGGGTTTAGAATATTAGCTTTATCATCAGATTGCTTGCTGACCTTAAACGCCTTATATTATTTTGAAATACTAATTTAGTTTTCTGACTCAAAAGAGACATGGAAGCACATAGTGTTTTGGAAACTGCATTGTTAGAAACCTAATGGTTGAATTCCAGATTTGTCATTTTGCCAGCCAAAAAACTGGTTTAATAATAGATCCTATCTCATACATTTGGTTAAAGGGTGAGTTGAGATCATGCATGTAAGGTACATGACAGATAAATAAAGTTATTTCCAGCAATCATTAGTCTCAGTAAGAAAATGATTCTCTTTTCTAAGATAGTCTAAGAAGTGGGAGGCTTCCCAATTGAGTGTCAGGACTTAGCAGGTGGTAGGTGGGCCATGATATTATCAATCCCCTCAGCCCCTCTGCACATAGACTGAGGCATCCGGAGTCCCTGGATGACTCTTGCCCATGCTGCCTTGTAATATATTCCAGATATTATCATTTTTAAAACCATTTTTCCAAAGACAGGGGTCTCTCAATGTTACCCAGGCAGGCCTTGAACTCCTGGGCTCAAATGATTATTTTACCTCAGCCTCCTGAGTAGCTGGGATTGAACGTGCCCATCACCACACCTGGCCACTTTTGTGTCTTCACATGAAAGCTCTTGGAAATTATTGACTAAGGAATCTCATATGACAAAATTCTACGTTGAAAAGTTGAGGTAGAAAATGGAGAGAGAAATTTTCCTACTTAAGAATTATAAATCTATAGAGATAAAAGTTTATTATGAATGCTCAGGTGTCTGGATTTCCCTTGCTGTATTATTCGTCTTCTAGTTTCCTATCTTAATATTCACCTTTTACTGAACCTGTTCAAATAAGGACTTCAGTGAATACCCTTATTGGGGTAAATCTCTATTCTCTGCTTCATTCCTTTTATACTTAATTTTGTGTGATAATTGCAAAATTTTAAAAAGGAACAGCACCCAGAGACTTTCAATGTTTTGGATTGAAAAATAAAAGCATTATTCAATCAAATGTCTGATTAGATCTATGTACTTTTTCATCAAGAATCTTAGAAATATTGTGAAATATTTTCTTTTTGGTATTTCAAAAATCTTACTAAAGCATTTAGATCTGGAAGGCAGGATGCTAGGGAAAGAGCCAAATGCCTGGATTCTAAGTCCTGCTCTAAAGTTCACATCACCTAGACCCGGATGCTCTGGGGAGAGGAGAATGAAATATTGACACAATTAATTTAAAATAACTAAATGTATAACTTCTAAATTATACTAAATTAACAGAATGTATAATCATTCTTGAGTCTAGTGTACATACATTATCAAAGGTTGAGGAAGTTTTATGAGAAAAAAATCTGAAAAAAAATTTTTTTTTTTATTACTAGTTGAGAGGTGCTGTCATTTTTTCGGCAGATTGTCTCAGTTCAATGGGTAGAACACAGATGTTCCTTTGAAGCAGAATTAGAGAACACCTGAAATCGAAAATTTATTAGATGATATGGATCATAAAACCAATTTGCCACTATTATCATACTATTATCATTTTTTAATGAAAATGATGGTAGAGAATTTGAAAAATGAATCATTTACATAATTTCTTCAATTAACATTGTTTCAGTTGGTAGGTTCCTCTGTAGTCTCCATATAATTTCTTTCTTTGACCCCCATGTACTGTTGTGGGTTGATTTTTGAGTGTTTCTTTTTTAGTCAAAGAAATATAGAAAAATAGGTAATTGAATTTTTCTATGGAGGCGTCATCCAGGGCACAGCTTTGAGTCCTCTGGAGGGTCTAGAACAATACATTTCTGAAAGGCAGATGAAATTGTATTTTCTTGAGGATATTATACTCATGCTAGGTCTCTATCAGTTGTGAAATATATTGTTGCTAAAGACACAAACTACATAAAAAGTGTAAAATTATACTTTGTCATCACAATAGTGTGGCGAATTTCAATTAGGCAGGAAAATAATTCTAGAAAGCTGAAATGCTAGAAATTAAAGAGATTTGCAGGGCTTGTTTCTTGTCATGAGAATAAAACCTCATATATACACACTACAGAATGGAAATCACCTATTTCCCTTCAGCTCATCTTGCATTTATAGCCTAATTGAGAATTTTAGGAACAGTCGTTTCCCTTCGATGTGGCCTGTGCTAATACTTAAATGACTGCCTCACTTTAACTTTATTTATATATGTGTAATATAAATGATTTTAAGGCAATTAAAGAATTTCAAAAAGTTGGAATGTAACAATGTTGGACTCGTTCTTACAATACACGTGAATTGATTTGAAGACTTTTTCAGTCACCATTTGCTTTCTTTTCATTTGCCCAGATGGCTGTAACTATTACCCTTTCCTCATGGTTCTTGTGTTCCAGCCCTTCATTTTTCACTCCAGTGACTCTTCAGATCTTCTCAGATATCCCTACCTCTAGAAACTCCTACCCTGTGAAAAATGGTTGAATGCATTATCTTGGAATAATTACCCCCATAATTATTGTTTACTTTTATATATTATTATTTGACTAATTGAAAAATATATTATCTCATTTACAGACTCAAAAACTATAGCTCTCTGTCTTCTTGCCTTCATATTCCCTTATGTCTTAATATTTCTCAAAACACCTTGGATCCATTTCTATTTCTTAATGTTGCTCCTGCCCATGTTTCTAATGGTTCAAATATTTATTGGAATTTCTAAAAGCTTTCAGAAAAACACAAGGGACAGGAGTAAAACTCGATATTTTTTCCCTCATCATTTCCCCTGATTAAGACTGAGTTTAAGATGATCACTGCTCCACTCAGGGTAAATGATAGTTACTCCAGATTCTTGTACTATGGTTGAAAACGATCCTTGCTTTATTTTCTCATTAGAAGATTACTTAAGATTGTTTATCTTATAGCCAGGGTTGCTAAAATAATGTCACTCAGTGATTAAATTGTGCAATAGCACAAGGATTAAGGGTCTAATAGCTTTTTAAAGTAATGATGGATGCTTCATTATTTTTTACTTACTTAATACATGCTAGTTTATAATGTTGTATCTAAACTGTTCATGTTCTTAAACTGTGCATTATGTAATGCACTTCCAAACAATTCTTATTTGTCTAATTAATATACTAAGCTTACAATGTCCATCACATCCTACCTATTTTATCTTGGGAAATCTATTTCACCTCTTGGAAGCTAAGTTTTCACATCTACAGAAGTGAAGAGAATAAATCAGACCTTATAGTTATTGTATGACTTTAAAGTAAGTGTTAGTTGCAAACTTTGATGTGGATGAAAGGTGGTCATGAGCAATAGAGTGGTTTACATTTGCCCTTGAGTTGCTAAAAATGAAAGAAAAGCACGTGGGGTGAAAAACAGAAAAATGATATGAATGGCTACCTGTGTTTGGTGTCTTTGGTCTTTCTTTGGCAGATCCTTTTTGGAAACAGCACTCTCAATTCAGACTTCAGTTATTTCCCCCACCCCATGATCTCTCTAGCTTTATTATATTTGAGTGAAGGGACATGGTCTTGGGTTAGTGGAGGATGTATATTAGAGACCAAATCAAATTGACCATGGTTTCTTTAGCAACTTAACTGATATCATTTTGAAAATGCAGTAAAGTGACAGGACTGAACACACATTCAAGGCAAGAGGACAAAGGCAGGTGTGGTGAATAAGACATGGGACAAAGAGGTATATCCAATGAGTATGGTCATTAACAGTCCTTTTCACACTGAGTGTGGTGGCTCACAACTGTAATCCCAGCACTTTGGGAGGCCGAGGAGTCAGGATGGCCTGAGTCCCAGAGTTCAGGACCAGGCTGGGCAACATAGTGAGAATTAATTTCTGTGAAAAAAAAAAATCAAATAAGTAGCTGAGCATGGTGGCACATGCTTGTAGTCTTAGCTACTTGGGAGGCTGAGGTGGGAAGATCACTTGAGCCCAGGAGGTTGAGGCTCCAGTTTGCTGTAATCATGCCACTGTACTCCAGCCTGTGTGACAGTGCAAGACCTTGTCTCAAAAATAAATATATAAATAGTCTTTTTCAGTTTTCTTTTCTACACTGTGAGTCAGAATCCATTCGTGAGTCATGAAACCAATTTAATGGGTTATAAAGAGAGTCTTTTCTTTACAGTAAAGAAAAATAGAATAGAAAATATCATAGGGTTTTTTTTTCAGTTATGTGTGTTATGTGTGTTACTTACTATAGACTGTGGTTAAATAAAAAAGAAAATCACAGTCATTTTATCAGTGTAACAGATAGGCCCAGAAAAGTTGCTAGGTGGGCTTGATAAGCTGAAAGCTACAGTTCGAGATGAGCACCTTGGATAGCTCCAAAATAAACTAAATAGTGGCTTTGGCCAACTGAAACTAAGGCTGTTTGATCTGAAGTTAGCTGATGTCCACAAGAATAGTACACTCTCAAGGTAGACCCATGTTAATCATAAAGTGATAGAACTAACTTTGTTTAGAGTTTTGCCTTCATCTTGGAAGTCTCCTTAATTTTCTGTGGGTAGTAATCCAAATATATCCAAGAAAATATTTAGATCCCTAGTTAAATAAATCGATATGTTGGTGTTATTCCTTGAGTTTCTTGAGTTTACCTTCAAATGGTATTGCTTTGTTCTGAAATACTCTCAGAAATCAAATTCTCTGCCTAGATAACGCCCTGCCCCTAGCATAGTCCTGGTCCACTTCTAGCCATGCACATTTTACTAAGTCAGTGAGATATTGTGTGAAAATCACTCAACTTAAAGCATACTGAAAAGGTGTTTTGTCTCAGCTCTGCTATTAGTTTTGAAACCTTGGGCTAACTACTTAAACTGCCTGAAATCACAACTTTCTTATCCATAAAATGGATTATGGATTGATAAATCCATATGTGTCTTACTTAATTTGTAGATCATTGGTGAAAGTGAGATGATGCATGTAAAAAGCATTTAGTAAAAGCTAATGATACTCAGAAACATAAAATATTATCATCTAGTCCACATATATCTTAAAGTTTTATATTTTCTATTTAATTATGAAATTATTTCCCACAAGATAAATTAGGTTCAGGATTATTAGGTAAGATGGCAAAATATTTTGAAACTGGATTTTCTGGTAATTTCTTTTTATTTTCCATGTCATCTCCTTCCTAGGAAATCCAACCTATTTCCCCAAAGAAAACAAGCTGTGGGACGATTTCCTGCTTACATTTAGAAAATTATTTCTACAAGACTCTGGGATATATGATAAATAAAAACTGTGTGTAGATATTGTTAGCTCTTTCTAGTCATAACTCTGTTTCTAAAATTCTATTCTATCCACTCTTAAGATCATCTTTTGGTGTGTTGACTTGGGTTTTTCATTCTTCCTTGCTCACATGTGGCCTTAGCTCTCCCTTTCACTTTCCAAAGAACATTATGCCTGGGATCCCATTTGCTTCCCTTTATGCCAGCCCCATTACTCTCTATTGCCTTTGGAAAGTCTTCCAAACTACTCTACTGTTTGCTGATGGTATCTATCATCTACTGTCATGGTTTCAGTGCGTATTAGTCAGGATTCTCCAGAGAAACAGAACCAATAGGAGATATCTCTATCTCCATCTCTCTCTTTATCACTATCATTTCTATCTCTATCTTAAATGAGGTTTTTATAGGGAATTGGCTTATGTGATTACGGAGGCTGAGATGTCCCAGGATCTTCTGTCTGAAAGCTGGAGACGCAGGAAAGCTGGTATAATTCCAGTCTCTAAAGGCCCAAGAACTCAGAAGCACTGATGGCGTAAGTCCCAGTTCAAGTCCAAAGGCAGAAGAACATTGATATTTCAGCTCAAGTAGTCAGGCAGAGTTAATTTAACCATCCTCAGCCCTTTTATTCTATTTGAGTCCTCAACAGGTTGGATAATGCCCACCCACATTGAGCAGGGCCATCTGCTTTATTCAGTCCACCAATTCAACTGCTAATTTCTTCCAGAAACACCCTCAGAGACATGCCCAGAAATAATGTTTATCCAGATATCTGGGCATCTCATGGCCCAGTCAAGTTGACACATAAAATTAACCAGACTACATGTTATTTTGTTTCCCACATTCTTTCTCTTACCCACCATAAATTAGCGTTTATAAGCATAGGAGAATATCTATTTGCTAATCCCTCCAGTTTACTGTTGTGGACAATCTGAGCACAGGCCGCCACATTTCCCTTTTAAAATGGGAGAATTTTAAAATACAAGCATAATTTTTAGGGAAACATAGTAGGTGTATATATTATGGGGTATATGAGATATTTTGATAAGTCCTATGTGACCTACAGGATAAAAACGCAGTTTTACTTCTTTTAACATCCACAGTCTCTGCATTAATCACTAAAGCTGAAGCCCTGGGCCAGGTATGAGTGCCATATTCCTTCCCATATATTTCTTCTTTTGATTAATAGGTAATGTTCATGACTTGTTTGTTCTTCACTGTGACACACCTGATATTCTGTATAGTATCAGGCTTCCTCTTTTTCCGTTTTTTTGTTTTGTTTTGTTTTTAGTCTTTCTGCTTTAAATCCTTCTTAATCAAATCAGGCAGTGTTTGTGTGATTTAATTTTGCACAAGCCCACACCCTTCTGGAGATGACCAACTGTGGTTTGTTCTTGTACACTGAGATGCTAAGATGAGTCCTGTGCATTCCTATCTTGGCAAAAGCTCCTTTATCAAGCCTGTTTCAGCACTGGACCCTATACCCAAACTTGAGAGAGAGGTTTTATTGGAATGCTTTTACACTATTGGTAGCAGTGTGAATTAGTTCAACCATTGTATAAGACAGTGTGGTGATTCCTCAAAGATCTAGAACCAAAAATACCATTTGATCCTACAACCCCATTACTGGGTATATACCCAAAGGATTATAAATCATTCTACTATAAAGACACATACACCCGTATGTTTATTGCAGCACTATTTACAATAGCAAAGACTTGGAACCAACCTAATACCAATCAATGATAGACTGGATAAAGAAAATGTGTCACATATACACAATGGAATACTATGCAGCCATAAAAAAGAATGAGTTCATGTCCTTTGCAGGGACATGGAGCAAGCTGGAAGCCATCATTCTCAGCAAACTAACACAGGAACAGAAAGCCAAACACTATATGTTCTCACTCACAAGTGGGAGTTGAACAATGAGAACACATGGACACAGGGAGGGGAACATCACACACTGGGGCCTGTCAGGGGATTGGTGGACAAGGTTGGGGGAGAGCATTAGGACAAACACCTAATGGATGTGGGGCTTAAAACCTAGGTGGTGGGTTGATAGGTGCAGCAAACCACCATGGCACATATGTATACCTATGTAACAAACCTGCACGTTCTGCACATGTATCTCAGAACTTAAAGTAAAATAAAAAAAAATTACAGATCTCAGACAGTATGCTGGGAGATTAATGAAACACATTCTGGAACAGAGGGGGGATTGAAAAAAGAAAAGAGGTTTTAGAGATCACTGTTTATAGATCTGTATCTACTCCATAAATAGTTTCCGATTCTCTTTTCGCGGGAAACTCTTTTTGGGGATTATTCTTTTATACATTTTTAAAACTAGAAGAAAAAGGATGCCAAACAATGTTTCAAAAACTGCAGATCTCGCATTTTAAAAGAGGAATGTGCCCAGATTGTCTACGAGAGTAACCTGGAAAGAATAGCAAATAAGAATAGCAAAAAAAAAAAAAAAAATAGCAAACAAATAAACAGTTATTTGCTATATTCTTCTATACTTGTAAATGCTAAGCTATGGATGAGTGAGAGACAGGATGTGGGAAACAGAATAACAGCGGGAGTCAGAAGATCTATTGTTGTAAATATGACCATGAAATTGGGAAAATTTAAGAGAAAATAGTAAGAATATTGACATGAAAGTGAGAGACTTGCATTTCTCTGATGGCCAGTGATGAGGAGCATTTCTTCATGTGTTTTTTGGCTGCATAAATGTCTTCTTTTGAGAAGTGTCTGTTCATGTCCTCTGCCCACTTTTTGATGGGGTTGTTTGTTTTTTTCTTGTAAATTTGTTTGAGTTCATTGTAGATTCTGGATATTAGCCCTTTGTCAGATGAGTAGGTTGCAAAAATTTTCTCACATTGTGTAGGTTGCCTGTTCACTCTGATGATAGTTTCTTTTGCTGTGCAGAAGCTCTTTAGTTTAATGAGATCCCATTTGTCGATTTTGGCTTTTGTTGCCATTGCTTTTGGTGTTTTAGACATGAAGTCCTTGCCCACGCCTATGTCCTGAATGGTATTGCCTAGGTTTTCTTGTAGGATTTTAATGGTTTTAGGTCTAACATATAAGTCTTTAATCCATCTTGAATTAATTTTTGTATAAGGTGTAAGGAAGGGATCCAGTTGCAGCTTTCTACATATGGCTAGCCAGTTTTCCCAGCACCATTTATTAAATAGGGAATCCTTTCCCCATTTCTTGTTTTTGTCAGGTTTGTCAAAGATCAGATAGTTGTAGCTATGCGGCATCATTTCTGAGGGCTCTGTTCTGTTCCATTGATCTATGTCTCTGTTGTGGTACCAGTACCATGCTGTTTTGGTTACTGTAGCCTTGTAGTATAGTTTAAAGTCAGGTAGCGTGATGCCTCCAGCTTTGTTCTTTTGGCTTAGGATTGACTTGGCGATGCGGGCTCTTTTTTGGTTCCATATGAACTTTAAAGTAGTTTTTTCCAAACACATGAAGAAATGCTCCTCATCACTGGCCATCAGAGAAATGCAAATCAAAACCACAGTGAGATACCATCTCACACCAGTTAGAATGGCCATCATTAAAAAATCAGGAAACAACAGGTGCTGGAGAGGATGTGGAGAAATAGGAACACTTTTACACTGTTGGTGGGACTGCAAACTAGTTCAACCATTGTGGAAGTCAGTGTGGCGATTCCTCAGGGATCTCGAACTAGAAATACCATTTGACCCAGCCATCCCATTACTGGGTATATACCCAAAGGACTATAAATCATGCTGCTATAAAGACACATGCACACGTATGTTTATTGCGGCACTATTCACAATAGCAAAGAGTTGGAACCAACCCAAATGTCCAACAACGATAGACTGGATTAAGAAAATGTGGCACATATACACCATGGAATACTATGCAGCCATAAAAAATGATGAGTTCGTGTCCTTTGTAGGGACATGGATGAAACTGGAAAACATCATTCTCAGTAAACTATCGCAAGGACAAAAAACCAAACACCGCATGTTCTCACTCATAGGTGGGAATTGAACAATGAGAACTCATGGACACAGGAAGGGGAACATCACGCTCCGGGGACTGTTGTGGGGTGGGGGGAGGGGGGAGGGACAGCATTAGGACATACACCTAATGCTAAATGACGAGTTAATGGGTGCAGGAAATCAACATGGCACATGGATACATATGTAACAAACCTGCACATTGTGCACATGTACCCTAAAACCCTAAAGTATAATAAAAAAAAAAAAAAAAAAGTGAGAGACAAGCCTAGAGGGGTCATTTTTAAAATGAGTATACATTGTTTCAGGCCACAGAAGTTTCTTTTCTTTTTGTTGAGACGGAGTCTTGCTCTGTTGCCCAGGCACAAACACCTCTGTTCTTTCATTTCCTTTAACCCTATCTTAGGTTTTTGTTGATTTAATTTTCCCTAGAACTTAGTTCAAAGTAAAGGCTGGGATTGGGAAGAGGAAGAAGTCCTACACCAGCCTTTAACTTGGTTTTCTCCAGTCTGAGATTCCTCTATACTCCTTCCACAGGCCAGATAATGTCTTATCCTCTCCATGGGGGAGAACATGCTCTTATTTCTCTGTGCATTCCCCTCACAGTTTGACTTATGATATAAAATCTATAATCTGAGTCTTCCAGCACTTAACAGTTAAAATGAAAAGCATGCTTTTGTAATGCAAAAATATATTCTCCCCGCTTCAAGCCATTGGCTGCCTCATCTTTCACTCACTCACTGTGTTGACTTGGACTAGTTACTTAGAGTCACGACCTTCTGGAAATAGGGACAACACAAATGCCTAACCTACTGAATTATTTTGAGAATTAAACAAAGGTAACACATAAAGATCCAAGTAGAGTTCCTGACTGTAGTAGGCTTTCAATAAAGATTAGTCATTGACTCTAATGCAATTAATATTCCTGAGGCGTATCCACAGTAGGACTAGTTTGGAAACTATTTTAAAATTAAAATTGCACTTGAAAAGGACGTAATACATTCTTGGTATTTGAAGTGATACATTTTTAATTTTTGAAAAGTGAGTGTGGCATGACGTGATTTGTAATTCTGCATACTCATGAATTGGAATGTACCAGTGATGTTGACTATGCAGGGCAGAGTCACTTAGATAGTTAATTGAACCTCCCCTGAGGGATGCTTAATAGCATCCTAATATAATCTTCTGTTTTTAAATGTATTATCACATTTCATATTTTGAGGACTCACGGGGGATCCCAGAGTATATACTTCATGCTACAGGTCTAGTGTAGTTACTGCTAACTCTGAAATAGGTAGACAATTTTCTCCTCTTTGACTCAGTTTAGCAGGATCATAATAGAAATGAAGGGAAATACTTGCCTTATTACAGAGTTAATTGGTAATATAAAATGCATTAAGATCCCTGGATATAATGTTTAAAAATAATTAAAAAGAAATTACCGTCATATTAATATATTTCTATAACAATGTTCCTTGATTATCTTTAACTTAATTATTGCACTTGATGGTGTCTTAAATATACATTCATGATATAAGGCATGATTATATTCTCTCAAAGTTTGTTTCCATTATCTTCTTATCCACTGCATTTTTTCTAATTAAACTTTTTATTGCATTTTCATTACCCAGACATAAAAATAATTTCAGATTATTATACCAAACATTCAATTACAATATAAGAATTCTTGAATTATGATATATTTAAAATACCTTTGCAGCTGTCTTTCCAACCTATAATTACTTAATCCCGTCTACAACTACAGGGCTGATTTTAACACATAAACCACAAATGATAATTGCTTTATTCTCCCAAATTTAATTTTCCTCCATATTCCATGCAATTAAATCAAAAGGAAGAGATGCTACTTATACTTTCAATTTTAGTTACCAAATTGGAACTTTCCATATTACATATTAGTGGGCCATCAATGCAGCAGGTCACTAAAAAGAGATTGGTCAATATTTTAACAGAACAAAAGTTGCATGATTTAATTACTATAGTAATAAAATTTGAATATGTGAAGTAACTTGTTTTTGTGGGAGCTGCCATTCTTGGATACTAATCATCTGGGACTGTGGAAAGTTTCCCAGCTTGCTGTGTTTAGGAGTTCTGGACTTTTAACCATCTTAGTTGAGCCATAGTTTTTAAAAAAATTGAGAAATGTATCATAATACAGAAAAGCAGCTCATATATACATAGAACTTAAAGAAGATTGTAAAACAAACCTCCATGTGCACCTTCCAGATTAAGAATTATATTACAAGTACTTTAGAAATCTCTTTGCTTTTCCATAATCATGTGCTTCTTCCAATGTCAAGAAAACCATTTCCTTGCATGATATGCTGCCCATTCCCTCCTTTTTCTTTAAAAATTTATCATCTGTGTTTACAGGCCTGAATGATATGTGTTTCACTTTTTTAAAAAATGAGTAGCCAGCACACCCTAGCTATATAAAGGAAAGGCAATACTTATATTGTTAGATGAAGGCTTCCAGAAAAACAGTTTCTAATAATTTGGTTTAGGTCTCTTTAAAGATATAAGAGACTCTGTGTAATGAGCAAGGTTATGTGTGAATCTTGCGTTGAGGCATGGGCAGAGTTTACCAGGGTTATGGCTTTTAGTGCTGGACCAAGTACTGGTATTCTATTAATATATGGTGTCTACGTTTGCCCGCTGAGTTTATTCTGTCCTTTATACCTCTACCTCTCAGATGTACATTATAGCGAAACACTTCTGGAACGGTATGAAGGAGAATGTGTGTTCACAGCTAATCCAGGTAGGAAGGCATAGAGACAAGAACAATAAATTCGTCAGTACAGGATTAACACAGATTCAGAAGAGATATGGAGCTGGACCAGTTTCAGCTAGACATTTCACTATCAGATTCTGATGGCAGTATCGTACCAATGAAACTCTTAGTAAATGGCAGCCCTCAGTATGTCTGTTTCTTGAGTCACACTGCTACAACCTCTCCAATTTTGGATCTTCCCTTTATCTTCCTCCAAGTCCTAATGCTTTGCCTAACTCTTGTGTTCTGTCTCTTGTATCTGTATTTCATATCTCTCTATTTTAAATTTATTTTTTGTTTTGGACGAGTGTATTCTGTTGCTAGTGAAAGAATTGTTAGACAGATTGTCAATATTAGAGAACACTGTATTCTATTCTGATACTCAAGTGACAGTTTGGCTGGGAGTAAAAATCTGAATTGGAAATAATTTTCCTTTGCAATTCTGAAGGCATAGTTCCACTGATTGTTGTTTCTAGTACTTCTGTTAAGATGTCTGAAGCCATGCTGATTTATGTTTTATTCTTTTTGGGAGCTTTCAGAATATTCTCTTTGTCTGCTGTGTTCTGAAATTTTATTCCTTGGTGTTGGTCTAATTTCATTTATTTTCCTGGGCACCCAGCTCTTTCAGTCTGTCAACTTATTTTTAGAAATGTTCTCTAATTATTTCAATGACTTTTAATTTCTCTTTATTCTCGTATTCTCTATTTTTTCTTTCAGGAACTGTATAATTTTGGATATTGAACTGTTCTACTTTTTTAAAATTTTTATTCCCCTATCTTTGCCTTGTTCTTCTAAGTCTGAAAATTTTTTTCTTTTTTTCTTTTCAATGTTGTTGTCTAGACTTCTATGTGGTTTTAAGACTCTGTTAATACGTATTTAATTTCCAGTTGTTGTTTTTAGTTTTCCATTTCTTTTTACATAACGTTTCTTCTTGCTTCAGTCATATATCTTGTGTTTCTGAATATTAATCTTCATTTGTTTTGAACTTTTTTTTTCTTAGCAGATGAAGAGGCTGATTGATTTGGAGTTTTCCTGGACAGTGATATACATGAGCTTTTTTTAAAAAAGAAACATGATGTTATTAGGCTTAGCTTTTTTCTTTTGAAGTAATAAAATACCTCAGAAATGTATCGTCTGGCTTTCTTCTAGAAGGGTCTAGGACTGGCTGGCACAGCCATAGAAGTCAACTAGAGGAAGAAGGTTGAGAGTGTTTGCAATCAGCATTCAGTGTTCATAAGGTCACTTAAGCCCGTTTCCAGGATCACATCCAAGCTCTTAACTGTGCATGTTGTCATGCATTCCAGAGAGAGTCCTACCTGAGTGAAGAAGGAAGGGGTATGGAGTGGAGGTAAAGAATGCAGTAGGAGTGACGTTCTAGGAATCTGCCTCTTCACATTCAGTCATCATTTTAGTTCCTCTAGTTCCAGAGGGCCCTGTGGTGAAAATTAGGTTGGTTCTCAGTTTACCCCCACTACTGGCTTAGGGAATTAAAATGTTTTCTTTGGTGTTATGCAAGTCAGTTTTAACTGTATCTACTTTACAACTTCCAAAATTAACAAGTTTATTTTTTTCTTAAAATCATATTTGGAAGTAATTTTAAAGGGTTTACAAAAAGTAAAGAAATCAGATGGTTGTACCATCTACAAAATTAATCTCTTTGAAACGTTTAACAAAATAACATTTTTATTTTCATCCAGTGGACTTTTCTTGAATATAAATTACAAGAAAACAAACAATCCAATTAAAAATAGGAGAAAGACTTGAATAAACATTTCTCCAAAGAAAACATACAAATAACTACTAAAAACATGGAAAAAACATGGCTCAACATCATTAGTTACTAGGAAAGTGCAAATTAAAACCACAGTGAGATCCACTTTACACTCACTATTTTTATAATAGAATGGGTATTATTAAAAAACAGAAAATAAGAAGTGTTGATAAGGATGTGGAGAAATTGGAACTCTCATATATTACCAAAGGGAATGTAAGATGGTTCAGCTGCTACAGAAAACGGTTTGGTAATTTCTCAGAAAATCAAACATGAGTTATCTCTATACTCAAGGGAATTGAAAACAAATACTCAAACATGTACATGCATACACATGTGCATAACAGCACGATTGACAATAACCAAGATATAGAATTGACTAAATATCCATCAATGTATAAATGGGCAAAGATGTGATATGCATATGTATGTGTGTGTGTGTGTGTGTGTGTGTGTGTGTGTGTATGGAATATTGTTCAGTCATAAAAAGGAGTGAAGTACTGATATATATTACAATGTAGTGTTATGTTAAATGAGAGAAGACAGATCGTCTTCTGTTGTATGTTCTATAATATTCCAGAATTAGGATTCTAGAATATATGACAAAAGGTCATATATTCTAAAATTCCATTTATATGAAGCACCTAGAATAGATGACTCATAGGGAAGGGACACCAATTAATGGTTTCCAGGGGCTGCAGGGCAGAGAGACAAATTGCTCAATAGGTGAGACAATTTACTTTGGACTGACAGAAATGCTCTGGAACTCGAGCTAGTTGCACAACATTGTAAATGTATAAAATGCCACTGAATTTTTTATTTAAGATGGTTAATTTGTGTTTTGTGAATTTGTCCTCAAGAAATTATTAAAAATAATGCATTATATTTTTGATAGTTAGAGATGGGAACTACCCACGGAGCCTATTACTTTTCTGATTACAGTTCACAGATACTGTGCCCTTTCCTTGATATCCTTGTAGTCCGTGTAGTTCCTGAGACAATTCCAATGGAAATAGATGGGCTTTCGACAACCTTGAGACTTCAGATGATTTTTACAAAGAAATTGAATCCTATAGTTGAGTTTCTTGGATATTTAGGTTGAGTCCTTGGCAGAAAAGTGCTTTTAAGTTGAATATCTTTTATTCTGTTGGCTTGGTCCAGTTTTCGGAACACTGTCCTGGTTTTCTGCTTAGTACTTCAATTAGTACTGAAACCAGAGCCTGCATGATATGCAAATCAATTAAGTGGGAACTGAATACCCTTGCTAACTCTTTGGTGCCTAACTTATGTGATACTGGGGGAGCTTGATCTGTTGTCCATGTGCCCAGGACTGGTGGGGTGCAGCTGTGAAGGTACTGATGACCTGGACAGAGAATGCTGCTGCCAAATGAGGAGATTACCTCTGGATAAGACATTGCTATACTTAGATTGTGCCCAATGCCTTTAGAACGTTCAGTTTGACAGTTAGTTTTTCTCTCCAAGACATGCATGTGCTAGTCCAAGGGCCACCTTGGCTGAGCTTCCAACTTTTTCCCGCCATAGTATATTGCTGAGGTTTCAGTATGCTTCAAAGCTGTGTCTTCCTTTGGAAGGCTGAGGTGGGTGGATCATCTGAGGTCAGGAGTTCGAGACCAGCCTGGCTAATATGGCGAAACCCCATTTCTACTAAAAATACAAAAAATTAGCCAGGCGTGGTAGTGGGCGCCTGTAGTCTCAGCTAGCTACTCGGGAGGCTGAGGCAGGTGAATCGCTTGAACCCAGGAGGTGGAGATTTCAGTGAGCCAAGATTGCGTCATTGCACTCCAGCTTGGGCAACAAGAATGAAATTCCATAAAACAAAACAAAACAAAACAAAACAAAAACCTGTGCCTTCTGGAATTATGCAATTGAGTAAAACTGAACAAGAGAATGAAAATGCCAATAGTATTGGTGATGGTTTTAGTAACTATACAAGTATATTTTTTTCTTATTTTTGTTTATACTTTTTATTCACAAATATTTAACTTCTTCTTGACATATAATTATTTTATGACAAGTAAATGTCCAGAAAATAACATTGTAATGATGTAAACTCTGAACATAAATATTTAAATAACTATTTTTTATAATTTTATTTATTCATGCACTTATTCATTCTGCCTTATCTTTAAAATGATTTGCAATTGTGAACCAAAGTGTTACAATAAGTATGACCTTTGGAGGTTTAATTTGCAATGTGTACCACTGTAGAATTAGAAAGCAGCTTCAATTCTATCTACTTCATCCACCACCTATGTTGAGGATTCTGTTTAGAAGAGCCCAGCAATTCTGATGTTCAAGTGCTTCTAGTAATAAATAAACTAACTTCTGCAGATGACAGCCCACTAATTTTTTAAACACTACTGCTTGCTTGGAAGTTCTACCTATTAATAAACTAGTGTTGACTATATTTTGTTCTAGTATTATTTTCTGGAACCACTCTGATTAATTCATTATAAACATGACAACTGTTCAGATTTTGGAAACATCTATCACATATTTTCCAAATTTTCTTTCATTCAGGTTGAACCTATCCTCTTAGTTATTGTATAATAAAATTTCCTAAAATACTAAATATTTGTGAAAATTGCTGTTGAAGATGCTGGTTTTTTTCTATTCAGTTTTCACTCAGCATTTTTTCTAGCCCTATCAAGTTTGCAGCAACCAAAATGATTGGAACACACTTCATATATGTCCATTGAGAAAAATAACCAAAAAGATGGAAAGTCAGGGACACATGCAAAGCTCTGAGATCTTACTGTTTGCCACTGATTTTTGACTTACCATGTTGGGTACAGTTAGTCAATAATCAGTGAACTATCTTAATTTTATTTTCATCTTTGTAATAGATTTAAAACCTTATTCTGCTGCTTTTTTTTTTTTTATTTTTTAAGAACCTCTCCTTGAGTAAAATCCAACACAGAACTCTACTAAAAAGACTAAGCACAGAATTACTCCTGGAGAAGCAGAGGCAGGACCATGGTTCTTTTCTCTGGAATTGTTCTCTATCTCCCGAAATGGTAAAGGAAATTACAAACTTTTAAAACTCCAAATAAGGCTGCTTCAAGAAGATATAGCCTATTTTCTCCCTCTAATCAAAAATTAGACGGTATATAAATGAGTAGGACTTTAGAACAACCTCCTAATTTTACATATGAAAAAGCTGACATGTGGATAGGCAAATTATTTCTCTGAGATATTATGTTTTCATAATAAATTACAAAGAGTAACCATCAATAAGAAACTCACAAGCAAACAAAATGACTGAGCTGGCACGATTTCCAAAAACATAGAAGAAAAATAAAATGAAAAAATTTGAAGACAAAAGGAAAAATAATCGCACTTATAGAAACAATAAATTGTGGTAGAATTAGTAAAATATATTAATAATATACATTTGATGGTAAATCAACTAAATTCTCCAGTGGAGAGACAAAGATTAAAAGCATATAGGAACATGGAACAAATACAAGTAAATAATTCATAAGATACAACTAAAAGAAAAATGAGACACTTGGAACAATAAGTAGTTTTTTCATGAAAAGCATATCTTGGGTAAAATGATGTAATTATTAAATTAAAAAAAGAATACCTTTCCAGTAACAAAATAATTGAGAATTTGTATGGTTCTAACAAATGTCTAATAACATAGTATCAATGTACATGAAATGAAAATGGAGAGAATTAAAAGGATAATCTGAAAACCAGAGTCACAGTAAAATATTCTTATAGATCTTTCTCATAAACTGATAGATCCAGCAGAGCAAAAATAAGCTACAAATTCATAGAAAAAGGCAAACAAATGTATCACCTAACACACATGTAGACATTTTTTTTCAGGAAAATAAAAACCATTTCAAAAGCCGAAGCATTTGCTACAACACAAAGAAAGGAATTTTTTTATACTACCAATAATTTATCATATTATACTGTCTCTACCAGTAGAACCGTGCAACTAGGTATCGATAACAAAAGTATGGCATATTTTCCTAAAAAACAACAAATGTTTTTCTAAACAAAATCCAATATACTTATAAATTATTTATGTCATTAGAGAAATCCTAACATTTACAAAATGTTGGAATGGAATGACAATAAAAACACTACATGCCAAAGCTTGTAAGATGAAACTATACTATTCTTAGAGTGTGATGTGTAACTTTAATTGCACTTAATAGGAAACAGTAAGAAAAAAAAAAACAATGAGCTAAGTGTTCAACTCTGAAAGATTGGAAAAAAATCCCCAGTGACCCAAATTCAGTAGAAATAAAGTAAGAGTAGAAATAAATTAAATAAAACACAATGAAAAAATCATAAAAATAAAAATAAAGTAGTGCCTTTGAAAATATTAATAAATATAAAAGAAAGCACTTCCTTAAGCATAAAGAGAATAACCATAAATAAAGTTTGAATACTGAAAAAGGAAGATGTAATCACAGATACAACAAACACTGGGACAAGGAGAATGTTAGAAAAAAAATTATGTTATATTTAAAGCTAGTTTCTTGAAAAGTAAGAATTTATCGGGAAGAAAGATAAAGGTCTGAATAGCTGCTAAAGAATTTGAATCACTGGTCAAAAATCTATCTACTTCAAAGCACTAATTTCAAAGTTGCTCCAAGCTAGTTCTAGCAATCTTCAGTATGTATTTAACTCTTATGTTATAGAACTTCTTTCACATATGTAAAAGGGAAGAAATAGTACTTGAAGGGAAATACGATGGAACAAAACTATTACACGTTAAATGTGGATATACATTACAAATAAAAGTTAGAAAACAGAATCTAACAATTTATGAAAAAAAATGCACTACAACCAAAAACGATTTAACCCAGGAATGCAAGTAATCTCCAATATTGGAAAGCTTACAGGAACTTAATATTAATAGATGACAGTAGAAAAACAATATGATATTATCCATATTGTAGAAAAATATTACACTTCAATGTACCTTCTTGATTTGAAAGGAAAAAAGCAAAGCAACCTACAAATAAATGGGAATATCTTTAACCTAATAAAGCACACATTCTGGAAACCTATAACAAACTACTGACTAGTGAAATATTTGAAATATTTCCTTTAAATTTGGGGACCAAACTAAGAAGCCCATTCTCACCATTTTCTCCGTTTATTCTTAAGACTTTGCATGTTTCTTTTTTATCAGTTTGAGCTTGCTTGATGGATGTTATCCCTTCCTCTGTATCTCTGAAGATTAAAAAAAAACACACTTATTTTAAAGCTTTTTTAAGATATGGATATTATCTCTAGTTCCTTACATTTGAGTTCCTTTTTTTCCTTGGATCTGTCCACTTATATTCTTGATGCTAGAATTTGCCATGTGTTTACTAATGATTCTTTGTGAGCTCACTTTCCATGGGAATTATTTACCATTGGACACAGTTTGTATAACCTTGTTTTGGGATTGGTTTCACGGTTGTCTCTGTCTAGTCCATGCAAAATTCACAGATCTCATACTAGATTTTAATGTTGTTTTAACAAGTCATTATATTACAACAAAATGAATCTGATAGATTGAATAAAATGAATCTAAGCCCTATTTACTGTAAAGATGCAGATTTCTGGTTTTGAAGTGGTTATGGGCACCATTCTATTCACGGCCAGTGGCAAGACCTTTGATCTAGGAAGCTCAATTGGAAATATTCTGGAATTTCTGTTTGTAAATAACAAACAAAAAACAACAGCAAAAAAAAAAAAAAAAAAAATACCCAAAACAGAAAACAAAAAACAGTGGGTTGCTAGATTCGGGACTTACAGAGTTTAATTCCTGTTCTTTCTCCCATGTTGAACCTATGGCTTTTGTTCAAAAACCTTCAGCCCTAGGGTCTTAGCCCCACTATGGGTCACAAAAGTTGAGCTGTTCCTATTTATGGACTTAACCTTTTTTTTTCTAAATTTCTGACTTCTGGAAATTTATTTTCTTGCTTTCAAATGCAATTGTTTGTTTTAAAGTTGTATGTACACATATATTCATTTGTTCATATTAATATAAATTTATAAATCTTTATTGTATATTTCCAAGTGTTTGGAATGGGGGAAGGGTTTCCATAGGTGCTTGGTTTTCCACTTTGTCTAGGAACTGATGACATGACTTTTTCACATTACACATCTTGTTTGAGGAAGAACTCAGATTAGAATCCTGTTCCCTTAACTCAACTTTTATTATAATCAATTGCCTTGTGGCTTGGAAAGACATTGACTACAGTTTTGCAAAACTGAGGTTCAAGAAGGTTATGGCTGTCCTATGTGACTACATGGATCAACTTGAAGGACCTTATGTTCCATAAAATCAGCCGGGCATAGAAAGACAAGTACTGTGGCATCTCACTTATATGTGAAGTCTAAAAAAGATGAACTCATAAAAGCAGAAAGTAGAATGGTAGTTACTAGGGGCTGGGGGAGGGGGGATGGGGAAATATTGGTCAAAGTGTATAAAGTTTCAATTAGAGAGGAAGAATAAGTTCGAGATCTATTGTAGAGAATGGTGACTACAGGTAATAATCATATACTATAGGCTTTAAATTTGTTAAGAGAGTAGGTTTTAAATGTTCTCAGCATAAAAAATGATACGTATGTGAGGTGATAGATGTGTTAATTAGCTTCAGTTAATTTCACAATGTATACATATATCAAAACATTACATTGTGCATCATAAGAGTATACAATTTTATCACAGCCATGCCTTAATAAAGCTGGGGAAAATGTATACGCCATTTTTTTTTCAATTTTAAACCACAAAATATTTTGGCTTTTTTTTTTTGATAAACCATGCTAGTAATGTCATCTAAGAATGAAATTTGTGTAATTTGCTAGTGAATTTATGCATGTTCTTAATGGTCGCAGTTTGGGACTGAGCTGTAGGTTTTTAGTTATCCCTTGAGAACTTTCAGATGAGCTTGGATTATGTCTACATCGGCAAGGCAGAGTTATCTAATAAATTTAGTACAAATTGTGGTTGTTGAATTGTCTAAATTGACTTTCTAGACTGTCCAGATGATCGCTCAAGCCTCTGAATTATTGACAGTTTAGATGTGAGTTTATGATAATAGCATATTTTATTGCCTATTTCTGAAAGATTAAAGTTCTGACTTTACTGCACAGATATGTATCAGATAATATCTTACTCAATGACCTTAGAGGCTAGTTCTGACCAACCTGAATTGATCACAAGTTTCAAGGAATAAAGAAATGGTTAGGAAAAGGGAATATTTTTTATTGTCTCCTGAAATAGTGCAGAAATATTTATGAACCCAGTTTGCTCATGGATGATTTCCAAAACATCCATAAATTGCAAATCAACCTGTTTTGTGCCATGAACTATTGAGAAACTTCTAACATGTACACTACATTGTCAATTAAAAATATACTTTCTTACGTAGAGTGTGTTGTCCTTAGCCAACAGTCATTGTTCCTAGGTCCAATAATGCTTTCTTTACACCAGATTTCAAAAATCTGGGAGGAACCGGATACTCAAAACAGTGGAAACAACATGTGTTTTATTCATATTTCTAATATTTCGATATACATAACAGCCTTTGGACTTGTGTAGATATGGCCAATGTAATTTTAACAAGGGCAGAAATACACAAGCCCTTTCCTTCTCTTCCATTGTTATATAAAATAAACCCATCCTTGTGCTTTAGGCTTCGGGATAACCAATTAGCATTATTAACCATGTCAATCACTTTCTGCCAAAATTTAATACTAAAAGCTGCTGCAAAAGTACTCCCAAGCCATCTTTCTTAACATACTGCTAAAGGATAACTCCTAAATGCTCTGAGGTTTTGATTTCAAAACGCATTCCAAAACAAAATCTGTTTTGATCTGCAGTTAAGCAATGGATGAGCCAGCCTCCACCTACGGTTCATCACCTGCAGTTGGAAGCCAGCTCTCCAGAATACTTTACACAGAGGCTCCAGGAGAAAACCTGCTTCTTCCTGCAGGTAGACCAGCCTGCAGAATGTCGGGAGAGGAGAAGGTAATCGCCCTCCCAGCCCTCCTCCAGAAGCCAGAACCACCCAGAGAGTGGCAATACACCTCTGACGAGCAGCTTTATTTTCAATCCTAAGATTTCCAAAAGATGTTTCACTGAAAATATTTCACAGCATGTAGTTGAATGCAAGAATTATTAAGACAGTTTCTTCTTAGATCGATTTTTTTTTGGTTTGAGAAGGAATCTCTCTCTGTTGCCCAGGGGTGGCTTGATCTCAGCTCACTGCAACCTCCTGCAAACTCCACCTCCTGGGTTCAAGTGATTCTCTTGCCTCAGCCTCCCGAATAGCTAGTATTACAGGTGCACACCACCACACCCAGCTAATTTGTGCATTTTTAATTTGTTTATTTCTTTTTTTTTTTTTTTTTTTTTTTTTAGTAGAGATGGGGTTTCATCATGTTGGCCAGGCTGGTCTCAAACTCTTGACCTCAGGTGACCTGCCTGCCTCAGCCTCCCAAAGTGCTGGGATTATAGGTGTGAGCCACCCAGGCCTTAGACTGGTTTCTAATATTCAGGATTGGTTGAACGCAGGGTGAAGGAAAGAATGTAAATTAACATGCATTTCTTTTATTCCCAAACACCATAAGAAATTGATTTTGCTAATTTCAGCTGTGATTGAATAATGATTCTACTCGTTTTCTAAGAAGCTAAAATAGGTAGTCTTCCCAGAAGATTTTTCTGTATTCATTTTATTTTGAGAAGTACATATTTCTATTTTGGTTAATTTCTTATGGAATATCCAAAAATTATACATTAGAATTTCTTGCACAATTCAAAAGGATTTCTGTCTATTTACCACACAGCTCCACCAGAGGCTAATTTGTTTCCCTTAAGTCTTATGGTTTTCAGTAGAATCAGGGCACTTCGTATTATTTCCTACTTTGAACATGTTTGCCATTTCATTGGCCTGCTTGCTATCCACTCTGTTCTCTTATTTGGAGAGACCAGCACCAAACTGGTTTGGTTTGGGAATATTATCATTTGTTAATAACGTGCTTAAGATTTTCTCACATGATTTAAGAAGGTAATTATATCATCTTAGGGTAATAAAGATGTACAATACACATTAAGTCAAGTTTTATTCAGGCCTTTAGCAGCCTTGAATTCCTTCCAGGTCTTTTTAGGGGAAATTTTCACCCGCAGGGGCTTGGGAATTTGGCATGGAACACCCATTAAGTGTGAGGAGGGCTTGATTGCCAGCACACAGCAATGAGATCTTGCCCTTCAAAAATTCTCTTTGATTTTACTTCAATAGACTGAAAAAGAAAATTTGTGCTTTGTGTTTTTGTCTTTAAATTATGACAGGACAAGACATAGACCATCCATGTCCCATAAATACTTGGTATTATTTTGTCTGTATACCACAATGCTGGGATCATTTACAACTTGTGTTGCAATATAGCAAAACCCACTGGTGTGTAAAGACATATTATTAATTAAACACAAATGTAACAGATGTTTCATTTTAGTAACTTATTATGGGTCCTCCTGGGTCCTCAGTGCCTCTTGTCTCCTGTGCAGGTAGTGTTAATTTCCCTTCTCAGGGCTCATGGAGATGCAGCCAATAGGGTGAAGGAGCACATTGAGGACGCTCCTGGTTTTCTACTATACATGCAAAAGTTCATTGTAAGCAGGAATGTTATTCTGTCAGCTTCAGTCTTAGCATTTTCGCAACAAATGCTTGTCTTCCGAAATCATATTTCTAATATGGAATATTCACATCTAATTTGTAAAAATAATGTTAAAATGGCTGTTGGAAATGTTAATAATAGTAATAAAATCTGCAAGGCACTTTGGCCAAAGGAGGTCAGGGGAGAGGTACTCTTGTGCTGAGTCCAGAAATACCCTACATCCCTACCTAAGAATTTGTTCCTAGTGTTTTAATTTATCTGCTTGAGGCCGGGTGTGGTGGCTTGCACCTGTAATCCCAGCACTTTGGGAGGCTGAAGCAGGCGAATCACCTTAGTTCAGGAGTTCAAGACCAGCCTGGCCAACATGGTGAAAGCTCGCCTCTACTAAAAATGCAAAAATTAGCCAGGCTTGGTGGCAAGTGCCTGTAATGCCAGCAGCTTGGGAGGCTGAGGCAGGAGAATCACTAGAATCTGGGAAGTGGAGGTTGCAGTGAGCCGAGATCGCGCCATTGCACTCCAGCCTGGGTGATGAGGAAAACTGCATCTCAAAAATAAATAAATAAATAAATAAATAAATAAATAAATAATTTATCCGCTTGAAATATTAAATAAAGCTAATTAATTCCAGGGTTGGAGAATGATATTACGTACAACTGAAGCAGTGGGACTTGGAGTATGAACAATATATTTTTAAAAAATTACAAAGCATAATAGTCATGATTCAAGAGTTTGCCAAAATTTGTACATATATCTGGAAATGTAAGGACTAGAAGGTAAAAGCCTTAAAAAGAAAAAAAGAAGATGAGCTAGTCAGAGTCTTCTCTCTTCCCTCCCTTGATAGCCTTTTCTTTCTTTCCCTTTTTTTTTTTTTTTAAGAGGGAGTCTTACTCTGTCACCCAGGCTAGAGTACAGAGGCGCTGTCTTCGCTCACTACAACCTCTGCCTACCAGATTCAAGTGACCCTCTCATCTCAGCCTTCTGAGTAGCTGGGATTACAGACACATGCCATTATGACGGGCTAATTTTTGTATTTTTTGTAGAGACAGGGTTTCATCATGTTGACCAGGCTCATCTGAGCCACACCATGCCCGGCCTTGATAGCCTTTTCTATCAAGTTTTGGGATTTGCCTTTTTTCTTATAAAAAAAATAAAACTTCCAGTTGAGGGCTCAAAAAAGTGAATTCGAATAGTAATATTTAAAATTTATATCTATATGAGGAAATATAAAGGCTGTTGAAAGATTCTGTATTGCAAATATTTCTGCTATATTGTTGGTGCTTGAAATTATACCATAAAATATACCTCTTTTGACTAAAAGGACTTGTTTTAAGACCAAATGTAAATATGCCTGCTATAGAAAAAATATCTTCTATGCAACGGCAATTTTTATTGTAAAGAAATGTATCCATCCCTCCTTCTATATCTTGACAATGTGATAAATATATACATATACTTTTAAAGTAACTGTGTATGTGTTTATGTATATATGTGTATATACGTACATATACATCTAATGTGTACATATGTGTATATACATCTAGTATGTATACATATATACACATGAATACATATATACATGTATATACACATATGTATATACGTGTATATGTGTGTTAATTTGTTCTGTTTTCTTCCAGCTTTGGAGAATGAAGTTCAATATATGAATTATCCATAGAGACCAGTAGGCCTATTGCAAATCCCTGTGGTGGAGTGCTAGGAGCCAGAGGTGCTGAATTCTCCTGCAGTTCTATAAATGAACTAAGCCACACTTACTGACCCTGTTACTGAAAACCAGTTGCCTAAACATTTTGTGTCTGTTTCCTTATTTGTAAAGTGAGAAATGTGTTTACTGAACAGGGTCATTGTAAGAGACAAAGATGATTGTGAAAGAGCCTTGTAAAGGGTACATCTGAACCCCAAATTATCAATAAGTGTTCATTGGCTGTGCCTCACAAGAGCTCAGAGATCACTGTGTCTAGTTCAATGCACTTAAATTACGACATGGAAATGGAGGCACCAAGAGGTGAGTATCTTATCCAGAGTCACGCAGCTCTACAGAGATATGGAAGCAATATCAAAATTCAATCATGTCATATTTCATTTCCATAAAAATAAACTAAAAAAAAACTTGGAAGATGAGAACTTTGGATAATTTGAGTCTGAAGTACTTCATACTACTTTAAGTTACCTCCTATTGGGGGTGTTATAAATGGGTAAGCAGAGAATATCATGGAAAGACATGGAGCTTAGTATAGGCAAATGTTGAGTTACTCAGTGTAATGTGTGAAAAAGGAATTTCATAAGTTTCGGTCAGGGAAGAAGGCAGGGTTAAGATTTCTGCTTGAGAGCTTGGGAGCCTTGGGGAGACTTTAAACAGGGAGCAACACAGCACATTAGATTCCTTTGGTTACACTAAGGACAATGGTTTTGAAGGGGACCAGGATGAAGAAAAGGAAGGTAGAAAGACCATTCCTCAAAGATGAGGAATCCATTGCTGTAATCTATGCGAGAGGTTATACAGACCTGCGTGGCATCATTCATTGTCTGAATGGAGAAGATGAGATGAACTATTTAGAAAGTAAACATTTAGAAAGTAAACATTAGCATTAATGGGACTAATTTGATGTAGGTGATAAGGGTATAGGACACCATGAAGATTTTCAGATTTCTAGATGGGAGGGGGATTTATAGAAGTGTATTAAGGTGGAATATGGGAGGAAAAAGAGACTTAGAAAGACAGGTGTGAAGTTTCGAAATGAAGTTTGTGATATTCTGGTACAATACCCAAGTGAAACTGCTTGCCACTTGGCAGTTGCATATGAGTCTGGAACAGAGCAAGAAGTCTCAAACGGAAAGAAAGATTTGGAAATCACTAATATATCCAGGGGTTGTTGAAACCGGGAGAGTGGGTGGGAATGCCCTTTGAGAATATAGGATGATGGACTCTGAAAGCACTGGTGCTTGTTAGACTCTTGTTCTTCTTCAAGTAAGTTGTGGGAGACACTGCAAGGAGAGGTTTGTGGGACAAACTGGCACAGCCTTTTAAGGGGATTTGTTACACTCACAAAAGAAGCCCAATGTGAGGGATACTGTTTTTTTTAAAAAATGAAGGGTTGGGAACCTGATCCCAGGTTTAATAAATCTGGGAAAGTGGCCAAGGTCCCTGAATTTTAAAGACTTTAAAGAGTCTCTGAGAATGTGTTCCCAGGTCACTGAATTTTAAAGAAGCCCTCCAGGTGAGAACCAATGCTCTGAGAGTTGCAAATCAGGGTTTTGTTTGTCAGTGCAACACCTTAGCTGGCTCTAGGTACAGAGCCTTCAGATGTGGGTATAAGGGGAGATTTTCAAAAAGTTCCACATACTGAGTGATCCTTTTCTAAAACTGAGAGGCCTCCCAGACTCTCATCACAAGCCAGAAAAGTAGCCGTTGCTATTTGTTTTCCATCAAATGCTGAGAGCTGCCACCCTCATTCTTAGCTCATTTGAAGCAACAGGGATTTCCTCTTGAGAGCAGGAGACAGAATTCATTACGACAAAGCATGGTTTTAGAGTAAAGTGTGAAGTGTGCAGCCATGCCTATAAAAGGGATAAAGAGCCAGGACACCATGATTTTGCTGTGGGGTCAGCATTGCTTACTTGCTTAGTGATCTGGGTCAATCACTGAATCTCTCTGAGCCTCAATTTCCTCGTCTGTAGAAGGGGAAAATAGTACTTATCTCATTATTTTGTGGTGAAGACTAAATGAGATCAGATGGAGGTGCTTATCCTCTGGAAAGCGCCTAATAATAAGATTAGCTACAATTAATACGTGTGTTAAGAAATGTGGGACCCAGAGGCTCTGAATCTCCCGGTGAGTAGTTTGAGGAGATGGCCGAAGGCTCTGAAATCCTTTCAGGTCCACGGATTCCCAGGGGAGGGTATGATCCGGGCAAAGATGATTACATTATTTTCTTTCTTATACTTATTTTCCTAGAAGATATTTCTCAAGGAAGATGAGAGCCTTTGTAATTTTCAACCCTTAAAAATCAATTATTCCTGAGTTATTTTTGCATTTATGAAAAGTGCCAAATTAATTTCGACTGAATTTTCTTTTCTGTGATCAACGAGGAGGTCAGCTGGTAGAAACGACGAGATTCTAACAACACCGGGTATTGCCCCTCGGAGTTTTAATTGCCTTAATTCTCTGTAATTCATTTCTGAGAACTAGCATCTTTTCATACAGTCTTAAAAATCTCAGCTTCTTAATATATGCATGAATGGCAATACGCTAATATGCAATTCAAGTGGCAGGGTTTACATGTTATAATTCTGCATGGAAAAAAGGCTTGAAATCCGGAAGCCCTCGTCCCAAATGTTCTTCATTCCCACAACACACAAAGAGACAAAACCTCAGAACAGAGGTGGAATCATGATATCCTTCTCTCATTCATTATTTACAATATATCTGCCTCAGTACCTAGATTTTCTTGCACACCTTAGGAAGTCATGGGGAGATAGATTTGAACTAGAGTCTAGAGGTAAATGATGCCATATTCCATTACCTGAGTCACTATCTCCCCAACACCTTCCCCTCCCTCCTTTTTTTCCCCCCAAAAGAGTACATCTTTGGAAATTGAGAATATTCAGTGAACAGGACTCATAAATCAAATCATTATCATTAATAATCAAAGTGAGACATTGTGAGAAATAGCAAATTAATCACAACTGGCAGGTGAAGCTACTTCCAGCCTCTGCTTTCTGCATACTAAAGGGAGCAAAATTTTCCCCAGTGGGTTTTTATTTTTCTTAAGTTTATTTTCTTAGTGAACACTGCACTCTTTGGTTGACTGGGAATTACGTCCAAACCCAGGTTTCCCTACTACTAATATGACTAATTCTGTTTAATAAAATTCGATTTTCAGAACCATTTTTGTTCCATAAATAAGATATATTATGATTTGGTGTACTTTATTAGTATACCATTGCATATTTGAAATTGAAGACATTTTTCTAGAGGAGGAAAATAACTAATGGTATCAAAAATTTGGATTAGATGTAATTATTTATTTTCCATGTCTTAGGTCATACTTATGTGACAGCCTGTCAGTTTAAATGCCTTTTTGGTAAAAATGGGAGACAAGCCTAAATATAATATTTTCTACTGTTATGATAGTTTTCAAAGCATGATTAATAATAATTCATGAATTTTGAGAACATCTTATTTCTCCAGAAAAGAAATAAATACTTCTTTTCCATCATGTTTACCTTCTCAGCTTCCCTGTGAAGTAAGAACTACTTTCTTTAATCGAGAGAAAGTGAGTCAAAAACAGTTAAATTTTTAACCATTTCACACAGCAATTCTGGGTTTAAATTTAAAATAGACTCGAATTTCCTGACCCAGCATTAGACAATGTTGTCAAAATTTTCACTTCTTAGTGACTTTTGAAATGAAATGCAAATTTTTAAAAACAGAGGAAAATAAGTACTAATATCTGGACTGTATTTTTATTTCTATAATGTATTAAATATGCTAAGTGATTAAAAATACATGAGATATTTCAGAAGGTACAGAAATGTTTCGAACTCCATATTTAAAGGAAAGGCAAACAAAATGTGGGGGATTAGAAGGAAACAAAAATAAAATGCAAAGTGTATTTAATATTGAGAAACACAGTGTTTCAGTAAGGCCTATGTGCTTACAAGAGTCTGTGCTTTCGTTCAGCATAACTTCACTAAGAAATGGGAGAAGAAGGGACTGAGGCTGTCACTGTCCTTTACCCAGAATCATTTTTCCCTTCTCTGACTGTTACCAATTACCCAAAGCTCAATTCAATAATCCTCATCAGTACTCTAGGAGTTTAACTAGAAAGCAACATTAAGTTTTAATATTGGAGTTTTGTGAATGTAGGATTGTGAAAATCTTTCTAGAAGATTCCTGGATTATTCAGGAGTGTCAGGGTCTATTTCTTTCATATTACTTATATATGGGTTTTTCTTTCCTTTGAAAGCATCTCTGTTTGGTAAAAAGTAAAATTAAAGTGATCGTATGTTGCATATTGTATTGAAGATGGACGAGGAAAGTGGTTTAAAAATAGATAAATGCATTTTCTTTCTTTTAACATTACACATATTGGTTACTCTTTCCTGTTTATTTTCTAGACATTTTTTCAGTTTGTGTTTGCAAGATGATCTGTCATTCTCCTTGAATTTCTTTCTCTACTAATCTTCCGCAGGGACAGTTAGTCACCTGACGTGATGAGATTGTTCCTGGGTCTAAAGAGTTTTTCACTGGTGGACGCAGCCCTGCTCTTGAACACATGGATGTCCTTCAAGTCTGAAGGGATGAAATCGCATCTCCCTAATGAGGGAGACAATAGGTTTCTCAGAAAATGGGATAGTTTCTTTTCTTTTTTTCTTTTCTTTCTTTTTTTTCTTTTTCTTTTCTTTCTTTCTTTTTTTTTTTTTTAGATAGAGTCACCCTCTGTCACTCAGGCTGGAGTGCGTGGCACAATCTAGGCTCACTGCAGCCTCCGCCTCCCAGGTTCCAGCGATTCTCCTGCCTCAGCCTCCTGAGTAGCTGGGATTACAGGCACGCACACCATAGTTTTCTATTTGAATAACTTGTTATGTCGGTTATCTGTGAGAAAGTCATTTGCCCCTTTTGGGAGGGAATACATAACTATAATAATTCAATTCTGTACTTGAAGATATAAGAAAGCAAAGTGGCATAAAATTGCCCTTTTTGTTGTAATTTTTTTAAAAAATATTTGAGACAACGTATTTGAAGGCACGATGTTCCCCTTTCTTCTGAGTTCGGGATATTCCGTGAGTGATGAATAATACACTATGTTCCATAACGTCTCTGTGTTTAATCGTCCAGAGCACAACGTGTATACTCATTTGAACCTGGAGAATTGTTTATGTGATTGGAAACCCAAAGAAAACCACTTCCTGGCTGTTGATACAGGGGCCAAAAAGTTGTAATATCTAAGGATCACATAAATAGGTTTCTTGATTGTTGTATATTTATTTTTTATCATTCTTGACTTGTAAATAAGGAAATAAGTCATTAATAAATTACTAAATTAGGTTGCAAACCATGGGCAGGAAAGAAGTCAAACAGATTCCCTGACACAGTCAATCAGCTAAGTCTAATTTTCCTTCCCCATTTCTTTTTCTTTTTTTTCCTCTCCTGTTGCTTTTCTTCTTCTTCCCCTTTCAGGCATCTCCTTCGTTTTATTTTCTGTAACTCACACAGTGCTGCAGAATAATGTTAGGGCTTTGAGGTTTCTTCCTTGCGATTTAACTGCATAAATATAAAAAGTGCCTGAGCAATAATGCACGTTGGGTTATTCAATAACACAAGGAATGTAAAGCGATTTCATATCTCCTTGAATCAGGAACATTAATTAATCATATGATGAGAATGCAACGTTTTATTTACCAGGGCAAGAGGCTGCCAAGATCTTTCTGAGTTTAATAATTGCACACTGTGTGGAGGGAGGAAAAATTAATTTAGTTATTAAATTGGAGGGTGCTTTTTTTCTATCATGGTGATGCTGGAAAGTAGCCAGGCCATAATGTTAATGTTACGAGAGTTGAGATGTGGATGACTTTCACTAAAAGCTTTCTCCACCTTTACTAAAATAAAAATAGAAAAAAGAATAGTGTTGGGAATGGTGCACAAAATTTGTTTCTCGTGAGTGTAGATAATAAAACAAAGTTTCTCTCTTCCCCATCAAGAACAAATGGATTGCAATGGACTAGGTGCATGCAAAAATAGCCCCTTCCCAAGGTGCGACTGTTGCCTGGAGGAAGTGCCTTATGCCATAGGCCAAGTGAAGTAGTTCCATGGAAGCTGAGCAAGTCATGATCAAAGTGTAAGGTTGCAGGAGAATGAAGGTGTCAGCGAGGAGGCAGTGTGACAAAGGGAAACAGGGTAATTTGCCATAATTTTCTTGCCTCTTCATCTGTACACTTGTTAGTTTCCCTGGCACAAATGTTTTCCTTGTTGTTTTTCCTTCTCTACTCTCAGATTTCAAATTTCCATTTTCAAGTATTATCTCAGGTGCCTCCACTTCCTAGAGTCTTTCACTGGTTGCCTCAATTCAAAGAGATCTTGATTTTCATTTTTCCCACATCCTTCTCCTTCTCCCTCTTCCTCTTCCTGTGCTTCTTCTTCCATTAGCTGAACTCACTTTGACTTGCTGCACTTTCCCAAACACATAATATTGAACCATACAGGTTCCATACTCAAGTGTACATTGTCTTTTGTTTCCTGCTAATCTTCTTGAGGGTGGAGTTAGGTTGTTACCAATCTCTACAATCCTAAGTGTTAAATAGTGTCATTTGACATTTTGATTATTAACAGTTACTTCATTGCCTTTATTTGGAGGGGAAACAATATTGGCGTGGAGGTGTGGCTACCAGTTCCATCAATTTATTAACTATATGTATCCTTTATCAAGTCAATTAATGATCCTGGTCACCAGTGCTTTCATCTATAACGTGTATTATTGCAAAAGTCTTTATGTCTCTAATATTGTGTGGCCTAATATTGTATGCTTATTTTTACACAATCCATTTAAAGTACAATTCTTTTCCCAAGATATCTAGAAAACTTCATATTTTGTAGAAATAGAAGACTAGAGCTGGAATTTGAGGAAAAGGGAGAGTTATGTACTATTTGGCATAACATTTGTTATGTAAATTTTAAGTTTATATTTAGTGCTGGATATAATTTTTCTAGATTTTCTTTATATTTACTAATCACTGAATTAACCAAATTTGAGGTTACTGTTGAATGCGTGTTCGAAGGCATAGTGAATTAATAGATGTGCAATAAGTTATAAGATATGTACATGATAATATTCATGTAAACTATGTATGGAATCTAACTGGATTTACCTTAGGAAAGACAGTCTTCAGGGCATCATTGGAAATGATTTGCCAAAGCCTATACATCTTTAAAGTCATTTTGAGAGTCTAACGTTTAATCGTTGTCTGTTACATGTTAAACAATGTTATTTCAAATTTCAGCTCTTTTTTTTATTATACTTTAAGTTTTAGGGCACATGTGCACAACATGCAGGTTAGTTACGTATGTATACATGTGCCATGTTGGTGTGCTGCACCCAGGAACTCGTCATTTAACATTAGGTATATCTCCTAATGCTATTCCTCCCCCTCCCCCCACCCACAACAGGCCCTGGTGTGTGATGTTCCCCTTCCTCCGTCCATGTGTTCTCATTGTTCAATTCCCACCTATGAGTGAGAACATGCGGTGTGTGGTTTTTTTGTCCTTGTGATAGTTTGCTGAGAATGATGGTTTCCAGCTTCATCCATGTCCCTACAAAGGACATGAACTCATCGTTTTTTATGGCTGCATAGTATTCTATGGTGTATATGTGCCACCTTTTCTTAGTCCAGTCTATCATTGATGGATATTTGGCTAGGTTCCAAGTCTTTGCTATTGTGAATAGTGCCACAATAAACATACGTGTGCATGTGTCTTTATAGCAGCATGATTTATAATCCTTTGGGTATATAGCCAGTAATGGGATTGCTGGGTCAAATGGTATTTCTAGTTCTAGATCCCTGAGGAATCGCCACACTGACTTCCACAATGGTTGAACTAGTTTACAGTCCCACCAACAGTGTAAAAGTGTTCCTAATTCTCCACATCCTCTCCAGCACCTGTTGTTTCCTGACTTTTTAATGATCGCCATTCTAACGGGTGTGAGATGGTATCTCATTGTGGTTTTGATTTGCATTTCTCTGATGGCCAGTGATGATGAGCATTTTTTCATGTGTCTTTTGGCTGCATAAATGTCTTCTTTTGAGAAGTGTGTGTTCATATCCTTTGCCCACTTTTTGATGGGGTTGTTTGCTTTTTTCTTTTGAGAAGTGTCTGTTCATATCCTTCGCCCACTTTTTGATGGGGTTGTTTTTTTCTTGTTGTTTGATGGGGTTGTTTGTTTTCTTCTTGTTGTGTGTTTTATATTGTAAATTTGTTGGAGTTCATTGTAGATTCTGGATATTAGCCCTTTGTCAGATGAGTAGATTGCAAAAATTTTCTCCCATTCTGTAGGTTGCCTGTTCACTCTGATGGTAGTTTCTTTTGCTGTGCAGAAGCTCTTTAGTTTAATTAGATCCCATTTGTCGATTTTGTCTTTTGTTGCTATTGCTTTTGGTGTTTTAGACATGAAGTCCTTGCCCACGCCTATGTCCTGAATGGTTATTGCCTAGGTTTTCTTCTAGGGTTTTTATGGTTTTAGGTCTAACATTTAAGTCTTTAATCCATCCTGAATTAATTTTTGTATAAGGTGTAAGGAAGGGATCCAGTTTCAGCTTTCTACATATGGCTAGTCAGTTTTCCCAGCTCCATTTATTAAATAGGGAATCGTTTCCCTATTTCTTGTTTTTGTCAGGTTTGTCAAACATCAGATGGTTGTAGATATGCGGCATTATTTCTGAGGGCTCTGTTCTGTTCCATTGGTCTATACCTCTGTTTTGGTACCAGTACCATGCTGTTTTGGTTACTGTAGCCTTGTATCTTTTCAGCTCTTAATTGCACTGAAACATTCATCTTCATCTTGTGCTAGACTATGAAGGAATTGAAAGAACATAAGCATTTACCTGCATTTAAAATTCCCACAATTCCCTCTCTAGACATGAGTTTCTATACTTGGGTCTAGAGGAGAGATGAAAAGGATACTCATTGTGGGTTTTAAAGGAAGCCCTGAGTGTTAACAATATTAAGCACTTAATATATAAATAAATTCTAAAAATTCAGACCCTGGGGCCAGTAATTAAAGACAGTGCTTCAAAACAAGTTTATTGGAATTACCTGTGTGAGAAAGGAACCGCTGCTTTGAGCTTGTGGGATACTATTATATTCATTAAAATAACTGACTACCACAATCCTGATATATTGTCAAACTGCTAGCTTATGGAACAGAGTAGAAAATAGACCCATACATACAGAGATAGCTGACTTTTGACAACTGTGTAAAATTAATTTAGTGGAAAAGAAGAGTCTTTCAATAAATGGTACCGAACAGTTAGATATTCACATGCCAAAGAGGTGAACTTAATTCACCTTGCACCATATATGATGTATTGCCTATGAATTTATAAATCTTCCAGACAAGCAAAAAATCCATTCCATTAGCCCTTTACCAACCAACCACATTACAGCAGAGTTGAGGAAATGTTTAAGTGGGTGGTACCCATCCTATCAACTTGTGGTAACAAGGAGGTAGGGCTTACTGGCTGAAGGAAATTGAGAAGTTGGAGAGTTTGGGAGAAGTGAAGAAAAGTGTGTTATTCGAAACTGGGCAGCACTGAGGGGCAGTTCCGAAAGGTGATAATGACTTGAGCTGGTGTGCTGTCTGCATTACTTGCTATCAGTCAAAATCTATGGGGAGGTAGCCACACACTGACAGCAAGTGATAGCTGACATCTTAGTCCAAAGAAGGAGAAATAATTGTAAAAGAAAAAAATTAATAATGAAGACTTCTGAACCTTGTAGTAAAAATGCCAAATTCTGTTCAATATGCTCTGTTTTAGAAGATCAAGCAATATACGATACATTTTAAAATATTTTAATTAAAATAACTTTTTAAAAAATTGCTTATAAGGAGTACACTTTTTAAATTTGGATAACTTTTTCTGAAAGATTATTGTTTGTGAGTTTTAAATAGTATATTACTAACTACCACTTATTTTCTACTGTAGTCCATTGTTTCCTATTGTAAAAGTAAATAATAAAAAATATTTAGAAATATGTAGGTGAATAATTTCAAGCACAGGGAGAATTCTTTTACAAATGGCTTTGTTAAGCAAAATCTCTTGATTTTTACATAATTCTTTATAATTATTTTAATATTTTAAACAAAATACTATATACACGTTTTCAGAATTGAATAACTTACTTTAAATTTAATGTCATATGTAATGACCTTTTTATAAATGTAATTAGTAAAGCTCATATTAAACATTTTTATTGTACAAAGTATTGTGTCAGTTACTGGAGCAATTCAAGTTGATTTAATACTCTGTCCTCATTCTGGTTTGAAAAACAGGACTCAGCCAGCAAATAATAACTAAAAAGAGAATGGTTCACAAACGGAGCAGACAAATCAGAGTAATCATTACATTCAGAGATGTGGAACTCGACAGCCAACACAGCCACAATTGCTGCCCTTTCTCCTGTGTAAATCCCATTTCAAATTTATGTATAGAGTAAGGAGAAGAGCACCCAACTGAAAATCAAGAAATCTTAGTTTTATTTCTTATTCTATGTAATTTTGACATGTAATAAAACATATCAGAATTCCATTCTGCAAATCAGGAGACTTAAATCGTGCTGCAGATAGATACATGCTTCTGTGAAGTTTTACTTAAATGAATACCTGTAGTTTGTGGACATGGACTCCCTCTCTATTCATATCGACCAAGTCAGAGTTTGAAGAGAGTTATTGGGATCTAGTTAAAGCCACATACATGCATTGTTTCTTAGTTGCATTGTCTTTAATATAGATATAATATTACCTTCTTGGATTAAAAACAGGATCTCTGTTTGCTTTCAAGGTCCCTTCTTGGTCAGGACCTGTGGGTCTATGAAAGTCATTAATTTTATGATCAGGCACAAGATTGTTGTTCAGAAGTATGACATGGGAAATGCATCCGCAAGTGATGTTTACTGCCACCTCAATGATTATAACACCTGCTCCTTAGTTTTAAATAAAACACCAAAATAGTGGCAAATTTACCGAAATAAATGTGGCATATAACACATTTAGGGACTACATACCAAGTGTACCTAAAAGCAAAATCCCATCAATCTTTAAATTTTTTTCTTCTTCCTTTTCCTTACCCTCCCCTCGCCTCCCCTCTCCTTGCCCCTCTCCTTCCCTCCCCTCCCCCTCCCCTTCTCTCCTTTCCTCTCTTTCTCTTCTCTTTTGTGTTTCTACTTTCATTGTAGAAGCTCAATAAATACCTGTTGCATTAAAAGGATCTAGGTGTCAACATAGAGAATGCAATGGAACATGAACCCAAGTTTGTAACCATAACATAGGCATTTTTTAAATGAATATTGTCAAGAAAGATACAGTTGCACTTTGCTTTAGGCAAAGATACACAAAATAAAGCATAGCAGTTTTATAAGTCAAATTATATCTCAAATTTACTAGTGACCCAGCAAGATAAATAAATCCTATTGAAAATTCATTTTTAAAACTCTTAAAATTAAGTAACAATTGCCTTCTTTATTCTTTGAGGACATTTTGATTTAAATATATCAAATTTGTTTAAATAACCTTTTAAAAAGTTAAAACCAGTTATTAATACCATGCATCAAATTACAAAATATCTGAAGCATGTAATTTTAATAAATAGGCCTAAAAAATACAAGGCTGGAAAAAGTTCCAAACTGTACAATTTAAATGATCATAGGACTTCAGAGTTCCTTTTATCTGTACTCTGTATTCCAGTAATAAATTCATATGATAAAGCAATGTCTGCATGACATAGTGGATAAAGAGAAAAGTGAAGTATCCAAGGTACATTTTATAACTGATCAGGGTATTCTTATAGATCTCTGATTTTAAGTACAGAAATGTGTATTTAGCTCAAAATAAAAGTATTCAAAATATTTATGATATTATACTTAAAAATCAAACCTGAAGGACACTATCAGAGGAGAATCTTATCTTGATGCATGCTAATTTAGTAAACAGGACATGAGCTATTTTGGAATTAGACATGCAGCTTTCCCTGCAATAAACTTCAACTGTGTAAGTGAGCTTGTGCATGTTACTTAAACTTCTGATTCACTTTCCTCATCTGTGAAACAGGTGACTATGCAGGATTGTTGGAAGTGTTTGCTGCTGTGAGACACAAATCAAAGATGCTTCCTTGCGATCTCTTTGCTACTTCACTGGCAGACTCTTATTAAGAGTCTGAAGTCCTCCAATATTTGGCTAAATTCTGTAATCTCAAAAATAGTGATGGAGACAGGGTATCCCATATTTCCATACATAAATTTTACTTCTCTGATCAATGAGGGAAAAGTTAATTATGGGATATTCTCGTGAGGTTGCTTGGAGATAAACTTGTCCAAATGTTTATATAAAACTAAAATTATTATTTAGATATGTTCTTACCTAGAGTCAAGATTTTATTTTCTTTCAGGAGACGCTATAGAAATAAGAGCTAGAATTGCTTATTGTAGCTAATTTGTAGCTGATTTCTGGATTGAGAAAAAACTTCAATATACTCTGCCTCCCATTTTCTTACTTGAATTCTCATGTTTTTCTGATAATTCATGTCTGGAAAGAATAATCAAGTCTTAATATTGGAGACAGAAACCTGTGTTCTAATGGTGATGTTTTTGTTGTCTTTGTTTTTGTTTATCCATAAACTTTCTTGAGTGTTACACATCTAGTTCTAAAAATCTATATAATATTTTGACAGACAACCCATAGGTTACAAACCTGGAAATATGTATGAAATAATGTAGTAATAAAATAATTTGACTAGGGTCAAGGGAATTTGGTTCTAGCTTCAGTTCTCTCTTTTACACTGTCAGATTCTGAGTGAGTCTCGATGATTCTGGTTATATTTCCCTGAACAGAAAATCTTAGTTGGACTGGAAATTGAATGAACGTTTATGAATCTCGAGCTTTAAAAATCTAGAATCAACATAGGATGGGACTTCTTTAGTTAATTGAAATAAATAAATAAACCCCAAAAGTATTTGAGACTATAGAACTTGTTCAAATTACTTTTATGAATTCTGAACTTCCCTTTTCATGTGTACACACATAAATAATAAGTGAGATTAACTTCTCTTGGTATTTGTACTCTTTATAAGAATACATAGGAAACATATTGTTTTGGAAATTTCAATACTACTCAGATCTGTTGACCTTTTTTTTTTTTAATATACTTTAAGCTCTAGGGTACATGTGCACAATGTGCAGGTTTGTTACATATGTATACATGTGTCATGTTGGTGTGCTGCACCCATTAACTAGTCATTTACATTAGATATATCTCCTAATGCTATCCCTCCCCGCTCCCCCCACCCCACGACAGGCCCCAGTGTGTGATGTTCCCTAACCTGTGTCCAAGCGTTCTTCTCATTGTTCAATTCCCACCTATGAGTGAGAACATGCGGTGTTTGGTTTTCTGTCCTTCCGATAGTTTGCTCAGAATAAACCGTCATTCTGTTGATCTTAATATTAATATTAATTATTTTGCCTCTGTAAAATTCATTATGTTAGCACTTTATTGAGACAATATAAGAGTAGGTCAGTATAGCAGCTGAGCCAAATAAACTGATGTTTTCTAATAAGAAATAATCATTTAATATGTATTCATTCATACTTTGTTCCCATGTAGGCAACTGGGGATTGGTGTTGTTGTTGTTGTTGTTGTTGTTGTTGTTGTCGTCGTTGTCGTTTTTCTTCAGAGCTCTTTAATTTATCACACAGATTGATCCTAAGAAAATGCCATCAATTCTTTTTCATGGTGACATGTTGGAAATGAACACCTCTGCACTATACTTAGGTCCCCTGAGGAGTTACCGAAGGACTCACCGAGATTGGTTTCTTGCTTTCATGTCATTTCAATGAGATTGACACTAGGGTTGATAAACAGATGGACAATTCCATGACATTGACATTTCTATGGTGTCAAACAAATATGCTAGCAGAAAGCAACTCCTGTTTGCATTTCGACTGGTCTCAGGTAAGACGCTTTGTATGGTCTTAAAATGGAGAAAGAGAATGGTCACCCAGCCAGAGACTTTCAGAATCAACCTTTACTTAGAGAAAGACTGTTGGCCTCCATGTTCTTGCATTTGGTCATCCCGAAAGTGACATTGCAATGGGGGAGCAAGTTGGTTACGTGATACTCCTGATCCCCATGGTGAGGTTCCTTGAAGATAAACTTGGCCAAATATTTCTATAATGCTAACATCATTAGTTAGATATGTTCTTATCTAGAGCCATGATTTTATTCTCCTCTTGATATTATAAAAATAGGAGCTTGAATTTCTGATTTCAATTTCTGTCATTTCAAATAGCTGTATGATCTTAGAAAAAAGTTAACTTCTTTTAAAAAAATATTTATTTTTTATTTACTTATTTATTTTTAACTTTTATTTTAAGTTCAGGGGTACACGTGCAGGTTTGTTACACAGGTAAGCTTGCGCCATGTTGGCATGTGGTACAGATTATTTCACCACCAAGGCGTTAAGTCTAGTACCTATTAGTTATTTTTCGTGATCCTCTCCCTCCTCCACCCTCCACCCTCCACCCTCCGATAGGCCCCGGCGTGTGTTCTTCCCCTCTGTGTGTCCATATGTTCTCACATTTAGCTCCAACTTATACATGAGAATTTGTGGTATTTGGTTTGCTGTTCCTGCATTAGTTTGTTAAGGACAATGGCCTCCAGCTCCATTCATGTCCTTAAAACGGACATGATCTTGTTCTTAAAAAGTTAACTTCTAATTCTCAGTTACAAAATTTGTAAAATGATGATGATGGCTAGAACATAAGCTGTATTTCAGAATCAAATGCCACAGTGGATGTAAGAACACATTGTAAACACTCTAAAGGCAATATAAAAATGGAAGGTATTATTGTCAGTATCTAGGGCCAGCTTCTCCTCATAGTTAAATGAAGGCACTAGTGTAAATCATTACCTGGCTGAGGCTTGCACATTTAATATTTTGCCAAAACTATACTTAGGTAGGTAAGTAACAATGCGCACATAACTTTGATAATGATCTGAGCTTTGTATAGTAGACGGTGCCATTGCTTGCCTTTATCAGCATGCAGTGGAAGTGACCATATTTAAACTTAAGAAGTTCAAAAAGTAGAGAATTAACGCATTTCTCTATCTCATCATCATTTGTAAATTAAAAGAACAAACAAGAAAAGAGTGAGTAGACAGTCAACTAGGTAGCCAAAAGACATAATAGGAAATGCTGTATTTATGAACTGTACAGAAACTCCACTTTGCAGCCCATGTATATAGCATTTGCACCATTAGACAGGAAATAGCAGCATTTCATAAAGCTGGTAGAATTCTGAATTAGCTGTCCCTTGAAATCTGGTTGTACAGCCAGGGGATCCACTGTTTTCCTGAGTTCTGGCTGGACAGTAGCCACATCGCAAGTCAGAGAAAGATGCTCTGACAGAAAGGTTCTCAAAGATGCTTTCTGTTTGCAAGGAGGATTTTACTAAGTGGTCTGTTCTATAAGTGCATTCACAGGATTTGTTTGTTGTGATTAATAACAATGAAGAGATAAAAATGATCATTGACATTTGGGAAATGTCGTCTAAAAGATCCCATTCAAGTGTGATTTTGAAAAGCACTTTTCATAACCTCAATATTATTTAGGAAAACTTGAGGAAGATTTTTTTTTTTTTTTGCAAGTTGTTTGTTTTGCACACAGGAAAACACATCGTTCCTTCTGGTTTGTCCTGAGAACAAATTACTCTAAAATGGCTTAGAGAATATGGGAGATTGCTTATCTTGCTATATTTAATAGAATAATACAAACCTGTAACCTGACTATTTAATAAGGAAAAGATCTTCTGCCATCATGTGGAATGTTGGAGAATCTTCCCTTGTTTGATGTTTTTGTGCCTTTGCTGGCTTCTATGTAAAATAAATCGAATTTCCTTATAGAGGAGTAATTGTTATGATCACAAATAAAATGTTTAAAAATCATGAAGTTTACGAAGTGAAGGTATTTCAGTAAGTTACATCTTGATTATTTAGATTCTGCCTTTTCCATGAGACAGTTTTAAGGAAAAAAAAGAGAAGAAAAGCTTCTAGCTTAGGGGAAAAAAATCATAAAAATTAGAGATTACAAATATCTTTTGTATTGTCTCTTCTTTTTCTACCAGGGAATTTTTAAAGGGGGACATATTTACCAGCAGGTCTCAAATTGATTGAATGGCTACACTTATTTATTTATTATGATTTTCTTTGGATATTATAGGTATTTTGTAGTATTATTTAATGGTACCAGTACCCTTTATTCTCTTAGCATTTCTTATGTCAGCATAGTTACTAAATGCATCTTTCCATTTTCTTTGCCCCAATCTCTCCTCTCATCTCATCAATTATTTTCAGGGTGTGGCAAAGTGACCCACTTCTCTGTAATAAAGGTTAGAGACATCAGCCATCCTGGGAACGCCTCCTGCCGATAAACTGAGAATACTTGATTCTACCTGCCACACAGGAACCCGTTTCAAAGAAACTGTTTGACCCAGCTGTCATTCAAGCTTAATTTATATGCTAGAAAGAACCTTAACCAGATGCCACATATTTCTTGTTGAAGTGATTCATCATATTCCACAAGTAATACAATCATCTCTCAGGTGGGAAGAGAAGTGCAATCAGAAATAGACAGAATTAAATGAAAAGCAGAATGGGTCCAAATTATCCCCTATTATTGGGGTGAAAAAATATGATGTCAGCAGCAAGAAAGACATTGTTAAGAATTGCTGCTGACTGTGCAAGTACCATGTTAAAACGAAATTTCCAGTTTTTCATGGAGGAATAGATCCATATGTAGTTGGACTTATATGGCTGATGCAATTTTCCACTCTTTCACCTAATTTTCCACGTAGATTCATTGCTCTTTCCTCCTTTAAATACCTTATGGAAAACTCACTTTCCCCCTGAATTAGAGAATTTCTAGGAAGGAAGGAAGGAGTTAAACCTATTTCTTTCTGTGAGGGGAAAGTTGTTTCCTGCAAATACATCTCAGTAGCCTAGGAGAAATGTTCTGCTAGATTAGGTTGATTGAAAAACTCCACTGATAAGGAAGGAAATGAAGAAGAAGTACCTGGAACTGTGTCCCTCATCCTCTCTAGAAGACTGTGGCCACTCCATCATTTTAAACTATTGCTTACAACTCACATTTTCAATGGGCCCTTCTCCAAATGAATTAAATATGATCCACATTATAAACACCCAATTCTCTCACTTTCTTCAAATATATGCAATTTATTTTAAGTACATCTATGGGCAAGGAGCGTGTGTGTGTGTGTGTGTGTGTGCATGTGTTGTGGTGTGTGTGCATGTGTTGTGGGGGGTGTGTGTGTGTGTGCCTACATATTTTCCTGCAGAAGTTATTGTGCCAAATTTATGGCAAATGAAAAAACTGGGAGAGGGAGGGCATGCTTATTCAAATTTCATCTAGGATTGCAAGCCTATTTTCTTTCCTCCTCTCGTGCATCTTCTGTGTGTCCAGTACACCGTGGGTCACTGGCCCATAGAAACACTTGCTGTGATATCTAATCATCAAGGATTTATCAGGCAACTAGAAATTTAGGAATAACAGACAGGAAGCAAGTGGTTAGGAAGCTTGTGAACAGATTTTCTTCTTGGCATATTTTACAGAATCCAGGTCAGTGTCTGACATATAATGAGCACAAGAGAATACCAACGTGTCAAGTAATAGGGGGACTTTCCCACTGTAGAGTTCTTACAAATGATTTGTCTATCATGGTGCTCTGACCACCGAGCAATTGCTGGCGTGAAGTTGGCCTTAGTTTGGAGCATATCCTGTTGCTTCAGCTTTTATTAATGATTTTTATCTGGAATCTTTAGTTATAAGCTAAGTTCCTAGGAGTCACAGGTGAAAGCTTCTCTATTTTGAAACATGTACTTGCAGCCTTCACTTAAGTGTTACATCGGCTGGAGATACTCAGTATGTGTTTGTCACAATGACTGTGTGGTGAAGAGCTAAGAGAAAATGCACACGGCCTGCAGAATTGCTTGGGCAAAGGGGAAAAAGACCAAAGAAGAAAACATAAGAATAAAAAGACATTATATAAGACATGACAAATTGTTGGTATTTGTTGTCATTGGGATCACAGTGAGGTCTATTTAAATAGATAGTTACAGATAGGAATTTTGCATCAAGTCAATTTCCCCTGTGCTCCAAAGCCATTCTTTGATGGTGAAATATTTGAAGGCATGCTGGACTTTTGACATATGGTTTTCTGACTCGAACTTCTGAGGCCAGAGGACAGAGATCTCACCATTCTTTCTTTAGTTCACTGAGGAACAGCATGCTCTTGTCCCACTAATAATTAGTACTCACTGAGACAACGGCCACTTGGCTTGGACTCTTGGTTGGTTGGTTTGTGTGGTACCTGAATAGTTTTAGGTTTGCTCAATTTAAATACTGACATGCTGTCAATCCACACCCCTTAAGGTAATAACAAGTATTTTACAATTCTGCTTCATAAATCGGAACATATATGTTGGGATACTTAGGGTGCACAATTATCCTTTCTGGAAACCCTAACAATTACACAGCACTCAGGAAGATAGGGACTTGATCTTTTATATCATCATCGACTTTAAACTTCAAATAACTATGATTCATTTCCTAGTGTTAACATAAATAAATCTCCATTGTAATACAAAAAATTAACATGAGTTGTTTGTAGACATTCACGGATGAAACACAAATAAAGCTTAGAAACCAGATGGGCCTCCACGGAACAATTGTCATCACTATGGCAGGAATAAGTGAAAATGACAGCATTTTCTAATAATGTGCTAGGACAAGTTTAAAGAAATGAAACTGTAAACTATTTTGAAAGACCACAGAGCAAACTGCAATGATAAAATGTAACACAATCTATGTGGATGTCCTTTGGAGATACTCAGTGCTTACTGCTCTCTGGATATTTTTGATGTTAAGCACTGTTAAGGCAATTACAGTAATGTAGAGATTTTCAGATGTGACACTGATGACAAAGAGAGATTCGACCAACTTTTCTTAGATAAGCTCTGTAAGAAATATACTGTGCTGGATTTTTACTTTTCGATATACAACGAAGAAAATTCCTATTGATTTCCATGTGGCTATCTACTTAGCTCAGAGAATTTGTGAAAGTGTCTTGGTCCAGCAAACACCTCAAAAACCACACACAGACACACAGACACACACACACACACACACACACGGACACACACACGGGAAGAAATAGACTTGCATGAAAGATAAATGGAAATAAAATATAAAAGGCTTTCATTGCTACTGTCTTTTTTTTAATGCCACGAAGGTCATGCATTAAAGACTCAGATTTTCCCCATTATTGGTTCATAAGAAGAGGCACAGAAAGGCATCTCCATTACAAATAAAGTTTCTCTCCTAGTACTCTCTAGTATTAATTGAGAAGGAAGATCTTCTATGCTTTATGTCAAAAGTATTCTAATTTAAATCAATAAACAAGCTGGAATATTCCAGCAGTGATTGGTCTAAAGAGGACAAACATTTACTGATGAACAATCACAATTCCAGCAATCAAAAGAGGCTGTTTAGCTCAAAAGTTAGTACTGTACTGTGTCTCATTTTCCATCTCCAACAGGTTAAAAAAACATCTCCTAAGAAACATGTTTATTTAATGGTACAAAATGCCTCTGAGATACACCCAGTTTTCACAACTGCTGTTTAAATGGTTTTGAAAACTTCAGGTTGCACTGCTGTGGCAAAGTTCAAAGACAAAGGTGACCATTACCAAAATCAGAATCACAGAGTGACCTGGAATCACAACAGAAATGTTCAATAATTTGTGTTATAGAGAGCCCTTGGTAATGTGTTGTATTGTGTGTGTGGAATGAGTGCTAAGGCGGGGTGTTTTGAGAATTCTATGTGCTTTAACTTAAAATTGTTAAGTAACTGTAGCCTGGTAGCATAGGTGATTTGAATTTTGAGTCATCTTTTAAAATTTAGATTATGATTGTCACAAATGGGAAAGAACAATAATCTCACAGCCTATATACAAAGATAGTTGTTGGTGCAAAAAGTAAAAGCCCAAACCCCTGGGAGACAGGACAAACCTGTCTGACAAATGCATTGAGTCACTTATTTAATATATAAATTGGTGTGAAGTTATCAATAGATTTTCAACAAGAATTTGTTAGGTACTAGCAGAGAAAGGATGAATAATATTTAAAAACTCACAATAAAATAGGGAACAGGGAGATGGGAACCGACAGCATCTATAACAGAGTATGTGTTCTATGCTCGATGGATAATTGGACAACATATGAAGAACACGCAGAGGCATAGGAAGGAGGCATTGATTCTGCCTAGAGAGATTGGTGTGAGATGGGAAGGTTGGGAAAGCTGTGTTTAAAATTAATTTATTTACGAGGGTTCCATATGTATCAGTCAGTATCCAACCAGAGATGCAAAAGCAATAGGTGATATAGATTAAGAGATTCATTGCAAGGAACTGACTTGTCCAATTGTGGGGTTGGCTAGGCAAGTTCAAAATCCATAGAGCAGGCCATCTGGAAAGATGGGCTGAAACGCTTCTGCATGGGCTGAAGCTCCTGTCCACAGGTGGACTCTCTTCTTCAGGGGAGCTTCAGCTCAGCTCATGTTGCTTCCACTGATTGAACCAGCCCAACCCAGATTGTCTATTAGGTTAATATCTCTCATGTAAAGTCAACTGATTGGAGACTTTAATTGCATTTTACTAAATATCTTTACAGCAACACTCAGATTAGTATTTGATTTAATAACTAAGGTCTGTAGCAGCCAAAAAATAAAAAGATCATCACACCTCATATCTAAAAACATATGGATGTCACTTAAGGAAAAATACAAGAAAGATGCAACAGAAAAAAGCTGGTGAATCTTGTTTCTGTCTCTGTCTCTTTTTATTTGAATGTTAGAGAACTCAAATAAAGGTAAAATAAATTCATTACCATAAATTTTATAAAAATCATACTTAGTGTGCTTTTAAATGGCCAACTGATCTAGCTTATCGTGTCTTCCTCTAAGCTACTCTTGTGTGTGTGTGAGAAGAGTTTGTGTTCACATATCTGTGTGGTATTTTTCTAAGTTGTGAAATATCTGAAACCAGGGATGGCTTCTGTGCCTTTCACATGATATTAAAAATTTTTCTGGCCAGGCACAGTGGCTCATGCCTATAGTCCCAGCCCCTAAGGAGGCTGAGGTGGGAGGATTGCTTGAGCCCAGGTGTTCGAGGCCACAGTGAGCTATGATCACGCCACTTCGATCCAGCCTGGGCAACACAGTGAGACGAGACTGGGTCTCAAAAATAAAAATAAAAATAAAAAATTCCTGATGGCACTAAGTTCAGGAGATCTTTTCCCCCAACTAAGCCAATAAAAGATGAAACAATTTCCAAAGCATGTTCAAACTTACATAGACATGTTTGTAAAAATCTTATAATTTGTTACTCCTTAATACATTTTTGAAAATTAAGAGCTTTGCTTATAGATACTTGGCATACAATTAACTGCACATCTTTAAACTAAGTTTAAACATATGTATATGCCCGTAGTTAAAGGAGTCAACATGTCCACAATCCCAAAAAGAAATGCCCACCAGTTGTAATTTCTCCTCATGACTTTCTCCCTATTCCTTGGCAACTACTGATCTCTGTTAGTATAGATTAGCATAAATTTTCACAAATTTCATATACATAGAATGCAGCTTGTATACGTTTTTTTCCTGGCTTCTTTCATTCAGTATAATTATTTTTTCAATTCATCCATGTTGTTTTGTGTATCAGCAGCTCATACTTTTTATTGCTTAATAGTATTCTGTTGCATGGAAATACCACAGTTTATTTATCCACTTACCAGTTGATCAACATCTGAGGTATTTCCAGTTTGCTGTTACTGCAAAAAGACCCTTATGAACATTTGTCTACAAGTATTTGTATGGGCATATGTTTTGATTTCTCTTGGGTAAATACCTGGAAGTGAAATGTCTGGATCATAGGCGAGGTGTACGTCTATCTTTTTAAGAAACTGCCAAACTGTTTTCCATAGTGGTTGAAACTTTTTTATTTTCCTACATCAATGCATAAGTATTCCAACTCCCCACAAGAATTGTTAAATCTTGCTATGGTCTGATGGCTTTTTAATTTTAATCATTCTAGTAGTATACAGAAGTATCACACTGCAGTTTTAATTTTCATTTTTCTAATAGCTAATAACATTGGGCATACTTTCATGCGCTTCCTTGCAATTCATACATTTTCTTTGAAGAAGTTTTTGTCCAAATTTTTGGCCTATTATTTAATGGGGAGTTTGTTTGTTTTTTTTTTGTCACTGTGTTTGACAACTTTTTACATAGACTGCACACATGGCCTTTATCGGGTATATAAGATTTGCAAACATTTTCTCCCAGTACTTGGTTTCTCTTTTTGTTCTCTTCACAGTGTATTTTAAAGACCTGCAGTTTTAAATGGGATGAAATAAAATGTATCAAATTTTTATTTAATGTTTTAGTGTCTTATTTATGATATTTGTGTTTAACTTGATGTCACAAAAATTTTCTAGTAAAGCTTTAGTTTTTGCTTTTACATCTAGGTCTGTGATTCATTTTGAGCTAATTTTTATATATGCTACAAGTTATTTTTTTTTTTTGCATGTAGATATCCAATTGTTGCAGCCATTTATTGAATGACTGCTGTTTCTTCACTTTACATGGTTATAAAAAATCAGTTGTCTCTATATGGGTGAGTAAATTTCTGGGCTCTGTTTCATAATCCATTCTCTGTTCCATGATCTAATGGTCTGTTTTGAAACTAACACCATAATATCTTGATTAGTGTAGCTTTTAAAAAGTTAAAAATGAACTAGTGCTATTCCTTTAACTTGATACATTGTCAAAGTTGTTTTGGCTGTTCTAAGTTGTTTCCATTTCCATGTGACTTTAAGAATTAGCTTGTCAATTTCTATTGGAAAAAAAACACAACCTTTTGGAATTTTTATTGAGATTGCATTTAATTTATAGATCAATATAGATCAATTTGTTGAGAAGTGAAATCTAAACAAGATTGGGTCTTTGAATGTGTGAATATGAATATGGTGCATCTCTTCTAACATCTTGACGTTCTTCAATTTTTCAGAGTTTTTTTTAGTATACAGCCATTGCACATCATTTTTTAGAGTCCCAATTATTTTATATTTTTAAATTATTTTTTAAATTGTATTTTTTAAAATGTCAACTTTTGACTTCTGTGTGTTTAGCTTTGATAACTAAAAAGCTAGGAAGTTGTCAATTCCCATCCTTACAAGAAAAAGCTGAACAAACTGAAAGTCAAGGACATTTCTTGAACCCATTAGAGAACTGAGGTCTCAGGGCAAATTTCTGCCCTGAAATTGGAGTGACAGATGAAGCCAGAGTATCACAGCCATGCTCTACTTACCTGGAGCTGAAGACACTGCAACTGTATACTGCAGAAGCAAATGAGAATTTGACAAATTGCTAGAGATTGAGTGTGAATTAGCTTGAGAGTGAGACACTCTATAAAGCTGCAGTGTTGAAGTAGAGAACCATACTTTCACAACTTTTACCTCTGGGGTCCCAGGACCCTTGTTTTCATGGTAGAGTTCCATGATCTATGCTTGTTCATGACTCTAGCAGTGGGAGGGAAGAGGAACCATAACGAACGTGCCTAACATGTTCTCTATAACTCAGGGAGACCACTCAGTTCCTCCTGGGTCTCCTGCTTAGCCAAGAAACTCTTGATAAAGACAATAAGTGGAGCAGCTACCGTGCTTAGTGTGTGTGTTTGCAGCCTCTCATGGATCACGATCCTTCACTGCCTGAGGTCCAGTGCCTTGAACACTGTTATTTCACACATCTGCCCTGATTTTAGGTTGTTTTAGGTCAAGGGTAAATCTGGTCCTCGCTACTCCATCTTGATCATATGCAGAAGTCCCAAATTTACATTTGAAGGACAAACTGAGGAATCTCCTTCAGTTGTGACTTTATACGTATATGTGCCTTGCAATTTACAAAATACTTTGTACTAACACAAGAGAAAACAGTCTGTAAAATACGGTGTATATTCCTAGTCACACTTGTGTCAATGGTTAGTCATCGGTTATATTTCTTTTATAGTTTTTTGTTTGTTGTTTGTTTTGCTTCTTTCAACAAATCTTCGTTCGATAAAGCCTGGAATTATGAATGCCCTTGAAAAGGTTTACAAGGTGTATTTGATTCAGATAAGTCAATCTAACCTTTATAATCACTGTTGTTACATCTTATAGCCTCCTCTGCACTCTGATGTCACTTAAGCAGATATAATTTACTTAACATTTATAATAATATATTGAGATTATCTAATTATGTAATTGTTTCCCTCAATAGACTATAAACTCATGAAAGGTGGTGACCATATTTTATTCATCTTTTAACCTCTAGTATCTAGCCCAATTTCTGCCCCTGCACCACCCCACATATAATACTTTTTTTTTTTTTTTGAGACAGAGTTTCCATCTGTCACCCAGGCTGGAGAGCAGTGGCACAATCTTGGCTCACTGCAACCTCCATCTCCAGGGTTTAAGCAATTCTCCTGCCTCAGCCTCTTGAGTAGGTGGGATTACAGGCATGAGCCACCACGCTCCACTAATTTTTTGTATTTTTAGTAGAGACAGGGTTTCACCATGTTGGCCAGGCCGGCCTGGAACTCCTGACCTCAAGTGATCCACCTGCCTCGGCCTCCCAAAATGTTTGGATTACAGGCATGAGCCTGGCTAATAAGCCTTTTATGCATGTTTATTAGCTAAACGGAATTATTCTGGGTCTTGGGTGAATATATTGGGTTACTGTACTCTCCCCACCTTTCAAACATAAAAGTTTCACTTTTACATAAACAATAAAAATCTACTTAAAAAATAATGTACCCTGTTATTCCAAAATAGTGAAATCTGACCCAAATATAAATCTTTAGTTATATCCTCTGACATTAAAACTTCACTTGTCTGTGGTTCTTGTCTTTTATTTTGCCTTCTAATTGGTATTCACTTGATTTATAAATCCCATTGGCATTATTCTTCTCATAAAGGCATTTTGTCTATCTAAATTAAATCTTATTCAGTTGATTTTCTTTTACATCTTAAACTCTCAAGATCCATCTGCAGTTTTTCTGTTTGTAACTTTCCAGTCTTGAGTGTGTAATCTCCTCATTTGCAATCATCTCTAGGGTTTACTCCAGTTTTTTTCTCTCTTCTCTTCAAGTTAACATATTAGAAGGATATTGACCATAGGATTAGTTACCTTTTGAAATCTCCCCTTAATTTTTGGGTTATTCTTGACTATTATAACCAGTATTCATTATTTTCAACCTTGAAGCATCAGTGATATGCTTCATGGCTATAGAAAGTGAAAACCTTCTTGCTTATTTGTATTTCAGAAAGAAGGTGATTAATTCTGCCTAAGTTCGACAGGATCCCATGAGACGACCCTGCCAGCCAGAGAAGCACAATCTTCAGCCTTCAAGACACTTTGGACTTTGACTACTGAGTTTCTAAATTTAAAAACTAAATTCAGTGTCCTTAGAACCAATTTATCTTGAGGAGGATATCATTTTTTGAGGAATTAAAAGGGCGATTATTGTTGCTAGGTCATTTGTTAAAAATCGCCACACAATATATTTTAATGCTATTTAGGTGCATATCTATCATGGATTATTAAATTTGATCATGTTTGTTGTCTTTGCTCCCTAGAGAAGTAAGAGGTACATAAGCCCTGAAGGAGATACCAAATCCCATCCAACATTTTCATTGAAGAGATCATAAATTTCAATCCAAATTCTATAATTCAATTGCAATATTAAATTTGAATACATGAAATTTATGCAATCATTATACATATCATTTCTAATAGTTGGACTGATAGTTTGACATAGGGCTAATAATGCTCCCCTGTTGTAACAAGAATTTCCTGGTGCTTATATATTATGAGACTACTCTGCAGGCTTCATTTGTTGTATTCCCCTTTTTCCATGTGGCAACAGAGGCTGAAACATATAGAGGAAAAGAAGTACATCGGCAAATAAAATATGCTTATAGGAGAGAAAAAACAAATGTCTCCTATGGGATCTTGATGAGGTAATGTATGTGCAATTACTCAGAAAATTGCAAATAATATGCAAATGTAAAAAGTTATTACACGTCATGCCAATTCTTAGCTCCCAGCCCAAGCTTCCAACTGGAGCAAGTTCCCCAGGCTCTTACTTTCCATGAGGGAAACTCAGCAAATTTAAATAATATTAATGATATATTAATATAGTAATGTGATAACAAGGCACTTAGTAATAATGAAATGGATATATGCTATTAAGAAACTTGATTTCTTACACACTTGTCAATATTTACATTACAGGATCAATTCAATTCAACAGATATTTACTGAGTTGCATCAGACACTGTGCTTGACATTGTGACTTAACTATAAAAGTAGGTAGTCCCTGTATTTGTGGAGATTACAGTCTGTTGAGGGTAGACAGATAATGAGGGTTGTAATTAGGTAATAACGACGTGATGTGATAACATGGTTTTCTCATTTAACAGATTCACTCATGAATCACAACATAATTATTGAGCCCTAACAAAAATGCCAGTTCTCCTAACAGGCTCTATAGAGATATAGCATTGAATGTAAAAGGATCTCTGATCTCGGAGAACTAGATGTGCAAGGGAGTCACAGCAGTGCAATAAATGTTAGAGTTTCAGGAAGCCATTTACAAATATTAGGCAAGTAAATGTGATGTTCCAATTTTTATTTTATGTGCCTCCCTCTCTAAAAGAAAATATAAGAGACACAGAGCAAGAACCTAAGTTATCACCTTGATTCAGGAACAAGAGATTGTATTAGAGTTCCCTAGAGAAAAAGAAACAATAATATAAATATGTACATATACGTCCATATACCTGTTATAAGAATTGGCTCATACAATTAAGGAGGCCGAGAAATCCCATGACTTGCCATCTGCAAGCTATAGAACCAAGAAAGCTAGTGGTTTTTTTTAGTAAGAGTCCAAAGGCCTCAGAACCAGGAGCACTGATGTTCAAAGACAGGAGAAGGAAGACAAAAATGGCAGGAAGAAGAAACAAATGCAACATATAGAAAACAGGTACAAGCATGATATAAATCCAACTGTATTAATAATTACTTTAAATGTGAATGGTCTAAATATGCCAATTACAAGACAGAGATTGCCAAAGTGGAAAAAAATAAAAACCTACTGGATTTAAATAAAAAGACTCAGTTAAACATAAAGGGAAGAAGAAGAATGATGTATCATTGACTAGATACAAATAGATATATCTAGTCAAAAGCAAGCTGGAGGGCCAGGTGCAGTGGCTCACCCCTGTTATCCCAGCACTTTGTGGGGCAGAGGCGGGCGGATCACGAGGTCAGGAGATTGAGACCATCCTGGTTAACATGGTGAAATCCTGTCTCTACTAAAAATACAAGAAATTAGCTGGGCGTGGTGGCACACACCTGTAATCCCAGCTACTTGGGAGGCTGAGGTAGGAGAATCGCTTGAACCCAGGAGATGGAGGTTGCAGTGAGCAGAAATCGTGCCACTGCACTCCAGCCTGGATGACAGAGTGAGATTCCGTCTCCAAAAAAAAGCAAGCTGGAATAGCAATATTAATTTCAGAAAACGCATATCTCAGAACAAAGATGAGCAGGGATAAAGAAGAAGATTAAACAATAATAAAAGACTAAAAAAAAACAAAAATAAAAAATAAAATAATAATAAAAGACTACAATGGAACTACACTAGAAATTAATAACAGAAGAATTGTTGGAAATCTCTAAATATATAGAAAATTTAAAACATGCTTTTATATAACCCAGGTATCAAAGAAGTAGTATCAAGAGAAATTGAAAAATAATTTTGAACTAAAGAAAAATGAAAACAGAACTTATGAAAACTTTGGGGATGCAGCAACAGTAGTGCTTAAGGGAAATTTATGGCTTCAAATATTTACATAAGAAAAGGAGAAAGATTTAAAAAATCAATCATTTTAGCCTCCACCCAAGATAACTAGGGAAAGAAGAGCAATTTAGGCTTAATGCAAGCAGGGGAAAAGATATAACAAAATTAGAGCTGAAATAAATGAAATTGGAACCATCAATTTCACAAATGTAATAGAAAAATAATCTCAGAAACCAGAAATTGTTTTTTTGAGAAGGTTTTTCAAAAAACCTTGATGAATCTCTAGATGGGCTAACCAAGAAAATAGATTAATATTTCTCATAAACATGGATGCACAAGTTCTCAATGAAATATTAACAAATTGAATCCAGCAATATATAAAAGGAATTATAAACTATGACTAAGTGACATTTATTCCAGTTATACAAGATTGGTTTCACACTTGAAAATCAACCAATATAATCTACCATATCAACATGCTAAAGAAGAAAAATTATATGATTATATCAATTACTGCTGAAAAAGCTTTTGACAAAATCCACATTCATGATAAAACTTTCAGCAAAATACAAATAGAGTAAAATTTTCTCAGCTTGAAAAAGGCATCTACAATAACCTACAGCTAACATTATACTTAATGGAGAGATGCATTTTCTCTAAGATAGAGAAAAAGGCAATATTGTCCTCTCTAACTGCTCCTAAGCCACATTGTACTGGAAGTCTAAGTTAATACAGTAAGACAAGAAAAAACAATTAAAAATGTATAAAATGCAAAGGAAGAAATTGAATTATTTTTATTCAGATGACATAATTATATATATACAAAAGAATCCCAAATAATCTACAAAATATTCCTAGAACTAATGAGCAAAGTGGCAGGGTAAAAGATTAATATACATAGTCAACCAATTTTCTATATATCAGTAATGAGTGATTGAAATGAAAAAATTTAAAATACACCACTTATGATAGCAGCAAAAATGGAATATTTTGTTATAAATCTGAGAATATATGTACAGGATCTACATATAGGAAACTATAAAACACTGATGAAGGAAGTAAAGAAGATATATAGAAATGTTCCATATTCATGAATCAGAACAGTCATTATTGTAAAGATGTCAATTCTTCCCAGTTTAATTTATACATTCAATACAATTTCAATAAAAATCCTAGCAAACTATTTTTTGATATCAACTAACAAGTTGACTCTAATTTTATACTGAAAGGCTGGAGACCAAGAATAGCCAATGTAATCTTAAAAACTAAAAACAAAGTTGGAGGACTCACACTACCCAATTTAAAATTTAAAAACTCACTATGAAGGTACATTAATAAAGGCAGTGTGGTGTTAGTGAAAGGATGGACACATGGATCAATGGGACAAGACAAAGAACCGACAAATAGACCAACACATGCATAGCCAAGTGATCTTTGACAAAGGAATAAAAGCAATCTGTCACCAGAGAAAGGATAATATTTTCAGCAAATGGAGCTGGAACCATTAAATGCCCATATATAAATAAAAAATCCAGACAGAAACTACATTTTCCAAAAATTTGAATCAAAATGGGTCATAAGCTTAAGTGTAAAATGCAAAACTATAACATTCCCAGAAGAAAACAGGAGAAAATCTGTGTGATCTGGAGTTTGGCAATGTATTTGTAGATACAATACAAAAAGCACACCTCATGAAAAAATGATACATTTGACTTTATTAAAATTAAGATCTTCTGCATTGCAAAAAAAACTAAGAGAATGAAAATCCAAGTCATAAACTGGGAAAAAAATGTTTGCAAAATTTATATCTGATAAAGAACTTGTATCCAAAATATACAAAGAACTCTTTAAATCCAACAATAAGAAGACAACCCAGTTTAAAAATAAGCAAAGCTCTGAATAAACATCTCACCAGATAAGATATGCAGATGGAAAATAAACATGAAATGATGCTCAACATCATTAGCCATTAGATAATTGCATATTATCACAACAATGAGACACCACTGCATACCTATTATGGTGGCCAGCCTTGTCATCCTTTTCCAGTTGAAAATACCAATTGCTGGCAGGAATGCGGAGCAACAAGAAGTTTCTTTTGTTGCTGGTGGAAATGCAAGAGTACAGCCACATAGGAAGAGAGTTTGGCAGTTTTTAACAAAGCTAAACATTGCCATAACATACAACTCAGTAATCCCGCTCCTAGGTATTTACCCAACTGATGTGAAAACTGAGGTCCGCAACATGCACGCGAAGGTTTATAACACTGTCTTTCATAATTGCCCAAAATTGGAAGCAACCAAGATGTCCTTTAATATGTGAATAGATAAACAAACTGAAGTACAACTACACAATAGAGTACTATCATTGATAAGAGGTAATAAGCTACAAAGCCATGCAGAAACATGAGTGAATAGTAAATGCATATTGCTAAGTAGAAGAAGCCTGTCTTAAAAAGCTGTGTGATTCCCTTTATAGAATATTCTGGAAAAGGGGAAACTATAAAGGTAATAAATACATCAATGGTTGTTGGAGCTTTGGAGGAGGTGAGTTAAATAGGTGGTGAGCAGAAGATATTTTAGGGTGGGGAAACCATTTTTTTGGTAATGTCATAGACAATATATGACAGTATGTATTTGTCAAAACTCACAAAACTTTATAACAAAAAGAGTGAGCCTTAATGTTTGCCAATTAAAAAAATTATCTAAGTGACTGGTGGATCTCAGGATAAAATGTGGAATGTTGCAAAAGACTCCAAGTGTATTAGAAATGTACAAAACAACCATACTGCATGGAGAGGGAGAAGGTGGGATCTACGTAATGTTGCAAATATGTGGAGTCTGGAATACTAATGGCAAAAGGAATTGTGCAGAAGAACTGCACTCTAGTTGGTAAAGGTTTTTCACAATGGGTTATGGATCCACAATTCTGAAAGCAGTATACATGCATAGTGCTTTTGAACAATTAGGTACCTAAATGGTGAGTAGGGAAAGTCAACTTTCTCACTGCTGGAGTGGGAGGCTACAAGTAAGGAAGGGAAGAGACTACAATGATCCATGTGATGATAAATTAAAGTTGTGGGCATTAGTTTGAATATATGTTTCACTTAATATAGATACAGAAGGTTACATACAGAAAAATTTACATGAGTTACATGTATATACATAGGTTAGCAAACACACATACATTTCCTTGCTCTCTCAGCTTAGACCCTCAGAGGGCCTAGGAGCAATGATTCCCCAGTACCCCAGTAGTAACAAGCATACCTAGTGCCTAGATCTTGGTTTCAAATTATATTCTCAAATAATAGAAACTAGGGCTCAGTGAAGAAATGACTTGAGTCTAGGACTGGAACATGATATACACAAGATGAACCTAGAACATCTTGTAGTGACAGATAAGAAAATGCTCACAAAAAAAAGAAAAGAAAAAGAGACACAAACCACCATATTGAAGATGTTTCAAAAGGACACTAGAGCTAATTGAAGGAATCCCCAATGGTCAAAGCTGGAACAATTTGAATAACAAAATAAACTAGTGATGGATATGACCCAGAGTATAAAATGAAAATCCATTAATCTATACTGATATAAGTAATTAATTGACAAATAAATGGGGGAGAATACAAAAATCTGTGCAGTAGAGTTTATGTGGATGATTTGCTCTAGATAACTCTGTATTCCTTAAGTGTGGGCTGCACATAGTGACTTCTTCCAAAGAGTTCAATAGGAAAGGGAAAAAGAAGAGGAGTTTTAAGTAGAGAAACCTGATGACACTACTTCAGTCATGTAATCATCTTTCACATCCATCTACAATGACAGGTCATGTTCATAATATATTCCCTTGAGATGACTTGATGAGAGTGGCATTTTCCCTCTGTGGTCTTCTTCCCAAAACCATAACTTGAATTTAATTTTGAAAAAAAAAAGATCAGATGAATCTCAATTGAGGGACTTTGTTTTTAAAATACATTTAAAAATATTTTTTAAATTTTTTACTCACCCCAAGAAAAAAAATTGAGATACTTTCTATAAAACACTTGGCCAATACTTCTCAAATTGTCTAGGTCATCAAAAATAAGAAAAGCTTGAGAAACTGTAATACCCAGAGGGGCTTATGGAGAAATAATGACCAAATATTATAAGGTATCTCGGATGGGATCACGAAAGAGAAAAAGAGAACACTAGTTAAAAAATAAAGGAATTGAAATCAACTACGGCTTTTTATTAAAGGTATGCTATTGATATATTAGGTCATTAAATGTGATAAATGCATTACATTAATGTAAGATAATGATAACAGAAACTTGGTGTGTGGTATATAGGAACTCTCTGTACTATCTTTACAAGTTTTCTGTAAATGTAAAATTACCTTAAAATAAAAAAGTGCATTCAATATTTAAAAAGAAAATTAGAATTTTCTCTTTGGTAAATACACACCTTACAGATCTTTACACCAGACAATGGTTTTGGTTTTGACTCTCTACCTTCATAAAAAAAAAGCTCTTGACTGTAATATTGAGAAGAATTAATGTATTAATGCATTAGACCCGAGGAATAGATTAGGCTCTTTTCTTTTTTTCGTACCACAATTGGTAATGATCATATTACGTCTAACAAAATACATGATTACATTAGTCCATTCAGTATTCTTTTTTTTTATATATGCTGGGTATTGGACTTGGTGGTTGTCCTGCAAGGGTTTATAGTCTTGTTGAAGATATATATATATTAATCCAACATTTTACTTTCAATTTATCGTGGACTTAAGGTAATGGGCTGGGCGTGGTGGCTCACACCTGTAATCCCAGCACTTGGGAGGCCAAGGCGGGTGGATGGTAAGGTCGGGAGATGGAGACTATCTTGACTAACACGGTGAAACCCTGTCTCTACTAAAAATACAAAAAATTAACTGGGTGTGGTGGCACGTGCCTGTAGTCCCAGCTACTCAGGAGGCTGAGGCAAGAGAATCACTTGAACCCGGGAGGCAGAGGCTGCAGTGAGCCAAGATAGTGCCACAGAAAAAAAAAAAAAAAAGATAACGAACCCCACTGGTACCTTCAAAGACTTTATATGAAAAATAAACCCTGAGCGGGAGCCAAGATGGCCGAATAGGAACAGCTCCAGTCTCCAGCTCCCAGCCCGAGCGACACAGAAGACTGGTGATTTCTGCATTTCTGCTTGAGGTACCTGCTTCATCTCACTAGGGAGTGCCAAACAGTGGGTGCAGGACAGTCGGTGAAGCGCACTGTGCGCGAGCCAAAGCAGGGCGAGGCACTGCCTCACTCGGGAAGCACAAGGGGTCAGGGAATTCCCTTTCCTAGTCAAAGAAAGGGGTAACAGTCGGCACCTGGAAAATCGGGTCAGTCCCATCCTCATACTGCACTTTCCCAACGGGCCTGGAAAACGGCACACTAGGAGATTGTGTCCCGCACCTGGCTCGGAGGGTCCTATGCCCACGGAGTCTGGCTGATTGCTAGCACAGCAGTCTGAGATCAAGCTGCAAGGCGGCAGCTAGGCTGGGGGAGGGGCGCCCGCCATTGCCCAGGCTTGCTTAGGTAAACAAAGCAGCCAGGAAGCTCGAACTGGGTGGAGCCCACCACAGCTCAAGGAGGCCTGCCTGCCTCTGTAGGCTCCACCTCTGGGGGCAGGGCACAGACAAACAAAAAGTCAGCAGGAATCTCCAGAGACTTAAATGTCCCTGTCTGACTGACAGCTTTGAAGAGAGTAGTGGTTCTCCCAGCACGCAGCTGGAGATCTGAGAACGGACAGACTGCCTCCTAAAGTGGGTCCCTCACCCCGAGCAGCCTAACTGGGAGGCATCCCCCCAGTAGGGAAAGACTGACACCTCACTGGGCTGGGCACTCCTCTGAGACAAAACTTCCAGAGGAACTATCAGACAGCTGAATTTGTGGTCTCACGAAAATCTGCTGTTTTGCAGCCACCACTGCTGACACCTAGCCAAACAGGGTCTAGAGTGGACCTCTAGTAAACTCCAACAGACCTGCAGCTAAGGGTCCTGTCTGGTAGAAGGAAAACTAACAAACAGAAAGGACATCCACACCAAAAACCCATCTGTACATCACCATCATCAAAGACAAAAAGTAGATAAAACCGCAAAGATGGGGAAAAAACAGAGCAGAAAAACTGGAAACTCTAAAAAGCAGAGCACCTCCCCTCCTCCAAAGGAACGCAGTTCCTCACCAGCAATGGAACAAAGCTGGATGGAGGATGATTTTGACGAGTTGAGAGAAGAAGGCTTCAGACGATCAAACTACTCTGAGCTACGGGAGGAAATTCAAAACAATAGCAAAGAAGTTAGAAACTTTGAAAAAAAATTAGAAGAATGGATAACTAGAATAACCAATGGAGAGAAGGGCTTAAAGGAGATGATGGAGCTGAAAGCCAAGTTTCGAGAACTACGTGAAGATTGCAGAAGCCTCAGTAGCAGATGCGATCAACTGGAAGAAAGGGTATCGCTGATGGAAGATGAAATGAATGAAATGAAGCGAGAAGGGAAGTGTAGAGAAAAAAGAATAAAAAGAAATGAACAAAGCCTCCAAGAAATTTGGGACTACGTGAAACGACCAAACCTACGTCTGATTGGTGTACCTGAAAATGACAGGGAGAATGGAACCAAGTTGGAAAACACTCTGCAAGATATTATCCAGGAGAACTTCCCCAATCTAGCAAGGCAGGCCAACATTTAGATTCAGGAAATACAGAGAACGCCACAAAGATACTCCTCGAGAAGAGCAACTCCAAGATACATAATTGTCAGATTCACCAAAGTTGAAATGAAGGAAAAAATGTTAAGGGCAGCCAGAGAGAAAGGTCAGGTTACCCACAAAGGGAAGCCCATCAGACTAACAGCTGATCTCTCGGCAGAAACTCTACAAGCCAGAAGAGAGTGGGGGCCGATATTCAACATTCTTAAGGAAAAGAATTTTCAACCCAGAATTTCATATCCAGCCAAACTAAGCTTCATAAGTGAAGGAGAAATAAAATGCTTTACAGACAAGCAAACGCTGAGTGATTTTGTCACCACCAGGCCTGCCCTAAAAGAGCTCCTGAAGGAAGCACTAAACATGGAAAGGAACAACCGGTACCAGCCACTGCAAAAACATGCCAAATTGTAAAGGCCATCGAGGCTAGGAAGAAACTGCATCAACTAATGAGCAAAATAACCAACTAACATCATAATGACAGGATCAGATTCACACATAACAATATTAATGTTAAATGTAAATGGGCTAAATGCTCCAATTAAAAGACACAGACTGGCAAACTGGATAAGGAGTCAGGACCCATCAGTGTGCTGTATTCAGGAAAACCATCTCACGTGCAGAGACACACAGACTCAAAATAAAGGGATGGAGGAAGATCTATCAAGCAAATGGAAAACAAAAAAAAGGCAGGGGTTGCAATCCTAGTCTCGGATAAAATAGACTTTAAACCAACAAAGATCAAAAGAGACAAAGAAGGCCATTACATAATGGTAAAGGGATCAATTCAACAAGAAGAGCTAACTATCCTAAATATATATGCACCCAACACAGGAGCACCCAGATTCATAAAGCAAGTCCTGAGTGACCTACAAAGGGACTTAAACTCCCACACAATAATAATGGGAGATTGTAACACCCCACTGTCAACATTAGACAGATCATCGAGACAGAAAGTAAACAAGGATATCCAGGAATTGAACTCAGCTCTAAACAAAGGGGACCTAATAGACATCTACAGAACTCTCCGCCCCAAATCAACAGAATATACATTTTTTTCAGCACCACACCACACCTATTCCAAAATTGACCACATAGTTGGAAGTAAAGCTCTCCTCAGCAAATGTAAAAGAACAGAAATTATAACAAACTGTCTCTCAGACCACAGTGCAATCAAACTAGAACTCAGGATTAAAAAACTCACTCAAAACCGCTCAACTACATGGAAACTGAACAACCTGCTCCTGAATGACTATTGGGTACATAATGAAAGGAAGGCAGAAATAAAGATGTTCTTTGAAACCAACGAGAACAAAGACACAACATACCAGAATCTCTGGGGCACATTCAAAGCAGTGTGTAGAGGGAAATTTATAGCACTAAATGCCCACAAGAGAAAGCAGGAAAGATCCAAAATGGACACCCTAACATCACAATTAAAAGAACTAGAAAAGCAAGAGCAAACACATTCAAAAGCTAGCAGAAGGCTAGAAATAACTAAAATCAGAGCAGAACTGAAGGAAATAGAGACACAAAAAACCCTTCAAAAAATTAATGAATCCAGGAGCTGGTTTTTTGAGAAGATCAACAAAATTGATAGACCGCTAGCAAGACTAATAAAGAAGAAAAGAGAGAAGAATCAAATAGATGCAATAAAAAATAAAAAACGGGATCTCACCACCGATCCCACAGAAATACAATCTACCATCAGAGAATACTACAAACACCTCTATGCAAATAAACTAGAAAATCTAGAAGAAATGGATAAATTCCTCGACAAATACACCTTCCCAAGACTAAATCAGGAAGAAGTCAAATCTCTGAATAGACCAATAACAGGTTCTGAAATTGTGGCAATAATCAATAGCTTACCAACCAAAAAGAGTCCAGGACCTGATGGATTCACAGCCGAATTCTACCAGAGGTACAAGAAGGAACTGGTACCATTCCTTCTGAAACTATTCCAATCGATAGAAAAAGAGGGAATCCTCCCTAACACATTTTATGAAGCCAGCATCGTCCTGATACCAAAGCCAGGCAGAGACACAACCAAAAAAGAGAATTTTAGACCAATATCCTTGATGAACATTGATGCAAAAATCCTCAATAAAATACTGGCAAACCGAATCCAGCAGCACATCAAAAAGCTTATCCACCATGATCAAGTGGGCTTCATCCCTGGGATGCAAGGCTGGTTCAACATACGCAAATCAATAAATGTAATCCAGCATATAAACAGAACCAAAGACAAAAACCACATGATTATCTCAATAGATGCAGAAAAGGCCTTTGACAAAATTCAACAACCTTCATGCTAAAAACTCTCAATAAATTAGGTATTGATGGGACGTATCTCAAAATAATAAGAGCTATATACGACAAACCCACAGCCAATATCATACTGAATGGGCAAAAACTGGAAGCATTCCCTCTGAAAACTGGCACAAGACAGGGATGCGTCTCTCACCGCTCCTATTCAACATAGTGCTGGAAGTTCTGGCCAGAGCAATCAGGCAGGAGAAGGAAATAAAGGGTATTCAATTAGGAAAAGAGGAAGTCAAATTGTCCCTGTTTGCAGATGACATGATTGTATATCTAGAAAATCCCATCGTCTCAGCCCAAAATCTCCTTAAGCTGATTAGCAACTTCAGCAAAGTCTCAGGATACAAAATCAATGTACAAAAATCACAAGCATTCTTGTACACCAATCACAGACAAACAGAGAGCCAAATCATGAGTGAACTCCCATTCACAATTGCTTCAAAGAGAATAAAATACCTAGGAATCCAACTTACAAGGGATGTGAAGGACCTCTTCAAGGAGAACTACAAATCACTGATCAATGAAATAAAAGAGGATACAAACAAATGGAAGAACATTCCATGCTCATGGATTGGAAGAATCAATATCGTGAAAATGGCCATACTGCCCAAAGTAATTTATAGACTCAATGCCATCCCCATCAAGCTACCAATGACTTTCTTCACAGAATTGGAAAAAACTACTTTAAAGTTCATATGGAACCAAAAAAGAGCCCGCATCGCCAAGTCAATCCTAAGCCAAAAGAACAAAGCTGGAGGCGTCACGCTACCTGACTTCAAACTATACTACAAGGCTACAGTAACCAAAACAGCATGGTACTGGTACCACAACAGAGATATAGATCAATGGAACAGAACAGAGCCCTCAGAAATGATGCCGCATATCTACAACTATCTGATCTTTGACAAACCTGACAAAAACAAGAAATGGGGAAAGGATTCCCTATTTAATAAATGGTGCTGGGAAAACTGGCTAGCCATATGTAGAAAGCTGAAACTGGATCCCTTCCTTACACCTTATACAAAAATTAATTCAAGATGGATTAAAGACTTAAATGTTAGACCTAAAACCATTAAAATCCTACAAGAAAACCTAGGCAATACCGTTCAGGACATAGGCGTGGGCAAGGACTTCATGTCTAAAACACCAAAAGCAATGGCAACAAAAGCCAAAATTGACAAATGGGATCTAATTAAACTAAAGAGCTTCTGCACAGCAAAAGAAACTACCATCAGAGTGAACAGGCAACCTACAGAATGGGAGAAAATTTTTGCAACCTACTCATCTGACAAAGGGCTAATATCCAGAATCTACAATGAACTCAAACAAATTTACAAGAAAAAAACAAACAACCCCATCAAAAAGTGGGCGAAGGACATGAACAGACACTTCTCAAAAGAAGACATTTATGCAGCCAAAAAACACATGAAGAAATGCTCATCATCACTGGCCATCAGAGAAATGCAAATCAACACCACAGTGAGATACGATCTCACACCAGTTAGAATGGCCATCATTAAAAAAGCAGGAAACAACAGGTGCTGGAGAGGATGTGGAGAAATAGGAACACTTTCACACTGTTGGTGGGACTGTAAACTAGTTCAACCATTGTGGAAGTCAGTGTGGCGATTCCTCAGGGATCTAGAACTAGAAATACCATTTGACCCAGCCATCCCATTACTGGGTATATACCCAAAGGTCTATAAATCATGCTGCTATAAAGACACATGCACACGTATGTTTATTGCGGCACTATTCACAATAGCAAAGAGTTGGAACCAACCCAAATGTCCAACAACGATAGACTGGATTAAGAAAATGTGGCACATATACACCATGGAATACTATGCAGCCATAAAAAATGATGAGTTCGTGTCCTTTGTAGGGACATGGATGAAACTGGAAAACATCATTCTCAGTAAACTATCGCAAGGACAAAAAACCAAACACCGCATGTTCTCACTCATAGGTGGGAATTGAACAATGAGAACTCATGGACACAGGAAGGGGAACATCACATTCCGGGGACTGTTGTGGGGTGGGGGGAGGGGTGAGGGACAGCATTAGGAGATATACCTAATGCTAAATGACGAGTTAATGGGTGCAGGAAATCAACATGGCACATGGATACATATGTAACAAACCTGCACATTGTGCACATGTACCCTAAAACCTAAAGTATAATAAATAAAAAAAAATAATAAAAATAAAAAATAAAAGAAAAATAAACCCTAATAAGTAATTATTGCACATGGTAATTGGTGTTAGGACAAAACCATGATAGGAGATAAACTTGTATTGGGTCAAAGAAGGTCTCCCCAAGAAGATAATTGATTGAGGGAAACTTTCAAGGACTAGCCAACTGTAGGCATTTCCTTCCTGTAGGCAGGAAGACGTAATAGTGTTGCAGGGCAGGTGAGCCTCAAAATTGGGGCTTATCCTGAGAGGGCTTTTTGTTTTGCTCAGGAAAGAATTCAAGAGTGAGCCATGTTGGTAGAACAAAACAGCTTTATTAAGACAGGAGTATTACATCTCTGACTGTTTCTGCAGAGCAGGGCTACCCCACAGGCAGTGTGTCCAGAGTAGCAGCTCAGGGGCAGTTCTGCAGTCATATTTATACCTACTTTTAATCATATGCAAATTAAGGGACTGATTATATGGAAATTTCTAGACAATGGGTGGCAACTTTTGGGTAATTGAAAATGGAAGGGGGTGGCAACTTCTGAGTGTTGCCATGACAATGGTAAACCGTCCTGGCATTGGCAAGCATGTCTTATGGAGAGGTACTTTTGCCTCTTCCCTGTTTCAACTAGTCTTCAATCTGGTCCAGGGTTGAATACAACCTCTGGAGTTGAGTCCTGCCTCCTACTTCAATAGCAGATATAAAAGCATACGAGAGAAAGCAGAGAGAACAGGACATCTTTGGAAACTATGCCATGATGCTTAGAGAATGAATGAAGGAGAGGGTACTGAGAAGGAAGGGAGGAGGACACAACTAGAGATGCAGGATGCAGCCAGGGTCAGGTCCTGCTGATTCTTGAGTGCCATGGCAGTTATCAACCCTTGTCCACGGTAATTAATAATAAAAATTCAAGGCATTGATGTAATTAGGTATCAAAGAGCTAATTATTGGCTCTCATCATTATGTATTAGAGTCATAGCTGATCAGAAGTTCCAGGGAGAAGCATAAAGTCATCACAAGCAGTCAGCTGAATCTGGCAAAATGAAAGTGATTGTTGCAATATTTTTGGATTCAGTTCAGAGTTTAAATCTCTTACATCTGTGCCCCCAACCGATTCATTTTAGAATTGGTTCTGAGAACAAATTGACTGGCTTGTAGAATTTCCATAGTTCAAGGACTTGTTGCGAAAGTGGAAACAAGTCAAGTTTGAAGAATGACCTGTTGCATCTGGTATGTTGATAACTTCCTCTAACTGCAAATAATGTAGGGAAAAAAAGAGCAACTGAACGTTTCCTGTCTGCAGAAAAGTATCTGGAAGTAATGCATTCATCATTTCCTTTGGATTTCAATAGATTTGCATTTGCACTATCTTTGTTGCACATGGACTGAAACACCTGATATTTTTGCGCTCAACCACACATTATTATTTGTTGGTGGGTTATTTATTGCCATTTTATAGACTAGAAAAGTAAATATTAGAATTAAATTCTAAAGCCCTGGATTTAGAATGTAAGACCAACAAAGAATTGTGCCTAACACCCATTCCTAAGGTCATTTCTCTATTGCTTTTTCACTTTCAATGCAAGTTCAGAGCAGTGTTTTTTTATAAAGGCATTAATTGCTATATGAGGATTCAAATTCAACGTGCTACCCTAAGTTAATGCTTATTTGATTCGGTTTATTTCAATTTGTTTGCTGTTTTCCACACGCTGCTGGCAGAGCCATTTAGAAGCTAAGATTTGTTGTTGCCATTGTTGTTGTTGAGACGGAATCTCATTCTGTCGTCCAGGCTGGAGTGAAGTGGGGCAATCTTGGCTCACTGCAACCTTCGCTTTTTGGATTCAAGTGATTCACTTGCCTCAGCCTCCCAAGTAGCTGGGATTACATGTGTCCACAAGGGCGCCCAGCTAATTTCTGTATTTTTAGTTTAGAAGGGGTTTTACCATATTGGCCAGGCTGGTCTCGAACTCCTGACCTCTGGTGATCTGCCCGCTTCGGCCTCCCAAAGTGCTGGCGTGAGCCACCGTGCCTGGCCTGGAGGCTAAGTTTTACAGGAGAAATTCACCTTGACTCTTAGTAACTGTTTCCACTGGCACTACATTTCTTAAGAGTCTTTTCTTCTGAGATCTGCCCTTTTTGTCCCTGATAAATGCCCCTTAAATAGGGAGAGACTCAATTGGAGCTGTCCGTTGAACTCTGCTCCACCTGCAGGGTGCACCCACGCATTAATCACACACTACTTTATTCCTGGAGTGTCACAGTATCAGCAACTCTGTATTCATCTGTGAATAAAAATAGTTTTTCTTTATGTTGCGGAGGATAAACATTGAGGCAGCTTTGGGATAGAGTCATTTCATACATCTTTTTACTCAATAGGTGTATGTTTTGTGCCTACCAAGCAAGTGCAGGAAACTAAATGCAAGAGTCTTTTCCTTGAGATACTTCCTTCCTTCTTCTCCTATAACCTCAACACAGGAAGTTAAAAAATCCACTGGGTGGGAATTAAAGAGATATTTAGCTGCTGGAAGTGCTTTTGGCATCTACAAATCATTCTGGATTTGTGTTGCCTGTTGCCCATCCTGTTTATGTGAACACTGATGAAAGAACAAAACTAAGTCAGTCTTTCTTCATCTTCCTTCTCGAATTCTTTAGAGTAGGCAACCATTATCTGCTAAAATAGCTTTTTAGTCATACTCTTATCTGTGTAGTGAAAATATTTCCCCCCTAAAGGAAATAGAGTTCCCTCCTAAATTTGCGTAGAGTCACAACCAGCTCTTATTTCTTGCTCATGCCTAGGTTACTGGGCAGCTGTCTTTGCATCAATAATTCAGGACTCAGGCATTGGGGGGCTGAAGGAGAAAAATCATGGAGATTTAGAGAAGTCTTTGTGGGGCTAGAAGCACTTCTGCTCATATTCTACTAGTTGGAAACGGGTCAGAACTCATTTGTCTAGCCACAAGAGCTACGGGAGAGGCTGTGCAATGTAGTCCAGTTTGTCCTAAGCAAAAGAGCAACAGGAATTGATCTCTGCTGTGCCTCTTGCTTTTCTATCAGCAGTTGGGTGGGAGTGAAGTGAACATCAGGTTCCAGGAATCTCCTGAGCACCCACTGCACCTCAGCACTTCTGACTGCCTGTGGTGTCACCTCCTGTGGCGGCAGCAAGATTACACCTCACAAAGGGTTTATGCTTTCCTGGAAATATTCACTTTCATTGAAGTGAACCCACTATCTTCTATGGGCTAAAAAGCTGGATGGAGGCACAGACAGTGCATCCAAGCCCAACTGATAGAAACTTCCACTCTTCTATTCATGGCACAGAATAGCCATGCGTTGTTTATCATTGTGTGCATAACTCCAGATGAGGAGAATGAAGGAAGGAGAGCAGTGTTGAAGTATTCACTCAACATGAGACATTTTCTTGGTGTTACACATACATCATTTCATTTAACTCTCACAACCATGTTGGACTTAAGCACTATCCTTGCTTTTTAAACATCACAACTGCAACTGATCCTTAGCAGATTTAAATAAGTCACTTAAGGTTATTATGCAGGTAGTGAATAGAAAAGGCAAGATTTTAATCTAGATTTTTCTGATTTTTTAAGCTTACTGTTTCTTTAATCGCATTTTCACCATCTTATCATACTGCCTCTTCACTGAGATTCTGTGAGTGACAACATTTGACATCTGTCCTTCACATAGTAGACACTTGACATATCTCTATGGAGAAATGTCTGATGTGGGTGACTTCTTTGATTATACATTGCTCTTGGTCAAATTTGAGAACTATTTTACTAATTGTGTTGAACACTGGGAAGCCATCCTACACACACCAATATTCTTTCTCTTTTTGTCATTGTCTTCTTTCGCAGTCATTATTTCTAAAAAACGGCTCAGAAATTTTCATTGTTTTTCAAGTAATGGTTTGGGCTGACTTATTCTCGTTCATTAGCCATTTCTTCATTTACTTAACAATTATACTTTTTAAGAACCTACTGTGAGTAAGCATTCTGCTTGGTGCTGGGAATAAGAGAGAGGATATAAAGATGATTGTGACTTGATTATTCATCCATGAGGGAATATCTGGGGTTTTGATTTGGAGAAAAGATCATCAAATACTAAAAGGAGAAAGAGTTATATGCCCTTATAATGCAACCACAGTCACAAAAGTATTGGTTTTGCATCTTGTGAATATTGCAAGATAATGAGTTGCCTAGGAATGCATATTTTTAAAACTTTTATTGTAAGTTCAGGGGTACCTGTGTAGATTTGTTGCATAGGTAAACTTAATATCATGGGGGTTTGTCGTACAGGTTATTCTGTCATTCACATATTAAGGCTAGTATCCATTAGTATTTTTCTTGATCCTTTTCCTCCTCCCACCCTCCACACCCCTCCCCATTTGCCCCAGCATGTGTTGTTCCCCTCTATGCGTCCATGTGTTCTCATCATTTAGTTCCCACGTATAAGTGAGAACATGCGGTATTTGGTTTTCTGAAATTTTGGGCATTTGCGTGAAAGTCTGATATTTTATGCTTAAGGCATGTTAAGTGTTTTCATTGCTTTTTCTTCACCTCCTCACTTTTATTTTTGGATTTACTCTTTGTTCACATTAAACCACTATATTTACATCTCAGACATTTGAAATCTTAACAACATAAATTCAGTAATATCAGAGGACATTTTGGTATGGCCAATCACTTCTTCATAAGATCTCTTTACCTATGAACTCCAGCCAAGATTTCCTGTCATCAGAACTCTCAACACATTTCTCTCTGTATATGCTGCATCTAAAGAGGCTGCACTGCAAAGCTGACTAAACAAAAGTTTATGGCATTCGTTCCAACTTTACCACTGACTAGTGTGAACTTTGGACGGTTGACCTCTTTCGGCCTCAATTTCCGAGGCAATTAATAAAATCAGAAACTCCATTCTTCGTTCTGGATTGTTCCACTTAGGAATTTTGACTAGTTTTTTTCTGTGTTTTATAAAAATTTAAATACATAGCAATAAACATTGAAACTCACCCAAACCTAAGATGTTAAGCATATTGACTATTTTTAATGGGAGAATTCTACAGCAAAATCTTCATGATGCAGAGAATTAGGAAACCACATCAAATACTTGTTTTGGTGAAGCCTTCAGATGCATTATTCAACCTCTTTGGCTGAATTTTCATCATTTGAAATAAAGAGAGTAAACTGGAGGTTCTCTGAATCTTCAGAATTCAGTGCTTTGAGATATTATATCAAGTTAGGTTGTTGAAATTGACATGACAGTTTAACAACTCCTATCCGAATGGGTCACGTGTTTCTATTTAAAAAGATATGAACCTTCTTCCATAAAAATCCTTTTTTTGAGAACACATGAACACAGGGAGGGTAACAACACACACTGGGGCCTGTCAGGGGTGGGAATTGGGGGAGGAGAGCATCAGGATAAATAGCTAATGCATGCTGGGCTTCACACCTAGGCGATGGGTTGATAGGTGCAGCAAACCACCAGAACACATGTTTACCTACGTAACAAACCTACACATCCTGCACATGTAACCCAGAACTTAAAGTTAAATCAAATTAAAATTTAAAAGTAGAAACAAAGTCATTTTTTAAAAATTGAGAAAATTAGTTGAGAATTTAGCAGGAATATGGAATAAAATGTAAATGTTTTTGCTGTTTTCTCAATTAATTCTCATGATTTTCCTGAATTATATCTAGATAGATAAGAAAAGCATACAAATATCAGTACATTTAAGTACCTTAACTATGAAAATTCAAAGTGAACAAACATAATTATGGAAGTAATTTTCTCACTTAAAAGAGCATTTTCTTGGAGTCAGTTGTTACTTGTGTTTTCTTATTTTGTCAGAGAGTTTCGGGAAGTAGCAAAATGTAAAACTACAACTGAAACATGACTATAATTGTCTAAAAATCAGGCTAAGGCCCATCCAGTGTCTTGTAGATATTTTTTTCATTGATTTTAATCTAAACACATTAATTCTCTTTTAAAATTAAACATTTTCCCACAAATTCAAAGGTCACCAGAGAATTTGCTCATGACTTAAAAAAAAGTTCTATTTGTGTTTTAGATTCAGGCAGAACATGTGCAGGTTTGTTACCTGGGTATATTGTGTGATGCTGAGGTTTGGAGTATGATTGATCCTATCATCAAGGTAGACCATAATATCCAACAGGTAGTTTTATAGCCCTTTCCTTTCCCCTCCCTCCCCCTCTATTAGTCCTCAGTGGCCATTGTTCCCATCTCTACATCTGTGTGTACCCAATGTTTAGCTCCCACTTATAAGTGAGAATATGTGGTATTTGGTTTTCTGTTCCTGCATTAATTTGCTTAGGATAATGGCCTCTAGCTGCATCCATGTTACTGCAAAACATGATTTTACTCTTTTTTAGGGTCGTGTCGTATTCCATGGTGTATATATACCACACCACATTTTCTTTATTCAGTCCACCACTGAGAGTCACCTAGGTTGATTCCATGACTTTGCTAGTGCGACTAGTGCGGCAAGGAACACATGCATGAATGTATCTTTTTGGTAGAATGATTTATATTTCTTTGGGCACACACCCAGTAATGAGATGGCTAGGTCAAACGGTAGTTCTGATCTTAGTTCTTTGAGAAATCTCCAAACTGCTTTTCACAGTGGGCTGAGCTAATTTACATTTCTAACAACAGTGTATAAGTGTTCCCGTTTCTCCGCAGCCTCGCCAGTATCTGTTATTTTTTTACTTTTTACCAATAGCCATTCTGACTGATGTGATATGATGCCTCATTGTGGTTTTGATTTGCATTTCTCTGATGATCAGTGATGTGAGCTTTTTTTTTACGTCTGTTGGCCGCTTGTATGTCTTTTTTTGGAAAGTATCTGTGACTTCTTTTGCATTAATAATCTGTATAGGTTAAGTAAAAGCAATCTTCAATAGTTAATTAAATATCATATTAATGATCTGCTTCATTTTGAGTAAACTAGTGCTTCTATTCTAGAAAGTGGTATAAAAAAACCTGGTGAATATAATATAATAAATATAATACTTTCTGTATATAATGTGCCCGACTGAAAAATTTATGATTATATTTTCCAAGTAAATTACTAGATTTGCACAGCTAGGTTTAAAAGAGAAAAAGGTCAGCAAAAATGTGGGGTGGGTTATGGTAATTTCCATACACCACACCCCAAACTGGCAAAGGTATATCACAATTAATCATCTTATGACGTTAGAAGAGTGTCTGTTTCCACCCGAGTTACACATTGGCAGAGATATACATGTACTGAATTCTGCTACACCTTAAACAAAGGATACAAATTGCTAAGGAAAGGACAGTCTCAGCCAGCAATATCAATTCTCAGAACCAGAAGAGAAAGTAAGATCTTTTCACATGCTTTCCTTTCTTTCCGTTGCATTTTGCATTCTTCTTATCCATTCTATGTCCTTTCCCACCCCTCCTAGGTCTCTATCGATTAAGGTTGCACTGTTCCACTGCTTTCCACCAGGGTCCAGTGGCTACACCCCTCTCCTTGTCTAAATCTGCTTTAAAGAAAGCCTCTGATAATCTTTCCCCCCCAAACCCCGGCCCTTGGGTAGAGCAACAATTTATAGTATTGCCATACCCAGGAGAGTTGCATTTTAACAGGAATCTAATGCCTTGGGGTAAGAAATGAAACTCTTCCTATACAATTGCAGGCATCAGTAAGCAGATGGGACATTTATCTGAGGGGTTTTCCTAGTCCCTGGAACTCTGTGGGACTTCTCCAATCCCATCTATGTAGAAAGTTATTCCAGACATTGCTAATGTTACCATCATCTGCGTCATGTTTTTTACTCTAACACGTCATTAACTTCAGCAAACTCACCTTCCCTGGATACCCGCCTTGTGCTGGACAATGTGCATCAAGTTTCCATATGAAACTCTTCTACAACTCCCTTCCCCAGATTTATGTAGACATTTCAATGCTGACCCATTTTTGTTGTTTTACTGTATCTATTCTTAAATAGAAGAATCAGTGCCAGGCAGGAGAGAAACATAAACTTGGGAAGGAGAAGAAAAGCAAAAAACTGGAATAACCTATAAAGAATACAACAAAACAATGTAGAGTACAGAGAACATTGTCTTTCAAGCTGATTTACAGGTACCATTCAGTTCATTTAGGCTACCTCACTTACGGTAGTGGATTCCTTGAATTAGATAAGTCTCAATCTGTCATTTCCCTGTTCCTTGCATAGATAATACCTCTGAGTCATACTCCCTAGAGCATAGTTAATTGATAAAAGGGTGTTTTTAGGACACACCAAAGTCCAAAAAAAAAAAAAAAAAATAGCAAATCAACATCAAGGCAGCTAACTAGAAAGGAGAAGGAGAATCGTAACTGGTTGCATGATTTGGTTGCTAATCTGATCATTGGGAACACCTTCATGATTTATGTAACCATATTACAGAATTCTACTATGTATTGGCAGAGTCAATATGATTGTAATTGCTGAAATGAATGTATGCTCCCTCAGTTCACTTAGTTAGATAGACGTCCTTTGGCTGACTATAGTTTATTTGCTGTGACCACTACTGCTCTAAGTGAAAAATCTTATTTCTGGGTTAAATTCTAGACTATATCCTCCCTGGCCCTTACTCCCTTTGAGTCTCTCCACTGTAGTAGGCTCTACACAACAGTTACCATTTTAATCTTCCAAGAAGTGATGGCCATTGTGTCATATTCCTTTTCCCCAAATATTTTATAGTTATCTGATTCTTAAAAGATAAAGACAAAATTCTTTAGTTTATCACTCAGTACTTTGTAGTCTAAATCTACCTGCTTTTCAACCTAATTTCTCATGAATCTCCTGCATTAATCCTCCACTTTATTCTGGGTTTTTACCCACTTGTCTCCCATTTCCCCTAGAATTGAGTTAAGGTGGAATCTCGCTCTGTCACCCAGGCTGGAGTACAATGGCATGGCATGGTCTCGGCTCACTGCAACCTCCACCTCCCAGGTTCAAGCAATTCTCCTGCCTCATCCTCCAGAGTAGCTGGGACTACAGGCATATGCCACCAAGCCTGGCTAATTTTTGTATTTTTAGTAGAGATGGGGTTTCACTATGTTGGCCAGGCTGGTCTCGAACTCCTGACCTCATGATCCACCCGCCTCGGCCTCCCAAAGTGCTGGGATTACAGGTATGAGCCACCACGCCAGGCCTGATTCTGCTGCTTTCTAGTTATATGACCTTGCATAAGTTACTTAACATCTTTGTACTCAATGTGCTTATCTGTAAAATAAAATAGCTATACCTCGTATCTCCTAGAATTTTTATGAAGATTATAATTTTAAACTTGATCAATATTTAGATTAATACTTTGCTATTATGAATCACTTTAAATTTGTTATTAAATAACAAAATAAAGCAGATAGCTATTATTTCACTGAATTCTAAGTACCATGAGAGTGACTTACCGCATATATTTTGCTGTATCTCCTGAATTTAGAAAAGTTCACGGCACTTTCAAGACAATAAATACTTGTTGACTAATAATAGTAATTATTATGCATCTTATTTTGGGCTCTAATTATTATAACTCTTCTCACACAGGCATGCATAAATGTTACAAGTGTGGCCAGAGTGATACTCTACCTAAATTGTCTACATTTACAAGCCTTGTTTTTTGAGTGTATTGTATGAGAAAGTTAAAAAGTCATGGCTTCTCATTACACTAAATTTACTTTTCTGCCTCACGGACATTTGGTAAATCATGGCACCTACATATTTACACCTGTAGACATCTGTAAATTAGTTTAAGTTACCCAACAATGAATAGATAATTTTAAAATAATAATACCAGGTTCATGTGTTTACTTACTTGTGACCAATTAATTAAAATTTTATATCTTATCATCTTACAACAAATGATCATTGATCCTATGAAACAGTTTCAAAATGGGACTTTGAATAAAGACCATTTATGACGAGTCCAGAGTGTGAACTTTACAGACAGAAATGCTTATGTGGCGTCTTTTATTTGTGGTAAGAAATGATTTAATTTTTAAAAAAATTATCCTTGAATCCCCACTGCTCGAAATTACTTCTGTTTATGTACAGAGAGTTGAGCTAGTGAAGGAAAAGGCATATAAATTAATGGGGTCCTTTCCTCCACTTGAGTACAACTTAGCTTCAAGATTGAGGATGTGATAGGAACCATGGCCAAATAACACTTACAAACTTTAACAATCAAACTAATCCCTCTTAGCAAGGGGAGAAAATATAAAACATGAGCTGCTGCTTGACACAGAGCCTGGGCTAGGAGGTGAACAGGCCGTAAAGACTTGTTGCATTAATTCAGTTACTTGGTTTTACTTTTAGAATTTGAGAAATAAGGGTATTTATCTCAAGAAAAAGGGCTCTGGTCTCCATCCCACTTTAGATTTTATTTTAAATGGAGAAGTTCATATTAAGGAAATGCTTTGGAAAACAGGTAAATACGGTCAAGCCATAAGAGTAACTCTATGTGTTTTTCTCACCAATATGTCCTCAGTTCTAGAGCAGTTTTTGACACATAATTGGGGAATTGGTAATAATTTGTTGAATGTCTCAAGTCTTTCTTATGAAGATATCCTAGACTTCAGTTAACAAATAAATAAATTGATTGACCAATTATTTACAGTTTGCTTCATTGTCTTAGCATCCTCTATTGATCTTTTTATTTCTCAGAATCCTTTTAAGAGTTGAGATGAAAGTGTTGATGACCTTCTATCCCTAAATATTCCAGTGTGTATTATTAAAAATAAGAGCACTCTCCAATATCATCACTACATGAATTAGGAAATTTAACATTACTAATGTTAAATATATAACACATTGTCTAATCCACAGCTTATATTCAAAGTCTTTAATTGTCCTAATAATTTTTTTTTTTTTGAGACAAGAGTCTCACTCTGTCACCCAGGCTGGAGTGACACCCCGTCTGCCATGGCACAACTGTGGCTCACTGCAGCCTCAAACTCCTGGGCTCAAGCCATCCTCCCACCTCAGCCTTCCAAGTAGCTGGAACTACAGGCATGCACCAGCACACCTGGCTAATTTTTGCAGTTTTTGGAGACATGAGGTTTCACTATGTTCCCCAGGCTGGTCTGGAACTCCTGGGCTCAAGCAATCTGCCCATCTTGTCCTCCCAAATTGCTAAGATTATAGGCGTGAGCCAACATGCCTGGCCAATAATATTTTTAATACGATCCAGTCCAGAATCACACATTGCATTTAGTTTCATGTAGTGCTGAACAATTTCTCAGTCTTTGTCTTTCCGGGCCTTGGCATTTTTGGAGATCGATCAATTATTTTTGTATAAGGCACTCTGATTTCAGTTTGTCTGATGTTTCTTCATGATATGATTCAAATTATGCAGTTTTGGGGAAGAGGACAGGAATACCACAAATGCGATGTGGTGTCCTTCTCGGTATGTTATTTCAGGAGGCATTTGAATTTGGTTTGCTATTACTGATGACTTTAGTTGTAGTTGCTTGATAAATGTGCTGTCCACTTGGTTTCTCGACTATAGAATCTCTATTTTCCTCTTTGTATGTATTTGTGAGGAGACACTCAGAGACTATGAGGGGAGACTGTGAGACTAATGTCTGTTTGTGAGGGGATGCTCTAAGACTATGCAAATATCCCCTTCTTCACCAAACTTTGAACTACTGGTTTTAGCATATTTATAAGCATATTTTAGTATATGATTTTCTAACTCTATCACGTATCCAAGATTATTGATTATAAGCAGAGTTTTAAAGAGATATTTTCAAGATATTTTCAACTATGTATAATGAAAAATTTAAAAAGCCATATTAAAGATAAGTGGATGCATAGATTAGAGCCACAGAGATTAGAAAAATGAACATCATTTTAACTCTGGGGGACTTTTTTTTTCCAGCAATGAGATTCTTTCTCTTTAGCCACAGCACCAAACTCTGAACCGGCTGAGCCTGGTTAGCACTTGATTCATTGTGTAAGTGTGAGTAAATTCCTAAATCACTTTGAACTTGATTTCTTTCTCCTTAAAAACATTATTATTAACAATATATAATAGTATATAATAAAGGTATCATAATATTATATATTATTAATATATAGTATTGCTGTATAACAATATTGTTTTTATTATACATAATAATATTGGGTCTTCCTTTACTTCCCAAGAATGAGTTAAAAAAAAATCATTATTATGATGGATATTTGAACTCTTTGATGGAAGGTAATTTATCAAGCACAGATCAAATTATTAGTTCCTATTATGTCTATAAATATTCTTCCTGTTTCTGAGGGCACTATATCTCCCAAACTTTATTCTATATGAGACACCACTGCCAACTCCCATGACCTGATTTTTGGAACACGTAGCAGCTCTTGCCAAAGGAGTCTGACACAAATGAAGCGTCCTGTAGCCTCAAGTCTACCTTATTCACACTTTCTCTTTAAAAACATTTCTGATTGATGCCCAAGGCATCTATTTCACAATCTTAATTTCAATTTGCCTCACCCTTAGGTGGGACTCTCTCCTGCTGATTTTGCAAAAGTTCAACTTTTTCTGTTTGCAACTACCTAGATTGGAAATGGTTACAGACTGAGACAGTGTAACTGGCAAAGTGACTCCCCACTGGGACTAACTCAGCTCAGCCTCCCAGTTCTAAGGAAGGCTCACCACCAACTCAGGGAGCAGAAACGTCGTCTGCAAGTGGGGATTCTCCTAGCTGAATTCTCTTTTGAGAAGATACATAGAGCATAAGTACAGCCCAGTATAGAGCTGTTCTGGAATACCCTTCAAATTTAATGGGAGAAATAGCCATGCTGCAAAGTACTTTCAAAGACAGTCCTCTAGCCCCACAGACTTAACTTGTGAGATCAGCTTGTTTCTGATCATCCTTTGTAAAACACACAAGAGGAGTGACACATTGTCATTCTCTCATCTAGATATAAACTCACATCATTTACTCAAACTAGATTAATCCTCTTAACACCTCTGCAATGTGGATTTTCTGCACTCAACTGCAGAACAATTCTTGCAACTGGTTCTTGTTTCAGCAAGAAGCATATAAGAAGCTTCATGGCTAAGCCAGAAATTGTCTTATATGCTCTGGCAGCTCATTGGTATGATGTAACTGAATGGCCTGCTTTGATTCTGGTTTGTTTGTATTTACCTGGGTTCCCTGACTCCCTCCCAAGTACAGGCCTTGTTGCTGCAACTATAGACACACTCTATCTCAATGAACTTTATTTGTCTCAACTTTTCCTTGGCAATCTGAGCTCTGGCTTCTCATGCTTACTTGTTGTGGCCAATAGCCCCAGTGCAGCAGGAGTGGAAATGCATCATATGTTGAAAGAAACTGGAAATTGAAGCATTAAAACCACTCTGATTCCTATTTGGGTGACTGCCACATCCCTTTCCACCAAAGATTTCATTGGACATCTCCGGGATATTCAGCCACTCCTGTAAAACAGGCATGTTGTGAATCGAAATAGCATATTTTGCTATTTTTGCATAGGTAATACCAATGGTCTACAGAATGAGCTGATGACTTAAATAAATTAGTTCCTTCCATTTCTAATTTAATTCTGTGAAAAACTCAAACTGAGGTAGTGACATCATATCTTAGCCTAAGAAGAGATTTTTCACATGAGAAAAATCAAGCCTAAGGATTGGATAACTCATTCCAAAATGAAACAGACCATCTGGACTTAAAGTTTTGGTTTTCTGCACCTTAGTTTTACCTTTTAATGGCTTTAAAAACTGAAGAGTAAGAAGGAAAAGAAAAAACCCTTGGGGAAAAATGTAGTTGGTTTTAATATTGTTACTATCAGTATCACCACCACAATTAAATCCTGTGCTCAGTGATACGGGTATGTCACTTAACCTTGTTTGTCCTTGACTCAGAAGATTTGGAAGATACTGTGAAACATCTTTAGTGTTTTTCTAAAGACAAAATTTGCATTCTTTTTCTTTAGGAATATCTACATTTCCCAGTAGTACTTTGAATATGACCATGTGCACAGATGTGATTGATATTGATTTTGAGTGTGTGTAAGCTACATACTAGGCTACGGACATATCATAAAATCAAACATGGCACGATAGGGCTTTAGGAATTGGCCCAAGGGCTTCAGCCAGAAAATGATCTCAAGTCTCCTTAGACATTTAATACTATATATTTAATATATTTTTCTTGAATTTTAATCACAGTTGAAATTCTCTAAAAGTCTGAATTAGTTGTCTTTGATCTTTTTAGTTCAATAGATTAAAAGCCTCAAAGCATCTCTTATAACAACATAATTTTTAAAAAGCTTTCTAAAAGTAAAGATTAATGGTATTTTTCATGATAATAAATGCATTTTAACTGCCCAAACCGAAGCTCAAGAGTGCAATGTAAAGTTGTGCACAATTTTAGGAAGATTTGAGCATTCTTAGGAGTTGAGGATCAACTGCCCAATTTTAATGACATCTTATTTGGCCGATCTTCAGGAAAAAATGGGTTTTGGACTTTTCTTGCAATCTTTTTCCAGCTTCTCCAGTCATCAGACAACACACATACACGCAGACATACAGACATACACACCCGCAAATCAATAAGGAGTCAAGGAGAGGTTGTCTTTTCAAAATGTGACTGCATTTAACATTTTGAAAAATTTTCAAACTGGACTCAATGCAGTTGAATGCTTGAAGTATTCAGAGAGATTTAAAGACATGTACTCCTTCCTGTTATCCCCACACGGTTTAATGGGTGAGGTGAGAGATCATCTCAAGATTATTTCCAAGCCAAGAACAGAAAAGATGAAGAAAAACAAAATCAAACAAAAATGTTAGGCCTTTTATATGCTAGATCTTTTGTATATTAGTGATCTAGCATAGCAGGGATGTACTTAAAAAAGGAACACACAGGATATTTACCTATATCTATCTATGTATTTATGCATTATACACATATAAAGATGATTTGTCTGTCCTAGCTGAAGATTCAATCATTTTCTTCTAATTTCGGATCTAGTTACACAATCTGTCTACGTTTAATTTGCTGTTGAAAATATATACTATGGCAACCAAAATGCCTATCAATGATAGACTGGATAAAGAAAATGTGGCACATACACACCATGGAATACTATGCAGCCAGAAAAAAGAATGAGTTCATGTCCTTTGCAGGGACATGGATGAAGCTGGAAGCTATCATTCTCAGCAAACTCACACAGGAACAGAAATCCAAACACCGCATGTTCTCGCTCATAAGTGGGAGTTGAACAATGAGAACACATGGACACAGGGAGGGCCTGTGTCACACACTGGGGCCTGTCAGGGGGTGGGGGGCTAGGGGAGGGATAGCATTAGGAGAAATACCTAATGTAGATGACGGGATGATGGGTACAGTAAACCACCATGGCACGCGTATACCTATGTAACAAATCTGCACGTTCTGCACATGTATCCAAGAATGTAAAGTATAATAAAAATTATAATAAAATAAAGTATAATAAAAATTATATATATACATCTATAGATAGATAGATAGATAGATAGATAGATAGATATAAGTGCATTCTCCAGAAGGCAATTGCTTCTCCCCAAAACATGTTCTACTTCTTTTAAAGCCTCTGGTAAAACTTTTATCTAAGCCATCAGATTTAGCAATTTGTAACTGATCTAATCTCTCCACAAAATCCTTGCTTACTGAAATTGCATCCAACAGTTTCTCACTATAAACCATTCAGCTTACATAAAACTGAATGACAAACTATGTCTTCTTTTTTATTTTCATAGTCTCATGCTGTTTTTCTTTTAACCCCTCGAAATAGATAAGCTTAATCAGAAATCATAAATCATTTCAGCAATTACCAGGTATGGCATTATGAAATAGATAATCATTTAGAATTAACATAATAAACATAAAGAACCACAATATCGGCCATCATCAGATGGAATTTAAGTAACTACAATATTCTTTTTCATTAATCCTCCAATAGAATATAAGGGTTTCTAAAGGTTTATAGGTGAGTGCCATTATCTGAAAGAGGCTTTATTTTTATTCCTTTATTATTTAATGCATTCACTCATTCATCAAACATTGATTATTATCTAAGCACCAAATATTATGTAAGTATAGAGGTTATAATGATGAACAAAAATAGGCACATGATTCATAATTGTTTAGTTTAAACATAAAATTGTCTCAATAATTAACTACGAGGCTGAATGACAAATGTCTGCTACATAAACCTCTTTTGAATAGGCAATTATGTTTGGGAATAAAACTTATCCTTGTCTTCTCTATTAATTACTGGGTTGTCTAGTGGTGTATTTGAGGCAAATTAGGTGCTGAATACATACATATTTAATGATGAAATTTATGTTTATATTAATATAAAATCTTTGATCTTTTAGATTTTGAAATTCCACTTATTACAGTTTCTTGAGTCTCATATTGAGCTTATAATAAAGGTCTTTGTTTCATTGTAAACCCAAATTCTGGCCAGTCCCTCAACTACTTCTTCACAATAAATACGTCACTATTTCTTGGGCTGCCTAAATTACATGGATTTTATTATATCTGGATTCTCCATAAATCCCCACAAATGCCTAACCTAATGGACAGAAGGTATGGCATTTGTGAAATGGGGACCTGAGAATCCAGGTGATTCCTAACAGTAAATAAGATTAATCCCATGAAACTAGGAAAATTTGCTTAATGTATATGTTATTTGAAGTCTTGTCATACCCTGAAACAATTGGGCTTAAATGCTGGAAAATGAGAGATCAATGTGAGAAGATGAGAAGGTACTCTCCAATTTTTTGTGCCCCATAGTACTTTGCAGAAAAGGCATTTTATGGCTATCTATGGAGCAAGTGGTTGATTGACAGGTTGAATCAATTATTTTTTTCCTGGGAAAGTAAATAGGAGTACTGAAAAGTGTAAAATCAGTTCTATGTTGAGATTTCCAGATGTGATTTGCAATGTCATAACTTTGACATGTGACAACAAAAGATGAGTCTATCTTAGATAGAATCAATATACGATGATTCCCTCCTTTTCTCCTGTTCGACTCAGCTGCAAGAAAACTTGTAGTTCTCCAAGCATGACGAGGCTGGCTTACTTCTGTGCACCTTTAGTTTTTCCCTGAAGTTGTAGTTCTTTCAGAGCCCTGCTTAAGGTAGGATGGATGCCTCCCAGTGGATGGTACATACTGGATAGGTGCAGAGACTTGGTCTCTCTCTCTCTTGCCCTGAAGTTCAAGTTTTTCTGAGTTAACCTGTGTCCTCAGAATGCCACTTACTCCTCTGGTTACCACTCTAAGATTCTGGCCTGGTTATTTCTTAACTAATCTAATGGCTCTCTGATGCTTCTAAAGAACATTTATGCCATTATCCTCAGCAAACTAACACAGGAACAGAAAACCAAACACTGTATGTTCTCTCATAAGCGGAAACTGAGCAATGAGAACACATGGACACAGGGAGGGAAACAACACACGCTGGGGCTTGCTAGGGGCGCAGGGGGAGGGAGAGCATTAGGATAAATCGCTGATGCATTCAGGGCTTAGTACCTGGGTGATGGGTTGATAGGTGCAGCAAACCACCAGGGCACACGTTTACGTATGTAGCAAACCTGCACTTGTATCTCGGAAATTAAAATTAAAATTAAATTAAATTAAAAAATTATCTAGTATCCTTTTTAGTTTTCAGTAGGAAGATTGTTGTAAATAACCTAATATGACTTATTTACAGAAACAGAAGCTGGAATTATCAATAGTGTTTTTTTATTAATGGATTTCTTTTGGATTGCACCATTCTACAACAGCCAGCATGATACTGACCACAAGATAGTCTAAGTAGAAAAATGCTAACTTAGAATTGGCTCATGTTCTAAAATTCCTATATCTTCTTTTTTACAAAATGCCCAATAAACTACAGACTTGCAAATTTTCTTTCTGTATTTATAGATAATTCCATATATGGAATATGCTAAGATATTGGGATATAACATTTGCACAGTTTTGAATCTTTTATTACTAGTGTTCTGCCTTTTCAGTGATGTACTAAAAGATTTTGGACAAATGAATCCCCATGATATCAGCTAGATTTTGAGTGTTTAAAGCAAAATCTTCTTTAAATGCTTCCTTCCTCATTCTTTCCCTATTTTATGGTACTGTTTTTCATTCTGAATTAGCAGCATCTTTGAATTATTCTCATGTCACCGAAGTCATCTGTTATAGTGATATTATTACTTGATAAAGTACAATGTCATTTAATTAACTCCTCACCTCCTGGATAAATTTTATGTGATCACATGTATTTATTCAACCCATAGTTAATGGATGCTTAATATATGCTAGGCACGATGTTAGACATTGAGAAGCAGATTAGTTGCAGAAAAATTGTTGCACAGTTGTTCTATTTCTACTGTCTCCATTACAGAATCTTTTTCATTATTTTTGAAAGGACTTGGCAGTGGAATAGCTAATATGTTATCTTCAACATGATTTCCTTTTCATGACACTCCCTAATCATTTCCCAATATTGGTAAAATGATGACATGTGAATCAATTGTCTTTGAATTTATTTTTAAATGACTCATGGAGATAATCATCTAAATAGGCAAATATGAAGCACTTATATTTTATTTCTTCATATTAAAGGTCCCTTAAGAACCTCTACTCAAATAAAATGCACCAGTGTTAATGTTTTCTGGAACATATTTAATCCAGTAGTAGTTTAGTTGACTTATCTCTCATCTCTATGAAATTTAATGTTTTTTCTTATTCTTCAGGACAAAACTTTTGCTTGAATGCATTGTTTCAGGTGTATCAGTTGAAATACAAATAGAACTGTTGCTATATATACAATATTTATAGCATCAAAAATAAGATCCAGTTCTTCTGCATATATTAAAAAACTGATTTGAAAATCAATAGGTTTGGTTGAATATATGGGGACATCATAGGGTCTTGAATGTAGTTGCAGTGCTCTACTCCATATTATCTTATAATTCTGAAGTTACACATCTTTCTAAAGATGTAAGAACAATGTATTATGTACTGAATATTTAAATGAGAGCACACTAACTTAGTATGTTCTTTCAAGTCTACTCTTGGAATTTCTTTCTATATTGAAATGCAAGGCTTGATTAGTGCATAGAAAGTATACATTTCGGAGCATTATGCTTATTTCTACCAAATATAAAGTTTCATTATTTTTTGAAATAAAGAATTAATTATTTTAAACTCTTAGAGCAATGGGATGAGCAAAATTTTAAAAGTGATCATTATTCTTGAAACTTCCTATGTTAACCCAAATTTAGAACTAAGAAATATACACTTTAATAAATTATCCCCATAAGAAATTTCTCTACAAATTATAGTTTGCATCTCATGTGATCATAACATTAAGCTTGAAACTTAACAATTCTACATCATTTTTCATACTTAAGACACCTTGGAAAAGCATTAACTAATTAATCAAATTAGATAATTCTGTTATAAACTGAACATTATATTGAATCATTTGCTGCAGAATATCAAGATGGCATATGTATAGATGTCACTTTTGAAGTAATGATTATAGCCATGTGCAGTAAAGTATTTATTACCTTATCTAATTAATACACATTTTGGCACGTCAGGGTTTGTGGGTAATTATAGTTTTCTATTGCAGTAATAATTTGTATGATTTATGAAGCCTATGAAACAACAACGTGAGCCAAAAAGCTGTCTGGAATAATTACAGTTAAGCAGTGTGATCAACAGGTATGCCCAGCCAAGAGAACACAGCCCTGGGGATAAGATCCTCAAACAAACAGAAGCGACTAGAGCTGTTCAGTTCTCAGCCTGCTTTTTCTCACCTGAAAAAAAAATGGCCCACCCACTGTTTTCAGCTGTGTTAACAAAGCACTGATTGCTTAAGTCTATGTGGTTATTTTCCAAAGGTTCATGTGCTAATGTGGAGGACTTCATAAAAAAAAAAAACAATAATCATGGATCATATAAATTTTCAATTATTTCAAGGAAGACTGAATGTCGACACATTTAATTTGTTTAAGAATGCCAATGCCTTCTGTGGCTACCAAAAACTCTTACCTAGAATCTGAATTCATTCTACTCCAGTTAGTGATAGAACACTCTTCGCCCTGCCATACTGGCCATTCCAATAGGCTCTGAGTCTGGCGTCCTTACTGAAGCAAGATACCTGGAGTCATTGTCCTAGTGGGACTATAGAATAGAGTTTGTCTCCCAAGAACTATGCTCATATAAAGGAATTGACTGTCCAGAAACTTAAGAGTTGGAAAAGAGCCCAGCTATCATTGTCCACATTTATATAATAAATTTTAGGAAGTTGGTGAGTTGTAGGAGGTCTACAGGTTATTCTTTATTGGACATTGCTTTTGCTTTGCTAAGTCTACTTTGACCTTCCCATCAGTCATTTTTTTTTCTTCATATTAATATCCTCAAGGTACATAATGTTTTAATTGGCTTTCAGCACATACACTGAAGCAGGAGATCCTATCTCATGGAAAGAAGCAGCTGTAAATTTCTGTGAACTGTTCTCAGTATGAGGGGAGTTCTTAAATTAGTTTGATTTTTCTCAGAAAGACTAACACATTTATATCTTGCAAGAGTATATTGAATTTTTAGTTATTAACTCCAGGTAGAGCCAGGTTCTTACTGTCTTTTTATACTGGAAGACTAAAAGATAACATCAAATAATACTGACTGTTGAAAGCAGTGTCATAGGATATTCCACTTTAAAATTAATGCTATATTGTAGAGTCAGCAATCCGTAGCATGATAGCCACTTTTGTGTAAGTCGGAAAGTTATAGTGCAAGAGAAGGGCAACAGCTCCACAAGTGGTCTGGAATGGAAATCAGGAATTTCTCTTGACACATTAAACTAAGCAGTCGCCTTCACTGACTCCAAATTTATCAAGGACTCGTTTTATGGTGAGTCAAGGCAAAGAGATGAAACAGATGAGGTAGATCAAGGATGCGAATGGGGGCCCAGAGAATCCGTAACTCAACCTCAACCCATGGTGACAAATTGTCTTTGAACTGTCAAGCCTTCTCTCACAATGGGTTGTCATCTAAAATGAAAATCCCTCTCTTTGACTTTCAAAATATTTGTTAGAGAAAAAAAGTGGAATAAACACACACACACACACAAATAGCAAAGAAAATTTTTTCACTCCAAACAAGAAGCTACTTTTGGTAGAAAATGTATCATTTTTAGGAGCAGTAAAATATTAAAGATGAATATCCTTACTATTTGAATCCTAAAGTTACATTTAGGCCTTTTCTATTTTACTAGGCACAGTAGAAAGTTCAGGTCAAATGGTAACTCTAGAAAGAAACAACATCTGTGCTTTTAAATGTTTTAAGTAGAATTTTAGAGACAGATATTTAAGTAATTAAGTCCATTCTGCCCCTGGGCTTAGCATGCAGGCAATGTCCAAAATACCCATTCCCTTGCCTCCTCCTCTCTATTCTAACGCGGCAGCTTGTCCCCTTCTCCCACACACAGAGGCAGACACATATGCTTCCTGTAGCTTCCTGTAAATGACAATGGCCCCAGTAGGTTAAAACCCTTCCAAGAAAACCAACAAACAAAAAAGGTAAAATAAAGTTCAGAAATCCAAAGGTCAAAGAGTAGAGTGAAACCAAAAGCTATGTCAGGATATTAAGGGGAGGTAAAAACAGGGTGAAAACATACTGTTAATCTCCATGATTACAACTTCATCTTACAGTTTCCTTCTCATCATGGATGAGGACAGTTTGGTGAAACTGAGGTTGCAATTATATATGTGTAGCATGGATGCATGTATGTATATATATGCACACACACATAGAAACAAATATACTGTTACACATGTTTAATCCTGTATGAACTTTTATGTACGGCTTTGCATAAAAACTAAGATTATGCATTTAAAACATTTTACATCTTCAATGGCTCTTGCTGTCATTTCCAGGCATCACTCATGTCTTTTCCTTTTTTGGTTATTGGCTAACTTCTATTTCTTTAATATTTGCCACTTACCAAAATTGCTGCTGTTATTCAAAGAATGCATTTTATGAAAATTTCAATTAAGGCTATGTGTGTATAGCAGTTTGCTTTTTCAAATTATGGGTGTCCTTACAAAATTGATTTATTAACCATATGTTTTATTTTATTTTAAAGTTTAACCATATACTTTAAAATAAAATAATACGTATGGGTAATAAATACACTTTATTTATTTATTTATTTTTGAGACAGGGTGTCACTCTGTTGCCCAGGCTGGAGTGCAGTGGTGCAATCTTGGATCACAGCAACCTCGGCCTCCTGGGCTCAAGTGATCCTCCCACCTCAGCCGCCTGAGTACCTGAGACTACAGGCACATCCCACCAAACCCCAATAATTTCTTCTGTATTTTTTGTAGAGACAGGGTTTCCCCATGTTGTCCAGGCTGGTCTCAAACTCCTGGGTTCAAGCGATCAGCTCACCTGAGCCTCCCAAAGTGCTGGGATTTCAAGTGTGATACTTATCATAGACTTTAAAAATATTAAAATGACTGCTATTTAAAATATGAAGCTGTTAATGTTATTTCCCAGAATCATTTACATGTGGGCAAGTCTTGTTCACCTTGTCCAGTTGTTTTTTTCCACCATTACTTTTTTGTTCAAATGCATTATCCAGTAATGTCATTATATAAATGTACTCTTGCCAAAGGCGCTAACAAAGCTGGAAATGAACACAGTTTATACCTGGGGTCTGTAGTCAACAGGCTCTGTGTTCTTCATTAAACGGTGACCAAACCGGAGGTGTTGCCGGGAATTACACTGCCTCCTCTTTCCAGGAACTGTCTTCTTTCACCTCAAGAAGCAAAGGCTCTCTTTCATTTTGTTTTGCTCTCAGTAGCTTCTTTCACAGGGAATAAAAAAACACTAAAATCTTGTGTATCTTTAGACTTTTCTTTTTCAATTTTCCAGAAAATTATTCTCTGAAGAGTAGCTTCCTTGCTTTGAAGATGCAACTCTTTTGACCTTAACTCTTTTCATTGCCCATTTTTTGGCAGTGACCCCCCTAAAACAAGAAAAACAATGAACAACCTGAACTGGACTCCTGCCAAGTCCACAAACCGATTTTGCAAGTGAGATGACTCATTGCCAGAAGAATTGTAGACCTATTGACCTTAGTGTTTATTTTTTATATTTTGAGACAGGGTCTTGCTCTGTCACCCAGGTGGAGTGCAGTGATGCAATAATAGCTCACCTCAGCCTCCCGAGCTCAAGTGATCCTCCCATCTCAGTCTCCCGTGTATCTGGGACCACAGGTGCCACCACTACACCCTGCTTATTGTCTTTTTAAATTTTTTTTTGTACAGATAGAGTCTCACTATATTGCCTAAGCTGACAGAGTATTTTTTTTCCTTAATTATTCTTTATTCTCAAATGCAGTGAATAGTCACAGTAGCCCACCACGGGGGCTTCATTTTTAGACATTACAGTAACTAGGGGAATTTTATTAAGGAGCCAGAAACTAAACTATTCTTGTTATTATTATTATTCTTTAAACCAAACTACAGACTTACTCAGATTTCATCAGTCTTCCCATCAGTGTTCTCTTTCTGGTCCATGATCCAATGTAGGATTCCACATCACAGTTAGTTTTTATGACTCCATGTCCTCTCCCGCTCTGTGATGGTTCCTCAGTATCTCTTTGTCTTCCAGGACCTGACACTTTTGAAGAGTACAGCTGTTTTGAAGAATGTCCTGCAGTTTGGATCTGCCTAATGTGTTTCAATGAATAAATGTTACTTGTGCATTGTTGACCAAGAGTACCACAGAAATGATAAGCCCTTCTTAGTGTATCAAATCAGGTAGTGTGGGATGTCAATATGCCTTATTACTGGTGATATTAATCTTGATCACTTGGCTGAGATGGCATCTTCCAGGTGTTTCCATTTTTTAAAATTACTATTTTTCCTTTAGCAATTAATGGGTATCTTGAGGGTGATAATTTTGCACTAGGCACATATAATCTTTCTCCTCAAAGTTTTACCCATGAATTTTGGTTTTCATTGGTACATCTTGCCTGCAACAATTATTACTGTGGTATTCTATTGGTGAATTCAGATTTCCATCTTCTTTCTACATTTATTCATTGGGAGAGCTGTTATCTCCCATTCATTCATTCATTCATTCATCCATTTCTTTATGGCATAGACTCATGGACGCTTATTGTATTCTCTTGGTAAAAATAATCTATTAATTTTTTTATATTATACTTTAAGTTTTAGGGTACATGTGCACAACGTGCAGGTTTGTTACATATGTATACATGTGCCATGTTGGTGTGTTGCGCCCATTAACTCATCATTAACATTAGGTATATCTCCTAATGCTATCCCTCCCCTCTACCCCTACCTCACAACAGGCCCCGGTAAGTGATGTTCCCCTTCCTGTGTTCATGCGTTCTCATTGTTCAATTCCCACCTATGAGTGAGAAGATGTGGTGTTTGGTTTTTTATCCTTGCGACAGAGTATTTTTAATTTTATATTTCCTATCAGTTGGGGACAGCGATGAGATCTGATTTGATTCTGTCTGAATTTCAGTAGCTTTATCATCTACATGTGTCTTCACAGTGTGTTTTTAGAGTTTGCTTTAAAATTCTTCTTGAGATATGTTTTCTACCTCCTGTCCGTAGAAGTGAAACAGCTAGATTGCAAGTCATTAAATGTATCCAATAATTTTGATTCTTTAAAGCTCTTACTCAATTTTCCTCTATGTACTGCAATTAAATTCATCTGACAATCCTCATACATTGTTGATTTACCAAATTAAATAAATGATCTCACTGAGATGTGTTATATTTTTTTGCTGCCAAATTTATGCAGAGTGCTTCTATATCATTTAATATTGAAGATTGCTTCAACATGGATGGTAAAGTGGATAATTATGGTGATTGGACAATTCAAAGATATTAAAACATCTGTTCCACAATAATTTGAATGTGTTCCACCAAACTTTTGTTTGGGAATTTAAAACTACTTAATTATATGGTTAAATAAAACACATTTTTTATCTTTCTTTAGTATATGATAGACTAATATTAGAAGTTGGGTAGAGTAAATCTTGGAAACACACCATTTAAAGTAAAATATTGAAAGATTTTAAAATGTTAAGATTTTAAACAATGGTCCAACCACATCAGAAAACAGCTTAGAAATTTCTTAAATAGACTTAAAGTCTATACTAGCCATTTAAGTCCTAGATATTTACCCAAAAGAAATGAAAGCATATTTCCAAACAAAGACTTGTGCATAAATATTTATAGAAGTTTTATTTGTAATAGCTGAAATTGGAAACAAACTAATTGTCCATCAACAGATGAATGCACAAACAATTGAATACTGTTTAGTGATAAAAAGAATGAATTATTATTATATATAACATTGAAAAATCTCAAAATGATTATATTGAGTGAAAGAAAATGCAAACTAATTTGTAATGGTGGGAAGTAGATCAGTGGTTGCCTGGGGATGGGGTAGGAAGTAGTGGGAAGAGAGTTTACAAAGGGGCAGGAGGAAATTTTTGGGTGATGAGTACACTCAATAAATACTTTTGGTGACAGTTACATGGATGGTGACATATACATATGTCAAAACATCTCATTGTATGCTTTACACATGGACAGCCTTTTGCATGTTAATTTTACTTTAATAAAGTTATTTTTAAAAGGTAAACAATGGGTTTCTACTGAAAGGAAATCATATAAAAAAGATACCTGCACTTAGACATTTATCGCAGCACAATTCACAATAGCAAAGATGTAGAATCAACCTAAGCGTCCATTAACACATGATTGGATAAAGAAAATGTAAATATACACCACGGAATAATTTTAGCCATAGAAAGAATGAAATGATGTCTTTTGCAGCAACAAGGATGGAATCATAGGCTATTATCTTAAGTAAAATAACTCAGAAACAGAAAGTCAAACACTCCATATTCACACTTATCAGTGAGAGCTAAATAATGTGTACACATGGACATAGAGAGTGGAATAATAGACATAGAAGACTCAGATGAGTGGGAGAGTAGGAGCAGGATGAGGGATGAGTAACCGCAAAACAGGTGTTGTGTACGTTATTCGAGTGATGGTTCCACTAGACGCTCGGACTTCATCAGCAATATATCCATGTAACAAAACTGCACTTACACCCCTAAACTTATATAAATTTTATAAGGTAAACATAAAGAACACTATATACCACCTATATCCTTGTATCAATAAGCAAGTTTGGGGGAAATTGAGATGAGAAGACCCATCATGACTGAAATGGGAGAGCTGATGCCTTCTCTAATGCCAAAATCGTCTTAAGATTTCTCACTGCAACCCTTCCTTCATCACAGCAAAGGTGCAGGGAGGGCAAAGGCCTCAAATTCTGAGAAATACTCTTATAGGAGAAAATAGGGATAAGATCTAAAGTTCCACTTGTTTTGATCTTGTAGATTCAACCATTCATTTATTCACTCATTCATGCAACAAGTGTTTGTCAGGTGCCAACTGTGGGCAAAATATTGTATTCGCATTAGGGATAGAAATGAAATGAAAACAGATGCCTTCCTCATGGCATTTATGTTATAGATAAGGGAGAAAGATATTATCAAGTACTCAAACAAATTCCCAGTGACAGTTGTAACAAAAGTTATTCAGGAGAGCTTCAACATGATGCAAAACGCTATATTCAGTGATTTTACCTAATTAGGAAGAACTCAGAACCAGCCAGGATGGGGAACTCAGGAAGCATCAGTTATATATTTATATAAAATGCATATACTGCATCTTATACATGATATACAATATAACATAACATAGTATTATTACATAGCATCATTGTCTGCTTGAATACACAAAATTAAATGCAGAGATAGAAGAAGCTAACATTTGCATCTGGCAACGTAGCCTGATATGGTTTGGCTGTATCCCCACTCAAATCTCACCTTGAATTGTAATAATCCCCACGTGTCAAGGGTGGGGCCAGGTGGAGATAATTGAATCATGGGGATGCTTTCCCCTGTACTGTTCTTGTGGTAGTGAATAAGTATAAATGGGAGTTCCCCTACACAAGTTCTTCCCTGCCTGCTGCCATGTAAGATGTAACTTTTCTTCTCATTACCTTCCTCCATGATTGTGAGGCCTCTCCAGCCATGTGGAACTGTGAGTCCATTTCACCTCTTTCCTTTATAAATTACTCAGTCTCAGGTATGTCTTTATCAGTAGCATGAGGACAGACTAATACATAGCCTATTAGTTATGGGTGGACTTTGAAGCAAGTCTCTCTCTCTGTCTGTTTTTTGTTTTGTTTTGTTTTGTTTTTTGAGACAGGGTCTGGCTCTGTCACCCAGCATGGCTCACTGCAGCCTCAACCTGCTGGGGTCAAGCAATTATCCTACCTCAGCCTCCCAAGTAGCTAGGACTACAGAACTGTGCCACCACTCCTGGCTAGTTTTTGTGCTTTTTGTAGAGACAGGGTTTTGCCATGTTGTGCTGACTGGTCTTGAACTACTGGGCTCAAGCAATCTGCCTGCCTTGGCCTCCCAAATTGCTGGGATTACCAGTATGAGCCAATGAGCCGGACTGAAGCTAGTTTCTTTGTGTTTGATTTCCAGATCTGCAGTTTGTTAGTCATGGGACCTTGGGAGAATCTCATTACTCTGTTAAGTCTTAGTTACTTCATCAGTAAAAGAATAATAGAATGAATAAGGTCTTAGGGATTACATAAAAGAATGCATAGTAACATTGAATAGACACTAGCTATTATTATTACTACTATGATAAAGATCATTTGTTCATTGTTCCCATGACATGTTTCATGCTTGCTCTAGTCACAGACTTGGGCATATACAAAAATTAAAGAATAAAACAAAACAAAAAATTGCCATGACTGAGGTTGTTAGCAGTTGCATCTCAAGCAGTTTATAGTTTTAGAAAAGGAACAGACATCCATCAATAATGTGAGAAAGAAGTCCAAATTTAATTGTTGTGCTGGAAGACAAAGATTGCAGGACAAGTCAATAATGTAATTTCTTGACCCTATTGTTATCTTGTGTGTGGGCAAAGGTATTGCTCAGGGGACAATCATACGAGTGATATGGTTTCCAAGTCACCATAAATGCCCGAGAATATATCCTCAATCCACATGTTTATAGATAAAAGGAATTAAGTGCAATACTGATAGGATGGAGAAAATGAGAAATTTACTTTTTATCTAGGCTGTGATGTATTATTTCTCACTTCATAGCCTGGATTAAGTTTCCTAATATTGACAACATTTTTCTATGTTTCATGTTCATTCATTTATTCATTCATTCACCAAGTATTTTAAGTGCCTATTATGCACCAGGCCCTATTCTAGAAGCTGGTCTACATGGACAGTATCTTCTTATGAGACATGGTATGATTGCTAGGCATGACTATGTTCTAATATAGATTTTGGAGACCAGTTAATACTTAATTTCAATTTCACGTAAACATTTATTCAATCTCTATTCTCTTCCAGACACTACGTTCAGGGTGCAAAAATGAACTAGACAAGATTATCTTGAGCCTTGTGGAGATAATTTAGTGAGAAAGCCACATTGGACAGGCAATTACAAGTGTGATGAATGTGCCACAGTTGCGAGGACAGGATGCTGTGGGAATGTACAGCCAGAGGAGTTCCCTGATCTTTGAGGTCAGAAATATGCTCACTGGTGAATGGAATTTACTCTGAGAAACGGCTTTAAAAATGAAACCAATGCTTGAACAATAGTTAGTTCCATACCTGACTCACATTTAATACTTTCCGATCTTGTTCCCCTTGCTTCCGTTGCCTGTAATGTTTGTGAACATTATTTTCTATAGTAAGAGATCTCAGGTTCCCTTCTATAGCAAGCGCAACATAATATTCACCCTCCTGTTTTATTCCTTACAGCATCTGGCTCCATATAAGTTTGTTCTTATTATTGTTTAATAACGGTGATGATAGTAAAGGTGGAATAACTCATACTCAAAAGTGTTGATCGGCCGGGCGCGGTGGCTCACGCTTGTAATCTCAGCACTTTGGGAGGCTGAGGCGGGCGGATCACGAGGTCAGGAGATCGAGACCACGGTGAAACCCCGTCTCTACTAAAAATACAAAAAATTAGCCGGGCGTCGTGGCGGGCGCCTGTAGTCCCAGCTACTCAGAGAGGCTGAGGCAGGAGAATGGCGTGAACCCAGGAGGCGGAGCTTGCAGTGAGCCGAGATCGCGCCACTGCACTCCAGCCTGGGCGACAGAGCGAGACTCCGTCTCAAAAAAAAAAAAAAAAAAAAAAAAAAAAAAAAAAAAAAAAAAAAGTGTTGATCAAGGATCTCAGTTAATAATTGAGGAAGGCTGTATTTAATAATTAGAGTTATTTTTCCAAGTAATTTTGAATATATTATCTTTCCTATTATGGCTTATTATATAAATTTCTAAAACCTATGGTAGAATATGTACGTATATATATATATATATATATATATATATACACGTACATACATATATATATATATACGTACATACATATATATATATATACGTACGTATATATATATATATATATGTACAAGCTATGGCAATTTTTTTATTTTTATTTTTATTATTTTTTTATTTTATTTTTTTGAGACAGAGCCTTGCTCTATCTCCCAGGCTGGAATGAGGTAGCATGATCTTGGCTCACTGCAACCTCTGCCTCCCAGGTTGAAGTGATTCTCATGCCTCAGCCTCCCGAGTAGCTGAGATTACAGGCACCTGCCACCATATGTACAAGAACGCTCAATCAGATTATTTCATCAACTACATCAATAAATAACATTTAATTACTATTATTGTCCTTTGTGCCTATGATAATTTGTTATCTTTGAATAACTAAAATACTTGCAAATCAAGCAAGGGTTTTGCTTATTTCAGAAACACCTTGAAATTGCATCACTCCTCTTCTTGTTATTGTAGAAATTTTTACTTTTAAATTTTTTTTTCTTTTTTTTTTTTTGAGACAGCCTCTCGCTCTGTCACCCAGGCTGGAGTGCAATGGCATGATCTCGACTCACTGCAACCTCCACCTCCCGGGTTCAAGCGATTCTCCTGCCTCAGCCTCCCGAGTAGCTGGGACTACAGGCGCCTGCCACCACGCCCAGCTAATTTTTATACTTTTAATAGAGACGTGGTTTCACTGTGTTGGCCAGGATGGTCTCCATCTCTTGACCTTGTGATCCGCCCCCCTCGGCCTCCCAAAGTGCTGGGATTACAGGCATGAGCCACCGCGCCCAGCATTACTTTTAAATATTTAAAAAAATCTATTTTGCCCTAGATGGCATTGTTTTATGTACCTTATAGCAAGAGTTAATATTTCTCTACAGAAATGACAGGTCACACTTCGTAATGAAAACCAATTTTTAAAAAATTCTTTTTTTGATGTGTTGTAGTTTTAAAGGGAAGATTTAAAACCAAGTATTATAAGAAACTCAAAATAGAGTTTGCATATGGATAGGCTAAGATACAAATTTAAGATTAATAACACATTTACTAAATCTATTACTATCTCTAGGCATTGTTGTAGGATTTTCCATCTATTAACATATATAATCCTCACTGCAACCTTATAAATGCTGACCCTATTGTTATCTTGTGTGTAGGAAGAAGTATTGCTGTGAGGTATGTGAAGAGGTGTATCTATGAAGAACTTTACTTAAGTTCTGATTGGTTATGAAACTTACTGCAGGTAATACAACTAGTAAATACAGGCACTGAGGGTTTAAGCTATCTGTCTGGCTCCAGAGCCCATGCTCTTAATCTGTCTGCAAAAAAAAAAAAAAAAAAAAAAAAAAAAAAGTAACCTTAAAGCTTTCATTTCTCTAATAGGTAGAAGCCACTGCTATGGTGAAGTTCAAGGAATTTATTCCTCAGCAAGCAACAAGAACAGGGACTATCCTGTACAAATAGGAGATGACAGCTCCTTTAAACATGATCTACTAAAGTCTCAGGAGTATTTTTAGATGGGACCCAGTGGGTTCACACCGATGGGTTAGATTTTTTAAATTACAATGCATTTTGTTTAGAAGAGGGATTAAAGTATTTGCCAAAATGATTTGTGTTGACAAAATGGCTTAGTACTTTTGGCAGATTTATTTTGGAGAATGGAATAAATTAAGGTGTCTAGCAAAAGATGTGCTACAGCCACTGAAACAATTTCAAGTATTTCAGAATCTCTATTTTTATTCACTTTGCAAAATGTGCTTAGCTGAACTGCCAGTCCCTGTTACATTTCCATTTCTAAGCAATTAATTAAAATCCCAAATCAGGTTTTTCTTGATCATGCCAGCAGGAGTCGGTTACCATGGAAATAGGAAGATCAGTAGTATTTGGAAAAGAGAGGAACAAAACGGCTTGCATTGGTCTTTTATTGCGGAAACATAAGTGATGGTCTAGAGTAGCCTCTTGGCGCAGCCATAGGAAGCTCTGCCCCCAACAGCAAGTGTGGCAGCAACAATTGGAAATTACCGACAGTCCTGAGGATTACATTTTGCCCCCCAGGGATATCATTGGGCCAGTTGAAAAAGTCATTAACTCAGTTTTTTCACGTCTTCTATCTATAGGTTAAACCCCCAAATGTAATTGATTACAGAGTATTCTGTTGTGGCTAAGCAGGATTTCAAATCAATAATTGGCTATATTTTGCAAAGAGCCATCAAAAACCATTTACGATTTTTTTTCTTATGTCGAGCCAATATGCTTTAGCTATAAAGCCCATTTCCAGACAATAGTGCGAACTAAGAATGACTGTGATTGAAGCCATACTTATTTACACTTTAGAAAATGAAAGCTTATAGGATGACATCATCTTGCTAATTCAGTAGTGTTATCCTACAGACAGTACTTTAAGAAGGAAAGTATAGTAAATACTAATATGCCTATATTAAAACAAATTATGGTTGTACTGAAAAAAAACTAAACCTTGTTAAAGACTTGATTATAATGATATAGATGATAATAATAATAACTTCTAACATTTGTTAAGGTTTGTATGCCAGGCATGTTCCTGATGTTTTGAAAGTATAAACTCAGTGTTTCTCAACACCATGAGGAATACCGTAATATGCATAGATGCTGTGATTGTTTTGAATTGTTGAAACTTTTCCGTGAGAATAGATTCTGTGCTTTCATGTGTTGCTCATTAAACTGCCTGTGAAAGAAGATGAGTTACAGCGTTGCACCACGTGTAAGGTTATTCAGGTCCTACACAAAAACTTCTCTGTGAATTAGCTAATGCTTTTCTGAAAATCAATACGAAAGCACTCAGATATTAGGAAGAAAGAGGAAGCAAATCAGGACTTCATGTATCACTCCAGCATGAAACTCCAATGGGGAAATTAGTCTAAAATCATCCAAGGGAAGCTCCAGTCTGTATATAATGATAATAACTAGGAAAATGGGAATTTTTCACTGAAGTTTTTCCTTATTGCTATACTCAGTTGATATAATGTTACCATTTGCATCTATTAAACATTACTAGGTTTTCCTCATGTGAAAGTCCTCAAGGCATATCCACATGTCTTAGCCTATAAATATTTTATGGTGATAATTATTTACGATGAGTGGCAGTATTTTTTTAGTCAATCTTTGGAAGAAAATAATAAAGCTACAAATTCCTCCAGTTTACTGTAAGATGAATAAAAAGTTCCCAGCCACTGAGTCACCTTTGGCAGCACAAATCACATAGGTGTTTAGAATCCAGGTGCCATATCACACACTATGTGCCAAAAAGGTTATTAGCTTTATGAATTATACCATCTTTCCAGCTAGTTCTAGCTAGGCAGCTAGAATGAATTTCAAAATGTATACACACAGTAGAAAAGGTGACATGGTGTGCTAGTATCTGTTGCTATTCAATGCCATTCCTTTCAATCTAAGCTCTCCCTATATAAGTGTCTGGAAACCTGAATCAATATTCCATAGCTTTCCTTGCCTGTAGGATTCTGGTTTAGATTTCCTATTATACTCTTTTAAATACAACATAACTATCAAGTGCATACTAAATGATTAACACTGCACTATTCAGTATGGGGAGATCCAAAAAGAACGAGACCCAGCTGTTGATTTCAAGGGACATAAAACCTTATAATACTCCCTATAGCACATAACATCATGATCTGAATGCATTAAAAACCTAGGAATTCTTGTTATACTGATCTCACAATGAAGGTCCCATAAACTCTAGATAAAGATAAACAGAATATGTAGATCAACATCTATTTAATTCATTTGGCAGTATCCACTGAGTCCATGTTACGTTCCAGCCACAATACTAGGTATTGGGGAATAGAAATGTATGTGGGATATATGGTGTATTATTCTGTTTTCATGCTGCTGATAAAGACATACCCAAGACTGGGCAATTTATAAAGAAAAAAGGTTTACTGGATTCACAGTTCCATGTGGCTGGGGAGGCCTCACAATCATGGCACAAGGTGAAAGGCAAGTCTTACATGGTGGCAGGCAAGAGAGAATAAGAGCTAAGCAAAGGGGAAACCCCTTATCAAACCATCAGATCTCATGAGACTTATTCACTACCATGAGCACAGTATGGGGAAACCGCCCCCATGATTCAATTATCTCCCACTGGATCCTTCCCACAACACATGGGAATTATGGGAGCTACAATTGAAGAGGAGATTGGGTGGGGATGCAGCCGAACCATATCATATGGTATATTCTACATGCACAGTAGTTATTACATAGTATTTAATAACCACAGTTATTAAGCATATGATCTCTGATGCCTGGCTAATTGACTTTAAATTCTTACTCTCCTGCTTATTTTGGAAACTAATCTCCTAAGACAGATTCTTAACAAACCATACTTCTTAGTACACATTATCTGTCCCATTAGCAATGCAGGCTGGTTCTGGGCAATAAAAGATGATAGTGACTTCTTGGGCTAGGTCATAAAAGTCTTGCAGCTTCCACATGGGACTTCTTGGGACACATTCGCTGGGAAATCCAGGTATCTCTAACATGGTCAATCACTATGACACTGCCTTGCTGTGTGGAAGCCTGGACTTAGCCAAATGGAAAGCCACACAGAAGAAGAGAGATGTGTCTACCAAGCTCCCATCTGTGCTAACCAATCCAGTGGAAACCCCGACATGTGAAGGAAGCAGCCAGCATCTGTGTCCATCCCAATTAGGCCTTCAGTTGACTCAAGTTCTGAAGTAACAGGACTACAGGCACAGGAAAGAGCCTCTTAGTCAGGTCAGGTCAATCCATACAACAGCATGGGAGAATTATAAATTACTGTTTTAGGCAATCACTTTTTGGGGGTGATTTATTGGATAGAATAGACCCTTAGAACACTTAGACACTGTGTGAGTGTAACGAAGTTAATTTCCATTTACCTCAATTACTTTATCGAGAAGATGGGGACAGTCTATATCTCCTAGGCTTGTGGTGCCTGGACTTTAATAAGGCCTTAGCTTTTACTACCCTGTAGACGTGCACTATTCAATATGGCAGCCACCGGCCACCTGTGCTAGTGGACATATGAAAGGTGGCTAGTCTCAGCTGAGGGTGCTATAAGTATAAAATACACAATGATAGATAATAGAAGGATGGTTCCCAGAGGCTAGAAAGGTTAGTATGGGGTGGGGGGAAGGTGGGGATGGTTAATGGGTACAAAATATTATTAGAAAGAATGAACAATACCTAGTATTTGATAGCACCATAGAGTGACTATACTAAAAATAATTTAATTGTATGTTTTAAAATAACCTAAAGGAATATAATTGGGTGGTGTATAACACCAAGGATAAACATGTAAATGGATGGTTACTTAATTTTTCATGATGTGATTATTATGTATTGCATGCCTCTATCAAAATAGCTCATGTACCCCATCAATATATACAACTACTATGTACCCACAGAAATTAAAAATAAAATATTTCAAAAAACACAAGAACAAACAAAATATACAATGAACTTTACATACTTAATGTGGAAAAAAGAGTGTAAAATATTGCACTAAAATTTTTAAATTGTGATTACATATTGAAATTATAGTATCTTAAACATAGCAAGTTAAATACAGTATTTTATTACGATCCTTCGTCTTCCTCCTTGAAATTTTCTCACTAGGAAAATTTAAAACTACAAATGTGGCTTGCGTGTGTGGTCTCATTTTATTTCTGTTGCACAGCACTGCTTCAGGACAACAATAGCATTAGAGCAAGACTTTGTGCCTCTAAAAACTTAGTGCCTCTAAAAGCATCTGCCATATAGAAGATGCAGAATATATATACATATATATATATGGGTACTGTAGGTATACATATTTATGTGGTGCATGAGATATTTTGATACAGACATACAATGTGTAATGATCAAATCAGGGTAAATGGGATCACCATCCTCCCAAGCATTTATCCTTTGTGATACAAACCATCCAATTACCCTCTTTTAGTTAGTTAAAAATGTACAATTGGTATTGCCTAGGTTTTCTTCTAGGGTTTTTATGGTTTTAGGTCTAACATGTAAGTCTTTAATCCATCTTGAATTAATTTTTGTATAAGGTGTAAGGAAGGGATCCAGTTTCAGCTTTCTACATATGGCTAGCCAGTTTTCCCAGCACCATTTATTAAATAGGGAATCCTTTCCCCATTGCTTGTTTTTGTCAGGTTTGTCAAAGATCAGATAGTTGCAGATAGGCGGCATTATTTCTGAGGGCTCTGTTCTGTTCCATTGATCTATATCTCTGTTGTGGTACCAGTACCATGCTGTTCTGGTTACTGTAGCCTTGTAGTATAGTTTGAAGTCAGGTAGCATGATGCCTCCAGCTTTGTTCTTTTGGCTTAGGATTGACTTGGCGTGGGCAAGGACTTCATGTCTAAAACACCAAAAGCAATGGCAACAAAAGCCAAAATTGACAACTGGGATCTAATTAAACTAAAGAGCTTCTGCACAGCAAAAGAAACTACCATCAGAGTGAACAGGCAACTTACAGAATGGGAGAAAATTTTTGCAACCTACTCATCTGACAAAGGGCTAATATCCAGAATCTACAGTGAACTCAAACAAATTTACAAGAAAAGAAAAACAACCCCATCAAAAAGTGGGCGAAGGACATGAACAGACACTTCTCAAAAGAAGACATTTATGCAGCCAAAAAACACATGAAAAAATGCTCATCATCACTGGCCATCAGAGAAATGCAAATCAAAACCACAATGAGATACCATCTCACACCAGTTAGAATGGCCATCATTAAAAAGTCAGGAAACAACAGGTGCTGGAGAGGATGTGGAGAAATAGGAACACTTTTACACTGTTGGTGGGACTGTAAACTAGTTCAACCATTGTGGAAGTCAGTGTGGCGATTCCTCGGGGATCTAGAATTAGAAATACCATTTGACCCAGCCATCCCATTACTGGGTATATACCCAAAGGACTATAAATCATGCTGCTATAAAGACACATGCACACGTATGTTTGTTGCGGCACTATTCACAATAGCAAAGACTTGGAACCAACCCAAATGTACAACAACGACAGACTGGATTAAGAAAATGTGGCACATACATACCATGGAATACTATGGAGCCATAAAAAATGATGAGTTCATGTCCTTTGTAGGGACATGGATGAAACTGGAAAACATCATTCTCAGTAAACTATCGCAAGGACAGAAAGCCAAACACCGCATGTTCTCATTCATAGGTGGGAATTGAACAATGAGAACACATGGACACAGGAAGGGGAACATCACACTCCAGGGACTGTTGGGGGGTGGGGGGAGGGGGGAGTGACAGCATTAGGAGATATACCTAATGCTAAATGACGAGTTAATGGGTGCAGCAATCCAACATGGCACATGGATACATATGTAACAAACCTGCATATTGTGCACATGTACCCTAAAACCTAAAGTATAATAGTAGAAAAATAAAAAAATAAATGTACAATTAAATTATCATTGACTATGATTATCTTGTTTTGCTATCATATTCTAGATCTTATTCATTCTTCTAAATATTTTTTTTATCCGTTAACCATACCCACTCCTCCAATCCCCACTATCCTTTCCAGCCCCTGGTAACTGTCTTTCTACTCTCTATCCCCATGAGTCCAATTCTTTTAGCTCCCACAAATACATGAGAACAAGCAAAGTTTGTCTTTCTGTGCCTGTCATATTTCATTTAACATAATGACCTCCAGTTTCATCCATGTTGTTGCAAATGACAGGGTTTCATTCTTTTTTATGGCTGAATAGTACTCCATTGTGTCTATGTACCCCATTTTCTTAATCGATTCCTCTGTTGATGGATACTTAGGTTGCTTCCAAATCTTGGCTACTGTGAATAGTGTTGAAACAAACTAGGGAGTATAGATATCTCTTTGATGTACTGATTTCCTTTCTTTTGGGTATGTATCTAGCAGTGGCAAAATAAATATTTGTTGAATAAATGAACAATGTTTGTCTACATCCAAATTAGTTTTTTCTCATATTAGTAATGTTTCCCTAACCTTCTTAAATACTTTTGTGTGATGAGCCCATGCACACTGAGTCTACTCATAGATAATCCATGATTATTTGATATTCCCAGGATATAAATCTATTTGCAAATGCTATATTAAAAATTTTTTTTTTGAGATGGAGCCTTGCTCTATTGCCCAGGCTGGAGTGCAATGGCTCAGTGCAACCTCCACCTCCTGGGTTCAAGCAATTCTCCTGCCTCACCTCCTGAGTAGCTGGAATAACAGGCACCCACCACTATGCCCAGCTAATTTTTTGTATTTTTAGTAGAGAAGGGGTTTCACCATGTTGGCCAGGCTGGTCTCAAACTCCTGACCTCAGGTGATCCACCCACCTTGGCCTCCCAAAGTGCTGGGATTACAGGCGTGAGTGATGTGCCCAGCCGATTTTTAAAAAGATTTTAAGGTCATCCAATTGCCCTTTCACTGAAGTATATTAAGGTAAATTCCACATTCACATAGTACGTATGCATGTAAAACTTGCATGAATTTCTCCAAAATCTTGGTCGGATTTGTTTACATTTGGGAAAAATTGCTGAATAAAGACATGTTTGCATCCTTCGCAAGGCCTTTAATGTAGCTCAAATAGGGTTATGTGGGGCAAAACTTCAGTGAAGTAAAAGTCAAGCAGTTATTTGTGTGTACCACATGTTTACCCCATGAAATATTGTAGCGCAGTTGCCCAGCCTCCCTCCTGAGGCACCATGCCATCTATGTTGAAAAACAGAAATGAGTGTATTGTTACCTATTTACACATCTCCTGTGTCCTCTGTAGGTGATATAGAATTTTTTATTGCAATTGACAACATCAGGTTAGTTTAAACAGAGAGTAGCTTTTTAAGAAGGGGATGCAGTAGATACAGGAACAGTTAGCAGCATTATAGGAATAGATTAAACCAGCAGGATCTGGACAGATGGATATAAAGGTGGCTCTGAAGAGGGACTGGAATCGTACCTTCAAGTACCCACCTTAACCCTGTCTCTCCAGCTTGGTCCTAGCTGATGTTTCTGTTTTCACCGAAACATTATTATTATTAATAATATATAACATTATGTAATAAAGATATTATAATATTATATATTAGTATATAATATTGCTGTATAACAATATTCTTATTATATATAATAATATTGAGTCTTCTTTTACTTCCCAAGAATATTATGAGTAAAAAGAATCATTATTATGATGGATATTTGAACTCTTTGATGAAAGATAATTTATCAAGCCCAGATCAAATTATTAGTTGTAATTATGTCTATAAATATTCTTACTGTTTCTGAGAGGATTATATCTCCCAAACTTTATTCTATGTTAGACACCATTGCCAACTCCCATGACCTGATTTTTGGAATATGTAACAACTCTTGCCAAAGGAGTCTGACACAAATGAAGCGTCCTCTAGCCTCAAGGCTTCCTTATTCACACTTTCTCTTTAAAAACATTTCTGATTGATGTCCGAGGCATCTATTTCACAATCTTAATTTCAATTTGCTTCACCCTTAGGTGAGGCCAGAATGCGAGCCAGCATGCTATGGGGACCACAGCTTCAGATTTCCTATTGGAGAGAGAAAGGTCACTCCTCTACATGCGATTTGAAAAATCCTGGAAAATAAGCTGGCTTGAATTGTGCATCTGTCGCTGCATCATCATGGTGGACCAGGACACCATTCCCACAATAAGCACTTTATTCAAAGGACCAGGGATGAAGTAGTTCCTGAAATAATGGAGTGCAACTTGGAGAAAGGAAAGGAACAGGAGCTCGTTAGACAAAACATGACAAGTCCACTGTAGTATGCAGTAACAATCTAATCACTCAATTTTATATTTTAAAGTACGGTGGATGATATTATTACCTAGACATAAATTCTTCCCAATTGTAACAGCTTAATAGTGGAAAAGTGGCTATACCCCTTTTACAGAGAAACACATTTTTTTTAAAAATTGAAATGCTTCCATTTTAATATCCTATTTAATTTTGGATATTTACCAATGAGGAAGAGAAGCAAGGATGTTTTCTGTTCCTGACATTGGGTTTAGCAGGGCAGGAATAATGTTATCTATTAATGAGCAGAGATGTTAGCTGAAGAGGTCTGGCTATGTTCCAGTTTGGTTAATTAAATCCTACCTCCTTAAATTCTGTCTTTATTTTCAAATGACTACTCACTGTTATTTCTCATTTGAAAAATTGTTTCATGTTATAAGATTTGGACCAGTAGCTTATTTGTGAGGCAAAGAATTTTAGTTTACTTTGAGTTCAAAATATCCTAGTTGCTGTTTAATATTATATTCTCCTTTCCATTATTATATTCTTTTTGTGTTGACTTTCGCATGCTTTTCTTATGACTATAGTAATAGAATGATATATTGTTTAACAACGACGGTATAAACTTTTAAAACCATTTATCTGTTTCTTGTAATCATAACAAATTATACAACACCAGGACTGATGGAAGCCAAGCTTGATCTGATCCATTAGATATGGTGCTTTCTACACAATAATATTTGGATTAATGGATAATATCTAAAATGTCTAAAATGAGCATGTTGCTAATTGAGGAAAGATCAAATCAAAATTAAATTATTTCTAATCAGGGCTTATTTTGTGAGACTCTACCCTATTTCATGGAATCCTTTGTACAATAATGCTAAATTGATACAGTGCAATTGAAGTAAAAGATGTGTTACAACTTATTTTTCTAAATTTTTATTGAAAAGTAAGACTCGGGTGTGAGTTTGTGTGTGTGTGTGTGTGTGTGCACGCGTGTGTGTTTACTAAACAGAGGCTATATGATTTAATGAGTAATTATAGTATTAAGTTTAGGGAAGAAATTGTGAAGCTGAGACTAGAATTAATTTATCTGTAAATTTTTTTTTGTTTGTTAAAATTTTGTTCTTTTAACTATAAAAGCAATATATACATTTTCTTAAAGCTCCTACCCTCCTGAAATTAGAAAGAACAGTGGCGTTTAAAAAAGAAAATAAAGATCATGTTATCTCACCATTCAGGGATAACCACTTTTGCCCCCACTTTGACGTATGTATAATTTTCCTATATTTCTTCTTCTTCCTTTCCTTTCTTCCTATTTTTTTGCATACACGCACACACATATGTATGTATTATTTTCAAACATGAAGGAACCCAGTGCAATAGGCTTTATAAATCTTTTTACATTTAACAGTCAATTTTGTGCCAATAAACATTCATTAACCACAATATTCTTAACTAATCAATGTATTCATTTCTTTCTCAAGCACTGTCTATAATATTCCTGTTGTGTGTCAGGTATTGTTCTAGACATGGCAGACACCTAGATAGGCAGGAGGTAATTGCTCCCAGGGAGCTTGTATTCTAGTGATAAATTAAACACAATAAATACACGCACAAATAAGAAAATATCAGATGTTGATTCATGTAAGGTAGAAAAATAATGTACAGTGATGGAATAGAGAACGATTGGTTTAAGAGGTCCAAAAAAAATCTCTGAATCCATAATATTTGAATTGTAAGATTTGAATGACAAGAAGAAAGAATTATGTTGGCAGATTGTATATGTGAAATGAGACAGAGAGAACATTGAGATGAAATGTCCCAAGGCCTTGGAATGTTGGCATAACAGGAAAAAGGGTGTGGGGTGGGTGGAGAGAATATTGCATATAAAGGGATGAAAGATTTTTAGGTGCCAAAATTTGTAAGGTTTTGAATCCCAAGTAAACAAATTTAGAGTTTATCTTCAGTGTTATAGGAAATTATACAAGTGCCATGCCCTTTGCCTGTTTTATTTATTTATTTAGAGACAAGATCTCACTCTGTCTGTTGCCCAGGCTATAATGCAATGGCACGATCATGGCTCACTGCAGCCTTGAACTCCTGCGCTCAAATGATCCTCCCGCCTCAGACTCCCGAGTAGCTAGGACTACAGGTAAGCACCACCACTCCTGGCTAATAATAATAATAATAATAATAATAATAATAATAATAATAATTTTAGAAGCAGAAGTCTTGCTTTGTTACTCAAGCTGGTCTCAAACTCCTGGCCTCAAGTGATCCTCCTGCCTCAGCCTCCTGAAACGCTGGGATTACAGATATGAGCCACAGTGCCCAGTAAGTGCTATGCTTTGATTAATATTTTGAAAGAAAGATCATTCTGGCTTCTGGGTGCAGATTTTACTAGACAGAGGCTGGAGGAGAAGCACAGAGATCAAGTAGCAGGCTCTTGCAGTGGCCAGGGCAGAGATCATAGGTTCCCGGACTGTGAAAACTGTCACGGAGACAGGCAGGCTCACAGTAGGTATTGGAGAATGGTGAAACAGGGTCTGCCAATGGCTGGGAATTGGGGTGGTATCTGAGGAAATGAGAAAAACTAATATCAGCTCTAGATCAACACAGTCCAACAGAAAAAGGTGTAAGGCACATATGTAATTTGTTTTCGAGTAGCCAGTTTAAAAAAAAGTAAAAGGAACAAGAGAAATTAATTTTAATGATGTACTTTATTCACCATACTCAAAATATTATTTCAATATGTAATTAATAAAAATATTAATAAGCTATGTTACATTCTTTTAAATTTTTTTTGTGCTAACCCTTTGAAACCTGGTTTGTGTTTTACACTTACAGCACATCTTAATTCGGGTGAACCCCACACATTTCAACGGCTCAAGAGCCACGTGTGTCTAGTGGTCAGCATATTAAACAACAGCACTGTAGATATTTGGCCTCATGATTGGAAGAACAGTGGTACCTGTTCCTGAAATAGAAGAAAAGTAGAAGAAGAACAGAATTGTAGAGGCCAGGATCAAGAATTTTATTTTAACCCTAAGAGGTTTGTGATGTATATTAGACAACCATATGGAGTTGAGAGTTAACAGCTGAACCTATTTAATAGCTTATTAGTATTCAGTTAAATAGATGTAACGTAGTTTGTATTAACAGCCCTTTACCTCGGGAATATTTTAAATACTAAGCTTTTATAAAATATGGTACAATGTAATCTCATGTACTTGTAGCTTTGTTTACTTTCTGAAATTTTCAAATAATTATTTCTAGAAGTGGAAATTATGGGTCTTAGTATACTCCAACCTTAAAGGCTTTTGAAATATTGGCCAATTTTTCTGCAAAAATATTAGATGCATTTATTTTTTATTAGCAGTATATGACAAAGCTATATCTTGTATAGTCTCACTATGACTGAGTAGGATGAGGTTTTAAATACACATAATGTCTTAAAAAGCCCATCTCTAGTTTCATCCATGTCCCTACAAAGGACACGAACTCATCATTTTTTATGACTGCATAGTATTCCATGGTGTATATGTGCCACATTTTCTTAATCCAGTCTATCGTTGTTGGACATTTGGGTTGGTTCCAACTCTTTGCTATTGTGAATAGTGCCACAATAAACATACGTGTGCATGTGTCTTTATAGCAGCATGATTTATAGTCCTTTGGGTATATACCCAGTAATGGGATGGCTGGGTCAAATGGTATTTCTAGTTCTAGATCCCTGAGGAATCGCCACACTGACTTCCACAATGGTTGAACTAGTTTACAGTCCCACCAACAGTGTAAAAGTGTTCCTATTTCTCCACATCCTCTCCAGCACCTGTTGTTTCCTGATTTTTTAACATCATTCTCAGTAAACTATCGCAAGGACAAAAAACCAAACACTGCATGTTCTCACTCATAGGTGGGAACTGAACAATGAGAACTCATGGACACAGGAAGGGGAACATCACACTCCAGGGACTGTTGTGGGGTGGGGGGAGGGGGGAGGGACAGCATTAGGAGATATACCTAATGCTAAATGACGAGTTAATGGGTGCAGCAAACCAACATGGCACATGGATACATATGTAACAAACCTGCACGTTGTGCACATGTACCCTAAAACCTAAAGTATAATAATAAAAAAAAAAGCCCATCTCTAATGACGAATTTTTGACATGGTGCTAGTAAAACACAATGAACAGAAAAGAGTCATTCTAGTAAGAAGCTCTGAGTCTAGTGAGGGAAGCTTTATTAGAAGCATGTACAGTGGTAACTCAAATACGTGGCTTTTTGTTTGTTTTAATTCTTTAATTTTTTTTCTTCAAGCAAACATTAGCTATCAACAGCAACAATTTCACAGAGAAAAGCTCATGGAATTCGCTTGGTTTATGTAGACTGAATCATATCTATAAAAACATATTTTAAATCATTAAATCTGTAAGATGTTTGCCTTCTAAAATGACCTTTCTCAATTTAAAAAGCTGTGAATAAAGATAAACTGATCTATAAATTATTCTTTTCAAATATATGACCAACTTTTGTAAACATAGAGGTCTGTTTGTATTATACCTGTGTTTACCCCTGGCATTTCATTTGCGATTATGTTTTTCCCCAATTCAAATTTAATGCAAAAGACATTCATTAAAACTGACATTAATACTCCCTCTTCAAATTTAGCAAGTCATGATCTCCAAGGGTTGAGATTGTGAGAGCTGTTGTGTTCATTTATTCATTATATAAATACATTATTATCCTGAAAGTGGGTACAGATTAATCAGTTTTAAACGGAGAACATGTGCTATCTCTAAAATCTGGAAGCTTAGATGCTGGTAGGGAGACAGATATTCACAAAATAATTATATAAGTAAATATGAAATATCAAATTTGTTATGTGGCATAACAAATAAATCCACGGTAATATAAGAGCCTAAAATAGAAGAATTTTATCTATTCAAGAACATTAGGAAAGACCTCCCAAAGAAGACAATTGACCCAAAGATTACTGATGAGTGGGAATTTACTAGACAGGAAGGAGAACAGAAAGATATAGAAAGGTCAATGTAACTTGGATGGGAAGAACAAGGGCAATTCGTGAGAGCTGAGTCCACTGATGTGGAAGAGATATCAGACTAGATGTCTGGGCTGTAGAGGATGCGATGGGACTTACATATTTATTCTAAAAGCAAGAGAAAGCTTTGAATTTTTCCAACAGGGATGTTTCATGATCAGATTTGATATTGAGAAGATCCTTTTGAATGCAATGTAAAGAACAGATTGGAAGGATTAAGAAAGAATATCAGTAGGTCATTTAGGAGAAAAGTCACAATAGTCCAAAGGGAAGGTGATGCCGAACTTGGATTCAAATGAAGGTTGGGATTGGTGGGAGAGAGGGAAAGAAATGAATTTCTTAGAAAGGTAACTCTGCTGGATGTAACAACATATTAGATACGGGGTCCAAGCTTAACTTTTAGATTCTGCTTCATGTTGCTGGATGGATGGTGATAAGACAGGGATATGTGGAGGTGTCTATAAGCTCGCTTCCAATATGCTTTTTGTTTAAGCATCTATGAGACCTTTAAAGAAAGGTCCTTAAAGACACTTTGGTAAGAGATACCTAGACATGATAGACGATATATTCATGCAATAAGAGAGTATTGAAGATGGGATTTTCTCAAAGTGAGGGTGGATCAATAATTCAATATGTTTATAAAGCACCTCTTTTCTCGAATAAGGAAGGCGGCAATGTGTCAGGGTAATAAAGAAATCAAGCATGAGGCCACTTATTCAGGTTACATACAGAATAAGGAGGCAGGACTGATAGATGACAGCTAGATAGATGGATAGATAGCAAGGTAGGTAGATAGGTAGGTAGGGAGGTAGGTAGGCAGATAGATAACATTATACCTGTTTTATCTATAATGCCACAGCACTTTTACTCATATAATCAACACTCAATAGGAATTGAGTGAATAAAGGATGATGATCAACATACATATATATGCATATACATGCAGGAACCCTATTTTGAAGATTGGAGATTAATAAAGTTGAACTTTTGGATTTCAGTGTAATGCTAGACATTCTAGTATAGTAGTTTCATTTATTAGTATGTCCAGAGTAATTTAAATGTGTCAGGATCTTAAAATTTAGTAAGGAGCTTATGAGCCAATGTATTAGTTTTCTAGATCAGCTTAAGCAACACAGGAGCCTAAACAACAGAAATTTATTGTGTCTCATAGTTCTGGGGGTCAGAAGTCCAGAATCAAGGTGTCCTGATTCCTTGTGAGGGAAGGATTGGTTCCCTTCAAGGGCTGTGAGGTAGGGCCTGTTCCAGGTCTCTCTCCATGGCTGGTAGTCAGCTGTCTTCTCCCTGTGTCTTTCCACATTGTCTCCCCCCCCTTATGTGTCTCAGTATCCAAAATTTCACTTTTAATGAGGGCATCAGTCATATTGGATTAGGTCAACCCAGATGACCCCATTTTGATCATATCCATAAAAACTTTATCTCCAAATTAGGTCATGTTCTGAGGTACTGGGCATTAAGACTTAAACATATGTTTTAGGAAGATACAATTCAATTTATAACAGCCAGGGGCGAAGCACAGTGGCTCACGCCTGTAATGCCAACACTTTGGGAGGCCAAGGTGGTTGGGTCACTTGATGTCAGGAGTTTGAGGCCAGCCTGGCCAACATGGTGAGACCCCATCTGTACTAAAAATACAAAAATTAGCCGGGCATGGTGGCAGGTGCCTGCAATCCCAGCTATTTGGGAGCCTGAGGCAGAAGAATCACTTGAACCCCGGGAGGCAGAGGTTGCAGTGAGCTGAGATTGGGCCACTGCATTCCAGCCTGGAGGACAAGGGCGAGACTCCATCATAAAATAAAATAAAACAAATAAAATAAAATAAAATAAAAGCAAATCTATGTAGGCTTATGTATATGGATATGTATGTGGTTATAAGCATGTATGTATATACATGCAAATGTGTATACATTTATGCGTATACCTATATACATATATGTCTATATATATGATTATATTTTTCATTATGTATTTTTTCTTGGAAAACCTATAAGAAATAAATGAAAATGCCAGAATAATAACATTGTATATTTTCATAATGCTTTAAAATTTAGAAGGTCATTGTATGATTGAATCCTCACCATACTCCATTTGCATATGTCTGCATATTTAGTATAGGTTTTTCTTATGTTCTAGTGTAGAAAACCTATAGACAAGCTCTTCCAAATTAATTCATTGATCAATTGCCATCTGAAAAAAAGACTCTGGCACCCAAAATTAGAAAATGGTAAGGATTAGGTACCTCTCTCCTGGGCAGGTGGCTGCATGTCCAGTGAAAGTTTGTTCAAAATGGTTGGATGCCATAGTGACAAACACTTTGATCATTTCTAGAGAATCTCATTAGAAACTGCACACCGTAGTAGTACAAGCAGGAAAGCTAGCACCACAGACAATTTTGAAAAATAGCTGCTATTACAGTTTCCTCCTTGAGAGTAAAAGCAAAACTGAATTTTCACAGCAGTTGATAATACCAAATAATACTTCAAATATCTCTTGACAATCACATATCTCATTTTTAATTTTCTCTTTCTTTTCTTTCTTTTTCTTTCTTTCTTTCCTCCTTCCTTCCTTCCTTCCTCCCTTCCTGCCTTCCTTCCTCCCTCCCTCCCTCCCTCTCTCTCTTTCTTTCTTTCATCTTTCTTTTTTTTTTTTTTTTTTTTGATAGAGTCTCATTCTGTCACCCAGGCTGGAGTACAGTGGCGAGACCTTGACTCACTGCAACCTTTGCCTCCTGGGTTCAAGTGATTCTCCTGCCTCAGCCTACTGAGTAGCTGGTATTACAGGCATGCACCACCACAGCCGGCTACTAATTTTTGTATTTTTAGTACAGACGAGGTTTCATCATGTTGGCCAGGATGGTCTCAATTTCCTGACCTCCTGATCCGCCCACCTCGGCCTCCCAAAGTGCTGGGATTACAGGCCTGAGCCACCACACCCAGCGTATTTTGGTTGTTGGTTTTCACAGAAATTTGCTTCTTTTTACAGCTTCACTGAGATGAAACTTATATACCATAAAATTCATCCTTTATAAGGATGGTAGTTTCCCATTATACTGGAAGGATATGGTTCAATAACCCCAGGAGAGGATGACTGAAACCATGCATACCATGATAGTATTGAACCCTAGGTCTACTATGTTTTTCCCATACATATGCACTTAGGAAAAAATTTAATTTGTACATTAAGCACAATAAGAGGTTAACAGTAACTACTAATAAAATAGAACACGTATAACAACCTATTATAAAAAAATTATGTGAATGTGGCCTCTCTCTTTCTCTCGCAAAATGTCTTATGGTATTGTACCGTGGGTAACTGAAACCATGGAAAGCAAAACCATGGACAAGGGAGGAATACTATATACAGTTCAATGATTTTTGGCAAATTTACAGTTTCATAGCCATCCCCACAATACAACTTTAGAAGACTTCCATCACTCCACAAATTTCTATCCAGCTGCCTTTTAATCAATCCCACTCTCACCTTCCACCCCTGGAAACCATTGATCTGCTTTCTGTCCCTATAGATGTGTCTTTCCTAGAAATTTTGAATAAATAGGACAACAAAATATGTAGTCTTTTTGACTGGATTATTTTTTAGTTTTATCCATGTTGTAGACTGTTTCAATAGTTCGTTCCTTTTTATTGATGAATATCATTCCACACTATGGACATTTCACATCTTGTCTGTTGATAAGTGATTGAGATTTGGATTATTTTCAGTTTGGGGTCATAATCAATAATTCTGCAGTGAATACTCACAAATAAAGTTTAGGTGTATGCTTCATTTATCTTGAGTTGATTTCCAGGAGTGGAATTTTGAGATTGTATGTAACTACATTTCTAAATTTTAAAGAAATTGCCAGGTTGTTTTTAAGATTTTACAATCCCACCAACAATGTATGAGAATTCGAGTTTCATCACATCCCCACAAATACTTGCTATTATTAGACTTTTTAATTATAGTCATTTCAGTGGATGTACACTAGTACCTTGTGATTTTAATTTGTGCTCCTCTAATTTCTAATGATGTTGAGCATCTTTTCACATGCTTATTAGCCATTTGCATAACTTATTTGGCTAAATGGCTACACAACTCCTTTGGTCATTTTTGAATGGTGTTACTTGCCTTATTTGTTAGTCATAAAATTTCTCTATATTCTAGATGCTGTTTTTTGATTTCTTTTTAAATTAGATGTATAAAACTTTTTTTCAAATCCCAGTCTGTGACTTACCTTTTCATTGCCTTATCAGTGTCTTTTAAAGCATAAGAGTTTTTCTAGACATGCAACAGGAAAAAAAATTAAAACAATAAAGCATAAGAGTTTATAATTTCCTTGAAGTTTAACTTATCATTTTTTCTTGTTTATTGTGTGCTTGATTTCTATTTCATTTTCTTCTAAAAGTGTTATAGCTTTAGCTCTTACATTTAAGTCTCTGATCCATTTTCCAGTCAATGTTTGTGTGTAGTATGAGTAGGGTTCAAGTCTATTTTTTATAGATCCAATTCTTTTAACACTATTTGTTAAAAAAATACCATCTTTCCCCCAGTGAATTGATTTAGTGCTTTTTGGAAACTCCATTGCCTATCAGAGCAGAAGTTAATTTCTATTCTTTTAATTCTGCGCCATTGATAAGCATGTCTATTTTTCACCAGTGCCACATTATCTTTCTCATTATAACTTCATATTAGCATTTGAAGTTGGTAGTGTATTTCCTCCAACTTTGTTATTAATTTTCAAAATCATAAATGTTAGTAATATTATTCTACATCAGACAGTGGCTTGATATATTACATACATTATTTCATTTTATATTCTCAACAGCATTATAAGTATTTCAGTTTACAGATTCAACTAAAATTTAGAGAAACCAGAACTTCTACTCTGCCTGCTGGTAATAAGGCATCAACAGAAGGTGTGAGGGGACCTGTACTCACACCTACAGCTGGTAGTAATGAAGTGCTGTCCTCTTCATCCAGGTGAGGAGTTATGAAAGGAGGAGAGCAAAAATAGAAGGTTTAAACAAGACCCAGAGTCTTATGATAGTCAAGATCCTCAGATTTCAATATAAAACCATATCAAGAACCAAGAAAATTTCAAATAGAGTAAAAAAGATAATCATTAAATGCCAACAGCAAAATGACTAGAGATGTTAGAATTACTTGCAAAGATGTTATAGCAATAATCATAAAAATTCTTTAATGAGAAACTACAAACATACAACATACTTGAATAAAAGAGAGAGTCTCAGCAAAAAGAAAAAGATTTTAAAAAAGAAAGTCTGAAAATGAAATTGAAGATATAAAGAAGAACCAAACGAACATTTTGAAAAATATAATAACCAAAATCAAATACTCAATAGATGGGGTTAATAGCAGAATGGATGGAGCAGAATGAAGAATTAATGGACTTGAAAATGGAACAAGAGGATTTACCCAATCTGAACAGCAGAGAGAAAATAGATTGAGAAAAAATTTAACAAAGCTTTAGGGATCTGTGGGCTTATAACAAAATTCTACCACTCATTTTATTAGAGACCTGGAATAAGAGAATAAAGGGCAACGATTAACATGTACTTCAAGAATGAGTTACTAAAAACTTCCCAAATTTGTAAAGAAAAATAATCTCACAGATTCAAAAAGAAGAAGCTGGGTATATTTCAAGCAAGATAACCCCAAAGAAATCTACCACAAGAAACATAGTCAAAATTTTTTAACTACAAAGAAAAAATTTTGAAAACAGCAAGAGAGAAACAATACTTTACCCATAGAGAAAAAGCAATTTAAATGACAATGGATTTCTTATAAAAACCATAAAGGCCAGAAGGAAGTGACACAACATACCTCACGTATCTAAAGAGGGACGGTTAAGTCAGAATAGTATATCTAAGTGAAAAGACCCTTCAGGGATGAATGCAAAATCAAGACTCAGATGAAAAAAAAGTAAGAGAATTTGCAACCAGAAACCTAAAGAATTTGTCATCTATTCTAAAAGAACTGCTTAAGTCAATACTCTTAACAAAGAAAATGATAAACGAAGGAATCTTGTGATATCAGGAAAGAAGAAAGAAGAAGATAATCTAAGTTATGAGTAAACACAATACACAATACATTTTTCTTCTCTTTTTGAGTCTTCTAAATTATGTTTAATAGTTAAAAATTAGAACACTGATGTGATTCTAAATTAATGTAGAGAAAATATCTAAGACAATTACATCATAAACAGGGTAAGATAAAGGAATATAAAGGGAGATATTTGTTCTATACTTCACTTGAACAAGTAACATTATAATACTATACATAAAAACACAATAAATAAATTTAAAAATACTAAAAATGTTTGAGTAAGTCATAGGAAGACAGGAAAAATGAAGCAGAAATGAGAAAACTAGAACTGACAAAAAATAAAATAGCAAATTTAAGCCCCATCATATCAACAAATATATTAAATGTAAGTAATCTAAATGGACCAATAAATCTGAGATCAGCAAAGTGGATTAATAAACATGACCCAACTATGTACTGAATGTTAGAAACCCACTTGATATATAATGACATGAGCTTGTCAAAAGTAAAGGATGGAAAAATATACATCATGCACATATTAATAAAAATAAAAGATGAATGGCTATGTTAATATTAGATAAAATAAACTTCAGAGCAAATAATATTATCAGAGACAGACATTATGATAAAACAGACCAATCCACCAATAAGATATAGCAATCCTAAATGTATATGCACCAAACAACACATATGGCAAGCAAAATATGTGAAGCAAAAACTGACAGAAATGAAATGAGAAATAGACACATCCACATTCATAGAGATTTCAACATCCTTCTCTCAAAAATTGATGGAACTAGACAAATAATCAGAAGGATATGGAACTCAATAATACCATTTGAGAACAAATATAATCAACATTTTTAGAACACTCTATGCAGCAATAGCAGAATATGCTTTTTTTAAAACAACCACGGAATGTATACCCAGATAGACCATATTCTTGCTGTAAAACAAACCTCAATAATTTTTTGTTACTTTATTTTATTTTGTTTTTATTTTTCCTTTTATTTTAGAATCAAGGGGTACATGTGCAGGTTTGTTACAAAGTTATATTGCTTGATGCTGAGGTTTAGGGTGTGACTGAATCTGTCACCCAGGTAGTAAGCATAGTACTCAATGGGAAGTCCTTCAGCTCTTGTCCTCCTCCCTCTCTCCTCCCTCTGCTAGTCTCCAGTACCTATTGTTCCAATCTTTATATTCATGATCACCCAATGTTGAGCTCCAATTTATAAATGAGAACATTCAGTATTTGCTTTCCTGTTTCTGTATTAGTTCACTTAGGATAATGGCCTCCACTGTATCTGTGTTGCTGTAAAGGACATGATTTTATTCTTTTTTATGGCTGCATAGTATTCCATGGCATATATGTACCACATTTTCTTTATTTAACCCACCATTGATGGGCACCTAGGTTAATTCCACGTCTTTGCTATTGTGAACAGTGATGCAATGAGCATACAAGTGTATGTGTCCTTTTGGTAGAACAATTTATTTTCCTTTGACTACGTATTTAGTAACAGGACTGCCGGCTTGAATGCTGCTTCAACTGTTCATTCTTTGAGAAATTTCCAAACTGCTTTCCACAGTGGTTGAATTAATTTACATTCCAAACAACAATGCATAAGTGTTCACTTTTCTTTGCAACTTCACACCAATATCTGTTATTTTTTTGGCTTTTCAATGAAGGTCATTTAAAGTTTGAAATCATTCAAAGCATGTTTTCTGACCATGATCAAATCAAACTAGAAATGAATGACAAGAAAATTACAGGAAAATCTCCAAACCCTTGGAAATGAAACATCCTATTTCTAAATAATCCATGGGTCAAAAAGAAATCCTCAAGATAAACAAAAACAGATAGAGTTGAATGAAAATTACAGTTCAACATATCAAAATTTGTGGACAAAACTCAAGCATTGCTGAGAAGAAAACTTTTATCACTAAATGCCAATATTAGAAAAGAAGAAAAGTCTCAAACCCATAATCACAATTCTCATCTGAAGAAACTAGAAAAAAAAGAAGAGTACCTTGAACCAAACCAAGCCAAAAGAAGGATAAAAGGAAGAGCAAAACTCAATGAAACTGAAAACATAAAAACAATAGAGAAAATTGGTGAAAAAAACTTGTTTTTTTAAAAAGTCAATAAAATTGACAAACCTCAATTTTGTAATTAAGTAAGACAGACAGAGAAAAGAAGAGAGAAAAGACACACATTTCCAATACCTGGAATGAGTCAAGCATATCACTACAGACCCTGAAAACATAAAAATAATCATCAGGAAATACTAAAACAATTTTGCACACATAAACTTGACAACTTATATGAAATAGATTGATTCATCAAAAAACAAACTACTATAACTCATCAAACACAAAATATATCAATTAAGTGCCTCATAACTATCATGAAATTTGCATTCGTAATTTGCATCAGTAATTTGTAATTCATAACTCCTAAAAGGGAAATCTCAATTCCCAGATGGTTACAGTGGATAATTATATTAAACAGTTAATATTAATTTTTCATAGCATCTTTCAGAAAATAGAGAGGAGAAGGTAATACATTTGCATTCATTTTTATGAAGTTGTATTATCCCAATACTAAAACCAGACAAAGCTAGTACAGAAATAAAAAGAAAATTAAAGACAAATATCTCTCACAAATGTAGATGCAAACATCCTTATCATTAGCAGATAGAATTCAGCAATATATAAAAATAATTTACACCATAACCAAGTGGGGTTTATTCCAGGAATATAGGGCCAGATTAGTATTTGAAAATGAATCGGCCGGGCGCGGTGGCTCACGCTTGTAATCCCAGCACTTTGGGAGGCCGAGGTGGGCGGATCATGAGGTCAGGAGATCGAGACCACGGTGAAACCCTGTCTCTACTAAAAATACAAAAAATTAGCCGGGCGTGGTGGCGGGCGCCTGTAGTCCCAGCTACTCGGAGAGGCTGAGGCAGGAGAATGGCGTGAACCCGGGAGGCGGAGCTTGCAGTGAGCCGAGATCGCGCCACTGCACTCCAGCCTGGGTGAGAGAGCGAGACTCTGTCTCAAAAAAAAAAAAAAAAAAAAGAAAATGAATCAATCTTATTAACAGGCTAAAAAAGAAAAAAATCACAGGATCTTCTCAATTGCAGCCTTGACCTTCCAGGCTCAAGCAATCCTCCCACCTTAGCCTCCATAGTAGCTGAGAACACAGGTGCAAGCCACCATGCCCAGCTAATTTGTTGTTGTTAATCTTTTGTAGAGACAGGGTCACACCATGTTGCCCAGGCTGGTCTTGAACTCCCGGTCACAAGTGATTCTCTCACTTCAGCCTCCTAAAGTGCTGGGATTACAGGTGTGAACCACCGTGCTCAGCCTCAGAAATTTACCCATATATAATTTTTAAAACTTCTAGAGAAATGGGAATAGAGGAAAACTTCCTCAACTTGATAAGAAACATTGCAAAAACAAACAAAATTGCAGCAAACATTATATATAATGGTGAAAAACTGAAGACTTCTCTCAAGATTGGGAACAAAACAAGAATGTCTGCTCCCACTATTCTTAGTCAAAATTGTGACAAAAGTGCTAGCCAGTGCAATAAGGCAAGAAACATAACTAAAATGCATACGAGTCAGAAAGAAATAAATTTTGCTGGTGACATGTTTGTTTAAATAGAAACACTTAACAATGTTAACATTGCTGGGGACCTGGCTAAAGTATACAACAACTCTCTCTGTGTTATTTCTTACAACTGCATGTGAACCCACAATTATCTTAAAAGGTCTAATTTTAAAAATGTATTCAGGCAACATTAAATACCACAAAAATATTACAAAGCATGACATTTAATAGTTCAAAATAACTTCTGTGTTATATTCCGTTTTCAACTAGAGGCCTTGTGCAGATATATCATGGAATTGTCATTTTTATTTATTAGGTTGAAGTTGTACTTGGCATTGAGAGGAATTTAGCAATACAAAAAATAGTGTTTGTTTATCTACCCTTAGCCTAGAAAGACGCAATCATGTAAACTGAAATGTAAGAACATTTACCTTTTTTTTTTGTCTTGCTTACTCTTTATTGTTTTTATTGGTTTGAACTTACTGTTAGGTTTTTATATAATACTTGTTTATTATGAAAATTTCAGAAGCAATTATTGTTATCTTTGGGAAAGCATAATAGATTTATTTTTGATATACGAAATGAAGGGAGAAGAAAATAGATACTTTTTTAAGTTAAAATGGCACTGCACAGACATAGTTTCCAACTTAAATTTTAAAAGGTATTCTATAAATATCATTTTTAAAATACTATTAAAAAGATATTTAGATAGTGACCTCCATGAGCCAATTCCAGTACAAATTCATGTACTGGAATTTTCTTTTTGCAGTAAACAAAGAACAACAAGAATAATATAGGAGGCAATTCTTTTTAAGGATTGTACAATAGGCTGAGCAGAACTATGATCCTTGAGAGAAGGAAAATATTAAATTGAGTCCAGATTCACTGCAGACTTTGAGCTAGGGAGGTGGAGTCCAAACAGTGCAGTGGTCTCCCTTAGTTGAGGAGCTGTGTGTAGGGGGAGAAATCTGGGTGAGTGTCCCCCACAGGCTCTTCTCTGAGGGCTGAATGTAAGGTAATTCCCATGAGGCCAAGCAGGGATGTCTACTGTGATCCTCAGCTTCACTGAGATACGAGGTATTGCACAATACAGGTAGAAATTAGAGACGGGCTGAGAAGGAAAGGAGCTAACTTACTAGATATTTCATATTCAGTTGAGATCTCAGAGAAACCATGCTTTATGGGTAAGTGCCATTCTCTAGAGAGGGTTCCTCATTAAGACTAGGGACTAAACAAAATTTAATTCATCTTAGCAAATAATACAACCAAATCTAACAGGACCAAACATTCTAGCAGTTATTTAACTGTTGACATATCAAAACCTAACACCTTTTAGGGAAAATAACATAATCCAGCGTCCCTAATTTATCATCCACAAATACAAGCATATAACAAAAAGTTACTAGACACGGGAATAAGGAAGAAAAATGTGACACATAATCAATCTAAAAAGCAGGTAGTATTGTAGTAAAAGCAGGTTGAATTGACTTAAAGAAACCAACCATCTTTAGGATGTTGAATTTTCCCCCTAAAAGAATAGTATCACTTTTCATTTGTTCAAGGCATCGTGTGCCAATCATTCCCTTCAAATAGATTTCTGTGTCTCCCACCCCAACACGACTTATTTTATTTTGTTTTGTTTTATTTTATGTTTTGCTTTAGTTAATGATTGCTTTCTTACAACCTTCTGATAGTTGGTTTGGTTTCTTGCCTTTTCTTAAAGGGGATAGGAAATGCTATTGAGTTTTCTATATTAATTTTATGGCCTTCTGTTTATTGAATCACAATATTGTCTGAAATTACTTTTTAGTTATTCCTCTTAAATTTTCCAGGTATAGTATATTTCTGAAAATAGTCATAGTGTTTATTTATCCTGCTCAATGTTTGTAACTTTTTCTTATCAAATACTTTTAAGTGAAAATGCTAATAGGGGTCTCTTCTTTTGTTATCTTCTGTAGGTATACATGATGCTGGCCTTTTGGTAGTCTTCTCTATTTGCCTCTTCAGTGGCTGAATTTCATCACCAAGTAGGTCTTTTCTCTTCCACTTTAACAGGGGATCCAAATGATCTTTTTGGTGTTTCAATAAGTGTACTTTTTCTGCTAGGTCAAAAGTAAAAAAAAGGAAAGTAATAGAAACACTGGGCAGAGACCACTAAGCAAGTTATTGTAGAAGTCGAAGAAAGATGGTGATGAAAATTCCAAATAGATTTTGACTAGATGAAGAGGAAAGTTGGTTTCAGGGTACATTTTGCAGGTAAACTCTGATGTGGATGAAGGGATTGGGGAATACAGGTAAAAGACAAAAGGAGAAACCAACATTATTTCCCAGGTTTTGCTTAAGCAACTGGATGGATAGTGCCCTGTTAATGAGATGGAATAGGTTTCAGAGGAAGAAACTCCCAAAACTTCATTTTAGCATGTCAGATTTGTGAAGTTTATTAGGCATTCCCAGGTAGATAGTTACAGATAGACTCTATTGATTAGGGTAGAATTCCAGAAGACATGAAGAAGACATGACTCTGGTTGTCAACACCAGGTTGATGTACTTACAGCCACAGTACTTGGTGTGCAATCTCTTAGATAGTAGTGCAATCTCTTAGATAGTAGTATACATAAAGAAGAGAAGAGGATCAGAATCTAGACACATTTCTCATAAGCAAACTAGAATTGCCAAACGTTACATAAAACCCATAACATAAAGGATGCGTATTTATTTTACAAAGGTATTGATTTGATGGGCCTTTAAGATAAAGACTTGATAGAGAATTAAATATTGCTTTCTAAAAACTCAGTTTGTATATAATGTTTAATGAGGACATCTAAATTAAAGAGAAGTTCAATTTTATTTATTGCTTAATGTGGAGTGATAAGTAGTTAGTTCATTCAGAATTCTCCCATTTAATTTTTTGTTCTCTTCAACGCATAATCATCATTTTGTATTTCTCCTTTTTCACTCATATGAGAGTATTATATTCAGGATTTCAAGTGGAGGAAACAGACAAGTTCATGTATATTTGATTTCAGGCAATGTATAAACAAGCAAATGATATGAAATAGAGTCAGAGTTTTAAGGGATTTTATCTTTTGCTTTAATAAAACATTGGTACGTCAGGATTTTCTAGATATAAGATCATATCATTGGCAAACAGAGATAGTTTAGCTTCCCTTTTTCTATTTAGATGCACTCTATTTCTCTCTTTTACTTCATTGCTCTGTCTAGGACTCCCAGTACTATGCTGAATAGGAGTGGTGTAAATAAGCATCCTTGTCTTGCTCCAGTTCTTAGGCGGGACTGCTTTCAACTTTCCTCCATTCAGTATGATGTTGGTGGTCGGTTTGTCAAATATGGCTCTTATCATTTTGAAGTATGTTCCTTCTATGCCTAGTTTCCTGAGGGTTTTTAATCATGAAGGGTTACTGGATGCTTTTCCTGCATCTACTGTAATAATTATATGTTTTTATATTAAATTATTTATGTGGTGAATCACAATTATTGATTTGCTTATGTTGAACCATCCTTGCATCCCTGGGATGAAACCCATTTGATCATGGTGAATTATCTTTTGATGTGCTGTTGGATTTGTTTTGCTGCTATTTTGTGGAGGATGTTTTCATGTATATTTATCAGGGATACTATATAGTTCTGTGGTTTTGTTTGTGTGTGTGTGTCCTTTGTGGGCTTTGGTATCAGGGTGATCCTGGCTTTGTAGAATGAATTAGTGAGCTATTGAAATGTAAAAGTAAGCAGCGATATTAAGAAAAATATTTTTTATGAAAGGCTTTATCTGCACATGTAAATATATTAATGTCTCTAAAAACATTCCAAAGTTTTTATAGACAGAAAATAAAGCAAGGGAAGTGTTTGTATCATTTTGAGTGATTATCTCAATAGATGCAGAAAAGGCCTTTGACAAAATTCAAAAACTCTTCATGCTAAAAACTCTCAATAAATTAGTTATTGATGGGACGTATCTCAAAATCGTAAGAGCTATCTATGACAAACCCACAGCTAATATCATACTGAATGGGCAAAAACTGGAAGCATTCCCTTTGAAAACTGGCACAAGACAGGGATGCCGTCTCTCACCACTCCTATTCAACATAGTGTTGGAAGTTCTGGCCAGGGCAATCAAGCAGGAGAAGGAAATAAAGGGTATTCAATTAGGAAAAGAGGAAGTCAAATTGTCCCTGTTTGCAGATGATATGATTGTATATCTAGAAAACCCCATTGTCTCAGCCCAAAATCTCCTTAAGCTGATAAGCAACTTCAGCAAAGTCTCAGGATACAAAATCAATGTACAAAAATCACAAGCATTCTTGTACACCAATAACAGACAAACAGAGAACCAAATCCTGAGTGAACTCCCATTCACAATTGCTTTAAAGAGAATAAAATACCTAGGAATCCGACTTATAAGGGATGTGAAAGACCTCTTCAAGGAGAACTACAAACAACTGCTCAATGAAATAAAAGAGGATACAAACAAAAGGAAGAACAGTCCATGCTCATGAGTTGGAAGAATCAATATCGTGAAAATGGCCATACTGCCCAAGGTAATTTATAGATTCAATGCCATCCCCACCAAGCTACCAATGACTTTCTTCACAGAATTGGAAAAAACTACTTTAAAGTTCATATGGAACCAAAAAAGAGCCCGCATCGCCAAGTCAATCCTAAGCCAAAAGAACAAAGCTGGAGGCATCACGCTACCTGACTTCAAACTATACTACAAGGTTACAGTAACCAAAAGAGCATGGTACTGGTACCACAACAGAGACATAGATCAGTGGATCAGAACAGAGCCCTCAGAAATAATGCCACATATCTACAACTATCTGATCTTTGACAAACCTGACAAAAACAAGCAATGGGAAAAGGATTCCCTATTTAATAAATAGTGCTGGGAAAACTGGCTAGCCATATGCAGGAAGCTGAAACTGGATCCCTTCCTTACACCTTACACAAAAATTAATTCAAGATGGATTAAAGACTTACATGTTAGACCTAAAACCATAAAAACCCTAGAAGAAAACCTAGGCAATGCCATTCAGGACATAGGCATGGGCAAGGACTTCATGTCTAAAACACCAAAAGCAATGGCAACAAAAGCCAAAATTGATAAATGGGATCTCATTAAACTAAAGAGCTTCTGCACAGCAAAAGAAACTACCATCAGAGTGAACAGGCAACCTACAAAATGGGAGAAAATTTTCACAACCTACTCATCTAACAAAGGGCTAATATCCAGAATCTACAATGAACTCAAACAAATTTACAAGAAAAAAACAAACAACCCCATCAAAAAGTGGGCAAAGGACATGAACAGACAATTCTCAAAAGAAGACATTTATGCAGCCAAAAAACACATGAAAAAATGTTCATCATCACTGGCTATCAGAGAAATGCAAATCAAAACCACAATGAGATACCATCTCACACCAGTTAGAATGGCCATCATTAAAAAGTCAGGAAACAACAGGCGCTGGAGAGGATGTGGAGAAATAGGAACACTTTTACACTGTTGGTGGGACTGTAAACTAGTTCAACCATTGTGGAAGTCAGTGTGGCGATTCCTCAGGGATCTAGAACTAGAAATACCATTTGACCCAGCCATCCCATTACTGGGTATATACCCAAAGAACTATAAATCATGCTGCTATAAAGACACGTGCACACGTATGTTTCTTGCGGCACTATTCACAATAGCAAAGACTGGGAACCAACCCAAATGTCCAACAACGATAGACTGGATTAAGAAAATGTGGCACATATACACCATGGAATACTATGCAGCCATAAAAAATGATGAGTTCATGTCCTTTGTAAGGACATGGATGAAACTGGAAACCATCATTCTCAGTAAACTATCGCAAGGACAAAAAACCAAACACCGCATGTTCTCACTCATAGATGGGAATCGAACGATGAGAACACATAGACACAGGAAGGGGAACATCACACTCCAGGGACTGTTGTAGGGTGGGGGGAGGGGGAGCGACAGCATTAGGAGATATACCTAATGCTAAATGACGAGTTAATGGGTGCAGCACACCAACATGGCACATGGATACATATGTAACAAACCTGTACATTGTGCACATGTACCCTAAAACTTAAGGTATAATAATAAAAAAAAGATAAGTCTGATATTCAGCAAAGGATATGTTCTACTAATCCAAAAATTTAAATTGACTTTGACCTGAATAGTGCCAACCAGTTAAATTAAACATAAGGATGGAGGAAACATTACATGATTAGTGTACTCTAAGTGCTATTTTGATATTCTCACTATTAACATAAACCTGAAAATTGAATTTAGAATTATAACTGGATAAGAGCAACTTCAACATCACCCCTAATCCATGAAAGTCTAAAAACCCAAACAAACAAGAAAAAAAATTCAAAAAAACAATGATAATGGTAAGATGATGTACTTGACCAGAATAAATCAAGTTGTCTCAGTTTCTCCATTGTGTTACATTTCGTTTTTTTGAATCTAGCAGGTAAATTGGGGTTGATTTATGCTTAATACAACCACATGATCATTCACACATTCTCCCTCTCTTGAGTTTATAGATTTAAGCATATAGCTTCACGGTTTTTATCTCTGTGAAAAATCCATCCAAAATGATATATCAGACTTAGTATTTCAAAACTGTAGCAAACAAACAAACAAAAAACAACTCTCATGGTGATACAGAAAATTTAAAACAAAGTATTTGTTATCAGAAAGGTACCTACAAGAGCATTGAAGTGTTTCTTTCTAGATTCCATCTTGATGCAAAATGCATCATGTAGCCTCAGGCACACCACATTTAAAATAGAGCAACCACTGATATGATGATGAGCTGTGATATATGCTGGGCTATTTGGGAAGCAAAGGAAAGACCTTATGTTTACTGGGAAAATATAGCAACTGTAAGTAGATCCTTTTATTTTCACTCTATGGGTAATAATAGTGAAAATGGAAAGTTGAGTAATGCTGTTAGCTTATGGTAGGTTTAGCTACCAGACAACTATTCTGTATTATGAAGAGACCACCCACTCCTAATTCAGATAAGACCAGTGTTTGGCATCTGTCAAAGAAACGAGTAAACGTACAAGTTCCGAGATTTCTATGTCTCTCCCAAAATTCACCAATAGGCCCACTCCTAGATTATATATGGAATTTTGAAAAACCTATAAATACTCTATTCTATTACTTATGTTAACACGAGTGCATGAGCATATTTTTCAACTGAAAAGCCACCTGGGCATGATGAAGTTGAAGCATGAATAGGGAACTCCAACAAGAAGCCAAGTTATGGGAAAATGGGATCGTAAGGTAAACATAGTCTGTTCCTACTAAATTTTCTCTGAATTCACCATGTATCTTTGCTTAAAACCTGAATTTATACTGAGTGTTCAGGGTCCTGCCTTCATGACTAGGCCAGATGTTAAGATCTTTATGACTTTATGGTCTAGTATGTATTTATTTAAAGTAGGATTATGTAATGTTTCAGTTTGCCTGGGGTACTCTGGTTTACGGCTATTGTTCAGGATTAATCATCAGTAGCATCCCTTTCACCTCAAAAGTCCTCCTATGGACAAAAAACGTTATGGTCACCCATTTACAGGGAAGACAATAGTATGAATTTTCTGCAGAATACAGAAACATCAAATATTAATGTCAGAGGCATTTAAACTAGAGCAACTCCATCTTGAACGGGAGCTGGGTAAAATAAGCCTGAAGCCAACTGGGCTGCATTCCCAGTTAAGTCAGGTATTCTAACTCACAGAATGAATAGGAGGTCGGTACAAGATACGAGTCATAAAGACCTTGCTGATATAACAGTTTACAGTAAAAAAGCCAGCCAAAACCCACCAAAACCAAAATGGCGGTAAGAGTGACCTCTGGTCAGCCTCACTGCTACACTCCCACAAGTGCCGTGACAGTTTACAAATGCCATGGCAATGTCAGGAATTTACCCTATATGGTCTAAAAAGGGGAGGCATAAATAATCCACCCCTTGTTTAGCATATAATCAAGAACTAACCATAAAAATGGGCAATCAGCAGCCCTGGGAAGTAAATGAATAAATAACCATTCTTTATCCTTTAGTTTCCTGATAAACTTGGTTTCACTTTACAAAAGGGACTTGCCCTGAATTCCTTTTTGTGTGAGATCCAAGAACCTTCTCTTGGGGTCTGAATCGGGACCCCTTTCTGGGAACATTAAGGCAAACATTCAGACCAGTTCCTATTATTGTCTTAGGATAAGTGATGTAGAAGTTAAACTTTCCTGAAAAGTAGAATTAGCCTTCATTGTTTTCCCCAATAACTCAGTATACTCATGGAAAATAAAGTAGTTTAGGACGACTTTAATCAGGAATAAAATTTTACAACCCTGGATCCTGGGGCTAAAGTGTACAGTTGGGAGGATGAGGGCAGCACCAACATCAGGTAGAATATTCTGAAATCAAGGAGGAGGAAGTGATATTTTAAGGACCAGATTAGAACATCACTTCCTCTGACTTGAGTGTCCAGTTTTTGGTGATTCTTAGAATGGTCTCAGGCATTGCATAGTGGAAGCCAGGAAGTCACCTAAAGGTAGAGCATGAAGACATGAAATGTAAGCTGAAAGCTCATTAGAAAGAAGTTCTGGGAAACAGGATCTCATTAGAATGGCCCACCCAGAATCATTATCTAAAAATATTTAGTATAGAAATGTATATGTCTGGCATTAAAAACGGTAGGAGTGGCGGCAGAGTGTATTGTATAAGTTTGTCCTACCCAGGCCAACAATGTGCTATGCTAATTTTAAGAGGTAGCATTGACTTTTTAAATATATTTGATTCCATACTTTGGTGATTAAAAAAATTTAAAAAATAGTTTCTTATTACAATTGCTTTGGAAAAAAATTCATCCTTTGTATCTTCATTAAGAGAGAAAAAATTGACCACATCTTCAAAAGTAGCTGTTTGTGTCCATGTTAAGTCTTGGCTCATGTCGGTTTGCCAAGGAGTACTGGGTGGCACCTGACTCTAATCCCAAACAAATAGGCATCCAGGTTAGGAGAGCAGTGATGTGTACAGTGAGGGCCAGAGAAAGGTACACAAGATTCAATTATATTTAAAACTCATTACACAAAATCCTGACACCTCTAAAGAAAGCAAGTAAACAAACAAGTACACAAAATGACCTTTTCTATTTATGACAAGACCTAAATGTCATCACTAAAACAGGTAAAGAGACGAATTGAACTGAACCAGTTTGGGAAATTCGAAGTGGTCATTGAACAAATACAAACAGAGGACTTTGATTATGAAAGACATGGTCATCTTTAGGTCTTTCTTAATCCGATTTATATTCACAAAACATTGTGCTCATAGCATAAGCATCCTAAGCGAAAAGTTATACATAAATTGGGAATGCGTTTTGTGGTATTTTATTGTATGTTTTAAATTTTATATTACTTTTTGTTCATGTTGGTTGTTCTGTCAATTAATGCTACTGAAGTGTAAGAATCTAACAGGGTGTGGAGTATTTACAATTCATACCCTACCGAAGTCTCCAAGATGTCCTGAAATAAAAAGCATGCTAATTGTAAAGACACTATTGCTTATTAAAGTTATTTGACTATATTTTACTATGTAACCTTTTTCAAATAAAATCGTACTAATGGATACATAATCCTATCTAGAAAGAAAAATTACATCAAAGAAGATGTGTTCAGAAATATTGACCTAATGTGCCATAGACTGTAGAATAAATGAAATAAGACCGCTTAAGCTAACTAGAAGATAAAATGATGAACAACATTTGGATCATTCCAAAAACTGCATTTTCTTTTCTCATTTTAGAAATCAAAGGTGAGTCCTATTACGTGGGCAGTACATTATTATTTTATATCAATAATCCCTATGATTAAACTAGAGATCAGAAATTTAAGCATTAACTATCACTCATACATTTTTCTCACTTATAAAGTATCTTTTTTTCACAACTGATTCAAACAAAAAGGAATTACTTTTAAGGATTGTTCTTGATGAATGCTACTGAAATTGTAAAAGTGATCTTTTATTATTTTTGAGCTATAACATATTACCCATGAGCTCTGAAGCTCTGTCGTTTTGTCTTATTGATTATTTGCTGTTGTTTCTAACAAAGGACATTGCTTCTGTACTTCCTTCATGAACTCAAAAGAGCATTTGGTGACATTATAAAATATATCCAGCTATTGGATTTTCATAATAGTTAATCTTCAAGGAAAGCATGAGAACTAAAATGTCAATCAGCAAGACATTTTAAAAGACATTTTAAAAGAGTTGTTCTTTTTCTTAAACTTCATCATGATACAAAAGGCTATAATCCTCTGAGAATCCATTTTTCTGCCACAATAAAAGAAACAACAGTGATGATAAACTTATTTTTTTAACTCAAGTCAAAACTGACTATGGAGAATTACAATATGAAGAAGATAAATATTCACTACACAATTGAGTGAAAACTAGCCATAAATTCACTGGCATCATAAACTTGGACAAGGTCAAAGTTATCATTTTGTAGACTGGATAGTTTTAGCACTGATGTGTCCTGATGATAGTTTTTATTTTTTTAAAATTTTTCATGTATTTATTTTTTGAAACTAATTAATTTCAATAGTTTTGGGGGAACAGGTGGTTTTTGGTTACATGGATAAGTTCTTTAGTGGTAATTACTGAGGTTTTGGGGCACCCATCACCCAAGCAGTGTACACTGTACCCATGTGTAGTCTTTTACCCTCGCCCCCTCTGTCACCCAGGCTGGAGTGCAGTGGTGTGATCTTAGCCCACTGCAGCCTTAACCTCTCAGACTCAAGTGATCCTCCATCTCAGCTTCCAAGTAGCTGGGACTACAGGCACGCACCACCAAGCCTGCATCATTTTGTTCATTTTTTGTAGAGATGAAGTCTTACTATGTTGCCCAGGCTGATCTTGAACTCCCGGATTCAAGCAATCCTCCTGCCTTGGCCTCCCAAAAAGCTGAGATTATAGGCATGAGCCACCGCACCCAGCCTGATGACTGTTTAACTTCACTTTCCATACTTTCTTCTCCATGGCTAGCTTGGTTCTTGCCACTTTTTGCAGTCACAAATTTTCACACCAGTATCTTCATCTTTGAGTATTGCAATGTCATTCATAGCACCATACAAACTAGACCAATTCTCTCCATATTCTATGGTAGTTTCTATTTTTCCTTTTTTTAATTCAAGTTGTGTCACCTACAGGCTATTATATTGTTCTGCCTGGTTTGTAACCGAATGCTTCAGAATTTCCATTTTGCTCAGTGGGCTTTCTCTCTGTGTCACGAAAGAGTTAGGGTTTCCTTTGATATGCAGGCTTAGAAATAATTTATCTACTCTTTATCCCAACAAAAACATTTGGTCTTTTATTAAATACAATAATAATATTTAACTAATTTAATGACTATTTGTTTTGATCCCTTAATAATTCAGTATGCATCAATATTTGGCTGGAGTTTAAGTTGCCAGGAGGTAAAGGCTATTTTGGTTTAATTGCTTTTATAAAAGCTTCATGTAATGCCATATCCTGTTAGGTGTTTCATAAAGATGTTTCACGATTGCATGTACTTAACATCAGATACCAGTTAGGTGCTTTAAAATAGTAGCTAAATACTTTTACGTATGCAAATATTGAGGGGTTGGAAAAACACCATCTTCATTCTCAGAGTCTACCAATTAAGATTTATTGATCATAAAATATTTATACACTCGTAGGTTAAGATGCTATCTTAATAGTCATAAACTCTGGTTAGTAACATGGAAAATGTTTATGATATAATAAAAGTAGCCACTCTTCATTGAGTACATACTATACAGCAGGAACTTTATATAAATCACGTCAAAGTTTCTCAACCATACCTCGAGGTATGTACTTTGTCGTCCTCAATGTACAGATGAGGAAGCAGAAGTTCACATAGCTTAGGGAGCTTTTCCACTGTTACTTAACTAATAGATGGTATTGAAGATTGAAACTAGGGCCTTTGACTTTCAAGTTCAAGAGTTTTGACTTCACTAGCCAATATTAACACAATTGAAAGAATTGGAATGCAACGTTTGCATGTGAAATGATGCATGGTTTATAAAACAAGGTACAACTAAGAAAGTAAAGACTCGACGTGGCAGTGAGTGGAATTATCAGGAATTTTTTTTTGAAGATTTTCTTAATTGTTTTTGCAAGAATTAACAATGGAAAAAAGAAAGGAAAAGTAAAAAAGAGCTAGGACAAGTTCAACATTGAGGCACTCATTTCTTTTACATGAAAGGACTTGGATTAATTAGATGAACTTTGTATAATTTAATTTTTCTTAGGGGAAGCATATAAAGACCTGCTCAAGACTAAGTAGGCATGGTTGTTAAAGGAAGCGAACGTCTCGATGACAACCTAAAAAAGAAACTGATAAGAAATAAGATGAGCCTCAAAAGACTGGTATTATTATGTTTCTAATAATGAAGGCATTAGCACTGCAATTGTTAGAATTTTATCTGTTCCATCGTGAAATAAGGATCTAGATAGTATGCAGTAATTAAAGATTGACTTTGATTTAGATAATCCATTTTAATTGCATTTTTAATTGTAGTGAAAATTTCATGAAGTGCCATCTAAAAATGCTGACGCAGAAAGGTTAGCTGATCAAGATCATGCCGTTATATTTGAATTACTAGAAAGGGACCATGAGTGGTTAAGTGTAAAATACATCTCTCAAGTAACACACAAGTCCCTGTAATCTCATCTCACTTTCTGGGAACAATGTATAACAAATTAAAGCTGGTTCATGAAATGTCATACAATCTGGCAGCAAGATTCTAATTGATGAAGAAATGGCTATTTTAATGATTCTTTAACAACCATAGAAAATTTCCAATTACTGGGAACCGTGACAAAAACTACCTTAAGGGGACAAAATAATTTCTAACAGTTTTTTTCAACCAACTCAGAGGCCCCAGTGGACGTTTTCTGACCTGTTCTCTCTTGTTTTATTTAGTTTGGCTGAACGGCTGGGCAGCTGATTTATACTGTGAATGTTTAAAAAATTATGTACAAAATTAGAAAACATAACTTGCAGTTTCCAGATTTGCCTACGATCGCATTTCCCATAAACTCAGTGATTGATGTTACTCTTGAAATGAATTTTGACGTGTGAATTTGGGTTCTATTGGTGCCCTTGCCCTCCGTTTTGGCCTCTGCATGCCAGTTCCCATTGCGGCGTGTATCACATTGTACTTTTGGAATAGAAATTTATGTTTGGTCTTCCCTGGTAGGCCATGGGGCACCGTGTGTGTTCAATACATAGTTTGATATTGAATAGATTATTATGACTTTCATTTTTATTAAAATTATAGATGTTGTAATATATGTTGATCTTGTAATATCTCTATGTCCTTCCCATAAATGTGTACACATACATAGACACAATTTTATTATATCTATATCTATCTATCTATCTATCTATCTATCTATCTATCTAGCTATCTATCATCTATCTATCGTCTTCATTCTGAATATGCCAGACATTTTAGGGTGTATCTGTAACCTACCTGTGAGTCTGGCTTTATGTCTAATCTATATAAAATAAAGGAATTAATTCTATTTTAGGCCTTGTATTTACAATTTAATTTCCCCAGAATAATGACAGTAATAAAGTCAAGGTTTTGATAAAATAAGAATTGCTATTAAGTAAGTTTTGAAGGTTCCTAGAAAGAAAGAATAAAGCACTTGGGAAGAAGAATTCAATAGAAAAATAAAAAAGAATTATAATTCAGATAAAATTCGACAAATGTTATTGGTTTGTTCTATATTCTGTACCTTCTCTGATTCTGGTGAAGTTAAAACCATATTATGAATCTATTTCCCATATCATGTTTCCTTCCAAAATAGATTACTGAAAATAGAAGCAAGCATAATGAACCTGAAAATTCTGGTTTACAGGAAAAAAAAACCCGCAATAATTAATATGTTTCAGAATTTATTTTCTCAGCATCTACATTTGTTACTCATCACATGTACACTAGCATAAATGAAGATTAAGAAATAAGTCTTTCCAGATTATTCTTACTCAAGAATTTGTTTCAGTGCTGGGCAAGGACGATCAATTTTAGTTTGCATATGAAGACTCAAAGGGAGATGATTAAAAGTGTGTAACTCTTTGACTCACCCCTAGAAGGTCTTTGATGATGCCCAGCAATCTGGAAAACTATGATATAATATTATACAACCATTATGTAACAATATTTTAGAAGTGACTGCCATTTGGGGGTCACAGAACAATACTAATCTCAATTATGTTACCCATCAACAAATTGAATATAATTAAATTATTTTCAAAATATATGGGTTGAGATTATTTTCCAATTAAAATAGCCAAGTGAGGAACAGCACTTTTCCATTTGCTGCTGAATGTGATGAAATACTGGATAGTCACAAAGGGTCTACCAGATGTCCCTTTGGGAGAGTGTTGTCGGTAAATAGGCTGCTTGTGTGCACCCAAATTAGCCCTTTAAGAAGCTGTGTGCTGGAGGCCATTAGAAAATAATTTGTGCTGTTCTCATAAACATGAAGACCTTTGGAAATACCTCTGTGACATCGGATGCAGTTTGTGTTTGGGAAGTATCACTGATAAGAAATAATACTAAAAATTAACAACCCCATTGAAAAGTGGCCAAAGGACAAAACGGACGCTTTTCAAAAGAAAAATTCATGCAGCCAACAAATATATGACAAACAGCTCAACATCACTGATCATTAGAGAAATGCAAATCAAAACCACAATGAGATACCATCTCACACCAGTCAGAACCGCCATTATTAAAAAGTCAAGAAACAGGGCCCGGCACGGTGGCTCACGCCTGTAATCCTAGCACTTTGGGAGGCTGAGGCAGGTGGATCACCTGAGGTCAGGAGTTCCAGACCAGCCCTGCCAACATGGCGAAACCCGAAAATTAGCTGGGTGTGGTGGTGGGCGCCTATAATCCCAGCTACTTGAGAGGCTAAAGCAGGAGAATTGCCTGAACCTGGGGGGCAGAGGTTTCAGTGAGCCAAGATCATGCCACTTCACTCCAACCTGGATGAAAGAGTGAAACTAGGTCTCAGAAAAAAAAAAAAAATGTTAAACAACAGATGCTGGCGAGGTTTTGGATAAATAAGAACACTTTTATGCTGTTGGTGGGAATATAAATTAGTATATACCCAAAGGAACATAAATCATTCTATTACAAAGACACATGCATGTGTTGTTCATTGTTCACAATAGCAAAGACATGGAATCAACCCAAATGCCCATCAGCGGTAGACTGGATAAAGAAAATATGGTACATATACACCATGGAATGCTATGCAGCCATAAAAAGGAATGCGATCATGTCCTTTGCAGGGACATAGATGGAGCTGGAAGTCATTATCCTCAGCAAACTACCGCAGGAATAGAAAGCCAAATGCTGCATGTTCTCACTTATAAATGGGAGCTGAACAGTAAGAACACATAGACACAGGAAGGGTAACAACACATACTGGCGTCTGTTGGGGGTTGGGTGAGGGGAGGGAGAGCATTAGGAAAAACAGCTAATGCCTGCTGGGCATGATACCTAGGTGACGGCTTGATAGGTGCAGCAAACCACCATGGCACACATTTACCTAAGGAAAGAACCTGCACATCCTGCAGAACTTAAGATAAAAATTAAAAAATTAAAAAATTAAGATATCCCCCAGAACTTAAGATAAAAATTAAAATTACAAGAAGAAATAGTACTTATGTTAATGTAAGAAAACACATCGCAGCTTAAAAATAAGTTAAAAAAAGGAAGACACATTACATTTCACATTGGTAAGGAGTTCAATATAGGTAAAGGAGATAATCTGACAAAAAGATGATGTATAAACAGGCATTTGCCTCCTCTCTCACAAAAGAGGAAAGAAATGACAAAAAAAGAAAAAAAGAGAAAAGGAAAATCGGTAAAACCTCCATTAACCTTGAGACTGTAAGAAGAATTCACATACTATAGATTTTAAACAATTTCTGATATCATTTCTATAAGGTCAGATTTTCTTCTTTACTTATTTTGATACACACTGACTAGCTGTTGCATGCATGTAGAATAAATTCATTCTCATACCACAGATTTTTGAGGACTTTCTGTTGTACTCTGTATAGATTAAGTCATATCACCTACTTCAATAAATATTTATTGAGTATTTATTATGGGCAAGCAGAAATCCAGCATGCTCAGAAAGTGGCTATTGTTAGAGGAAATAAATGGAGATACCTTTGCAAAACTCTGTTAATATCCTGTTACAGTAAAAAGAAGGCTGCTGTGAGGTTGGAGGCCAGAAAGCAGAGGCACCTCTTCATCTGGTGCTTGTTTTCCTGGCACAGATGACCTATTTCCAGATTGCTTTGTCTGGCAGGAAGCTTAAGAAAAGACAAACCAAAACAAAATCTTGCCACAGGGACTTTGAGACTTTGATACAGTAGGTTCACCGTGATTTGAGGAACACTTTCGAGAGTTAGAAAATTGGAAAAGCTTCAAAATCCCAGTGTGACTGAGAAATCCTCAATCTTTTCAGGCAGCACCTCTAGAAAAAAACACGTGATCACACACACAAACGCACGCACACATGCAAACACACACTCACACACACTCACATACATGCACACGCACAAACACACACGTATGCACAAAACACACACACACAGTAGCATTTACGTTTACACTAGTTATTTATGAGTGGGTTCTTTTTATCCATATGCTATACAGATATGTGTTATGGATATATCTTTCTGAATGATTTGATGTAACACACACACAGGATTCTTTATTTTCTAAAACCAGTATCAGAGTATGCATAATTTTCTGCATTCTAGTTTCTCTCACTAAACTACATTGTGCAAACTTCTACTTCAACTAATATAATTATGATTTATTTGACTATACATGACCACATGATATTTCTGGGTACATAATGTATTCCTCTTGATGAGTAATTCCCTTTTCATTTGTTTATTTCCTCATTGCACTATTCCTATTATGGCTGCAAAAAAACACCCTGCAGGTGTATAATTGAATGCTTGTAGTCTTTTTATTTTAAGGAGAGAGGTTTAATGGGTGGGATTTGTAGGTCAAATATTGCAATGATTTTCTAAGGCTGCTTTAACAGGGAACCACAGAAAACAGACATTTACGCTCTTATAGCTCTGGAGGCTGGAAGCGTAAACTCAGCATGTCACCAGGGCCATGCTTCCTCTGAGACACTGGTTGGAGCCTTCCCTGCCTCCTTCTACCTTGTCATGGTGGCCACAAAATGTTGGCATTCCTTGGATTGCAGTTGCAACATCTGAATCTCTGCCTCTGTCATCACATGGCATTCTCCCATGTCTGCCTCTGACCCTGCTCCCTTAGTAGGACCCCAGTCACATTGGATTACAGGCCCACCCTACTTAAGTATGACCCATCTTAATTACATCTGCGAACAACATATGTCCAATTCACAGGTACCAGGTATTAGGATGTCAACATATCATTTTGGGAGGCACAGTTAAACCCATAACAAATACATACGTTAATTTAAAAATTTTAATACATGTGGCCAGATTTTCTTCTAAGTGACTATAGCATTTACATTTACACTAGTTATTTATGAGTGGGCACTTTTTATCTATAGGCTACGCAGATATGTGATATCTATATATTTTTCTAAACAATGTGATGTAGAATATTAGTTATGATAATTGTCATGTATTTAATTAGTTGTGAGCTTGCATAACTTTTCTTTTTTGTACGTTTGTACATTTGGATTTGCTCTTTTATGAGCTAATGCTCATATCCTTATTGTCTTGTTTAGGTCAATTTATAAGTATTTTTAAATTATATGTCATAACCCCCTTCATCATCTTTGTTTTGTAAATCATTTTTACAAAAATATTTCTCCACTGGCTTTGTGTATGGGACCTTCTGCAATACATTCAGAACATTTTTTAAAAATTATATCAATTTTCTATTAGTTTTGTATTTATCCCATATGTTTTAATCTCTGTTCCTTCTTTCCTGCTGTCTTTTGGGTTAATCAAATATTTTTTGTTTTCCTTTTATTTTGTTGACTTTTTAATCTATGGTTTCTTTGAATTCTGTAAAAAATTTTATTTTACTTTAAGTTCTTGAATACATGTGTTGCACATGCAGATTTGTTACATAGGTAATCATGTATCACGGTGGTTTGCTGCACCTATCAACCTGTCACCTAGGTTTTAAGCCCTGCATGAATTAGGTATTTGGTCATTTACATCAGATAAGTGAGGATATTCTTAAAATACAAAAAAAAAATTACAAGTCAATATGAAAAAGGCAACCCACTTTTTAAAAAAAGGCAAATAGGCCGGGCATGGTGGCTCATGCCTGTAATCCCAGCGCTTTGGAAGGCCGAGGTGGGGGATCACTTGAGGTCAGGAGTTTGAGACCAGCCTGGCCAACATGGTGAAACCCCATTTCTACTAAAACTACACACACACACACACACACACACACACACAAACAAAAAGCTGGGAGTGGTGGCACATGCCTGTAGCCTCCACCTACTCAGGAGGCTGAGGCAGGAGAATTGCTTGAACCCGGGAGGTGGAGATTGCAGTGCGCCGACATTATGCCGCTGCACTCCAGCCTGGGTGACAGAGTAAGATCTCATTAAAAAAAAAAAAAGGCAAATAGTGTAAACAGGCATAGTAAAAATATTTAAAAAAGAAGAAGAAAATATTTCAAACTAATTAAAATTAAAACCAAAACAAGATACGTTCTTTCCTCTGAAATGAGTGTTGAATCCACCATCAGAGAATACTACAAACACCTCTACACAAATAAGCTAGAAAGTCTAGAAGAAATGGATAAATTCCTCGACAAATATGCCCTCCCAAGACTAAACCAGGAAGAAGTTGAATCTCTGAATAGACCAATAACAGGCTCTGAAATTGTGGCAATAAGCAATAGCTTACCAACCAAAAAGAGTCCAGGACCTGATGGATTCACAGCCGAATTCTACCAGGGGTACAAGGAGGAACTGGTACCATTCCTTTTGAAACTATTCCAATCGATAGAAAAAGAGGGAATCCTCCCTAACACATTTTATGAGGCCAGCATCGTCCTGATACCAAAGCCCGGCAGAGACATAACCAAAAAAGAGAATTTCAGACCAATATCCTTGATGAACATTGATGCAAAAATCCTCAATAAAATACTGGCAAAACGAATCCAGCAGCACACCAAAAAGCTTATCCACCATGATCAAGTGGGCTTCATCCCTGGGATGCAAGGCTGGTTCAACATACGCAAATCAATAAATGTAATCCAGCATATAAACAGAACCAAAGACAAAAACCACATGATTATCTCAATAGATGCTGAAAAGGCCTTTGACAAAATTCAACAACGCTTCATGCTAAAAACTCTCAATAAATTAGGTATTGATGGGAAGTATCTCAAAATCGTAAGAGCTATCTATGACAAACCCACAGCCAATATCATACTGAATGGGCAAAAACTGGAAGCATTCCCTTTGAAAACTGGCACAAGACAGGGATGCCCTCTCTCACCATTCCTATTCAACATAGTGCTGGAAGTTCTGGCCAGGGCAATCAGGCAGGAGAAGGAAATAAAGGGTATTCAATTAGGAAAAGAGGAAGTCAAATTGTCCCTCTTTGCAGATGACATGATTGTATATCTAGAAAACCTCATTGTCTCAGCCCACAATCTCCTTAAGCTGATTAGCAACTTCAGCAAAGTCTCAGGATACAAAATCAATGTACAAAAATCACAAGCATTCTTGTACACCAATCAGACAAACACAGAGCCAAATCAGGAGTGAACTCCCATTCACAATTGCTTCAAAGAGAATAAAATACCTAGGAATCCAACTTACAAGGGATGTGAAGGACCTCTTCAAGGAGAACTACAAACCACTGCTCAATGAAATAAAAGAGGATACAAACAAATGGAAGAACATTCCATGCTCATGGGTTGGAAGAATCAATATCGTGAAAATGGCCATACTGCCCAAGGTAATTTATAGATTCAATGCCATCCCCATCAAGCTACCAATGACTTTCTTCACAGAATTGGAAAAAACTACTTTAAAGTTCATATGGAACCAAAAAAGGGCCCACATTGCCAAGTCAATCCTAAGCCAAAAGAACAAAGCTGGACACATCACGCTACCTGAATTCAAACTATACTACAAGCCTACAGTAACCAAAACAGAATGGTACTGGTACCACAACAGAGACATAGATCAATGGAACAGAACAGAGCCCTCAGAAATAATGCCACATATCTACAACTATCTGATCTTTGACAAACCTGGCAAAAACAAGAAATGGGGAAAGGACTCCCTATTTAATAAATGGTGCTGGGAAAACTGGCTAGCCATATGTAGAAAGCTGAAACTGGATCCCTTCCTTACACCTTATACAAAAAATAATTCAAGATGGATTAAAGACTTACATGTTAGACCTAAAACCAAAAAAACCCTAGAAGAAAGCCTAGGCAATACCATTCAGTACATAGGCATGGGCAAGAACTTCATGTCTAAAACACCAAAAGCAATGGCAACAAAAGCCAAAATTGACAAATGGGATCTAATTAAACTAAAGAGCTTCTGCACGGCAAAAGAAACTACCATCAGAGTGAACAGGCAACCTACAGAATGGGAGAAAATTTTTGCAACCTACTCATCTGACAAAGGGCTACTATCCAGAATCTAAAATGAACTCAAACAAATTCACAAGAGAAAAAACAAACAACCCCATCAAAAAGTGGGCGAAGGACATGAACAGACACTTCTCAAAAGAAGACATTTATGCAGCCAAAAAACACATGAAAAAATGCTCATCATCACTGGCCATCAGAGAAATGCAAATCAAAACCACAGTGAGATACCATCTCACACCAGTTAGAATGGCCATCATTAAAAAGTCAGGAAACAACAGGTGCTGGAGAGGATGTGGAGAAATAGGAACACTTTTACACTGTTGGTGGGACTGTAAACTAGTTCAACCATTGTGGAAGTCAGTGTGGCGATTCCTCAGGCATCTAGACCTAGAAATACCATTTGATCCAGCCATCCCATTACTGGGTATATACCCAAAGGACTATAAATCATGCTGCTATAAAGACACATGCATACGTATGTTTGTTGCGGCACTATTCACAATAGCAAAGACTTGGAACCAACCCAAATGTCCAACAACGATAGACTGGATTAAGAAAATGTGGCACATATACACCATGGAATGCTATGCAGCCATAAAAAAGGATGAGTTCATGTCCTTTGTAGGGACATGGATAAAACTGGAAAACATCATTCTCAGTAAACTATCGCAAGGACAAAAAACCAAACACCGCATGTTCTCACTCATAGGTGGGAATTGAACAATGAGAACTCATGGACACAGGAAGGGGAACATCACACTCCAGGGAATGTTGTGGGTTGGGGGGATGGGGGAGGGACAGCATTAGGAGATATACCTAATACTAAATGACGAGTTAATGGGTGCAGCCAACCAATACGGCACATGGATACATATGTAACAAACCTGCACATTGTGCACATGTACCCTAAAACCTAAAGTATAATAATAAAAATAAAAAAATAAAAAAAAATGACCTGTTGTTAAGGGTTTAAGGAATCATTCTCATATACTACTGGTGATAGCTGTAAAACCAATTTTATTAAACACTACTTTTAGGATGCAATTTCGAAATATTTTTATATGTATAAACTTTAATCTAGAAATTCCACTTTAAAAAGTTTAATTAGAGGAACTAACCAAGGATATTACTGGAGTTTTTACTGTAATAATTAAATATTAAGGAAAAGAAATCAAGAAAACATCAAAGTAAAGGAGAATAGCTAAACTATATCACAATCATGCAATGAAATACTAGTCGATATTTATAATGTTGTATAGAAAAATAACTGTCATCATATCTTGATGCCTGAGATCTAGTGCTAAATAAAAATTAGATTATAAATTACTATCTATACCATTTATAACACTGAATATACATGTACATAGAAAAGGATATTCAATAATATATTTTCCCTTCTCCAAATTGATCTATAACTCCAGTGCAATCCCAGTAAAAATCCCAACAGATTTTTTTTTTTTCCCCATGCACTTTGACAATGTGATTCTAAAATTTAGATGGAAGAGCAAAAAATACAAAATTACCTTAGGAAAGAATTGCCTCACTAAACATTGAGGCTAGTTCTAAAGCTCTATTAAGAGACTGTGCTTTCAAAAAAGGGATAAAACGGCCGGGAGCGGTGGCTCATGCCTGTGATCCCTGTGCTTTGGGAGGCTGAGGTGGATGGATCACCTGAGGTCAGGAGTTTGAGACCAGCCTGGCCAACATGATGAAACCCCATCCCTACTAAAAATACAAAAAATTAGCTGGGTGTGGTGGCACCTGCCTGTAATCCCAGCTACTCAGGAGGTTGGGGCAGGAGAATCGCTTGAACGAGGGATGCGGAGGTTGCAGTGAGCTGAGATCCTGCCACTGCACTCCAGCCTGGGCGACAAGAACAAAACTCTGTCTCAAAAATAAATAAATAAATAAAAAGAAAGGGATAAAAAAATTAGGTTGTTGAAACAATATTGTACACACACAAAGAGAGGGATCAGTGGGAATGGGAGAGAGGGAAATATTAGATATATGGCAAAAATAACATTATAGATTAATACAGAAGAAATAACTACTCAATATATGGTGTTGTGAAAAATAATTTTCTATGTAGGGAAAAATGTGTTTTCTACTTGATACTGTAAAATATATGTATGCATTCTGAGTAGGCAGTATTTTAAAAATATATTACAAAAATAGTAACTATAAAGGCAATATTGATAACTTTCACTCCATACAGTTCAAAATCTTCTGTTCATCAAAAGGCATCACATAGAAAAAGAGAGGCCAAAACTAGAGAAAATATTTTTATCATGTAATATTAGCAAATAACTAGAAAATATAGGAAATAATAGAAATTAGTAAGAAATAAATAAATGAGCTAGTGGAAAAATCACAAACACATAAGTAGATATTTCTAGGAAAAAGGTGCAAGTGACCTGAAGTATAGATGCGTAGTCTCTTAATAATACGCAAAATGCAAATAAGGTGATAGTGAGATACCATTTTACCCCAGCTAGACTGGCCCGAACCAGAGTTTAACAGGTATTGGTAAAGATATGGATGAATGGGAACATTTCAAAAATGTTCTTAATAGCAGAAAACTGCAAACAAACTAAACACATCATCATGGGATGGGAAATAAATTGTGAAACAAAAAAAACAGAATTCTGTATAGATATCAATATTGAAGTACAGCTGCAGGCATCAACATGCATGACATTGGAGCCATACTGTTGAGTGAAGAAGCAAGCTACAAATAACACTAAAAATTCATATCATCTCTCCCACTAAGGCAGTCATAACAAAATACCATAGACTAGGTCATTTAAATGACAGAAATATATTTTCTTACCACTCTGGAGGCTAAATCCAAGATTTACTGAACTGAGTACAGGCTACCTCAGTTCCTGGTGAGGGCTCTCTGCATGGTTGGCAGACAGCAACCTTCTTACTATGTCCTGACATGGCAGAAAAAGAGAGAGAGATGGAGAGAGAGAGATATTGAGGGAGAGAGATCTTTGTTTTCTTATAAAGCCAGAATCCTGTCAAGTTAAGTCCCCAACCTTAAGATCTTATTTAATTTTAATTACATCCTAAAGACCCTATGTCCAGATACAGTCACATTTTGGGTTAGGACTGAAGCATGAAATTTTGGGGACACAGTTCATTCCATAGCATCATCTTTATGAAATTTAAATGCAAATAAAAGCAAACTAATGTATTATATAGACACTCATATATATTTAATGAAACTACAAAGAAAGTAGTGCAACAGGCAAAATACAATTCCAAATTCCTCCATGATGCAGGGAATGGCACCAGGAAGAGGAACGCATCTTGACTCAATGGTATTAATGAAATTCTATTTCTTAATGGGGCCATTGGTGATTATTTGGCTATTATAATCTATAGTTTATTATTTATTGTAAAAATCAGGAAAAATCTTTATAGACTCTCCCCACTTGGGATAAATAAATTACATATTTCTAAAATGCATTTCTAATTCTGTGCATGGAGAATTTTTATTATGATACATATTCAATTGATAAACTTAGTTTTCTCCTGATGGTAAAATTACAAGTAATTTTTGTTCTTTCTAGTGACTTATTTTTTCTATTTTTCCTAAAATATATTTCATATGTTAAATAAATAGATAAACCAAGTACAGGTAAAATGAGCACACATCTAAAGACCAAGCCTCAAGCATATTGAGACTGGGTAGCATTAACAGAGACTGCCCAGGGCTCGGGGGATAGGGGACCGTGGTTTATTTAGCCAAGTGTCTTTCCTAACTATTAAAATTTAAAAATTGTATTGCTAAAGAGCTCAGTTGTTATATGGGAAACTTAGGGATTTCTGGCTGCAGGTATTTCTTCATTTTGAGGCATGACTGCCTCTTCAGTACCTGTCAGATTAAAAGAACTAGCTTCCTTGGTTGGGTTTTATTTACTGTCATTATTAATGATCCAAAGATGGAGTAAACATAGAGCCAGTTAAGCCGGGAGGGCTTGCTGACACCTGGGAAAACAAAAGAACCCAAAAATTTCAGTACTGTTGCTTTACTTCTAAGTAACAGTTCAATCTAAAATCAGTCATTTAAATTATGTTACTCTCAACTTTTTCTTTTTAGGACATAAAACCCTTTTTTTTAACCAATGTTATTTTGCCTTTAAAAGATTATAGAATAAAAAGTTCTCCTGATTTATAGCTTTCCTCTAAAGAAAGGGTCTCAAAGTATCTTGCAAATACATGTAGAGGGTGATGTTGTATTGCTTAGTAGAAGAAATTTTTTCAACATCAATTAAATGCATTTTTTTCTACTTACATTGCCTGAAGGCTGCTTCTAACTCAACAGCTTGTGAGGAAACCTCAGAGACATAGACATCAGCCAGAATAGAAAAAGACCTCTGGGTTTACAAGAGACATAATTTTGTCCCCATGAAGAATTAAGAAGGTCTTCTGCAGAACTTTCCAGGAATGAGCAGTCTTAGATGGCACGCTGATTTGCATGGAAATAGGGAATCCTGAATATACAATACATGAGAAGAGAACTACTGGGTGTTTAGATGGTGTGACAAATGGTATGCAGGTATGAATGTTTATAGCAAACGGCTGTGTGACTCATAGCCAAGGTACAACTTGTCAGGACCAGGAACATCATATGGAAGAGGGCAGAGAAAACAATGAAGAAATTTGCTACTGCAGACTAGATTCTGAGCACAAGAAAACAGTAGCTTGAAATGTGGAAATAACCATGATCTTGAAAATATCTCTTTGGCATTAGGAGTAAAGAACAAGGATTAAAACAAACATATATGAACCCATGTGGCTACACAGGGAAGCCAGTTTTCAAGAGTGTGTGTACCCCAAAACAATCACAAGAAAGCAAAAATTTTTTAAAAAAGCAAAAATTGACAAGTAGGATCTAATTAAACTCTCCGCACAGCAAAAGAAACTATCAACAGTGTAAACAGACAATCTACAGAATGGGAGAAAATATTTTCAAACTATGCATCTGGCAAATGTCTAATATCCAGGGTCTGTAAAGAAAGTAAATGCATTTACAAGAGAAAAGCAAGCAACCCGATTAAAAAGTGGGCAAAGGACATGAACAGACTTGATTCAAAAGAAGACATACACGCAGCCAACAAGCATATGTAAAAAAGCTCAATATCATTGTTTATTAGAGAAATGCAAATCAAAACCACAATGAGATACCGTCTCACACCAGTCAGAATGGCTACTATTAGAAAGTCAAGAAACAACAGATACTGGCAATGTTGTGAAGAAAAGGAGCAATTATACACTGTTGGTGGGAATATAAATTAGTTCAATCATTGTGGAAAGCAGTATCGCAAATCCTCAAAGAGCTAAAAGCAGAACTACCATTCGACCCACCCATCCCATTACTGGGTATATTACCCAGAGAAATAGAAATCATTCTGCCAGAAAGACACATGCAAGCAAATGTTCATTGCAGCACTATTTACAATAGCAAAGGCATGGAATCAACCTAAATGCCCATCAATGATAGACCGGATAAAGAAAATGTGGTACATACACACCATGGAATACTATGCAGCCATAAAAAAGAACAAGATCATGTCTCTTGCAAAAACAAGGATGGAGCTGGAGGCTATTATCCTTAGCAAACTAATGCAGGAACAGAAAACTAAATACCTCGTATTCTCACTTACAAGTGGAAGCTAAACGTTGAGAACTTAAGAACACAAAGAAGGAAACAATAGACACTGGGGTCTACTTGACGGGGGAAGGTGGAAAGAGGGAGGGGAGTGGAAAAGATAACTATTGAGTACTGGGCTTAATAACCTGGGTAATAAAATAATCTGTACAACAAACCTCCATGACACATGTTTACCTATGTAACAAGCCTTCACATGTACCCTCAAACTTAAATAAAACAAAATATGCCTATATTTAAAAATATTTTTATTGTCTAATTTAAAATGTACTTTAAGGCTGTTACTTTTTTCTATCATCTATATGTATCAGTTACTATAATAAAGTAATTGAGATTTAGAAAAAAAGAGTGCATGTACATGAGATAGAATAAGGATGCATACCCTATGATGAATACAAAAGAGGGGAAAACCTGTAAAAATTGAATCAGGAAGGCCAATACTCCCAAATAAACCAAAACTCAAAAAATGTGAAAATGGAAGGAGCTGGATCCCCAAGTCACCTTTGGGGGAAAGGCTCCAACAGAGTAACCTGACTATAAATATTTGCCTTGGAATTTGCATGAGTGAGAATTCAGTATTCTTTACGTTTGGCCACTGAGCTTTGGGGCTTGTTGTAGTAGCCATTAGCTTACCCTGTAATAAGACTAGATTAAAATCACAAGTAATAAAAATGCCTTCCTTTAAAAAAATTTTAATGTATTTAAAAAACTTGAAAATGTATTTGCAGGATAACCTTTAACAATCTTTAAGAAATTAATGGCAATGTAAAAAGTACCAGAAATACAGAAATTGACTAGTGCAAAGTTTTTAAGACAAAAAAGGAGAGATTGGTAACCTTTATGTCAATTTCAGGCAAACAATATATAATGAATTATTGAAGAGATAATTCGTGGGTACATTAAAGAAAACTCCTCATTATCAGTAGTCAGCTTTGATTCCTTAAGAAAAAGACATATTGTCGTCTCCTGTTTTCCTCTCTGAAAATTGTTTGTAGGCAGTAGTTCAGGGATTGGAATATAGAACTCCTTGTAGATGGCATAAGCAAGTGCATAAAATGGAAATATTCAGAGGAATGTCATCTAGTATGTGTCATTAATGCTCAACAATTCAACTTGACATGTAACACATTTCTTAAAACTATTGGGCTTTTAAGAAAACATGCGATAAAAATGATTCAAATATGCATAGCATTTGTGCAATGATTTATAGTTTACAAAGCCCCATATGTACATTTTCTCTCCTGATTTTTGTAATAAAGACTAGGTAAGAAAATTGACATTCAGAGAAAAAAGGATAACTTATTGGGACCACACAGTAAGTTGCAGCTGGGATAAACCTAAGCTTTCTGACTCTAAACAGTTTTCTGACCACTTCTTTACTGTGCCACTTGTCTGAAGTCAATACTACACATGTGCTATTTGCTGTCTCATAGTTATTTCAATTCTAGGTAATGACAAAACACACACACACGCACACACACACATACACACACATACACACATTGGGCCAGATTACTACTGCACAATATCAGAAGAATATACTCTCTAATGGGATGCTCTACTAATGGATCCCATTTAACACAGGAACTAGAAGGGCTTGTTCTATTCTATCTGGAACTTGTGGACTTTAGGCATTTATTGAAGGACGCAAAAGTGCCCTTGTTATGTGATTGGGTTTCTTCCAGGAGCTAAATGCCTACAGTAGCGTGCATAACGAGAATGAGCCATTGCCAGAGGGTCTCCCATCAGAAAGAATTCTGATCTTAGAGCCCCTTATCAGCTCTAATCTGGCTCTACAACTGGCTATCATAGAGAAGGAACTGTGTCTTATGGAAATGTTTGTTAAATAATGTGTGAAGGAATGCCTTTTTGAATTCAGGGAATTATGGCATCAAGCCTCTACCACTGATATCAGCATATTCTGATTTTAAAATAGAATATTTAAAAGTCATAAAAGCAGTTTGTTCCAGTTTGATCCTTAAAAAACAGTTAGTAGGACTGTGAGTTAAGGTGAGAGTGGGAAGTAAGATCAGAGAAGGAAGGAGAGAAACAAACCATGTAGAGCCGTATAGGTTTTTATGGTGAGGGTGATGAGAAGCCACTGAAGTGTTCTAAACAGAGGAATAAGGTGATGTGATGCACTTTCAATAAGACTCCATTGGCTGCTCTACTGACAATAAACTGAAGAGGAAAATGCAGGAGCAGAGAGATTAGTTAGGAGACTATTGATTACAACTATCCAGGTTAAGAAATGATGATAGTTTGAACCACTCTGTTGGTCATGGAGGTGGGGAAAAGCGATTGGATTTAGCACGTATTTTGAAAAATAGAGCTGCCATGGTTTGCTAAACAGTTGGATCTGGGGATGAGAGAATCATCAACAATGGCTCCAAAATGTTTGTCCAGAGTGAATGGAAACAGAGTTACCAGACACAGTGTTTGACACGTTTATTAGACATCTAAGAGATGATATCAATAAGCAGTGGGATTTTCATTCAGTAGTTTAGGTTACAGGTCTAGGCTGGAAGTTTAGTTTTAAGGATCACTATTACCTAGAAGGTACTTAAAACAGTGAGTCTAGAGAGGATATGTAGACACAAACTACACATGGAAAATAGAAGAGGCCAAAGGCCTGACTCCTGGAATATGTCCAAGTTTAAAGTTAGGGAGATGAAGAAACAACATCAAAGGAGGCTGACAAGGAATGGATTAGAATAGTAACCAAGTAACAAATTTAAGAGTGACTATTCCAAACTGGGAAATTTCAAAACAAAATAAGCCTGAAGAATTGTTAAAAGAATCTAGTCAGTCAAAATTGAATAAAGAGTATTTTCAAAAATGCTTAATAGCACATCTATAATGGAAAAACAAACCTCCATGTCCAACTGTTCTCACAGTGGGTCACCCAAAAAGTGTAAAGGGAGTGGAGAAGAACCAGAAATGAGAAGAAGACAAGTCCTAAAAGGCAGGTAAGTGTACAATTAGGTAATTGTGTCTTGTTTCATAGAAAACAAGAAACCATGCAAGGGACAAGAATCTAATGAAGGATAGGTCTGTATGATACAATTGTTTCCTATATAAATACTTTTTAATAAAATCTCTCTATAGATCTTATTCAAGTTATGAACCTTTCATCTTCAAATAGTAAAGATATACACACATTCACAAGCTGTTTTATTTACAAATCTATGACATCTGCAAAACTTTTAAACAAAGGTCTCCACGTTAATAACACCTGGATTATGACTGTCTCATCAACTCCACTGCTTTAAGAGAGGAAATACATTAGAGAATTAAGGGAGCTCCTTGCATTGGGTTCTAAGCAGTTCCGTCCCAGCTATCTGGTTGTAGCATGGGATTCTTACTAGTAGAGCTTAGTATCCACCTGCTAATAAAGAGACAAACAAGAATCATCCCCGGATGCCTGTGCCAACTGAACATTTCACCAAAAACAATTAAATCAAATTTTTGTTGCAAATTGTTAAAGTAGCTTGAGGCAGTGTCACTTACATGGCCTCAAATAATGTCTCCAGTGTTGCAGAAACAACTATTTTCTCTCTGCACTGGATGAAGAAGGGCTGGGTTTATTTTTCCCTCTTCTCTTCCCTGAGCAAATCCCCATAACAAATAAAGTTACACTTCAAGACCGGATTACTCAGACTATTGGCTTTGCATGCCAATGTTTAAGTAAAAATGATACTTCTGAGAATTCAAATAATGTTTAAGTATTTCCGGGCTACAGTTCTACTTGCATTTGTCTTGGCACTAGCTCACCATGAATGTGTCAGGTTTTCAAAAAGATGACTCTTTAGTCATAGTTGGATATCTTCATCCAATGTCTCACATGTGCTGAACATGTTTCCATTGCCTTCCTGCCTACTGTCATTTGGTGAAGAGTTCACTGCACCATTAGCTATACAGCTTTTTGATAGGAGCCTGCAATCTCTTCTAGAAATGATCTTATTTTGTTTAAGAGAGAAAAATTTAAAAAGAAAATGAATGACAGAGACAAAAAGAGAAAGCTTAAAAATTCAATAAAATACATAAGATGTTACAAAATTTATGATAATGTAAATAATCGATCATTAATCAACTAACTCTCCCAAAAGCTTAAGCCCTGGCCTTGTTCTCATTTCAAGTGTGTTCATTTTACAAGTGTCAGAAAATAACATTTTGTAAATGACACAGTAAATTACACTATCTTAAAGATTACACTCTTAATTTTTTTAAACTCTCAAAAACCATTCCTTCTTTTCTCCCCTCTACCCCAATTCTATGTCTTCTAAGGTATATTATCAGATGAACAGAAAAGTTCACATTTCTCGTAGATATCTGTTTGTACTTTTTGATGATTACCTACCTGAATAAATATATTATAGTCCATACATCTATCATCTAACAAAATACAAGAGGAGACACAGGTAACACGTAAACTATCTTAACATTATCTGAAGCTCAAAAATTTCTTTTTTCATAAAAGAAACTATTTCACGCCTTTTGGTCAAAACAGTATGGGAGATATTTTAGGGTACTCAAAGGTGTCTTTAAATTTCATCATTCATTTCATGATTTGGGAGATAATAGTACTAAGATTCTCTGTGGTGGCGGGTGTGGATTCAATGGTGCATGGTTGCTGTCTCTTACCTGACAAGATTTCCAGCTATAAAATATGTGAGTAAATGATGTTGGATATTATACAATGGATATTAAAAAACTGGAAGGGAACTCTGATTTCAGATGTGATTATTTGTCAGCCTTTAAAAATATATAACTAACATTTTTTTCCTTTGTTTTTTCCTCCCAGGTTCAAGTGATTCTCCTGCCTCAGCCTCCTGAGTAGCTGGGACTACAGGCATGTGCCACCATGCCCAGCTAGTTTTTGTACTTCTTTTAGTAGAGTCGGGGTTTCACCATATTGGCCAGGCTGGTCTCAAACTCCTGACCTCATGATCCACCCTCCTCGGCATCCCAAAGTGCTGGGATTACAGATGTGAGTCACCAAGCCCGGCCTACTGACATATTTTTAATAAATATTTCTTAATTATCTTATATAATGCTCTAAAATATTTCACTAGGGGTTAAGAAGTTATTTTTATGTAAATAAAATTCCTCCTGAATAAATATATTTCTTCTTATTTTGCCCTCAGTTGATATTGGGGACAACTATTTACTGTGGTTTTGAAATACAGGTTTATAAATTTTAGGGATATATTATTTTGTTTTTATATGCACAGGGGATGCCAAGATATTTAAAATTCCTGGAACAAAGCAATATTATAGATAGAGAAAGCAGATCACTGACTGCCTAGGTGTATTAGTATGTTTTCATGCTGCTGATAAAGACATAACAGAGACTGGGCAATTTACTAAAGAAGAGGTTTATTGGACTCAGAGTTCCACACGGCTGGGGAAGCCTCATAATCATGGCGGAAGACAAGTAGGAGCAAGTCACATCTTATATGGATGTCAGCAGTCAAAGAGAGAGTTTGTGCAGGGAAACTTCCTTTTTAAAAACCATCAGATCTCATGAGACTCATTCATTATCACGAGAACAGAGCTGGAAAGACCTGCCCCCATAATGAAATCACCTACCACTAGGCTCCTCCTATGACACACAGGAATTGTGGGAGTTATAATTCAAGATGAGATTTGGGTGGGGACACAGCCAAACCATATCACCACGGCCATGGGTAGGAGCAGAAAATGACTGCAAAGTGTCATGTGAAACTTGATAAGGTTATAGAAGTGCTCTAAGACTGCATTATGCTGATGCTTAAACAGCTGTATAAACTTAGTAATCAATCATTACTCTATATAGTTACAGTGGGTGGATTTTACAGTATATATTCCTTAATCAAGCTGTACATGTATATATATAGATATATACATACATATATGTATTTATGTGTTTTATATATAAAAGCTGTGTATGTATGTGCATATATGTGTGTATGTGTATATATATATATATATATATATATATATATAGAACATATACATACAGGTGTTAAGCATAAACTCTCTGAAGTTGAGTTTAAACTCTATGATTGAGCTGTCATATAGTTACCACACTATTGGCATACTATACGGCGTACACTGCAATCTGCTTCATGGTGAACCCGCTTATCCTTCTGAGCACTTTTATTACTCTATAGAAAGTGCATGTTTTGGGAAATACATACAATTCTGTGATAGGTTAGGTATAGCTTACCTTAAAGAATTGTAAAACCTTAGATGAATTCTATACATTTCAAAAAATAATATGGCTTTTTTTCAGTAGAATTTAGCTACCTTCACATAACCCTACAAGTTAACAAAATATATTGCTTTTTGATGGTGTATAAGTGCATTTCTTGGGACAATATATTAACCTGTCCATAATGGATTTATGTATTGGTAAAAGTTTAAAATTGTTTCAAGATTACTTGTTTATGGCCAAAGAACAATTCATCTTTTTCTTTTGTTAAATTTGAAATGAGAACTTTTTCAACAAAGGTTTATGGCGCTCTGTCTTCTAGGCACATGCCAGGATGGCACACCCTGGCTTCCACATGCTTGGATAGGGTCAGGTGATTGAGAACAGAGTCATGCCTGTCACCTGTCTGCTGGAGGATTTAATCTCTTGTGAGATTTGATAAAACTTTCTTTTCCAGAGGCTAGATATATAGGAGGTTGTGGCTGCTCCAGCAGCTTGGATTCAGAGTCAGAAGGCATAAAGGAGAATCCCCAGCTGACTTGTGCAGTGGTTAATCGAAATTATTCAGGCAAGAGTTGATGGTGTCTTGGACCAGGTTGGTAATAAGGGAGGTGGTGAGGATTGGTCGGATCTGGGATATGGTTTGATGGTAAAGTTGACAAGATCTACTGATAAGTTGGATATGCTTTATGAAAGAAGATGTAAATCAAGGATAAAGTAAAAATGTTTGGTATAGAAATTGGAAGATTAAAGTTGCCATATACTGAGATGAAGAGGACATGTAAAGAAACAAGTTTAGAGTGAAAGACAGAAAATTAGGTTTTGACACTGTTAATTTTGAGAAGTCTATTAAAAATCCAAGTAGAAATGTCCATTAGTGGCTATATACATAAGTTTGTAGTTAAAGGGTGATGCCAGCATTGATATGTGAATTTACAGTCTAAAATTTCTCCCTAGTTCAGTGTAATTCAACTTTTATGATCTAAATGTGATTATGAGCATTTTAAAAAATGGAAAGATTCTGAATGCAGTAAATTCTTTCATGGAATAAAAATCTATCATATATGTGTAAAGGAACTATCTACATAATGAAGTACATGAATTAAACTCTTCATGTGAGTCTTATTCTGTCTTAAATAATGAATGAAAGGAAAAGTTGGTTGAGTTAAAAGCTTCGTTAAAGAATAAAAAGGCATGACGATAGTTTTAGGAATGGCATGACACTGAGACAAAGCAGTAAGTTATCTTGTGGAGACCATGGGGAGAGTCCTCGCAAGGTTACCATGACTTTGACAATGACCATGGTTGTATTTCACTAAGAAACTTTAAGGGGGAAAAATATAAAGAAAGAGGGAGATAAGAAAATTGGATAGGTAATTATGCGAAGGTCTTCAGTGAGGGTCACGTGGTTTCCAGAAGGTCAAAAGGCGAATTGTGTAATCAAAATGGCTAAAATAAGAGTTAACCCTAAATGTATTGTCACTTTTCAAACTGACATAAAAGAAAATTTAAAAGGCTGATAGTGGTTATAAGAAGATAATTAGACGGATAGCCACAGACCATATTAAAGGTAGCTAGATAGCAACACTAATTATAAACGTTTACAATCTAGGAATACAAATGCCTCAAAGTAAGAACTACACTAAAACAAATGCAAAAAAAAAAAAGAAAGAAAGAAAATCTAAAAGTAGTTATAATGAACATAATTTGAGTTTCTTGTACTACAAGTCAATATAAACATCACAATTTAAAATCTTTGGAAATAGTATATTTCTTAAATTGGCATCCTTCATTTTCTCACAGAAAAATTCTTAACTTTTTAACATGAACATTCTTTGGCATTAGTTGTATTTTAGGATTGTTTGATGGGTTCCGGGCTCTGTTGTCACTACACAGAACGTTGGCAGATACTTTTGATGTATGAAAGACTAGCATAAACTTGTACCTGAAAACGATATTTCACTGTCTTAAGTTCTAAGATGATGCACTGAGAGAGCTATCATCATGTTTACTAAATCAATGGTGCTACTTATTTGCCAAACCAATAATATAAAAGCAAATACGCTTGAGGCACTTGAGTAATTAAATCTGTTGGGAAAAAGTCCAAAAGGAATGGTGTACACTGCAATCTGCTTCATGGTGAACCCGCTTATCCTTCTGAGCACTTTTATTAATCTGCAGGAAGTACATGTTTTGGGAAATATGTACAACTCCGTGATAGGTTAGGTGTAGCTCATCTTAAAGTAGAGTAATTGACTAGTCCTTTTCCATATTTATAAAACATATCACAAAACAATCTACCTGGAAGGTTTTATATAATGGAGACAATCATGAATTTTCTAAGCTTGCTGGAAATCTTAAAATGTAATTCCCTATAAGTTTAAGTTAATAAAGACATTTGTTTTGAGAATTTTTAAAATAACTTTTTAGCACTTTTATGTAGTCCTTTATATTGAAGTTTTCACATCCAATTACATTTATGAATCAGCTGACATATTTTTACTTTTTCCTTACCTTATTTCTATAAACTAGATGTTTAATTTCATTCCATGATAAAACAATTTGTACATTGATTTCATGCCATGATGAAATAATTTTTATACCTAGTCTCTTAAATGTCATTATACCAAATTAAAATTTAGAGATAGGATAGTCGGCAAAAGGCCTGTCTTGAAAAACATTACTTTCACATTTGTGATGATGTTTTTGATCTCCAAAATAAACTTTTGGAAAACATTTGCATGTACTCACAAATCCCCTTAATTTCAGGAATTGACTAGATCATGATAAATCCATTGTGTTGTTTTCTGTTTATAGGTAAACACTTAAGAGCCTATTTTTCAAAAATAAATATTTTCATAATAAAATGCATGGAAAGTATTATTTCTAGGTAATACTGAAATCTCTTGTCAAGCACTGGTTTCTACAGGACTCTATATCACTTATTATAAAAATGTTTAAAGATACTTAGATTGAAAAACTGTAGGTTTCTATTTTAGAAATAGAATATTGGTCTTTACATTTTAAAGGCTCAACAGCAAACAACAATCTATAAAGTTAGTGTTACCAGTATTTTGTCCTAATTCTTGAATTACAATTAGAATTGGGCAACTGAGAAATCTGAGACATTCAGAAATAAAGACAAGAATAATAATATTGGTTTTCTTAATCACCTATCCTTACCTCTTCTTCCCATTTCCGCCCAAAGATTCTAGGCCCTTCTATTAAAGCAATACATTCTTATATATTCTGATGTTGTCATTTCTACTTCAGGTGATGAGAAAGGCTAAGAAATGTATCTAGCTGTATTCTGTGAGGAGAACTTATCCCCTGGTTTTAGATACTGTGAAGATGGATCAGGAGACAGTTTATTTAGACTGTCGGGGAAAGATGTTGTGATTCCTTCAGCTACATAGGATTGAAAGGAGACATTTCTGAAGGGGAAAAAGGAAATGAAAGAAAAGGTGTTTCAAATTGAGGATATGCTGTGTGGTGAACTTGTTCTTCAGTCTGTAGCGTTCACAAATGACTCTTCACTGCCCTCTTGGATGAAATAAACTGGTTCCCATAGAAACGGACCGTCTCTGATTTCACAGTCTAGGGCACACAAATAACTCAACTTTCTGGAAGCAAGGGTGATGGCTTGTGAGAGCTCAAGGACAAGCAGGAGTCTGTAGAAGCACACCTGGACTCGGAGAAATTACTGACCTCTCATCCTGAATTAAGTAGTGCTTGAAAAGACACTCCTTGAATCAGAAAAATAATGCAAGCGCCTATCAAACTACCTTACACAGCCAATTGAGTGATCATAGGCTTGGGTGGAAAAATGTAATTCGCAGAACCTTTTAAGAGCTAAGATTCCCTAATCAAAGTGGACGCCGTCGTGTTGAATGAGACCGAACTGTGCTGCGCAGGATTTGGTTGCATGGTGGCTGGAGCTGCCTCTTTGGGACCCAAATCTCAGACCTGCTGCAAAGTGACTATATGATCTGCAAGTTGCTAACCCTTCTAGGCTTTTGTTTTATTATTTACATAATGAAGTGAGGGGAGTACGTTCCTTGTAAATTTGTTAAGAGGATTAAATTAGTTGATGTCAAATGATTTAGAACACTGTCTGCCACATATTAAGGACTCAACAAATACTAGCTATTATTAACAATGTGCCCCAAATCTGTAAATCACTCAGTAGTACATGGTATTAGGCTAAATATGGAAAGAAGAAGGAAATAAATTGTCCAGAAGCTAAAAATATGAAAGACTCTTCATATATTTAAAATATTTTCTTTTTTTCTTTTTTGAGACACAGTCTCGCTCTGTCACCCAGGCTGGAGTGCAGTGGTGTGATCTTGGCTCGCTGCAGCCTCCGCTTCCTGGGTTCAAGTGATTCTCCTTCCTCAGCTTCCCAAGTAGCTGGAATTACAGGCGTGAGCCAACATGCCCGGCTAATTTTTTTATTTTTAGTAGAGATGGGTTTTCACCATGTTGCCCAGGCTGGTTTCAAACTCCTGACCCCAAGTGAGCCACCCACCTTGGCCTCCCAAAGTGCGGAGATTACAGGCATGAACCACCGTGCCCAGCCTGAAATATCTTCTTCACATCTTTTCATATTCATATTTGTTTTTACCGGTACATAAATATACATTTTTGATATAACTTGGAATCTTGCATTTCCTCACTCAATGTAAGTATTTTTCTTATCATTTACCTATAAAAATGTAAATATATACATATATATGCTTAGATGATATATTTATATACTTATTTTACTTAATAAGTATTTTTCTGTTATCAATAATTAAAATTCCACTGTGGTTTATGCCATTTATTAAATGTCACTTTCCCTTCTCAAAAAAAATCATACTGTTTAAAAACATTAAATCGTGTGTGTGTGCGTGTGTGCGCGTGTGTGTGCGTGCGTGTGCGTGCATGTGTGTGTGCGTGTGTGCACGTGCGTGTGCGTGTGTGCGTGCGTGTGTGTGTGCGTGCGTGTGTGTGCGCGTGCATGTGTGTGCATGCATGTGCGCGTGTGCATGTGTGTGCGCGTGCGTGTGTGTGCGCATGCGTGTGTGCGTGTGTGTGCGTGCGTGTGTGTGTGAGTGTGTGCGTGTGTGTATGCGTGTGTGTGTGTGTGTCTGCTTGGCATTGCCTTTGATTCCATTGATCTACCCCTTTAGTCTTGCAAGAAAATCTTCCTATTTAGTGACTACAGCTTTGGTGTATTTGTTCACGTTTTATATTGTTGGACTGTTGGGCTCTATCACTTGATAACCATGATTTAGCTGTTCGCTTTTTATTTTTTCTCTAGATGATTCATAAACAAACTTACGTAATTTCTACAAACCAAACAAAAGCTCAAACAAAAAAAGAGAATACCACTATTGGAATTTTATTCCAGATTGGATTAATATATATACATTTGTGAAGAAAATATAGTAACTATATTGAGTGCTGCCACCCAGAAACAACATATGTATATTATTATTATTATTATCATTATTATTATTATTATTAGATGTAGTCTTGCTCTGTTGCCTAGGCTGGAGTGCAGTGGCAGGATCTCAGTTTACTGCAACCTCCACCTCTCAGGTTCAAGTGATTCTCCTGCCTCAGCCTCTCGAGTAGCTAAGATTATAGGCTTGTGCCACCACACCCAGCTAATTTTTGTATTTTTAGTTGAGATGGGGTTTTGCCATGTTGGCCAGGCTGGTCTCAAACTCCTGACCTCAAGTGATCCACCCACCTTGGCCTTCCAAAGTGCTGGGATTACAGGCATGACCCACCACACCTGGCAATATGTATCTTAATTTCTTAAATTCTGTTTTCATGAATCCCTGTATATTTCAGTAGTGTTTTGTATTTATTTATATCTCCAAGGAGATAATAGAGATAAGGTGGGGAGGGGTTTTTGTTTATCTTCTGTGATCTTTTAAAACTTTATAATTTCTAGCTGGGTATTTTTGATGCACGGTGCTGCTATTTTTACAAATTCATCTCATCCTCAGTTTATTCTCTGGACTCATTAGTTAATTTTAAGAACATCTGTCAGTTTTTTAAAAATATGTTTTTAATACGCTTTATCTTTTAGAGTAGTTTTACGATCACAGCAAAATGAGTGGAAGGTACAGAGAGTTCCCATAGACTCCTGCCCTGTCCCACAGACAGACTCCCCTAGAATATTGTAAAAGGATCTATCAGTAATTTTCCTCACCTCTCTTATAGATGTCTCTCTTCAACAGTGAGGAGATTTTTTCCATAACTCTCTGCAGCAGGACTGGGCTTGTTTGCACTCAAATCCATGACTCATTGTTTCTGTGCCTTTCTGTGTGTTACAGGTGGGCTGATCCCCCTGCAGCCAGTTTCCCATAAGCCACTGACTTCCAACTGGGAATGTCTTGGCGGATAATGGGGGCGGGGATATGGAAGTATAGAGAAAACATAAGAGAATACTGGGTGTATACACCTTTCTCTCTCTGAGTATGATGACAGTGTGATAGTCAATGTTGCATCTGTGACTCCAGCTCATGCCTGGCAGGTACACCCTAGCTCCAGCTTCCCCTGGGAGACTGTGCATCTCCTGGCTCCACTAACACCACCTTCTTCTGCCCTTCCAGCCTAGAGATGATGACCCTGCCAGCCTGGATGGGCTCTGGGTCGTCTCCGTATTCCTGTTTGCTTTGTAGCCTTCCCATTATGCTGTCACCAGCTCCCCAGCCTAAGCCCTCTCTATTTTAAATTCTCAAGTGGGTTCTGTTCCTGATTAGTCCCTGACTGATATACCACTCTCCTCCTGATCTCTGATTAGTTTTCCTGTTAGGTTGCTGCAGTAAAAAAAAAGTTTTCAAAGCAACTACCACCCACAAATAATTTACTATGATCACCTAAAAAGATTTTCACAAGAGCCCTACCACGTGCAATGGTGAAGAAAGTTGTGGGTACCTTGGTGGAAGGGGTCACAGATATGACTTTTCATTGTAACATCATCTTTTTTCTCCAAGAGTGCCACTGTATGGAGATGACACAGAGAGACATAGAGGGACAGATCTCAGATAACTTGATAAAATAATTTCATATTTTTTACAGAACTGAAAAGATGGCACTTAGAAATAGGAGTAATCATTTATTCACTGGTAAATTTCCTTTTGCCAATGCTCTATTGATTATAAGACAATATAAGATGCAAAGCATCACTCATTGGAGCATTTCCCTAATGTTGAACTGAAGACCTGGTCTACTAAACTTGTTATCAAAGCCAGTTTATTGAGATTCAATGCATCACTGATATGCCCTCCGCAGAGTAAGAGTGGCTATGTTTCTGGGTGTACAAATCATTCTATCGATTAAATGCCACATTACACACCAGACGATCAACTCCATAAAGCAAAGGCTGTGTCTGTGCTGTTAGCCCCTGTATACCAGCCCTTCAAGGACCGCCTCATGTGGAAGAGATTCTCAAATATTTGTTGAACAAAAATGAATGAATACAAGAGATGGCTTGAAGAACCTACTTTGAAAATTACTTCATGATGGATGTTGGGGCTATGGAAGGAGGGGGACACTTAACTGGATCCCAGTGTGGAAGTCGTCTTTCTTCACTTTCTCACATTTAAAAGGAGTGGCTGGGCCATGCACAGTGGCTCACATCTGTAGTCCCAGAGCTTTGGAAGACCAAGGCAGGAGGAACACTTGAGCCTAGGAGTTGGAGGTTGCATGCAGTGAGCTGTGATCCCGCCAATGCACTCTCCAGCCTGGGCTACAGAGCAAAACTCTATCTCAAAAAACAGGCCACTTCAACTCTGCATTGTGACTCCTCACCAACTCCACACACCCACAGTAACATAATTATGAATTGTGCATTTGCAACAGAAGTATCAGAAAGGATTCCATTTTGTAAGTTAAAAAACAAAACAAACTAAATAGTAACTAAAGCACTTGAATCTCCTCCCAAAAGAGTGGTTTCTTATTTAATGGCTGGCACAAAGTAAAGTATTTGTTGAATGGAAAATTATACAAATTCTCTCAGAGTAGGAAAAAATAACCCATTTTTTATCTCTTTTTCTTAAGAAACTTCAGAGCCGGTTGAAGTATTCATGAACAGAATGACTGATTTTCTACACGTGGGTAACACCTTTCAGTAGGCTAAAACTCAAATTTGAGTTTTATGAAAATACAACTATTCTTTGTTGATTTATGTGCATTAAAGCTTAGGAATATCTACAGCAGTTCAATCATTTACATCTTGGTTATTTGGGTTTTTGTTTTTTTGTTTAAAAGAAAGACTTAGACTTTGGGTTTTCCAACATAGAAGTTCCAACCTCATTTGAGCTGGCAACAGACACACTGGTGCCCCAATGCACAGTTTTTTAATGACTTTCTCTGTTCTGTCTTCATTGTCCCATTTTCCGTCATCTCCTTGGTGACCAGTAGAGACTTACTGTCGCTTTCCTTAGGTCTAACTAAGCCACAGAACAGGATGTGGAATCCAGCACATTGCAATACTTGCCTATCAACAGAGGACATGGTGAGTTTCCTCATCCATATAACAGTTAATTAAACCTGTGCCCTTGCTAATCACAGGGATGCATTTTGAATTAAAAGAATCTTTTTTTAAAAAAAAAATTGGGCTTCATAAAGAAAGGACTTGCATAAACACAAGCTATTATCATTATAAGTGGGTTGATTTATTACTGAAACCACACCTGCATCACTCTAAACAACCCGCCTGCTTGTTTTTGTTAATTGTTTTATTTTTTTGCGCAATACCAGCTTCCACCCTGTCCTCTGCACTGCTTAGCCTTGGCTCTGCTGAATTGTGTAACACATTCTAAGAGATGCCATACATTGCTCCAGGCAAACTTATAGAAAAACAGGAATGAGTGATTTTATACGGGATGTATTTCAGCTGTCCAATTCAAAATAAATCACGTCCAGGTGCATTCTTTCCTAATTTGTGACCCAAACTGCTTGCACTTTATACATTAATGAATTATTTTTTCAAAAGAAATTAGCTCTATCATGAAGACAATGCTATCTAACCCTTTGTGGTCTTTCTCCCTTAAAAAGCAATTGTTACCATTTTATAGGTGTTAGGTTTAATCTACATATTTGAATGGAGATGAAATGAACTAACGTATGTCAATCAGTAAAAGCAGGGCACTTAATAATAATGCTTCCATGAAAATATACATTGTGCATATGTAGGTTCTTTTTGGCATTACCAAATTTGCCAAGAACTTTCTTCTATAAATTAAATTCATTATCAAAAATACTTAGTGAGCCACCCTTTAAAATTCCCATTAAATTTTTTGAACAACTTTAATTAAAATCTTCTGAATTCCTGGTGTGTTTCTCTTTCAATTTATGAAGAAAATACTTTAGTCTAAACCCATAGGATTACAAGCCTATAACACCACTTATAATCACAGGGCTTGAGATAGCTGTCACAGTTTTAAAGTCATCTCATCTTTAATGCAATGTTTTAAGCTGACAAAAATGGAAATGGTTCCAATCAGGAAAATAATATTTCATAGAAACGATGACTTATTCTTCCCTCCAATAGTGTTAATCAGATTTCATTTATTTTTATAGCATGCCAGGCATTAGCATTACCTTCTAGACACAGCCCCCTTTCTATTTGTCCTTGGATAAGTTATCTGCTGTATTAGGATAACTTTCTTCCTCAAGATAAATGTTTCCTGATAAAACAATATTATTAACCTGTAGCAATGCAATGTGAAATAAATGCAGTTGTCAAGTCAACTTTGAAGTGGGGGAAGAACAGTGACAGATTTAAAAACCACGGTATTGTTCTCGGCTTTTCTTGAGTTCATTTGTCTTTCCAACTATCGTATATGATTGAATAGTAGAGAAGGCACCTGCAAGTAGAAGCCAATTGCAAAAGATTGATAAGCATCTTTCCTGGACTCCGGTGCTTCGGGGCTGCCAATAACTGCACTCTGAGTAATCCTGGTCACTTAACTTCTTCAATTGAGAAAGTTTAAGTCAGAGGACTTATGATTTCTTTCTCAACAAGACCAGGTGAACGTGTTTTTGCAGTTGTAACTATTATTTGCAAATTAAATAGCCATAGATCTCTAAAGCTTCCTGAGCAACAACCAGAGGTACCCCTTCTCGTTCCCTTTCAGCTTTATCCATGCTACATAGGGTTCACGTCACCCATCCAAATGTCCATCACATCATAACATCAGATCATTGTTGAGAGCTGATTACATGCTAATTGCATAAACTCATTGAATTTTCTTTTTATTTTTTTTTTGAGACAGAGTCTCGCTCTGTCACCCAGGCTGGAGTGCAGTGGCGCAATCTCGGCTCACTGCAAGCTCCACCTCCTGGGTTCACACCATTCTCCTGCCTCAGCCGCCCGAGTAGCTGGGACTACAGGCGCCTGCCACCACGCCCGGCTAATTTTTTTTTTTTTTTGTATTTTTTAGTAGAGATGGGGTTTACACCATGTTAGCCAGGATGGCCTTGATCTCTTGACCTCGTGATCCGCCCGCCTCGGCCTCCCAAAGTGCTGGGATTACAAGTGTGAGCCACCGCGCCCGGCAACTCATTGAATTTTCACAACCAACAGACAAGGTAGATATGGACTGACATCACCTCCATTACACTCATGGTACAGAGATAAGAAACTTACCTATGGTCACACAGCTAGTAAGCAGGGATCAATCCTTTAGTTATTGGACTGTGTTCTACTCTTTTGCCTGCGTCTGCCTTCACCAGTCTGTGAACTCCTGGAGTAGAAGAATTATGCCTTATATGTTACTGGCTTTGAATTTTTTCATCCCTGATTTTTTGCACAGTGACCAGTGAATGCAAGGTGTACAGTGAAAGTTAGCTGAACTGATGGAAAGATGGGCTATCAGAATAGTGCCCATTTTTCACTTTTGAGAAAGCCATTCAGCGTCCAGGCTGCTTACAAAGCAGCTCTTACATAAAACAAATGCAAGTCCCTAGGTGTGTGGGAGCAGGAACGGGACCTGGAGCACGATGGAGCGATGCTCCAACCAGATGAGGAAGCTCTTTCTTTTTTTAGCCAAAAAAAAAAAAGTAGATGGATACCATGTCAGCAATGCCCTACTTATATAAGTATTCTTAACTTGATTAAGAAAGCGATGACTTCAAAGAAGCAAAAGGGTGGAGCTGAAAAAGACAAAAGCCAAGTTTGTGCAGGCATAAGCAAACTAGCATCGTGATCTGTGAACACACTGCACAACCTGAAAACATGTCAGTAAATTAAAGTCCTTTTATATTAATTGGATGAATCATAGATTATGTAAAGGTAGAACAGCAGTGTTCCTGGGGCTGTCCTATTTCATAGTACTGTACTTCTGGGGCTATTTTAATGTAACAAATGGGATATCAGTAACTCCATAGTTATCAGAAATGACTCCAATATACTAAGTTAATACATGTATGAAATAAAATTACTCCAGAAATCCACACTAAGATCAAATAACATAATTAATAACATAACTTTCTACAACACAGAAAATGTTTTTGTGACCTAGGATCAAGACGGTCAGATTGATGTACGAGAGTTTTTGGAAATAATTCTGACCTTGCCTTACAGCGCTCATAAACTAGACCCTTCAATGGTCTGACCCATGGACATGCTACTATATGACCCACCTAAAGAAAATGGCCCCAGAAGGAAGTTTGGTCAGTGTCAAAGGCCTCACTTTTCAGAACTTTATTCTAACCTGTTTCTTTCTTTTCCATGATCCCTTTCTCCCTTTTGAAGCGAGAAAGCCTGAGTTAGACACGTCATCATCATTTTAACATTGACAATAATATTAAATAAGAGTGAAGGACTGTATCAGTTCTGAAACTCTACACACATTTTCCATATTATGTTGTATTTTATTTATTGTGTGTTAACATCAGCATTATTAGGTATACAGATACAGATATAAATGTACACAGATAATCTCCAAGTAAAAGAAAAACACAATGAAGTTACTTGGGAGGCTGAAGTGGGAGGATTGCTTGAGGCCAAGATTTCAAGACAAGCCTTGGCAATATAGTAAGACTCTGTCTCTAAAAATGAAATAAAATAAAATAGCCGGGTTTGGTGGCAGCACATTCTTACAGTCCTAGCCTAATTAGCAGGCTGAGGTGGACATTATTCAGTTCAAACTTCCCTGTTTTAAATGATTATGAATATAAGTTTAGCCATTTCTTGAGCTGACACGTCCCTTCAAGTGGGAAACCATGGTGAGCACCTGATTCCCTTCTGTGTCATATTTTCCAAGCTAAGAAATGTGCAAGGTCTGTTATTAATGAAGTCACCATAACACAGAGATTGTTAAAAATCCTCAAACATTTGAGCTGGTACTCAGTTTTCTTGGTATCCTCATACTTCTCAAAACTGTCTAACTCTTTGCATAAGAAATTTATGTGTGTTTTTTTTTCCCATGTTTATCTTCTGTTTGTGGGTTGTGTTTTATTTTTCCTGTAAATTTTTACAATGAGATACACACAGGGAAAAGAGGTTCTGTTATTACTTGATAAATTATGTACCTGCTGTTAAGTGGTTTTCAGAAGATAGTATCCAAACTTTTTACGATTTTGTGCATTCTACCAAATGGTAGAATGATTTTAACCCAGTTATTTGTAATATGCCTGCTCCTCAGTAAGTGCCCAGTAATCATTTACTAATTATCCCTTGGAGGCATGTCCTGAAATATTTGTGTAATACCAGATTTTTAAATATCGAACTCTCAAATGCCAAAAATAAAAGAGAATGTATTTTTAACACACTCTTTTTTGTGTGAATGTGTGTATTTGTGTTCAGTCTAGACTCACTTGAGGCAAGAAAACAATGTCATTGCCTGATATTTGCTACTGAAATTTACTTCATTCAGTTTCCCTTTGTTTTCTATATGTGTGTGGCAAAACTTGTTTCTAGCCATTTATTGCAATATTCAGTGTGCACAGCTTTGAGCTCTCAGCTTCTTAATAGACTTGGAATTGAAATGAAAATTATGAGAATATGTTTTCACACCGTATTTTCAAAACATAAGAACTGCATTAAGACATCAAATTGGATTAAACATTGTAATATTATTACTCCTAAATGATATAATTTTATGTTATGTTGAACTAGGTGATAGGATAGATAGATGATAGATAGATAGATAGATAGATAGATAGATAGATAGATAGATAGATAGACACAGATAGATCAGATAGCTATAGATCACAGATAGCTATAGATCACTCTATAGCTCAGTGAAAACTTTAAGGAGATACATTTTAGGCCTGAAAATTATAACAATAATGAAAAATATGCCAAATGATACAAATAAATTGGTTAAAAATTATTGGTTCAGAGCAATATGTAGCATGGAAATAAAGAACTTGCAAATCAACTAGAAGAATCAGAATCATCTGCTAGAGCTTTGGCTTTGGTTTGGTTTTTGTTTTTTGTTTTTTTTTTTTTTTTTTTTTTTTGAGACGGAGTCTTGCACTGTCACCCAGACTGGAGTGCAATGGCACGATCTCAGCTCACTGCAACTTCTGCCTCCCGGGTTCAAGCGATTCTCCTGTCTCAGCCTCCCGAGTAGTTGGGATTACAGGTACCCACCACCATGCCTGGCTAATTTTTTGTATTTTTAGTAGAGACAAGGTTTCACTATGTTGGCCAGGCTGGTCTTAAACTCCTGAGCTCGCAATCCGCCCACCTCGGCCTCTGAAAGTGCTGAGATTACAGGCGGGAGCCACCGCGCCTGGCCTGGTTTGCTTTGCTTTAATGAATGACTACTTGGTACACACTTTTCTTCTGGTAAATTTGCTTTGATTTTCTCAAAACAACTTTGAATACTAGTCCAGGCTCTACTAAATTCACAAAAATAAATAAGAACATGCAAGGATATAAGCGCCCAAATAGATTTTGCTTTCTTGAAAGTAAGATGCCAAAACACCTAGAAAACCCTTGATATACCTAGGAATGACTTAATTTTAAGTTAATCCTTGGAATTGGATGGCTCAGCTAAAATTGGATTATTTCCAAATTAACAGGAGGCTGGCTGAGTTGACATGGCTATTTTGATTTTTTTATTTTGTAAGTTGAATTCTTTTCTCATACTCACTCTCCTTTACTGGGCTTTGAAATAATATTAGCATTTGCCCATCAATGCAGAGTATACCATAGATCCAATTATTTTCATTTTATTCATACATACTCCACTTAACCCCCCCTCAATACATCCTCCCACTGGAGCAAGCAAAAAGTTAGTTTATTGGCAACACAGAGGAACATGCTCTGGAACAATTCTCTCTTTTATATGTTATAGCATAAGGTCACTGGAGCTAACTGTCTTCCCAAGGACATTTTTCTGAGGATATCAAGGAAGTGTGCTCATCAGGATTTCATGCTTCCTGTCATTCTTCACATCTTTGTTATCCTGTACTGCTGAAGCAAGTACAGTTTTTCATCCAGGAGCTAGTCAACAGCTTATTCTTTTTAATCAAACAATGAAAGGAGAAAAGATAAATGAGTCAAGAAGCTAGCATTTCTCTATGCAGGTTGGGGCAATCTATAGACTTTTCCTCTTTCTTTTTTAAAAATAATATATATATATAATTTTATAACACATGTAATTTTATTTTTTATATATATATATAATAAATATATATATATATAGCGAGAGAGAGAGAGAGAGAGAGAGAGAGACTGGGTCTTGCTCTGTTGCCCATGTTGGAGTGCAGTGGCATAATCATGGTTCACTGCAGCCTCAACTTCTCAGGCTCAAGCAATCTTCCCACATCAGCCTCCCAAGTAGCTGAGACTACAGGTGCATGCCACATTCCTAGTTAATTTATTATTATTATTATTATTTGTAGAGACAGCCTCTCACCATGTTGCCCAGGCTGGTCTCGAACTCCTGGGCTCAAGTGATCTGCCCCCTTCAGCCTCCCCAAGTCCTGGGATAATAGGCATGAGCCACTGTGCCCAGCCTATATAATTTTTTGAAACTGCTGAGAAAGCTTTCCACTCACGGGTTGTCAGTTGAGCTAGAAGCCCTGTCTCCTCAGTGAATATGCTTTAGGATTTTTAGTGTGCTCTGTTTGACTCATTGCTCTTCCACTCTTGCTCTGGACCAAGGTTGCCTTCTGGAGGCTTTCAGAGGTTTCTCCTTTTCATATAAGCTGCATTTGAATTGGGCTCCCAGGTTTAATTGGGCAGGCATTACTCACAAACATATCAGTTTTCAAAGTAGCCACATCCAGGACTCATAAATAAGTATCCTGATCACTTCACTAAATAAGTGAGCTTCTATAACCAGAATATCTCGTGTCTTTTCTTTTTTTCTTTTCTTCTCTCTTCTTTATTCTATTTTCTATTTGAATAATGACATGCAGATAGGATGCCATTATCTGGGATATTTTTCACATTATTTGTGTAGGAATTTAAATGTATACTTGCAGGATAGAGTATCTAAATCACTCAATCTCTCTGTTATAAAAATAATGCAGAAAGTCTTCAGTGATTAGCTGTCTCACTACTACTATTGTTGGGTCTTCTGAAGTATGAATTTTGTGTGTGAATTCCAAATCTAAGTGCCTCTCTTTTGGATCAAATCACCACCAAAACAAAAACAATAACAACAAAAAAGTCTTTATTGTAGTATCTGTCTTTCGTAGTTCTCATTATAACCTTGACTTCCTCTCAAATTTTTGGATGACAAAATGTGCAGTGGTCAAACACAAATGAAATAAGCTGTGTTGACCTCAGATAAGATTGAATTGGGTCACTTCCACTAAATAAAGTGAAGTTTAATTTTGCACTATGCAAAAAGCAACCTATTGAAGTTACTTATTTCTGAGAATCCCTCCCAAGTTTCCAATCTGACACCTCATTGCTTCTCACGTTTGTCTACTGAACATGGTGACGTGAATTATCTACTGGTAGTATTAGCTGTATTGTGAAGACATATTTCAGTATTTTCATTTTAAATATATGTATTTTGTGAGCAGTGAAGAGGCGATAGAAGAGAGTTGACCGTGATTAAGCTAAAATATGTAAATGGACATTTCCTGGTTTGTTTTATTGAGTGGGGGTAGGGGGTGAAGGCAAATATCTACTTTAAATGATCGAAGGTTCCTCTCAAGAATAAAAACAAAGTATGGTACAGTGAAACTCCCAAATACCATTTTCCAAGGTACCTTTGTCTGTAGTGAAATGCAAAGTGACTCATTTGAACGGGGTCTATGCCTTGGGATATCACATGAAAGCAAGGCCAACACAACAATTTCCCCCAGAAACAGTGTTCTTTATTAATGCCACCAGGTAGTAGACAAGCTGTCACCAACAGAGTCATTATAATGGCCGAGACAGAGTATCCCGATAACTCTGCTTTATTCTGCTGGAGTCACTCTGTGCCACTGCATGACTGAGCGTCTCCCTTGCATTTAGAAAAGACTCAGTTCATGTTACCACTGTAAACTCAATCCCTGAACATATCACCTCACACCAACAGGACAAAATGCAAATGAGAACACTTTGCACTTTATAAAGAATGTTCCTGGAAAGACGGTCAAAGTGGTTTATAAACTAGAACTATCTTTTCTGAGAGTAAACAAAGGCACGGAGTGGTTAGATAGTAGTGTCAACGCGCCAACTTATTGGAAGACAAAGTAGGAAAAAAAAAAAGCTTTGAAGTGTATTATGACCAACAGGTATTATCTTTACACAAGCGTTCTGAAAACTATCATGAAAAACATGTGAAAACCTGATTTCTAGTTCAGCAGAGAAGGTGTCATTTTCTCCAAAATGACAGGGTGATTCACTTATGAAAAGTATTCAAATGTTAAACATCAGTCTTTGGGTGGTACATGAGTCCAATCTTTAATTTCTATCAACGTATACACAAGTTGGGAATCTGACTTATTAATATTAACTTGATATTGAGAGGTTTGATATTTGGCTTTTCTCAAACCAGAGCCAGTCTTCTCAGGAATTTACCCGTCAGTAGAATGGTGATTCTATAAACTGCTTTAACTTTCCATCAGTTGTGTAGAAATGTTCTCCAAGAAATTATTCTTTCTTCAGTAAGCCCAGAACTGATGCAATATGGAGCAAAATTGACTAATGACAACATTTGAAGATTAATAACAGTGACAAGAGAGTTGTTTAGGAATAGTAATACCATGTTTCTGTCATCCTAGGGCTTAGTGATTAATTTATTTAAATGACTATAGTGAAAAGTTAAAAAAAAAAACAAACTCAGCTTGGTAGACATGTTAGAAAGGGGAGCCTCTTCAGACTTCAGCTTTAAGGGACTGAAAAAGTAGTTAAGAAGCTACTTTGCTAGCCCCTGAATGGGATGGTCAAGAATTCTACTCTCAACAGCTAGTCAATCTGTTTTCTGTTTTATATCACACGCTACCCTTGGTTGGTGACAGACTCTTTTGTTCTTGCTTTTCCCTGTTAAATTGTCATCCATGTAATTACTCATCAACAGGAATTATTTTCCTTTCGTCTCCAATTTTAATTCTGAGGAGCTTTTCTTTTTTCTTTTTTTTTTTTTTTTTGAGACGGAGTCTCGCTCTGTCGCCCAGGCTGGAGTGCAGTGGCGCGATCTCGGCTCACTGCAAGCTCCGCCTCCCGGGTTCACGCCATTCTCCTGCCTCAGCCTCTCCGAGTAGCTGGGACTACAGGCGCCCGCCACCACGCCCGGCTAAATTTTTTGTATTTTTTAGTAGAGACGGGGTTTCACCATGGTCTCGATCTCCTGACCTCGTGATCCGCCCGCCTCGGCCTCCCAAAGTGCTGGGATTACAAGCGTGAGCCACCGCACCCGGCCACCTGAGGAGCTTTTCTTACTTGTGTTTTTTATATATTTTACAAGATTTTAAAAAATTTTTAACTTTTTAAAAATGTTGTTCTTATACTTTTCAAGTTGCATGGTTTTACTGCAAAATAAAATGTCCCAGGAAAATTATAATCCAGGGAATCAGAATCACGTATCAAATATATTTGTTTTTCCATTCAGTGGCTTTTCCCAAATGGAAACACACTTAACATATTTGATCCACAGTCTTTTGACATTCTCCTTTGCCTTGGTAGTACAGGGCAGGTAATTTTATCTTAGAAGAAAAAATGTGAAAGAAGCAATTGCTTTAAGTGAGTGACAATCTTAGTTCCTCAAAGTCCAGGATGCCAGGTCAACAGCTCTATGAGGAGGGTGGCAGGGAAACTCTTCTTTGAAATTGCTGGAGTTATACATCTCCATATCGTGAAAAGAAAAAGAGAAAATGATAGGTGGACAGAGAGAGAGAGAAAGAGAGGGAGTGTCATTACAGTTTGAAATAGTGTATACATGTACACATTAGGGTCACTAGAAAAGGCTTATATGAACCACTCTTCTTAACAAAGTCATTAGGAATAGGTATCTTTTATAAATAATAATGGATAATAATTCTTTATTTATATTATAGGTCCAGTGGAGAAGATAGGACCTAGGTTAGACATTTTTGACTCAAGGAGTTACAATCTTCTCAGGATAGATACTTTGAGGGTAAGCCTAGCCTCTTTATAATAAACATGTTATTTTTGAGTTTTCTTATTATTTTTTCCCAATACTTCAAAGAAAAAATATTGGAAGGATTTTTTTTCTTGTAGGATATTAAATGAAAAAATAAGAATAAAAAGATTAAAGACATTTTCAACTCCAACTCTTGGGGAGGAAATTAACTAGACATTGTCATACAATGATGACTACTGCATTCACATTTTGTGAAATGTATTGAATATGTTGACCATTGAGCATCATAAACGAAGTGACTATAAAGAAAAAAGATCACCTTCAATAACGCTTTAGCCAGTGCTCAGGTTTGATTAACCATTTTCCACCAAAAGGGATCTCTTCTCAGTTGAAGACAACATTAATTGGGTAAACCCTTGTTGTAGCTTTGCTGTATATATATATATAACTTTTATATAATATATACTATACATATATAACTTTTAACCTGTAATTTGTGAAGAGCTAATCCACAATTTTAATCTGAGCCAGAGCAGTATCATTAACTAACAATAGTCACATATTTCCAGAATCATAACAACACTGTTACTTGTAGCATCCACCAAACATTCTACATCTGATGCCATCTAATTCCCGTAACAACAAACCAGGTAAAAATACTTTCCTACATTTTATAGAAGATCAGAAAACAAAGACTCTGAGATGCTAAGTAATATTTGTGATTAAAAACCTTATATTTACCTCATTATGCTAAATTATCATTATCTTTTCTTCATTTCTTTTTTGTTTATCTAGATGTGTTTAAGAATATCTCTTAATTTTTAATTATTCAACTGAAACCTGATTAAAATAAAACTAAACAGTTGCAGGATAAAGCTATGACCTTAAGTTCACTAGTGGATGAGAGGCTAAGAGAGAGCTAAGGGTATGAGAATCAAGTTCAGGAATGCACCAATGCCAAGATACATGCATAGTCATGGTATAAAATTTCTTGAGTTGCATGTTGACATTTTCAGGGAAATAATTCACTTGTGTCACAAGCTCCAGAATTCCATGTGTAAAAAGTGGATAGCTGAGAATTCTTAGAATGCTTGAAAACTATTAAGACTCAAAATAAAATAATTCTACCTCCATTACACCCGTTTGACTGACATTGGGAGTCAGCCACCCCCAACATTTAAAACACATGATTCTTTCAGGAAGCTCTTTTCAACATTTTTTATATTTACTACTTTTTGTCAATAAAATTTTGAAATCACATTTCCTTGTCTACCTAATAATATAGTGTTTATTCCAGGTATAATTGAAAGCTTGTTTTTAAATTAAAAATGGAAAATATCTTCTTTTACTTACTCATATTTCGGTACCATGGTAATGTCTAACAGTGCATTTGTATATTGAAAACTGCTGCATTTGGATTTATATGGCTTTAGGCTTCATGTTAATCATCACATCCTCTTTATATCTAAAAATAGCTCATGTCTTTCCAAATGGGTACCAAACCCTCTGATTTCTTAGAATTTGTTTTTCCCCCTACTTACATTTGAAGCCACCCACCCGTTTTTTGTCTTTTCATGGCTAAAAAGTAGTATTCTGCAGAAATTTTCATTCACCTTCCCTAGGAACCAACGTTCCATTACTCCCATTACAGAATGTCTTTGATGTGCACACGGGTGAGAAAGAGCAAAAGAACCAAAGTCAGAAGAGGTTTGAATGTGTGGGGTATGACATTAATTTGCACTTTGAATAATCATCTCAGGATATGTCTACAGGATGTCAGCATATCTGCTTCAAAAGTGGGGGAAAAAACCCTGAAGTCAATCAACTCATTGGTCTACCCAGTTTAAAACAACTGATTTGAATTTAAAAAATAAGTTTATTATTGCTCTGTATTATACAGAGACAAATCTGTGTGAATATGGGTATATAACCTTCTCATAAATGTTAATACGTACACATTTAAACAATGTACTTATAATAAATATCAGGGAGCTTTAAAAGTATTACTATATTTATTTTTATTTCTTAATATATATTTAGCTTTCCTAAACTAAATAGTTTAGTATTAATGATATTCCTATTTTGATAACTTTTGAAATGAATGAAAGTGTTGTTTGTTTAAAATTTATTTTAGATTAAACATTCTAATAATTTTGGTCACCTACACTTGGAGTTGAAAAATTTACATCAGCACTTTCAAAACATTCAGAAAGTAAAAAACATAACTTTTAGAAAATGTTTAGTTTTCTTCTAATATTAATGCAAAAGAAAGTTACAGGGCTAACTGTAAACATTTTACAAATGTAGTGCATTCAGAGTTTTACTTTTAATCTTTTGATTTAGATAAAATAAGGCCAAAAATATATTTATTACAATGGCTGCTTATCTTTATGTTGCTTAGGACATTTTTCTACCATTGCATCTTGGGCACAATTTATTTGATAACCTAATGAGGGCTTTGTCTGTTATATCCTATCCATGGGGTAAGAATGAGAGAGAAAATCTGTTATGAGTTGAATTGTGTCCCTCAAAATTCTTATGTTGAAGCCTTAACCTCCAGTGCCTCAGTCTGTGGTCTTATTTGGAAATAGGGTCATTGAAGATGTAATTAGTTAGTATGAGGTCATACTTCATGGATGAGGGTGGGACCCTAATCCAGTATGACTGGTGTCCTTATTAAAGGAAGCAATTTGAACACAGAGATAGACTCACACAGGAAGAACAATATGTGAAGGTAAGTCAGGGATTGGAGCAATGATTCTATAAGCTAAGGGACACCAAAAATGGCCGGCAAATGACCAGAGCTAGGAGAGAGGCATGAAACACATTCCCCCTTACAGCCTCAGAAGTCACCAAGCCCACTGACACCTTGATCTTCGACTTGTAGCCTCCAGAACTGTGAAACAATATATTTCTTTTCTTTAAATGTCCCTGTCTGTGGTACTTTGTGATGGCAGCCCTAGCAATCTACGAAATCTAATATAAATTTTAACCAGAGGAGGCCCATTCCCTTTCCTTTCAGAAAGAAAATAATATTTTATGTAACCAACATGATTATTGTCAGCCCTTTCCTTATATATCTTCATATATAGAAAAATCACATAGAGAGAGCCCATAAGACAGAACAGTACATTATATAAAGACTTTGTTCATGCCCCAGAGATTCTGATTTAAAAAGAAACTGGATCATCCATAACGACACATCACGGTTTTGCATATCCGCTCTTGACTTTATGGTCCAAAGAGTGCAATCAATTTACTCCCAATCAACTCTGCACTAATGGCAATGCCATCCATTTTTCTACGTAAGAAGGGAGCCTCAGTTTCTTCATCCAAAAAAAGAATAAACTGCATTAACATTATTTACTTTATTGTATACATTTTTACTTTATGTAAAAACCATTTTGAAATGAAAATTATATCACTAAATATTTGGCTTAATACAGATTTGGATTTTCAGTATTATTACTATCAAAGTTTTTTTTTGCTTTCACTAAATTGTACATGTACATATATTTTAGTAAGAAATTTGAAAAATGTATCTTATGAACTAAATCTAATTAATCTCTCCTTAGCCTCTTTAAAGGGTAAGAGCTTGTTGAATGACTGGAGAAGGAACAAGAATCAGTTCAAACTTGGAAAGAATAAAACTCTGTGTGTGTGTGTGTGTGTGTGTGTGTGTGTGTGTGGTGTAGTTTGGCGGGTTTGAGAAAGTCTTTATTTTTCCTTCATTTATTTATAAATAAGCTTTTTATGTTGAGGTAATCATAGATTCACATGGAGTTGTAAGAATACGAGAGAGGGATCTCATGTGCTTATGCCTAGTTTTCCCCAATGGTAACATCTTGCAAAAGCATAATACAGTATTATAACCAGGATATTGACATTGATACAGTCAAGATTCAGAGCTTTTTCATCTCAGCAAGGATTCCTCATGTTTCTCTTTTATCGTTATACCCACTTCCTTCCTGCATGGATTCCCACCTTAACAACCTGGCAACCACTAGTCTATTCTCCATTTCTATCATTTTCCCATTTCAAGGATGTTATATAAAGGGAATCATACCATATGTAATCTTGGGAAATTGGCTTTATTTTCACTTAGCATAGTTCTTTGGTGATTTATTAAGGTTGTCGAATGCATCAACAGTTTGTTCCTTTTTATTGGGAGTAGTAATCCATAGTAAGTTGTACTATGTTTTGTTTAATAATCATTTTTCCATGGAGAGATATCTGATTATTTCCAGTTTTTGGTTATTATAAATAGATGTGCCACAATGTTCAAGTTTGTTCTCATTTCCCTGCAATAAATGCCAAAGAGTACAATTGCTGGGTCATATATAAATGCAGTTGAATATTTAACTGTTTAAAAAACTGCCAAGCTGTTTACCATTAGAGAAATGCAAATTAAAACCACAGAAAAGTATTACTGCACGCCTAGCAGAATGACGAAAATAGGGACAAAAACAAACACAGCGAGGATACAGAGGACTTGCGTCACTGTCTCATTACTGGTGCAAAACCAGTTTGAAAAGACATATTTTATCTACATTTCCTGAGGTCATTTGTTCTCCATTTTAGATCCACTCAGAGACCTCTCGAAATCTACTTGGTGAGCCTATAACTTTACATAAAGGTACACCTCAGAGTTAAGGAGAAGAATCTACAGTCAGTCATCATTACTCATGGATTTCATATTTACAGACCTGCCTACTCCCTAAAATTACCTGTAACTCCCAAATCAATAGCCACAGCTATTTCATGTCCCTTCACAGACATGTGGAGAGCAGCAAACAAACTGTCACCCAAAGTGCATGTTCCCAGATGAGGTTCAACAAGGTGACATTCTGCCTTGCTCCTGTTTTATATCTCATATTGTACACAGCTGTCCTTTTGGTGTGTGTTCTATTTAGTGCCACATTTTTCTCATGTTGTGCTTTTTGCTGCTGATTTCACTACAGTGATATAGTGCCATCTAGTATTCCTAAGTGCAAGAAGGCTTTGATGTGCCATATGAAGAAAAGAGATGTGTTTGATAAGCCTTGTTCAAGCGTTATAGTGCTGTTGGCCGTGAATTCAATGTTAATAAGTCAATGATGTATGTTAAACAAGGTGTCCTTTAACAGAAACACACATAAAACAAGGTCGTGTATTGATTGTTTTATGACAATGTGTGACCAGAGGCTCGAAGGAACGTCCTCTGTATTTCCCGTGGGAGCAACGGTTCAGTATTTGCTAATTCAGTGCTCACAGCAATTATGTTCTTTAAAGAACATAATTACCACAAACAAGAACTGACTGCGTTTTACTCTATGGAGGAATCACAGTCAAATCATAACAACAACAAAAACCAACCTAAAACAAACCTCTCTCCAAAAATATACTTTCCTCATTCCCAACTCATTTTTCTTTTCCCCATCAGGTAGAGTTAGGGGACCACACAGCCCAGTTTTGGGGAGAAAGTCTTGGTTTGTCAAATGTATCAACAGTTTGTTTCTTTTCATTGAGAGTAGTGATCCACAGTAGACCACTTTTTCATGTATTGTAAGTGTCTTATTTTGTAGTCAAAATACCATGGAGCCAGGCGCGGTGGCTTGTGCCCGTAATCCCAGCACTTTGGGAGGCCGAGGCAGGCGGATCATGAGGTCAGGAGATTGAGACCATCCTGGCTAACATGGTGAAACCCCGTCTCTACTAAAAATTCAAAAAATTACTATCTGGGCGTGGTGGCATGCGCCTGTAGTCCCAGTTACTCGGGAGGCTGAGGCAGGAGAATCGCCTGAACCCAGGAGGCGGAGGTTGCAGTGAGCCAAGATCGCACCACTGCATTCCAGCCTGGGCGACAGAGCGAGACTCTGTCTCGAAAAAAAAAAAAAAAAAAGTACCATGGTTGGAATGATAAATGATATTGTCATTTTTATTAGCGGTGAGGTGAGTGGCATCTGAAATATGTATTTTTTTAAGGTATATAATGAAATTGCGCCTAGGGGAGTTATAATTTACTCTATGTATTTTTATATATACTTAAATCAATACATTCTTACAGACTAGCTTCTTTAGTGGTAACATACGGCTGATTTTCTTACTCCATGAATGATTACGGACATGTATCTAGGAGCAGAGGTCCCTTAGCCACCAGTTCACCCAGGTGTCTTGCTCTTATCTTTCAGAAGGGAACATTGGCTAGGGGTTTCTCTCCACCATGTGTTGTTCTCCAGGACTTTGGGTGAATCCAGGTGTGGGAAAGAAGGTAGCATCAGCTGTAAGATTCAATGATGTCTCTGGTGCAGCAGAATACAAACTGCGAACTTTGAAACACCGTTGAAACTCCTTGGCTCCTCCTGGAGGCTCGAACTTGAAGGAAAGCACTGATTAGGTTGAGACTCTGGGCTTGAACACTAGAATAATGAAGCCTCCCTTACAGCCCTCTTGCGAGGAGTCCCTGGGGGTATTCCCATGTGAGCCAAGGGGCTAGTAGTGAAGATGCTATCAAGGGCTCCCCAAAAGGGACTGGTCTCGGGGATCTCCCGGGCAGCAGAGGTAAAGTGGGGAGAGTAATTCTAGTGACCAGAATTCAGAAACCAGTGAGTTTCTGAACCCACAGTTTCTGATGATCAGCACTGTGATTCTCGACTTTCAGCAGTGACACAGAAAGATGGCATCGGATAGCCTTGCTGCGGCTCCCGGAACCTCAATCCTCAGCCCATAGTCTGTTGCTCCAGAAAGCTATGTGTGATTGAAGTGTTTCATGCCGCTGGAAAATGAAAAAAAAAAAAAAAAAAAAAACTTTGCCACATAATTCCAGTACTAGATTATGACACTGAGAGAACATCTTTATTTCTATAGATCTTGTGGAGGTAAAAAATGATATTTTTCCAGATATTATTTGGAAGTCTATTATACAAACACCTTAAGACTTGACAATGGGGGTGAGAAGCAATTATCCCTGTAATAATAATGCCGATAATGTAGAGAATTACTTCAAACTGCCATTACTTTGTAAAGACGAGCACAAAGGTTTACTGCTTTCACTCTGAAAAGGGATTTCTGTACAGCAGACAAAATAAAATTTCAGTTAATGTTGGCTTCACTCGACTCCCCAGACTGGAACCTTGCTTTGGTGTTGCTTAAGTTAGGAAACCGATCGCAATGTTTGAAAACGTAAGTAAATTCATCAGTTTCAGAATCATTTTTGGCTTTCCATTGTTACGGAAGCCAGAAGTTAGTGAGAAATAATCTCCCATTTCCTGGGAAATTTCATCAATGTATCTATATAACAGAAATGACTACGTGTTCTTCAACTCTTTAAGTGCATATTTTCCAAAACTCTAGTTAATATCTTTATGAATATTTAGGAAAGACTGATGCTGAATCGAGAAATTTTCTGTAATAGACAAGCTGTGAAATTGTCCTCTCCTTTCTTACCTTCAAATTTAGAGTGGCCCATTGACCAAACTCTAGGTATTAAAATACCTGTATCTGCATAATTTAGAAGCAACTAGAATCACGAATTTTTAGAAGTGGACCTACCCAGGTAGAATTGTGAATTATTATTTGCATTATACTTAAACAATTTTTTTTTTTTTTTTTTTTTTTTTTGAGAAGGAGTCTCGCTCTTTTGCCTAGGCCGGAGTGCAGTGGCGCTACCTTGGCTCACTACAAGCTCCGCCTCCCGGGTTCACGCCATTCTCCTGCCTCAGCCTCCTAAGTAGCTGGGATTACAGGCGCCCGCCACCGTGCCCGGCTAATTTTTTTTGTATTTTTAGTAGAGATGGGGTCTCACCGTGTTAGCCAAGATGGTCTCGATCTCCTGACCTCGTGATCCGCCCGCCTCGGCCTCCCAAAGTGCTGGGATTACAGGCGTGAGCCACCGCGCCCGGCCTACTTAAACAATTTTTAAAAAATTATATGCATTGTCACTTGTGAGTTTGATCATTGCAGGTAAACTGGGTACAGCAAATTTTAAAATTCTTATTATGCAGATTAGACAATTAAGTGTCAAGAACTTTAGTTCACTTGACTAGTCACACTATTACTAAGTACATAGCAGGACTCAATGCATGCTTTTAAAGTAAATGTCGCTTTTCTCTCTATCTCTATAGCACAGATCCTTTTATCCCAAATGGATGGTCTTCGTTGCTTTACTAATGTCCTCCCTTCCCGCCTTTTCATGGTCCTCTTCTCTTCTTGGTGTTTTGCTATTTTAGGATGTTCTAGCATGTCTCCTTAGCGGTGGGAAAACAAAACAACTGATTCCTAAAGATTTCGAGTCTCCAATGCTGTCATTCATGGTGTACTCCACATCTTTTTAAGAAGGGCATTAAATCGCAGCACCCACAGGGTTATGTTCAAATTCCTCCTAAACAGCCACCACCCATCTGTGCCTTAGATGTGTTGGGCTGGATGTGCAAGTGGATCTGTTTTCAGATTTTCAATGTCTGGGTCATATTGAAGTAATATCCTAAAACAAAATTTGGTTCAAATTTCCATAACCTTTAATCTTTTTGCAAAGCTAATAAAGTAACATAATCTTGCACTACATATAGACAGAGGAGGAAGGGAGGTGAGGAAATGAATAAGAGCTCATTTATCTTTACTTCTTCTTCTAGAAAATAAGGGTGTTTATCTAGAAGCTACCTAAGGTGTCTTCTAGCTTTATGATTATATGTTTGATGATGTTCTAAGGGTTTGGCTGATACTTACTCATGTCCTTCAAAACGGACTTACTGTGATTGATTTTATTCTGCATATTTCAGCCCCTCCTTCTATTTGATTTTAATATTATAAAAATTTGATAGTTGACACTAACATTATTCAGAGGACAGTGGTTTTATGGGTTGATTTGGGAAAAGTTTATGTGTGCACTCATGGACTCCCCCTCTCCCTTCCTCCCTCCCATTCTCTCTCTCTTCCTTCCTTTCTTTCTCTCTCCTTAGGACACATTCTGAGCACATATTATATGCTCAGCACTCTGCTAGGGTCTGGGAACATGATTGTGAATAGGATACAAGCTATCTTAAAACTTTTACTCTTTTTTGAGACAGAGTCTCACTCTGTCACCCAGGCTGTAGTGCAGTGGCATGATCTCGACTCACTGCACCCTCCACCTCCCAGGTTCAAGCATTTCTCATGCTTCAGCCTCCTGAATAGTTGGGATTACAGGCAGGCGCCACCACACCCCGCTAATTTTTGTATTTTTAGTAGAGACAGGGTTTCTCCATGTTGGCCAGGCTGGTCTCGAACTCCTGACCTTAAGTGATCCGCCTGCCTTGGCCACCTAAATTGCTGGGATTACAGGTGTGAGCCGCTGTGACCGGCCCTAAAACTTTTACTCTTTTGGGTGTGAAAATGCCCAGTGAATAAAGAGTGTTCTAGGTGCAGAGAACATGCTTTGAGAAGACTAGAGGTAAAATAAGGAAATTAAAGGAAATGGTGTTCCCAGTGTTCCCATGATATGTACAGAGAAGAGATGTGAGGGATGGTGGTCATTTAGGCTGCACAGATGACCATGAGGGAAGCCGGTGAACCATATTAAGGATTTTGATTTACTCTGAGGGCACGGGAAGCCATTAGAAGATTTTGAAATGAAGAGTAACAAGTTGAAATTTGTGTTTTTGAAAGATTATTTGGACAGCTGTGGTGCCAATGAATTAAATGAGGTTAAGACTAGAAAAAAGAAGAAAATGTAGGCAATATTTACGTAATTTAGACATGAGCGTTTGAACTTGTTTTGGCAGGAGGGGTGAAGAACTTTAGCTGGGTTGTAGAGTATTTAGGAGACAGAATTCCTAAGATTGCATAATGTAGGTGATGTTCAGGGTGAGAAGGAGAAATTCTCCTCCCTCTGGCCCACATTTCTGCCAAGTTTTCAAGTGGGCAGCTGGGTAGATCGTTAATAGTCTTTACAGAGTTCGAAACCTGGAAAGGAGGAAAGATTGTTTTTAAGTAGGAGGAGGACGGTAGGAAGAGTGCAGGATTTTTTGCAAGGGAGAGTATATGATAATGGAATTAAATGAGTTCTCTATCTGGTTATGCTGGATTTGAGCACTCAGATGGAGAAGTGCAGCCGGCAATTGAATATTTTGGTTTAAATATCAGGAAAGAGAGAAAGACTGGGGATGAACTTTTATAATGTTTCTGTATGGAAGCTGGTATATAAAAGGAGATTCAGGGCTTTTAAATCTCTTTTAGGCCTTTAGCTAACCACTTTGTTTTGTCTGTTTGATGAGTCATATGAGTCTATGAAATAGTTATTTAAAATATTTAAACTCTGAGGCACTTTTTAAACAAAGGTTTGACATAGGCATGATTTTTAACTGAGTAAAATATCTAGCCAAGTGTGATATAAAAGTTAAAACCACACCTCAAGAATAGGCATTTTATTTTTTTTTACCCTGAGCAAAATATAATGATCTATTTTTGAATAATGTGTATGTGTGTGTGGATGTGGATGGGGAGGGATTGGGTTTTATACGCATATTTTAAAGGCTCAAAGGGCTTATACACATCAAATCGTTCTTCAAAAACAACAACGTGGTGATTGAAGTGTAAATGAATCATGAAATATATGGATTAAATATGCCTGGATTTATTACACATAATTAAAAATTTAAGACTTGCTTTGGGCAAAATATGACTGAGGTTTTCTACTGAACTCCAAACATTCAGAAACATTGAAACATTGTAATACCAAATCTTTCCAAGTTTGTAAGGCCTAAAATTTCTATTGATCCTATTATATATTTTCCCTTAGAAATATATCAACGCTTATTTTAAGAGGTCTAAAATACAATGTCTAGGAAGAAATAATGTTTCCTTGAAAATTCAAATACAAGTGGGTCTTTTTAGAAATAAAATATTGAAATTAGAAAATTGAGTAGAATTGGATCTGACTGACAGAATTTGGGTATGGAATGAACCATACGTCTCATAACAATGGACTACATCTCATCAGCTGAAGAAAAGCAAAGCTCAGGATCAAAACTGTATCACTTAACAGCCGCACATGTGAGAAACAAAACACAATTTAGGGGTTTTCGTTGATTATGAAGTCGATACACATCTGCAATGTGATGGCGCTGCCACTGAAAAGCTATTTCTACCTTGGACTAAATAAAGAATTAAAGTGTCTGGACACTGCTCCAGGCCAGTCAAAGCTTTAGCCAGTCAAAGTTTAGCATTGCGTCCATCACACACTCAATGACTTTTTCCAGGGCAATTGATCTCCATCATGAATAGGTTCCAAATAACTCCTCATGTAGGAAACTATGAGCAAGCCCAAGAAAATATCCAGTGCTAAAAGGAGATGAAAATTACCTAAAAATAACTGGAGGAAAACAACCTCTAAGAGAGGGCCAAATTCTGATTCATAACAAAGAACTTTCTGGCCGGGCACAGTGGCTCACACCTGTCATCCCAGCACTTTCAGAGGCCGAGGCTGGAGGATCACTTGAACTCAGGAGTTCAAGACCAGCCTGGGCAACATGGCAAAATCCCATCTCTACTAAAAATGCAAAAATTAGCCAGGCATGGTGGCGCATGCCTGTAATCACAGCTACTCGGGAGGCTGAGGCAGGTGAAGCACTTGAACCGGGGAGGCGGAGGTTGCAGTGAGCCGAGATCACGTCGCTGCACTCCAACCTGGGCAACAGTGTGAGACTGTAAAAAAATAAATAAATAAATAAAAAGAACTTTCCATTGGTTGGACTTACCAAAATGGTAATGACACTATTGCCTACTACTCAAGGAATAATAATTCCTCCTAATCAGAGGTCTTCAGGTAAATAATTTGGGTTGTTGTAAATACAATTTGTTATCACGTGCAAATAAGTATTTAATAGTTATCTGTACATTAGTGCACATGAATCATATGCCTTATGCTGTTTCCAAGGCAATCTCAGCTTCCTCAAATGAACTTTTCCTTTCCTTACCATCTAAACATTTTTAACAAGTTGTAATAAATTTGGGGCTCTTGTCTGAGAAACCAGCAAGACATGTGACCAAAGGCATTTCAGGATATTGTTTGCAAAGTTCTGTTAACTTGGCTCAATAATCAACTTGCACCCTTTTAATCTTTTTTTTTTTTTAATTTCTCCATTATATCTACACTCCCACTGGTAAGCTACAAAACCTATCTTTCTTTAGTTTTGAGTCATATTTTAAATAACCAATAGATTTACACTAAGATAGCCCCTAGATGTCAGAACTACAGGTTGTCATAGTACTTTGAGCTTACATCGCTTATGAAAGAGAAGAAGGTGTGTGGCTAATAGATTATTTGATATAGACATTACTTACAATGTATTCCATCCTAAACCCTGAAGCATTTGTCATTTTGTTGCATATCCCCTTCGCTGAGATTTTGGTAAAACGAGCTCCTTTTCCCGAACCATATTCTCATATTTTTAGATATAACTTCATCCCATGTAACTCTGGTCAAGTGCTTGAAACAAACCAGTAAGCCAGTGGTGGATTATATGTTATATGCTCCAGGCCGTGGCCAGAAGGGTGATAAAAGAAAATGAACGGCCGGGCGCGGTGGCTCATGCCTGTAATCCCAGCACTTTGGGAGGCCGAGGCAAGCAGATCACAAGGTCAGGAGATCGAGACCATCCTGGCTAACATGGTGAAACCCAGTCTCTATTAAAAATACAAAAAATTAGCCGGGCTTGGTGGGCACCTGTAGTCCCAGCTACTCGGGAGGCTGAGGCAGGAGAATGGCGTGAACCCGGGAGGCGGAGCTTGCAGTGAGCCGAGATCACGCCACTGCACTCCAGCCTGGGCGACAGAGCGAGACTCTGTCAAAAAGAAAAGAAAAGAAAGAGGAAAATGAACATTCATTGAGAACCTGTCCTATGTGTTAGGTGCTTTCAGTCACTTGATCCAGGTGGTAATATTGAGATACAGGAATTTTTTTTTTTTTTTTTGAGACGGAGTCTCGCTCTGTCCCCCAGGCTGGAGTGCAGTGGTGCGATCTCGGCTCACTTTGCAAGCTCCACCTCCAGGGTTCACGCCATTCTCCTGCCTTGGCCTCCCGAGTAGCTGGGACTACAGGCGCCCACTACCATGCCAGGCTAATTTTTTGTATTTTTAGTAGGGACAGGGTTTCACCATGTTAGCCAGGATGGTCTCGATCTCCTGACCTCGTGATCCACCCGCCTTGGCCTCCCAAAGTGCTGGGATTACAGGTGCGAGCCACCCTGCCCGGCTATGATCACCATTTTACAGATGAAGAAACAGATATTAAGAGAAGTTAAGTAGACAGTACAGGGTTCCAGTGGGGAACTTCATGTATGTTCCATTTGCCACACTAAAAAAGTTAAAAAAGTATGCTCTGGATCCTTTGTTAACAGATATTTAATGTATCACTTCCTTTATTTATAATAATTTGTTTTACAATTTATTAAGTAAAAGTGGATAAGTAGTTACCCAGTTCAATTTGCACTTAGAAGATGTAGCATAATTCTTTGCCTAGACTAGGTGTCCTAAAATTATTTAAGAATTTGTGAGTAAATGAACATATGAATGATAACACATCTCACACATATATTTAAATGACTTAGGAAGAATACTTCAATTCTACAGTTGCATGGACAAAAATTGTTGATGAAATTTCTAACTATAAGACCCCTAACAATTATATAATAAGTTGAATGGCAATTATTCCACTAGAATGTGCTGTGAAAACCTGATATCAAGTGTGTGTGTGGGGGTGGGGTGGGGGGGAAGGCTGAGCATTTCGTTTCATTTTGTTTTGTTTTCTTACCTTACTAATCGCCAGTATATAGTCCCAATTACAAAGTGTTGCTTTAAATTCCAAGTATTGACTTTTTTTTTTTTTTTTATGGAGTCTCACTCTGTTGCCTAGGCTGGAGTGCAGTGGTGTGATCTCGGCTCACTGCAAGCTCTGCCTCCCGTGTTCACACCAGTCTCCTGTCTCAGCCTCCCGAGTAACTGGGACTACATGCTCCCGCCACCACGCCTGGCTAATTTTTGTATTTTTAGTAGAGACGGGGTTTCACCATGTTAGCCAGGATGGTCTCGATCTCCTGAACCTCATGATCCACCCGCCTCGGCCTCCCAAAGTGCTGGGATTACAGGCGTAAGCCACCACGCCCAGCCCAATTATTGCTTTTTAAATAAAAAACTGATTTATATTTTAAATTAATATTCATATTCAAATGAGTATTTTGGCGGAGATTGGGGACAGCAAATCTCTTCAGAAGACCTCCAAGAAATACTTTTCTTAGTGGAACAAATACCTAACGAGTGAATGATGAGTATAGGCCACTGTGGTACACGTGCATCTGATAAAGTGTCTCCCTGCCTCACCTTGGCCTCTTCCTCTCTCCCTCCCATCCTTCTCCTCTTCCTTCTTTTTGTAGGGATGCAAAAATTGTTTTAAATAATAATTTTAATGTTTTATTTTCAAGATGTGGCAAAGCATGTCATGTCTAACCACCTAAATGTTTCAAAGGAGCGCCAAGAAAGGATACTACAATGCAAAGAGAAAGCCAGAGTAGCGGAAAGTGAGGAGGAGAGAGGCTTCAGCAAACAAGAAAGTGAAAAACTGTTCTAGAATCAACCTCTACACAAATTACAGTGCATTATGCTCAGTTCTCACAAACATGTTTTCTTCCGCAAAATTTAACATTGAAGCCTTTTCTAGCTAAGCCACATCTTGCTTTTTGACACATACGTGTCTATCATTTACTTATTTAGCCTTGTATCTTATACATGAGAGAGAAACCTCAGGATCTCTAGGTTTTATATAATGAATACAAGTTTTATGTAATCATTGATCTTGCACTTTCTTCATTCCCCACATATCTTCCCTCCCCACATACCCCACATTTGTGCTCAAATGAAATATATAATTTTATTCTCCAATAATTCATGAAAGCACATATAAAGACAGTGTGAAAAAAATAAGAGGCTACATATTGCATAACATCATGGATAACTCTGAAGGCAGTTAAAGCATTTTAATAGTTTCATTTGACTTCAAAATAAATGTGTGCAAAACTTAGTGACAATGCTATGAACTTAGTTTAAGTAGCAGCTAAACTAGCTATTAACACACTGTACAGTAGTTGCTGCTAGTTAGAATAGAATGTTCCAGGCCAAATATTAATAGATGCATTTATTCCCACTGAGCAAGCTAAAAAACTAATAAAGTATTAGTTTGTTAATAAAGTAATTAGTAAAACTAATAAGTATTGCCCACAGATTACTCTTGCTAATTCAGGTTTATGAAAACATGAATTTGTATTCCACAAGAATATATTCACATGTGGTTACATTGCTTACCTAATTTGATTCAATCTAATGAATATTTCCATGAAGGATTTATCCCTTATTCTCTATTTTTCCATATAGCATCCATCCAGCTACCCATTCACCTACCTATCCATGTTATTTTTTACACCTAAACTCGTTTGATATATTTCAAGACAGTAAAATCAAACTGATATGGCAGGTATTTGTTGGCAAAATAAAGATAGATTAGTAAAGTCACATTTTCCCAGAAATGTAGTTATTACAAGTAACTGTGTGTCATGATGTCCATACTATAGTTGAAGGTCATGGTCATTTACCAAAGTCATACATCTGGCAGGACAATATTACATCAGTTGCTCAATAGGAGTCACACTTTTACTCCTACACACCTCTAATAAAACTTTCCATCATGAGTTCTTACGATATTACTTGGTGATGTAATGACAACGTGGGCATTTCCACAAAATCTCGGTAACCGCTGACATTTATACAGCTGTTGAAAATGCATAGAGAATATAAAATACAAAATAACATGAAATACTTTTACATGCTGTGCTCTGGGCATTACTAAATTAAACCTATGATTTCCACAAGTTCCTTTTATATGGCAGTGTCCTATCTAGAAGAGAATTTAGACATTACGTAGAACACACAAGTATCCTGCATTTCAGTTTTTTAATATGAAGCAAGTTTTATCACGTGAAAAATATGACAGTCCTTAACATTTCTTGGTTATAAAAGCCAGTTGGTCAAGGAAGTCCTGTTCACCTGGAGAAAACTTAGAGTATCCCATTTCACATTTGTGCACTAAGCACAGCCACTGAGACCTCACTCGCGTTCCTCTGATGCTGTTCAGCATCTTGCCTCACCACTTAAGTGACAGAGCTTTCTCTCATCAGGGATGCTCACATATCTGAGGCGCGCGGGGTGATAGCAAATACCTGGGGAGGAGCCTCTTAAACTTGATTCTCCCTCCACTTTGTCTCTAATGCATGGCCTTCTTCACAAAACCTTTAAATCTATCATTAAAACTAAGGATGAAGCAACAAAATGGCTCAGAGAATGCAGCAGGTAATGTAAATTCACATAGAGAAGCAGTCATTGATAGCAGGTAGCTTTTTCTCACAGGCAGCAAGTTAAACAGGTAACAGTAAAACACTTATGGCCAAAGACACGAGCTCAAATCTCTCTCAAGTCATTTCATTCAGCCTCTTCTCCTGTCCAAAGTTCTACTTCCTCATCTCTAAAATAAGGATAGTAACACCAGGGGTTTTTAGAAGCTGAAGGAGATGAAAGTACCTCTAAACTCGAAAGGGCTAGCTGACTCTTATTTAATGTCTCGGCTTCTATTAACCAATATGAGAGAGTTCGCCAAGACAGCAGCATTCTGAGAAAGTGGTCAGAGTGGGCAGAGAGAATTCACTGGGGGATAAGCGTGGGGAACGGAACAAACAGGGAAACTTAGATTCCTTTCTAGATGGTTTCACTTTCTTCATGGTTTTCCTAAAGCACTTATGTTTTTGACCTGCTGCAAGAAGTTTCACATAACCATTAGCGAATGGAAACTTTTGTCAAATGTGGACACCAGAATGCAACGTATCCAACTGTACCTTAACAGGCAGAAAAGCTGAACAAGCCTGACCCGTAGCAGACACCAGCTTCCATGGCATAACTCACAAATAACAAACACTCGATCATATATTGATCATATAGTCTATGCAAAAATTCACTTCATTCATCATCGTACTTCTAACTTGGAGGGTATGGAGCATGCAGTGCGCTGTGTATGGAGAACTGGGCTAAAATTTAACCCACTTTGGAAATTTTATTCAATCTGTACATATGCATGTGTGGATAAACACAACCAGTTAAAATGAAAAATAATTGAAATCAGCATTACATTGAACAGATTTGCTCTAAAATTCTGCTTATTACATGTAACTAACATAGACTCTTTGATCAAAGATCAATGTAATTCAGTGACTCACCTTTCATAAAGAGTGTAATGAAGCAATTTTCACTATCGGCATAACTTCTTTCATAAAACCTATTTCAATAATTTTAATCAAATATTTCTGAAAAATAAAGCATGTGCACCTTTCTTCTTGTGGATACAATTAAATTATTACCAACAGCCAAAGCAGCAAAATCTCTCTTTACTGTCTAGATATATGCAAAATTGAATAATCTAATAATTATTTCCATTTACTGAATTTATTAAAGAAGCTGAAACAAAATGCAGTTTGTCACTAAATAACAACTACAATCTGGGATTCTTTTTGCTATTTTTGCCTTTTAACAATGCCTTCTGAGAATTTAATTTTAATTATACTATTCTATTTAATTTAACCCAATCCATTCTAACAAAAAAATATTCAAATTTTGTTTGAGCACAGTGCCTAGAGTTCGAGCAGGGCTTGGATGATGTATCATAAGGGTACATACTAGAAACAAAACATTTTAGTAACATGAAACATTAAAAGTGAAAAATGTGACTGTCTTAAGTGATGCATACATGTGGTTTAAAATAAGATTCCTTTTAATCTTGATGAGTTTTGAACATAAACACTTAATACCGTAAAGGACATAGGGGGTCAGTAGAAACTTTGGGCTAAATCTTAGACTTGTTGGCAATGCTACAGTTTATTTAAAATAGCAAAGCATTCCCTACTAGTGAAAAAAGGAAAACCAAACAAAAATTATACTCAATATGATTACCCAGCACTAGAACAGTAAACTTAATAACCTAACTCTACTCCCTTTATTCAGAGAAAATAGATTTCTTAAAAGTCAAACCCTACTAATATTAATCAGAACTGAGAGAACTATCATTGAATAATTATATTTAGGGAAATGTTTATTGAGCTCACTTGAAGTTAAACTTCATGGGAACAACTTCTGTCTTGTTCTCTTCTGCCCCTTATTGTATAGAACAGTAACCAACCAATAGTAAATACTAGATTGTTACCGAGTGAATCAGTGTGGTGGAATCAATATGCAGTCAAATATACAGAGGATGTTTTGGAGTCCTGAAAAATGTGTAGGTGAAAAAGCAGTAAATATTACATATATATAATGATCATAAATTATTTAGTGGTAAGAGAAAGAGTTAGAGGGAAATATCTCCAAAATATTAATAGTGAGTTGCTTAAGGGAAAAAAATACAGTGTTATTTCCCACTCCCACTCAATTATATCTTTACAGTTTCCAAATTTTCCTCAGTGGGTACAGCTTATTTTCACAATAAAATAGTTTTTAACAACATCCTCTCACTTTCTAAAGTAACTATCAATGTGAATGGTTGTGACTACTGACTGGAAAAAAAAGGGGCAGTTCAGAGAGGTGAGAATTTGGAAAAAGAAAATGGATCTTTCCTGTGTTTCATTGAAAACAAATGATTAAAATATGATTAATATAAAATAATAATTTTAGCAGGCTCAGCTGTGCCTATCTGAGAGGCAGTAAACTGCAGTGGCTCAGAACTCGGGAACATGACTTGCTGGATACCAGCTTGGGTGAGCTGGGAAACCCATGAGCTCACTCTGTTTCAGTTGCTTAACCTGAAGTTACTTAAACCCAATTTCAGTTTTTGGTTTTTTTTTTTTTCTAAATCTGTGAGATTTTTTTTTTCTAAATCTGTGAGATGGGGTAACATTAGCACTCATATCCTATTGTGAGGACTACCAAAGTTAATACTTGTTAAAAGCATGTCGAACAGTGCCTGGCACATGTTAAATGCTGTTAATGTAAGCTCTTAGTATGAACCATTGTTCACCGTATACAAGGGACTGCAGTGAGACAAACACAACCATATTCAGCTTCATTCTGGACCTTTAACTCTGCCAAAACCCCTTCCTGTCTAGAGCAATACTTCCCTTTCCCCTTTTCTTGTTTTTCTCAGTGCTGTGTCGGGTCTGTGACATCAAATATTATCTTGCACATATGGCCACCAGGCCTGTATTCTCAGGCCTGGTGGCCATATGTGCAAGATAATATTTGATGTCACAGATATATATATATATATCTCCAGAGAGAGAGAGAGAGAGAAAGAGAGAGATAGAGATGTATATATGTCACTTAAGCCCCACATACTCCGAAGCTACCTGCAGGTATCATATGCAATTAGCCACAAACTTGTTGTGGGACTTTTCAATTCTTTGCCATATATAGATTTTGCTGTATGTAGGAATACTCTACACAACTACCCACATAAGCTTCTCAGTTATTCTTGGCATCCTATTTTAAAGATACAGAAAGAATGGGCAATTTACTGAGCATAAATTAATTCCCTTATTTTTTGAAAGGTATATACCTTGTCTAACCAACAATAGTCTTTTAGTGGGCCAGAAGTGGTCCTAAAACAAGGAGGCACTGCTAACCATCTCCAAAACTTAAAGCAACATCAAACCCATCGAAATCTCAGATCCTGTGAGGTTTCCCAGGTTAAGACAATTAAATACTATAGCTGTTTACTACTACCGGAAAGAGGGACCAAGTGTTAGTTCCCAAGTCCTTACTAAATCCTTTATAGATTCTTACACTGAAAAAGCACACAATGCTCTTTAGATTAACACACCAAATTCTTAGCAGGAAGTTAGAGCATTCCCAGCAAATCCCAAGCAGGGCCAGAGGGAGCACAGGCGTTCATGTGTGTTTGACCTAAGGCTCTTTCTCTAGTGAAAATTATTTCTCTTTCAACAGTAAGAAGAACCTACATAAAGAAGTGCTGAAGGAAAGAGATACCTGCCCATCCCAGTCAAATGACCTAGTCTCAGTTATCAGTGCAAATGGTGGATATCACCACCATTTTTTTTCTAACATCTAGGGCAGAGAAAGAATCTGTGTTTAGCTTCAATGAATTTAGGGTTGACACTAAGGCTTCAATAAGGACAAAGATAACAAAAAGTTGTGTCTAAATATGTGGCTCTTTAATGCAGACCAATGATTATTCCAGTAATATTCCTCTCTCTCCAATTTCCAGGATTGAGAAACAGACTAAAATACTTAGAAAGCAAACCCAGATCATCTGAGTAAGACATTGTGCTTCAAGAATGGAAGATAACCTATCAGCTTTACCATAATCTCAGGTTTCTAGAAACATATGTACTACTACAAAACAAAAGCAAAGCTCACCTTAGGTTGAAGAAGGACATAAACAAAGTACAGTGATACATTCCCTGGGTTTTGGGGAAAATCTACCCGGATGAAGCTTGGTGATGCTGATGGCAGACTATTTAGTAAACCAACAAATTTTGTGAGACTCTATCTTGTAACTTTTTTTTTTTTTTTTTTTTTTTTTGAGGCAGAGTCTTCCTCTGTGTCCCAGGCTAGAATGCAACGGCACAATCTCGGCTCGCTGCAACCTCTGCCTCCCGGGTTCAAGGATTCTCCTGCCTCAGCCTCCCGAGTAGCTGGGATTACAGGTGCCTACCACTGCACCCAGATAATTTTTTGTATTTTTTAGTAGAGACGGGGTTTTGCCACATAGGCCAGGCTGGTCCCGAACTCCTGACCTCAGATGATCCACTTGCCTCGGCCTCCCAAAGCTATGGGATTATAGGCTTGAGCCACCGCACCCAGTCAACTTTTTTCTTTTTGTCTTGAACGCTGTTCATGCTTTAAGACTTCCTGATGATTACTAACGTGGCCTATGTTCCTTCATACAGTTGACTGTATGTTGAATATACCACTGAAAGAATGGCTGAGAAAAAAAATTTGAGTGAGTCAATAAGGAAAAATGTGAACTCTAAGATTATTCACATTCTGGAGAATCCTTCTGTATCTCTTATTCTACTTCCTCAAGTAATATTAGCATATTTTTTTAACCAAGCAAGCAGGAATAAAACCTGTCGCTTCAAGTTTTCTGTTGCACAATTTATTTTGAAGGATGTTATTCTCTGATGTTACATCAAAATTTTGGAAAGAAATATTAAGAATGTGGATGTTCAAGAATCAGAATTTGAAAAAACAAGACAAAAAAGTCTTGTTTCCTTTTTAAAGTAATCTATTGCTGGAGTTTTTTGTGTGTAATGGTATTGCTTTTGGAAGTATAATTCTTTTCATTTTAGACTGAAACAGTATTGTTTTGGACAAAATCAGAAAGCATATTCATTTTATTCTTTCATTATGCCTTGATGTACATATGAACATCTATCTAGCTGTCAGGTTTTTTTTTTTTTTTTTTTTTTAAGTCTGTTCTGTGCCCTGAAAGGGGAAGTTTTAAAAAAAAAAAGTCGTGGCATTTCACCACTCAACCCTCAAAGTGAGAGGTGAAAGACACGCACACACAGTTTGCAGAGCAATCTCAACTGTGTTTCCACTTCCTGCTGTGCAGCAGTACAACCAAGAACCCTTGCCTTGGTTCTCAGCTTTATTTATTTTGCTTTAAATGATATATACAGGCTGGCTATTCAAAAACGGTTTCCCCCCTCCCCTTTGAAATCAGTGCTGTATTGATATTGAAATTGAGGTACATATCATCTTGGCAGTGCCTTGGTTAGTTTACCACTTAGAATCCACTTAGTTTACCACTTAGTTTACCACTTGTTCTACGCTTTTGCCAAGGGCAGTATCACACAACAGGTAGAAGATTAATAAATGTATACTGATAACTATACTTACCAGAATGCCTCTAGTGAATATTTAGAAAGCTTAGTAGGCCTAAATCCAGGAGCTAAAAGGTGAAAATTGTGTTTACTTTCAACATATGGACAGTTACTGTCCCAACAATGACAGTTTGTAGCTTAAAAAAATAGCGCCAAAATCCTAGGATTATATTTTTCTAAAGTAAAGTCTTCAAGAAGTTTTAACATTTTATTAATTGAATTACCAGCAAGATGAAAGCATAGGAACCTTCCTTTCATCTGATATTCTATGAATCTTTGAACTGTTCGTATTTTTGCTCAGTTTACTATTGTTTGAATAAATCCATGAGTATTTTTATTAAAATAAAGATTAGCTCTGAAGAACAAATTCAGTGCAAAGTACTTCAAAACTTAAAATATAATAAGGTAATTTTTATTGACAAGTAGCATGGTATATTGTGGGAAGGCGGATATGGCAAGTCCACACAGTTATAATTCCAAGTATGCCATTAAAATAGCCACAGGAGAGGTAGGATCAACATGTTCTGAATTGTCAAATGAATGAGAAATCCTGAACCATAAGTGAAGTTTTCTCATTAGGTTATAGTATGTTTATAAATTTCAAGACTGTGATTTTATAGTAGCTATGAAAATATTTCAGATAAATGAAATATATTAAAATAAGGTTAAACTCAAATAACTGAATTATGAATTATTATGGAAGGTATCTAGAGCATTCTTTTTTGTTGATTTTATTTTATTTTACTTTTTGAGACAGGGTTCTATTCTGTCACCCAGGCTGGAGTGCAGTGGCACAATCTCAGCTCACTGCAGCCTCCACCTGTTGGGCTAAAGCCATCCTCCTACTTCAGCCTCCTGAGTAGCTGGGACCATAGGCATGCATCACCACTCCTGGCTAATTTTGTTTTTCATAGCACATTACATTACTGATTTCCCAGTTTGTAAGTAACCAAGATGCGCAAACAAGCAAATATTTTCCTTGAGTATGACTTAGTATAAAAAAGAGAAAGAACAGAGAAATTAGTTCTGAAAGTGCATTTTTTCTAAAACCCATTTCAGTATTTTGATAGCTCAGATCATATAGAAGTTTTAGCCAAAATGCTGCATCTTTTATTAATATTCTTCTATTCCATCCTTTCCTTCACTGTTGCATAAATTATTTAGTTAAATGGTATTTTTTACTATGTTTCCTGAAATGTCATTGATTTTAATCCACCTGAGAAGTCATTACCTATGTTTGTATTGAGAAAGAAATTTGTCTTTAAGGTTTAACAGTAGTCATTATTATTTAATTTTCCTTTAACTACTATACTTTGATGCACTTTATAGTGTTATTTTTTTTTGTGAAAGAAGTAGATTCTGGCAATTGATTTCCATTTGCAACCTACCTCCCTTATTAAACGGAAGTCAGTCATTTTAAGAGAACATATTTGCTTTGGATTCAAACAATTTAAGGGCCAGGAAGTGGGTTGGGGGGTTATATTTAAAGGTATCAGCTAGTCCAGATGGCCATCTAGCTTTTAAAACTGCCAACAAGCAACTTAAATATGTTTTATTCTTCAAAGATTTGGAAGTAATACAAGAAATATTCTACTAATGTTCTGAAAGAATAAAGGAAGGAAGAGGAAGGAAGGGAGGAAGGGAGGAAGCGAAGAAGGGAGGGAGGGAATACTTATAAATGAAATAAGTAGTATGTCTATATTTTTCTTCCAAACATTTGCCCCATATTTTAAAAAAATTTAGTCATCATCATATACGTGATCTTAAAAAGTCACTAGATATTTTTGAGAGTTAGTTGGTTCACCTCTAAATATAGGAATTTCAGTTGGTCTCTATAATCTCTTCATAGCATAGAAAACTGCTCTGCATGATTTTATATCAAGGAATACTATGTTGTCTACCAAGCATGAAACTTTGGAACTAAAGGAATTCATGAGTGTCTGGGGAACAACATGTTCTAAGCTACATGATTCTGAATCACCTAGAGTTTGGTAGTCAGTGTTTTATGCTATATTCAGATATCTGTAAAATTAGTGATACATATAGAATATGTCAAAATATTTAGCAAATAAATATGTCTCATGTGTGCTAAGAATTTTACTCTTTTGATAAAAGGATATTTTACAAAATTCCACTTAATGCAGATCCTGCAAATGAAAAGTTAACAAAGCAATCCTATTGTGATTATTGTGATTCCTGATTTTAACTTACATTGAAATTGATGGTCACATACAGATAATAGTCTAAAAACTCAACCACATACTCATATGTTTCCAAAGATTCAGGAATTGGGCATTATGTGGATAGAATGTGTAAGGCTTACTAATCTAAGACTTTCCTGACAGTATTCCAAATATGATAGCAGTCACCCAGTTGGGCTCCTCCAATAAACTTATTTATTCTCACCAAGTCTCTCTTTCATGGCTTTAATAATCATTTCCATTGGAATTTCAATAGTATTAAATAAATTATGAATCACACAGGAATAACTCCAACCTTTGTAGCAAGAATACGAGCTTAAATATGTTATGCATTTTCTAGCTTATTATCCTCCTGGAATTTTGACAGAGATGCCAGTACAGGAAAATCCACTAGCTTCCTAAAATGTGAACAAACTCTTAAAAACTTACTATAGATTTAGATCATTTAATTACATTTTCAGTCACAGAGGCTTATGAGAAGTAGGTTGTTAGATTCTGCTTCAATGCTATATCTTTAAAATGTTTATTTTCCCAATTTCCATTGTTCTTATGTTTTCCTCAGACTTCCACAGGTAGTATTCTAACGCATCTTCACAATTACATCTTTCTCTGTTAAAGCAGGACTTCTGGAGGTTTTCTCTGGAGTGGTGGTTTTTACCCCCAAGGCTAGTCGTTTACTAGTTGACTTACGTAGGTTCAAGCCAATAGAGGAATCTCACTTTATTCTACATAAATATACGCATGAAACACCTAAAAGAGATGTAACAGACTTTATATACTTGACACACCCTATTGGAAATGTCACTTTTAGATTCAAAATTACTAAACTTGCCTTCTCTTATCCTATCTTCCTGTTTTTATTTCTAAAGGACAACACGTGAATCTGTTTTCTCTAAATATAAAATAAAATAATTTATATCACATATAAGTATAATTATATTTGACTATACTTACATAGTCATATCTATATAAGCAAAACTAATTTATCATTTATAATTTTATCATAGCCATTTCTCTTTTAGTTGACAACTTTTGTTTTGACATGAACCATAGAGCTTGGACATCAAGTTTTTAGATATTTTCACTCATGGGCTCCATGTTTTTCTAACACTGCTATTTTAAGCTTCTTGTTCAGAGTTAACTTTTTGATTCCTCCCTTTAGGTAAATAAATATTATTTTAAACTTTCAGCCATTTTTATGTATCTATAAGTGTAAAATAAATGTAGAAAGAAGCACAAAAAAAAGTCTTTTTCTTCCTCCTTTGTGCAACTCAAAATAGCTGAATTGATTTACCTCCAAATATCTACATAGAGTTTAACTCTGAGCAGACTTGAAACACACACAAAGTTTTCAGAAACTTGTAAGTGACCAGGGAGATACAGGAATAACGAAAGTCATCTTGAAACCTTAAATACACTGGTTTTTGCCACAGACATTGTAATTTACTAGCTGGGGATGGAAACCTCTGAAACAGCCATTTGTCTTTTAGTTAAAATGTAGCCTTGTAAATACATGCATCTGTCCTGTGTATCTTTTTTAAAAAAAAAAAAATCCCAAGAAGTATCATTTGTAAAATAGATTTCATGATATGTATTACCATTCACCAAAGTATTTAAACATTCTTTCTCTAGAAAGTAGAATCCTGCAGATTAGAATAACTGTGTTGAAAGGATAAGAATTACTCCTTCACAACTGAGGAGATATCCTGTTTCATCCTTGGGTTTTATATGATTTAATAGAGGTAATGCTGTCATGCAGATAGTACCTTTTAAATAACCTCATTTAAGACCTTGATGGGCCTTATGTAGTCATTTTCAGGGGGAATCAGTACTATATCCAATTCAGTCATATATATTTTAAATATGGAATTCTTTTAGCTAAATATTCAAGGTTTGTGTTTGGCCAGAGACAATTTAAGTTAAATTTAGGAAATATCTTTGAAGAGTTTAATTTTCTCTTTCTCACCTTTAGTTATGTATTAATCGCTACCCCTTGAATTGCTGGTGCGTTTAAGGAAGAATGTTATAGATGTGGGCCCAATGCAAGTGAAACTATTGCTACTCATAGCCTTAAACACTGTCTTAATATGTACTTGTTTGAACTGCTTCCTCTCTACTAGAGCAGTTTTTCCATCCTTTTCTGTTATCAGCTGAAGAAAGATCTATTTTTGAAATTTGTTCCCATAACTAAAATGTGGTGGATTAACTTTGGCCATGAAGCTAAGTATTGTGAAGACAGAGAGGTAAAAGTCAACACTATTAAAATCAACCACTCTCTGGGGACCTATTCTCCTTTTGATAGACTGAGAGTGTTCATTAGTTCTTTTGAATTTCTATGGGAGATCTGTGGGCAGAACCAAACCAGGAAATAGTTGCCTCCTAACTTTGAAAATACCAGGGGACCACATTGACACTTTCCACTATGTCATTCTGCTGACCCTTGAGCTCTGCTTTTATCTTCCTTAAATGAATCATTCCACTGTGGTTTTAATTAAGAAAAATCATGTTGTGGGGAGTGAAATGATCTGGGAAGGATCAAGCCAAAATTTATACCTAACTGGCTATCTTACAAACACAATGGATTTTTTTCCTGCATAATTCATTCCTTAAATTTTAAAAAATACCCTTAAGGAGAGGGGGGAAACATCATTTTTACAAAAGTATTTTAATTAAAATCTTAAAATGTTCATTTATTAATTTTATCAGAGGTATATAATTAAGCAATTCGCTGTAGGTAATTAACACTCTGGATTGTCTAACACAGTCTAAAGTCCCCTAATCATTTAAAAAAATAGTTTCGCTTCCTTTGAAGCTCCTGTTTTTGTTTCCTGGGTGCTGTGATGAAAATCAAACAGAGCTGATATTTTCTTAGAATAATAAGCAACTTAAAATTTAAAGTTGTTTTGTAACTGCAGTGTCTTACCTGACTGTGATAGTCTAAAGCGATGGTTCTAGAAACTGAATTTGTGACTCTTAGAATTGTGCAGACTATTTTAAAGGCATGACAATATGTTGGAAAAAATGGTTATTTCCAGGGAGTTTCTTCAGATAAAAAAATGGGTTAAATATAGTAATAAGTGTAATAGAGGAATTTAGTAAAACTAAACACTTTTTAACAGTTTAATAGTAAGAACTGGGTAAGCCCAAGAAACTGAACTGGAGTTGAAAACAAACTCGTTCAACAATAGAGAAGAAAGGAAAATGGAAGCAACAGAGAATGGAGCTGTTTTCATTGCATGATTAGAGTGAAATGCAAATAGGTGATGTTTGGTTTAAATGAATGTAATTGATCCTATAAAATAGTCCAGACTTTAGATGCTACATCTTCTACTATTTCTGTAATAAGCCAGATATTGTTAAATGAACTTATGTCAATGTAACCGACTAATAGAAGCTAAGTTTATTTTGGGAGGACTAACATATTCAAGGAAATTTTTCATTATGTAAGCAAGTGATTTGAAGAGACTTAAAATGGCTTTCATGTTTATGTTTTATAAGTTAATATCAGCTCCTGAAAATACAAACCACAACTACATTTTAACACCATGTATGTAAGCCTACTTTTTCTAAGAAGAAAAAAAAATCTACCTGAGATAAGTGGAAATTTACCTCTGGTACACAATTCAGATTGGAATATTTTAAGGACATGATAATAATGTGGTTTTTATTTTTTTAACCTAACCATGAAAAATAAAGTCCTATTTTATAACTATGCAGACAAACAATTTAAGATGCTTATTATTGGCTGATTAATTATGTAATTCTATCTTTTGATCAGATATTCTTTACAAAGTGCAATGGTAAGATGCTTGGGACGCAACGTAGAGAAAATTAAAATTCTGGGTGAGTAGGCAAATAGTCTAATATAATTCAGTGACATTTAGATTCATGAGTCCAGTTGGCAAAAGGCATCATATTTTTCGTTAAGTGTAGGAAGTATCATAGAGAGATTCTTAGAGATCACTGATTCCATTTACAGTGGCCACGTAAATTCCTTAAATTCAAATGCAGCCCTTTTAAGGTCCACAGGGACAAGACGTTGAGAGAAGAGAAACAGCCCTATCAGGGAAGTGAACAGGAGAGTGCTCCCTGGCACAAGGTAGTGCCTGAACCTGGCCAGAGGAAAACTCAGCCCATAAATGTGTACAGCAGGAAGGGGAGCACTGTGGGAGCGGCTCCTGGGGATGAGGTCTGCAGTGCATCTAAAGAGAGTGTTAAAAGTAGAGGGGAGAGTGTGGACTTGGTTGGAGATCTGGGGTTAGTCTCAGACAATTACCAATTATTTGTTATTTGGCAAATGATGTAACCGAGACTCTGTCTTCTCATTTATATGATGAGGATTACAATCTCATGTTGGTTAAGAAAATCAAACATCCATGAAGCTAGGTGATGTCCCAAATGGACTGGACAGGTCCCACAAATAGGGTTTTAGATTTGGTGAATCTCTGTTTACTGATTGTTCACACACTTAAATACTAAAAACATTTTATGTTAATAGAATCTCCATGGAAAATTCATCTCTGGACACATCTTCAGGCCCCGGGGAACTTTCAAGGGAACATTTAACTTTTCAAGTAGGCAAGGAGGATGATACAAAAGAAGTTTAATTCCTTTGAAAAATCTATGGGTGACGGATATTATTTGAATTACAATGAATGATCAAGAAATATTTCCTTCTGTCTATGTTTGTTTCTCCCCATTTTCATAGCATCTAAAATATTTGGTTAATGCCATTTAAAAATATCTAATTTACCACAAAGGGTAAAAATCAACATATTGTATATCCTGGAGTATCTTTACCGTAATTTCCAGTATAAAGTAAAAGGTTAGCCAAGTGCTAAGCCATTTGCTATGCAATTTTTAAAGTCCTCTACAACTGAAAAAATTGTTTCCATTTCCTTACAGAAAAAGAGCTTCAGAATGATCAGAATGACTTCTCCATGGAAATTAATATAAAATAAAATCTATTTTTTCTCCTTTAAATGAAATTGCTTCCTAGTTTCCAATGGCTAGCTCCACAAAAAATTACTTGCTCCAGTATAAAAGTGAATATTATTGGGTAGCATCTGGAATTCTAGCAATTGAATGCAAGTATACCTCATCCTTAAGGTCTCAAGCTACATTGGATTATTATAAATAACACACTAGTAAAATATCCTGATGTTGGTTTTTCGATTGTTTTTGTTCTTTGAAAACATTGAATTAGGCAAAATTGATTTTTTAATTTCCAAATAAAAAGTGCTTAGAGAGTACTTTTTGTCTTCTTTTTTTCCATTTTTTTTTCTTTGTTTCTGGAAATCTAAACCAAACAAAACATGATAATTTCAGAAGAGATTAGCTTGATTTTTTTCTTTTATTGGTAGCAGACTCTAACTTACCCACCTTTCCCACTATTTCTTTGAGTAAGGATTTGAACAATTTAAGCCTTCACATTTGGAATTTTATCTCTTTTAATATTTGTAAATATTATGAGTAAAAATCAGGAAATGCCTCATTGGTACCCTTGGTTTCTCAGACAACCCACTGATTTATGGTCTTGAGACCATAAACTCATTTTCCTTATATGAATGATATTTCCACATCCACAACAATACCACCAAATATATGTATCTAGCTCTTACTAACTGCAAATCCGCAAAGTGAACCGCATGCATTTTAATATTGCGTAGTTTACTGATTTATGATTTCCCTTAATGTACATAGTTCACATTTTTTGGAAGAATTCCACAAAAGAAGAAGAAAAGGAAATCTAATCTAAAAATACTATTTTGGAGGGGATAGCAGATTGAAAATGAGAATTTTGAAAGTTTCAATACCAGTGGGGAAAGCATTTGCTAGAGTTTAGGACAGCATATGGTACTTACAGGGGACCGCCAGGGGCCTCGAGAATTGATATCCTGAGTCCTCTTGAAGAGCAATAGAGGTTGTTTCATTAAGTACAAACACATCGTTCTTAATTTGAAAACTGTGGGAAGAAACAGAAGCCCAAGACTAATTTTTCCATTGCTAACTCTAGATTCTCGGCCACTGAAGTCTGAAGATACTCTCTTTGAGAATGCATATTATTTTACTCACAGCTAAAACATGTAAGTATCATAGCTGATCAGTGGAGTGAGATTAAAAGGTTTCTTTTTTGAATCATCAGCTAGAGATGTACAAGGGAGAGAACATGCAGGGTGTGTTCAGAAGAGCTTGCTAAGGTACTCGGCTCTTAGCATTAAAAATGTGATGTTGATATACCATCCTGATAGAAAACACTGCTTTCCAAATCCTAGTCACTGGATAGGAGGAAAGTAAGAACAGATTCAGCCAACCACTACTGATTTCTTATAATTCTCCCCATTGCAATTGGGACAAAATTTGTAACATGCTACTCTGAAATTGATTACATTCTCAATTCTGTCAATAGCAGAGAATTTAGCCTCAACACCCCCAATTCAAAATAGTTTAGGTCTTGCCTCTGCCTGATTATGTAACAGAAAAGCATAAAGTTTGCGGGGTGGAGCGGGAGCTGTTATTTTTCTAGGAAACTTACTTCCCCTTCCATTAATGTGTGAATGAGTAAGGACAGTTAATTTCCGCTTTTGATATAAATATTAGGGGTAGAGGCTGAGTAGAAGACCTTCTTTTTGTTTTCAGTAGCTCATTCTCATTCACCAATGATAAGGCAGACTTGGCTGTCAACTATAAGTGTACACATGTATATCTTTAGAGAGTAGAGATACGTCTGCATATAAAAAAAAAAATCTGCCGTAAGTGATAGAGTTGAAAATAATGTCCTACATACCAGAATGTTCTTCTGAATTAGGCATCATGTAGATATTCATCATTCTTTCCATTTCCAAATTGCTCCCACTCCCTGTTTTTTCATCACCCCCTTTTCCTCATTAGCTCATTGGAAATAAAGATTTTTATTTTATTATTATTTTTTTTTTCTGCAGAGAAGCACATATGTATGAGATTTAGGCAATGATTTCTCAAGGAAAAAATGTGTTTTAAAAGTACAGCATGGCTGGTGGTTTCAAAAAATGTAGTCATTCTTCTCACTGCAACAATGTAAGATAAGCAGGGTAGATCTGTTATTTCCAAATTAAAGGTGATTAAGATATATGGAAAGATAACATGGCATGTGAGGTTTACAGGGCTAGAAACTGCAGAACCTTGTAGAACCCACATTTAACTATAGTACAGCAACGGCACACTCTATCCTAATAATGACATCCTGTATTATTTAGTATGCTCTGTATCTCACTTTAAATGTAGCATAAGAATGAAGCAGTAGAAGATGAACACTGGGCCTTTTAATAATGAGGCTCAGGTTTGCTATCTTAATTTCAGGAATTAGGAATGGGAGGGATGCTAAGGAGACTGTTTAAATTTTTAAAAAGTTCTCTCTGTGCCTGATACAGATGCAAATTACTTGCTCATTACATTCTATCAGCCTTTTTAAACAAGTTTGCTAAAACAATCATTCTCTGGCAGTAAGACAGCTTACCTGCCAAGCTTGACATTTCTATAACCAAATCAATATTTCAATAGCCTCCAACTATAAATCTGATGTTGATTTGAATTCTAGGGAGTAATGAATGATCCAATTAGAAAACAAACAAAAAAGTAAAAAAAAAATAATTAGAGTGTTTATTCTTCCTTGATGATAAGGAGCCCTTGACAAGACAGAATGCTGTTGCCAGCAAGCCTCCTTCTTTACGTGTAATCGATCTTGGAAGTTAAAGGTTTGTTTGCATTTTTAACATTGAGAGTTAAATATATTCCTTTGATTGAGCTGTTAAGTGGCAGCTCACCTACCCCAGAGTTTATTATTCCTTTGTGTCTGAAATGTGCAGGAATTTTCTGCTACCTGACATACACTTACAGATGAACATAGACATGGTAAAAAAAAAAAAAAAAAAAAAAAAAAAAAAAAAAAAAAAAAAAAGTACTCAATGCATTCCCTGCCATATAGGAGGACCCTTGAAAGGTCTGTTGAGTGAATAGTAAATGTTGTTGCATTTCTTTTACTTTTACAAATTTCCTTTGGGGAGTCTAGAATTTGATAAACAATCAGACCCATTGTGTTGATTATGTACCTAATATGATCAAAACTGTTTTCGAGACAAGCCAGATTGAGATTCCAACAGGTTTGGTCTATTAAGGACAAATGATTGGATAAACAGGTTTCTCTCTCTTTCTCTCTCTCATACACACACACACACACACACACACACACACACACATTTATTTATTTGAAATTTATTTATAATGCTAAGAATAAAGTGATAAATGCTCAGGAGATGTCACAGTGCATTATGTACATTAATTCCTTCCTTGCTGGATGAACCAGCAATTTCTGTGAAAGAGCTGAACCTAGAAGGCTCATGAAAATGTGGTTGTGCTGAGAGAATAATGCGATTCACAAGTATGAGGAAGAGCAGAAGATAGGAATGGGTCCCCAGTGGGTCCTGCAATGATAAGACCTAGCTTGCCTGGGACATTAGGGGAATGAGATGACAATATTCAAAGACGTTATGGATGCTAGGGTAAAGAGTTTTATTACATACACAGTAAGGTATCACTGAAGATTTTGAGCAAGGGCTCAGAATTTAAATTTTGAACATTTGCAAAATGTTGTGACCAACTGGAGCTAAGGGATGATTGAAATAAGAGAAATGGTTGAGACACTTGGAAAAACCAGGGTCACAGCGTTGAAAGGTCTGGACTGGGGAAGCTGCAGTAAATGTGCAAAAGAGACAGGTGCAGAAAATAAATTGGGTCTAGAATTAAAATGACTCCCATTTACCTGACAAACATACTTCATTTTTAACATAATTCTCAGGATGCTACAAGGAGCTAAGGACATTTGTACAAAGGACATTATATTTGTAAATATATAACAGTAGTATTTTCTCATGGGGCTCCAAAGTTATATATTTTGTTTATCTTTGAACTAGTAAGATAAACAATGGTGCAGGTTAAAAGACATTGTAGCATCAGAGATATGTCTGAGGTTTCAAACCTGGATGGGGAAGATGATTAAAAACCCAGGCTTTGGAGTCAGAACCACTTTAGGTTGAAGTTTCAGCTCCATTTCTCATTTCCAAGTTGCTTTGGATCAGCTTCTTACCCATCCTTAAGTCTCTTTCCATTTCTGTAAAGCAACCACCATAATGTGTCTTTTGCTGTTTGTTGTAAGAATTAAATGAGGCAATGCATGTAAAGTGCTTATAATAAATAGTAGCTGGTTAATGAGGAATTACTACTATGATTTGTTTTTTTTTTTTTTTTTTTTTTTTTTTTTTTTTTTGAGACGGAGTCTCGCTCTGTCACCCAGGCTGGAGTGCAGTGGCTTAATCTCGGCTCACTGCACGCTCCGCCTCCCGGGTTCACGCCATTCTCCTGCCTCAGCCTCCCGAGTAGCTGGGACTACAGGCGCCTGCCACCATGCCCGGCTAATTTTTTTGTATTTTTAGTAGAGACGGGGTTTCACCGTGGTCTCGATCTCCTGACCTAGTGATCCGCCCGCCTCGGCCTCCCAAAGTGCTGGGATTACAAGCGTGAGCCACCGTGCCCGGCCATGATTTGGTTTTAAAAAGTAAAATTGGTGGCAGAATTTGGAGGGCATATGATGAGTTCAGAGTGATACATACCCAGTAAGTATTTAGAAATGTAGAACTAAGGAGAGCAAAAGTCCCAAATGAGAACTGCTAAGTCTAGAGATGGTAGTTGAATCCAGAAACATGGATGATAGAGCCTTCCAAGGGGGCATATGCAGACATGACAGCTGGGGACAGATCCTTGAGAAATACCTGAATTTAAGCAGTAAGAAGAAAAGCCAGAAAAAGCACACAGGAACTTTCAAACATAAGAGACACATCTTTTAAATTTTCTTATTTAATTAAATTAGTATCACTTGCTCTATTTATGAAAAAAATACAAATTTGAATTTCATGAACTTCATATTTGGTTTAATATCATCATGATTATAAATGGCTTCCTCAAGACACTTTTGGGATATGAACTCTGTATATTTTCCGAAGCTCAGAAATTTCTACTCTATAATGACTGTTTTTTGGCACTATGTAATTGACTAGCTCTCTTGAGCTTTATTAGATAAATGTTAACTTCACAAACTCAGTAATTCAGCAAAATGCCTATCAGGAAGAGTTCATGATTGCAGTGTGTGACACATGCTAAATGTCATTTTGTTAACATTTAAATCTATGAACAATTATTAGTAAAGATGTGACGTATAACTAGCAAAGAAAAGTGACCTGATGATCTAACAATTCATTCATTTTCCCACTATTATAGGTGAATAAGGTCCATGAGAAATCTCATATGATAAATTTGAACCCTATGAGGCAGCAAAGATTTTAAGCCCTCCAAATGAAATTTTCAATACACATGTTCCAGAAAGCAAGCTGGGTTTCAATAAATCTCAGTACATATCCAGAGCATGTATTTTAATAACTCGAAGTATTCAAATTTTAGGGTTGCAATTAATTTCAAATTTTTAAATGGTAAAATTGTTTTCTTCACTGTTTCCAAACAAGAACTCCAGAATCTATAGTGTTTTGGGCAATAAGGGCAGCAGGTAGTTATTATACTTTATGAGTTTATTAAAGTTAGAAACTCCATACATCACCACACCCAATTTCCTCTTTCTCAAATATGGTCATTTATAAGAGCAAAACAAGAGACATAGAGAAAATTGTAAACTAAAATGATAGAACAGCGTCTCCTGGTACACAAAGCAGGTTACTTTTTTCCCCGTGGGGTTGCAGTATAGTTATCTATATTAGAAATAGGCTTGTTTTTTGAGCCAGAGCTTCCGAGTTAAAATCATTTTAAGAAAACAACACCATGACTTCATTTAAGTAAGTGCTATGATAAAGAAATGTGTTACATGACGAGGAGATAAGATTTTATCCTCTGTGATTTCCAACATTCATGAGCTTCTCGTTACTTTTAAAGAGATTTAAAGAAATATGATATTAGAAACTGCTAGATTATTTCTAAGTTTCTGCAGCAAACTTTTGTTTAAATATTACTATTTTTTCTACACAGTGAGATAAAATGAGGACTAAAAGTAGCTTGCCCAAAGGACTTCTCAAAGGAAAGATGAGGTAAATCGAACATATTTCTTGCTCCTGACATTTTTTGAATTGTTGAAGTAATTCAGATCTTGATCTCTTTTTATGGTCAAGAAGTTAATTTAAAGGCATCCTCTTAGAAATGATTACTTTAAAAAATATAATTGAACAGATAGCATCCACTTATTCAGGTATAATTATTATTAAAGATATTGAAGAGAACTGACTTTGTTTCTCTTTCCACCAATCTTATATGAACTAAGGATAAAACTATTGGTTAAAATGATGCTGTAGAATTGTCCATGAATATTGTTTCTTTCTCGGTGCCAGGGCTGACTGCTTAATAATTAAGTAATAAAAGCATTCATTTTACATAATATTGTCCAAAAGACTTGGTCCTGAAAACTGTGAAACCAGCTAGAAAATGGAACAGATACTGAAATAATGAGGTCAGTACACAACATGGTAATTTGGTTGTTTTAGTGATATTTGGAATCATACGGATTTTGATTCACATTTCAACCCTGCCCCTTCCTCATAGTCATTTGGCCCTTATCTTCTAGATTGATCTATAGGGAATTGTGAGGATTAAATGATGTCTGTGGCATCCAACACAGTGTGTACTTTTAAGAGCACTTTCTTGATTTCATAATCTCTTTCTTCCTTTATTTAGGATTTTGCTTTGTGGAGTAATGGCCAAGGACAACTTTACTTGGTTTTATGTCTACAAAACAGTCATGCGTGAACTAAAGAGTATGTTATTGACTCAAGAGTCATCATAATTGAACCATGAAGTAGATTTTCTATGGTTAAAAACACTGGTTTTAAAAATATGGAAAGTCAAATGAGTCATGGCAATCTTGTGACAAAAGCACAGATTATACAGAAATGTATGATTCATCTGTGTTTTCCTTAAACTTTTACCTGGTGAGAGAGAAGGTTTATTGATTTGCACATCTCCTTCTAGGATTATTAGAGCATATGCTTGAACGGTGAAATTTACATTCAAAATAGAGAAGAAAAACTGCCACAAAATCCTTCATTTTAAATTGAGGGGCAAAATCTATTACAGATTTTCTGTCTTACACAATTTCTATAATAAGAATGGATTTTACGATCTGGAAAGAAATTCAATAAAAATAATAAAAGTCTCTAATAATAAAAGCTATAGACCATTAAATATAAGAAATATGAATATATATGAAATTTAGAAAAAAATATGATGTCCCTCTCATTTCCAAATTATGTTCCTTCAATATACACAAGAATAAATGGATTCCCTTTAGGGAGGACAATGATGGATTTTTCTTAAAAATTATAAAACTGGTGAAAATTTTGTGGGTTTTTTGTTTGTTTTTTCCTCTGTTTTATGAAATGTTACAATAAATAACCTGGCATATGAATCCCCTCTCAATTGTGTGAATATATTTATAAGATATATGCCTAGAAGTGTGATTGCTGAGTCACTGGATACAAAATTTTAGATACTAAAAGAAAACGGCTAATTTCTCTTAAATGTTACACTAATTTATGTTGCCACCAAGGGCATATGAGTGTAAACATTTCACCACATCCTTACCAGCACCAGACGGTATCAACCATTTCAATCTTTGCCAATATGATAAGTAAAATGGCTTTCTATTGCTTTAATTTGCATTTATTTTATGAGTTAGGTTTAACCTTTTCTAATATTATTAATCCTTCCTGTAAATTTTTCTCTGAATGTTATCCTCAGGACATTTGGCATTGTTCACGATCTCATTTACTTTTCATACTGATCCTATAATATGATATGGGTATATTATTACGCACGTTTTACAAAAAGAAACCTTGGTCGCGTGATACTAAGTATAACGCCCTATATTATCTAACTGATAAATGGCACAGGAAAAGTTTGAACAAGAGCCTGCTTAATGCCAGGATCACTGCCTAAGCTACAGGGCTACATTGCATTTGTCTCCGGCCTATAAAGAGAATTATGTGTGTTTTTTTAAAATTTTTATTATGCTGTACTATTTCAATACTTAAGACATTTAGTCAAAAAGTATAAGCACCTGTTATGTGCCCAGCACTGTGGCAGATTCTGTATTCACAGCAACAATAAAAAATTTATAATTAATAAATAAGCACATTAATCAAAACATATTTCCTTTCAGTAAGCTTACTATGTAGAGACATTATAAATAATTTTACAAATTACAAATTACAAATTAGTATCGCAGCAAATACCACAAAGGAGAATTGTGGGATGCTGTGTGGTGTGTGGGACTAATGGTTGGACTGGCATTATATTTAGGGAACTTTGCACAAACATAATCAAGGTGCATAATTTGTAAAAAGTACCAAGAGAGATAAAAGACAGATAATAAAGAAATGCTATGAAAAAAATGTTAAAATTTATTTTTATCTTAACAGAAATACCTTTATCCAAAATTTTAACTTGGTTTTCAAAAAAAAATCTTCTAAAATATGCGAAGTTACTGACCATTTCATTTCTTTATCTAAAACTTTACTCCTCTAATAAGCAGTAAAGAGTCAGTAAGAGTACTGAGATTTGCATAAAATGGAGAGAGGTTAATATATATATTTTGAGAGACTAAGGAAAGTGATAGATGAAGAGGTTGTTATAAGAGAAATTAACCATGAATAGAAAAAGGAACCCACACTCCCTTACTCACTCCTCCTTGTAATCGACAATCAACATTTACCTACATTGTTTTAAAGAAACTAACTGCCATGACAGTATAGTGCCTTAACTGATTGAGTTAACCAGAAAATAGAACACAGTCAGCTTTATAACCCTGAACAGTTCAGCATATATTGAATACAGTTCCATGCACCACAAGAAAAAGGAAATGATTTTACTATCATAGAACACTGTGGAAAGAGATTTGTGCTATACTGGTTTGAGCCACATAACTTGTCACTATTCACCATTTTAACTTACAAAACAATGCAATTTTATACGCTTATGTATGTATATAACACACATACAACAAACCGTGTTTGTTCCAAAGTGTTTTCTTACAGATATGTGAATGAGAATGCGTACAGGTGATGTGATACTTTCTCATATACCTTTCTCTGTCATTCACTCATGTGAAGAGAGTAAGAGAGATTTAAGAAAAAAAAAAGAGATTCTGGAAAGAGATAAAAATACAAATACTTTAGGCGAGGCGCGGTGGCTCACACCTGTGGTTCCAGCACTTTGGGAGGTCGAGGTGGGCACATCGCCTGAGGTCAGGAGTTTGAGACCACCCTGGCCAACATGGCGAAACCCCGTTTCTACTAAAAATACAAAAATTAGCTGGGCGTGGTGGTATGCGCCTGTAATCCCAGCTACTCAGGAGGCTGAGGCAGGACAATTGCTTGAACCTGGGAGGCAGAGGGTGCAGTGAGCCTGGGGGACAAAAGCAAAACTCTGTCGAAAGAAAAGAAAAGAAAAGAAAAGAAAAGAAAAGAAAAGAAAAGAAAAGAAAAGAAAAAGAAAAAGAAAGAAAGAAAGAAGAGAGAAAGAGAGAGAGAGAGAGAGAAAGAAAAAGAGAGGGATGGAAAGAAGGAAGGAAGGAAGGAAGGAAAGAAAGAAATCTCTTAGAAGTTTTGAGTTCACTGGGATTTATGCGTTTTAAATATGTATCAAATTTGATCATATCAAACTTCTTTTAAAGGGCATTTTGGTATACTTATTTTTGAGTAAATAAATGGTTCAATTATAAATTCACAGATAATTTTGCTTTATTAACAATTATTTTTATTACTTTATTATAAAATTAATTTATTATAGAACTCACTTGCCTGGATGGTTCATATTTTTAAAAATATTTTGAGTCTCAATAACTAAATTTATTGCTCTTATGAAATCTGGCCGGAGAATACCCAACAATGCGACAAAAATGTCTAAGGATGGGGTAAGAATGGTGGTATCGGAGAGACTATTTTTTCCCCCAGGGTCTTTGATAAAAGCATCATTAATAACTTTATTCACCACTTATCCATTCTGGCACCATAACAGCAAGACACACCTTCTAAATCTAGGAGAAGTTTTAGCCATATCAAAATAAAAACAAAACACATGCAAAATATTTTTCACCTCTTAAAATTCTACCTCTACATGAGTTACCACTTTTCATATCTGATGACATTTATGAAGTATGAAGTTATGGATGCCTGGTAACAAAACCACTTTACTTTGGAAGAAGGAAATGCGATATGAGGGAAAGACAGATTTAGAATTTCGTTAGATCTCAGTATTAATTTTGGCTCTGCCTCTCACTGACTCTTACCTTTACATAAGATATGAACTTCATGAATGTATTTAAACTCTCTGAACTTCAGTCCCTCATTTGTAGAATGCGAATATTACCTCCCTCACCAGGTTGTTCTGATAATTAAACCAGATAAAGTGTGTTAAGTGCTTAGCAATGAATAATCTGCATTTGATATTTGATTACCTCTTGCATGTTTTTGCCCTATCAATTACCATTTATTTCGTATTCTTCCTAACAGATTTTTTTAAAGTACATGGGAAGTAGATTTACACAACCTTTATTCCCAGGTAAGAATTAGCTACCTATAATTCTTAGAAATAAATATATTTTGTGACTTAACAGTACATGGATATCATTTTTTGCTCTTAGTATGTAAACATCTCAGACAAAATCCCATCCCTTGTCCATGGCAGTCAGACCTTATCATTATGCATCCATCTATAAAATAGCTATAGGATCAAAACCTCATTTTGTAGTTCCTTGCAGTATAATACACACAAGACTTTCTCAACGAAATGAGGCTGAGAGACACTGAAAGGCACTTGTTAATAAGTTCCAATCTCCTTTTTCTTTTTAAAGCAGTTTTTCAAAATGATGAAAGATACCAAGATCTCTTAGTAAGAGACCATAATGACTCATTTACAAGGAACTATATAGTTCAAAGAGTCATGGGAATATTGAAAAAACCTACGTGTTTTATTTTCCAATTCATCATTGACAATTTCATATCATCCTTATTTCAACAGTACTACTGCATTACTGTAAAATTACAAATTATAAAAGGAGAGAGACGGACATAGAGTCAACGAATGCGTAGGGGTGATTCCTGGCTAAAATGAACTGAACTCAGAAAATAGAGGTTCTAACTGTATTTCTTCTACAAATCATTTTGCATTTTTTGGTTTGGTAAAGGGATTCAAAATTCTTCCACATGCTATGTATTTTCCACTAATGTCAGCAAATTAAGAGAATAAATTTGTTTATTTATAGAAAGAAAACAGAGAAGACCAATCAACACAAGTAGTTCATGAAAGATTTAAGAATTGAATGCAAGTCTTATTTTCTCATAGTTCATTTTATTCCTACAAAACCAACCTGCCCTCCTAGAAATAACTGCTACATGAGACCAATTATATTTACCTTTACAGAATTTGTGAATGGCTGACATTAATGCCATGCATTATTTTATTTTACAGATCGCGGGAGATGAGGAGCAAAAAATAGTACCCAGAATTGGTGGAATTAGAATCAAAAGTAGGTTATGACATTACAAGATGAAGGTGTGAACAGAGAAATCCTTAGTAACCAAATCAAAGATTTATCAGTGTTTTCTTAACCAGATGTAACAATTAAAATAGTATATGCTTTTTGGGGGTAAACTGCTGGTCTTTTAGTAGGTCCATTGACCTTTCTAGGATTTAGTACAACATCCAAAAATAAAGAAATTTAGTTAAATAATTAGTTTACTTTCATCTCTACAAATGTAACTATAAATATCAAAATTATATTTTTATTATGAACATAATTAAGCATATCAGTTAATTTGTTGAGCAATGGCAATTGATTTATGTTAGATATTTACAATTCAATTGCATTATTATTATTATTATTAATTATTTTTTTGAGACGGGAGTCTCACTCTGTCGACCAGGCTGGGGTGCAGTGGCGTGATCTCTGCTCACTGCAAGCTCCGCCTCCCATGTTCATGCCATTCTCCTGCCTCAGCCTCCCGAGTAGCTAGGACTTTTTTCATACTTGCATTATACAATATTTGAAATACATAAAGACTTTATTAAAATGTTTATTAAATCTGTGAATCTACCATTTAGCTTTAAATTCTTAACTATCCTATTTCATTCAAAACAAAAAAGAATTGAAGATGATACAATTGAAACCCCTGAGTAACACCCCTGAAGCCTCCCTGAGGTTAGTTACTGTTGGGCAACATGTATAAATGTTATCATATGTGTTCTTATCTGCTATATCTATATTACACAGAATGTATCAGTCTTTTTATATTTTAATAATTTATATAAGTAGTACATCACTTTATATTTAAAGTCATATTTTGGGACTATTTCTTCATTTGCATAGTAGCCCTAATTCATTCTTTTTAATGAATCTATGGTATTTCACTGTATAAAATATGAGTCTATTTATCGATTATCCCAGTAATGGAAAGGACATAAAATCTTAATAAATTTACTCACCAAACAAAGAAAAAGGGCCTGATCTGTAATACTGGCCAGGTATTATACCACCACTGATTTCAATATAACAATGGTTTAACGACTGGTTCACCAGATCCGGAATACTTATCAGTTTGTTTTTTCACATGAGCCATCGTACTATGATTTTCCCATAGAAAGATACATAGTAAGATAAGTAAGTTTCTCCCTCTCTCCCTCTTCCCAACCCCCTTTTCTTTTTCTTTTGACAAATACAGAACATATATTCACACTTTATGAAGACATTTTCTAAAGCAAATTCTGACTTTCTAAATAGAATGTTATTCAATAGTGAAAAAGTCGAATTAAACATGTTTTATGGAATATATTTTTGATGTCATATCAACAAAAACTTTTCCTAATACAAGGTCATGCAGATTTTCTCCCATGTAGTCCTTCAGAAATTTTATAGTTTCAGACTTTATATTTAGGTCAATGATCTATTTTAAATTAATTTTTGTACATGGTTTGAGAAGTAGATTGAAGTCCAGTTGTTTTGCATATAGATATCCAATTACTCCAACACCATTTGTTGAAAATGTTATCCTTTGTCCCCTGAATTACGTTTGTACATTTGTTAAAGGGTCCTTTGTTAAAGAGAAAGAAAAGTCTACTCTATAAATGGTTCTGAGAACTGGATATCTACATGCAATAAAGGAACTTGTTACTTTATCTTACATCATACTCAAAAATCAACTCAAAATGTATTAAAAAATCTAAATGTAAGACCTTGTGATATAAAATTCATAAAAGAGAACACAGAAGAAAAGCTGCTGGACACCGGCCTTAGCAAATCTTTTTTTTTTTTAATATATCACACCAAATGTTCAGGCTACAAAAGCAAAAATAAATATATAGGATTACATCAAATGGAAAAACTTCTGCACAGCAAAGGAAACAATCATCAGAAACAAGAGACAACCTACTAAATGATAGAACATATTTGAAAACTATGCATTGACAAGAAGCTTATATCCAGTATACATAGGGAACTAAAACAATAGTGCAAAAACAAATAATCTGATTAAAAATGGACAAATGATCTGAATAGACATTTTTCAAAATCAGACATGCAAACGGCCAAAATTTGTATGAAAAAATGTTAACATCACTAATCATTCAGGAGATGTAAGTTAAAACTATAGATTTCTACTGCACAGTAGGATGACTATGGTCAACAATAAGATACTGTATATCTCAAAACTGCTAGGAGAGGATTTAAAATGTTACCATCACAAAAAAAGATAAATGTTTGAGGTGATGAATATGCTAATCACCCAATGTATATATGTATTAAAGCATCTCATTGTACTACATAAACATGTACAACTATTACGTGTCAATTAAAATAATTTTAAAAAGAATAGCAATGGAGAAGGCTAAGGGATAGGAGAGAGGGTAGCCTTTCAGATTTTGCAAGTCAAAGATTTTCCCTTCTGAAATGCAAATCAAAACACAATGAGATATTACTTCACATCTGTTAGGATGGCTATTATCAAAAAGACAAGAGATAGCAAGTGGAGAAAAGGGAACCTTTGTAGGCTGCTGACAGGAATGCAAACTGGAGCAGCCATTATGGAAAACAGTACGGTGGTTCCTTAAAAAATTAAAAATGGAGTCATCATAAGTTCCAGTGATCCCACTTCTGTGTACATATCCAAAGGAAATGAAATCATTATTTCAAAGAAATATCTGCATTTCCATGTTTATTGCAGCATTTTTACAATAGCCAAGATATGGAATCAACCTGAATGTTTAAGATACTTATGATGTCCAAGAATGGATGAATGGATAAAGAAATTGTGATATACATACACACATACACACACACACACACACACAGACACACAGACACACAGAGTGGAATATTATTCAACCTTACAAAAGGAGATCCTGCCATTTGTGACAACATGGATGACCTGAACACGTTATGCTCAGTAAAATAAGCCAGAAACAAAAAGAAAAATGCTACACGATCTTTCTTATATGTGGAATCTTAAAAGTTAACTATGTGGAAAAAGAAAGTCGAATAGTGGTTACCATGGATGGGGAGGTGGGGAAAACGGGAGCTGTTGGTCAAAGGGTACAAAGTTGTAGTTATGTAGGAGGCATAATGTACAGCATGAGGGCTATAGTTAAGAATACTGTATTGTATACTGAAAATTTGCTGAGAGTAGATTTCAGGTGCTGTCACCACACACACACACACACACACACACACACACACACTTACACAAAGGTAACTGAGAGATATGTTAACTTGACTGGCTAAAGTATAATAATTTCACACATGCAAATCAAAATATATTTTGATATACATTAGTAAATAATGTATATCAATTTATAAATGTATTATAAAACTTAAATACGTACAATAAAATAAATAAAAATGAATTTAAAAAATAATTCTGCATTTCAAAAGATCCCATTGAAACATTTGGGTTTCAGGACATCCTGCCCCAAAATATGGCAACTTGGCATAGATAAGATTTTAAGCAAAAGAAATCTGTGAAATGCCAGGTGCAGAAAGGATTTTATGACTTCCCCCTGAACAGTTTATAAGACCCTCATGTGAAAGGTACCCTTCGTATACCTGGAGGAAAGAAGCATCCTTATCTCTGAAGACATAGGGGTTCTGAGAGGAATCTGAACAAACAGGACTTGCCACTTCCCCAGTTTTCTACCTTTATCTCATATTATTTTCATCCAATCAGTTTCTTCCATGACTTTCCACTCTGAATCAAATCCCTAATATGTAATTGGCAAATTGCTGGAGGCTCAGTGTAGAACAAGTCTGAGCATTAATAACCACAGAGAGACCCAGTCATAGGGATGTCCCCAACTTTGGTGAGTTTTACCTCTAGGAGCTCAACTGGGTTCTCACTGTAAACAAAGGAGTAAAAGCTTCTCATTCTCCTTTCAGGGGGAGAGAAATTCACCACTTTGAAATACACTAGAGCACTCTGTTTCTTTCTAACAAGATCTGTCCTTAGGAGAAACCGTTTTATCAGAGCCTTACCTGCTTGGGTTTTATGAGAGCCTAAGCCATCTGGGTGAAGGGAAATACCCAACTGCAGCCCTCTCTGAACTGCCACTTCCAAGTGGGAAGAAATATGCAACTCCAGGCCTTCCAGCCATCCTGTCCTCCTAAGAGGGGGCAAAAAACTAAGAAGTACTTGTGAAGTTCACAGTCCAGGGACATGGGCTCATTAAAGGACTAGTCCTACCACCATGTTACTAAAAGGCTATTTGTAGAAGTTCCGTTTACCCAGTACATCATGCCCAACTTCTGACAAAAAAAAAAAAAGTCAAGGTAAACTAAAAGGCAAAAAGTAAAATAAAATAAAATAAAATAAAATAAAATAAAAGAGAGAGAGAGAGAGACCAAACAAGCATCAGAACTAAAGTCAATTATGGCAGAAATGTTGAAATTATCAGACTAGGAATTAAAAAACAAACCATGATTAGTATGCTAAGGTTATTAATGGAAAAAGCAACAATGTACAAGAATAGAAGAATAAGGAGATGGAAATAGAATAGAAGAATAAGGAGATGGAAATTATAAGAAGAAATTTTAAAAGACTGGAGATCAAAACTGCTGTAACACAAATTAAAAAATGCCTTTGATGGGCTCATTAGTAGACTAGACACGGCTGCAGAAAGAATATCTGAGCTTGAGGATGTGACAATAGAAACTTCTAAAATTAAAAAAATTAAGAGAAAAAAAGATGTAATCAGTCAGAATAGAATATTCAAGAATTGTGGGGCTACTGCAAAAGGTATAACACGTGTCACGAGAATACCAGAAGAATAAGAAAGAGAGAAAGGAAACAAGGCAGTATTTGAAACAGTGACTGATTATTTCCCCATATTAATGTGAGACACCAAATAACAGATCCAGGAAGCTCAGAGAACACCAGGCAAGATAACTGCCAACATTATTACACCTAAGCATATGATATTCAAACCTCAGGTAATCAAAGACAAGGAAAAAGGTCTCAGAAGAAGCCAGAAAAAAACAATACCTATAGTGGAGCAAAGAAAAAGAAATGCATCTGACTTCTGCAGAAAAAGCAATTGACAATATCTAGAATCAACTTACAATAAAAGCTCTCAGCTGAATAGAAATAGAGAGTAATTTCCTCAACTTGATAGAGAACACCTACAAGAAACCTGCATCTAGCAGCATACTTTAATAGTGAGAAATTCAAAGTTTTCCTGTGAGATCAAGAACAAGGCAAGGATGGCTCCCTGTGACCATAGCTTTTCAACATCATCCTGGATGTCCTAGATTTCTTTCAAGGTTCCACTCACAACTGGATTTCTCCATAATCTTACATCTCCTCATGCATAAACTTATCACATAGCACACAAACTGGTCTTACATAATTCTTTCTCTTAGCTCATTAAGCACTTTGTACATCTCATGGCCCTTTTCATTTTATAATGTGCATGCATTTTACCTTACAGGGTGTCTCCTGTGACATAAGCCTTTGGAGAGACACAATAATCATGTAATCTTCTGCTCTGTCATTCACACAATGTATAGAACAATGATTTGACCCAGTAAGTGCTCGGATTTGTTGATTTTTAATAAGATAGTATCAGGTGCTTATACCAGTGCTGGGGATCGGAGAAGACATTTATGCAAAATACTTTAAACAGGAGAGAGGTTGCATGAGCACAAGAAGAGCCTTGTCTCAAAAGAATGCTCCTTCATTGCACCCCATTTAGCTTGAGTGATGATTTTGATGACCTTTCTAAATTGACACAAAGCTGACAATAAAAATAAGTTTGAGCACATTAATAACGGGAAACAGGATTTTTCTTACATCTCTATTTAAAGTAATCTGAAACAATAAGAAATATATATGATTTATCCTGTCTCTTGAATCTAGCTGTGGAATGATTGTATTAATCACACTGGGTAAAGCAACAATAAATGAATGTCTCCTTGGAGATTTTACTGCATAATTTGCAAAAGTAAGCAATAATCTATTATCTCCTCAAGATGACTGTCAAGGAACCCAGAGGAATTCATTTACTTCATCTCTACTCAATACATGTCGTAATTATAGCAGTTTTTATTACTAAATGAAATATTTTCATTAAATCCTTTGCCACAATGATATTTTAAAGTGTTTTTTTTGGATTTTTAGCTGATGAAATATGGTCCCATTTATCATCAGTTCTAACTTCGTGTTACTACGGTTGTTCTTAAGGTCCTTAAAGTAAATTTTAAGACTCAATCTAAGTGTTTCAGTGTTGATTACCATTCTATTTAGAAAGGAAGAATTTGTCTTAGAAGATATTTGTCTAAAGTGTGTGTTAGTATTTGTCAAAATAAATGGAGGGAGGGAGTGGGTGAGCTGGGATGGAGGGAGGGAGAAAGGAACAGGACAGACAGTGGGAGAGAGAGAAAGAAAAAAAACTTTTCATATCCTACCATACATCTTCTGGGGAGTTATAAGTAGGACACTGACTCATCCCAGGAAGCCAACTGGTAAATATTCAGAAATCCTGTGGGCCAGTTGTTAAACCAATAGTAATTTGAAATCAGTCTAGGTGTACAACTTTGCAAATGCTACAAATGAGGAACTTCTTTGTTTGTTCATTTGTTTGATAAGTCACCTTACCAGAACATCCACTGGATCCATCAATATACTAACGTATTATGTGATCTGAGAAAATACACTTTAAAGGTTCTGAGAAGTCTCGCAGTTTAAAAAAATTGTAGTACCTTCGTTAAACCAAATATCGTCCAAGTTTTACGGAGAGGGGACACTTCTTATTAGAATAAGAAGCTGTATTTATGGTCGTCCAAGAATTCAGGCTCTGGAGCCAGACTGCATGGGTTGAAATCTTTGCTCTGTTTTTTGTTAGTGTCTTGAAGGGAAAATTGTTCAACTGCTCTGTGACTTACATTCTTCATTTGTAAAGTTTGTCTGATCTTTACATACTTCATAAGCTTGTTTTGAGGATGAAATGGGTTAATTTTTATAAAATACTTAGGATGGGATTTGAAACATAATAAATTATCAATAGACAATAAGCTCTGTTATTTTAAGAAAATAGTGCTCCTCAGACCTTATTTTAGACAACTCTCCTCTAGAGTATAAAACAGTCTATAGAGAGATAAACTAGGCATTCTATTATTTATTTTTAATTGTGTTACTTTTAATACATAATACTTAAAGCAATGTTATGTATAGATTCTATAGCTTCTAGGTCAGTTTTTACTATAAGAACAGTAAAATTAGGGCTTTGTTTTAATAGAATAGCTTAGGAATTTTAAAAACTTTGGAATTGTCTCTGCTTCTCATAGAGCATGTCTTCCCTATACATTCTTAAAATATTCCCTCTATGAACATGAATTAAATGATTGCCTTTAGGTCATGGTTAAAATATACTTTTACCAGAGAGACAAATAAAATGGGTACAGCCTATATGCTTTAATTAGATTTTTTTGAAAAGTTTTCTGGGTGTATACAACCCAAAATAAGTAAATTTTTAGATAAACTTTTAGTAACTTTTCTCCAGAGTCTGTGAGGCACAGGGCCATTAAAAATCAAACACAAAACTGTCATCTTTTTGGCTTTTGGATCCAGAAAATGGAACTTAGGACACCCAGAGTACCTGGAAATGGGAAGAATAACAGCCAGAATACTGAAGCAGTTGAGTAGAGATTTCAACTGCTGCTAACCACTGAGTAAAGGGACAAAGGTTATAATTTAAATCCTGCCCAGGATAAAAGAGCTTGGCCCTGTGACCTTTCGTTAGAACCCCAGAAGGGAAACACATTTGGTATAAAATCTATCCCAGGAAGAAGGGATTCACTGTAGAAATAAGAGTAAAATAGAAATAGACAAAAGCTTAAAACCACAACGTTACAAGGTCAACGTGATCTACTAGTAATTACAGTGCCTGCTAGGGCAAAACTCAGCACTTGCCAGAAGACAAAATACAGAATCTGAGGAATATTTACTGCATTCAGTCACAAAGTCCAGCATGCAACCGAGAATTACTAGACATGAGGAAAAACAGAAACATTGACACATGGTCCAGAGAAGAATTAGTTAAATCAAGTGACCCACAAAGAACTCAGATATAGGAGGTAGTGAATAACTTTTAAATAACTGTGAGGAATGTGTTAACAAATTAAAAGTAAAATATAATAGGTGATATGATGGAGAATTTCAGAAGAGATTTGGAAACTGTAACGTACAAATAAAATGGAAATCTTTGAGTTATAAAAATAATATATAAAATTAAAAATTCATTCGTTGGGATTAACAGCAGATTAATCATAACAGAAGAAAGAAATTAAGCAATGTACATCTATCTAAGTTACTTATTGGTTAAAGAAGATATTTCAATAGAAATTAGAAAATATTTTAACTGAATTATTGTGAAAACAAAATACATTGAAAGTGGTAGGATATAGCTAAATTTGGCATAAGAGGACAATTTTAGGTTTAAATGCTTATGTTGGAAAAGATGACAAGTTAAAATCAGTGATTAAAAATTACAGTTAAAGAAACTAGAAAAAGCAGAGCATATGACACTCCAGGTAAGTAGAGGAAAGAAAAGAATAAAGATAAAAGTAGAAATTAATAAAATGACACACAAACAACCAAGAAAAAATATCTAAACCGAAAGTTGGTTCATTTGAAAAGATTAATAGAATTGTAAACCCTGAGCTAAACCTATCAAGAAAAGGGGAGAGAATACAGTATAAAGAATGATAGAGGGGACATCATTATCAATTATATAGATACTGTGAAGACCTTAATGTCAATTATTTTAACAGCTTAGACAAATGAACAATAGAGAAGAAAGAATGACTCCTCAACTCATTTCCTGAGGACAGAATAACTCTTACTCCAAACCTGACAACATCATTAAAGGAAAATAATCACAGACCAGTATCACTCATGAATGTAGATGCAAAGATACTTAATAGAATATCAGCGATTTGAATTCAGCAATATGTAAAGAGGATAAAACACCGTGAAAAGGGGTGCTTATCTCATGAATACAAGGTTAAAAAAATCAATGTAATTCATCATTGTAACAGAAGTTATTGTATTGGCCAATTTCTTTCAAAAATTATAAAACTTTTAAGGTGTATTTCTATTTTTGTAAGACATATTTGAAATGAGTGACAACTGATTGAGTAAACATTCTCTTTTTAATTAACCCTACCTAGACATTTAGCTGCTTATGCAACATAAGCATCTTGCTCCCTTCCCATTACTAACTAGAAATCAGATGAGTATCATCTTAATGTTACGTAATATATTTGTCTAAAATCCTTAGGCATATGCACCCAAACTATCTGCCACTGAGTCTTTTTAGGTCACACTGCCACATGAAAAAGGTAAAGGATTCCACCTACTATGCCAAGTTCAGAAGTTTCCAGTGGAAAAACTCCACAGGTTCAGGCAGTTTTTTCACAGTTATCCAGGACTGCATAACCCGCATTGCTGAAAAAGCAAGTAATTGTGAAACCCAAACCAGCTGGCAGGTGAAGACCTAAACTGCATGGGAGTGCCTGGCCAACAGATTGTCAAATGCCAAGCCAGGGCAGATGCTGACCTACTTATTCAGTAATGTGCAAGTGCAAAACTAGGTTTCCAGTCTCCCCTTAGATTAGATTCCAATATAGCTGAATTACCAAGTGACCCCCAGCTCCTTATCCTCCTCAAATTAGGTGGTCTCTTGAGTGATCTTGGCTGGTCATTGGAGTCAATAGGATAGACATAAAGTAACCATATTGCCCACATTTCTCTTTTGCCTTTTCAGGTACATGACTTGCAGTTGAGTTATAAATACAAGATATATTTAACCAATGAAATTGGCGACTCACATATATGTAGCTTTTTTTGGTAAAAGAGGCTATAAATTTCTTCATACTCCAATTTATAAATCATAATTTACAAGCAAATATTGTTGTCATTATCCTAAAAATAAGAATAGCCACTCTTTGGACAAGTACACTTAAGCACCTGCGAATCTGTTCATTAATTAGACCACAGAATCTGTGTTTTACTGGTGGTCGGCTGGCCGATCTGATGGTCTTGTCATACACAGGTAAGGAGAGACAAATTGCCAAGAGTTTGTTTGGAGGCCTGAGTGAGCTTGACAGAACTAGATGAAATTGGCCCCTGGGCACTGGGACCCAGAAAGGCCTCATTGCCACAGAGTTGCAACAGCGTGTGGGGTCCCATTATCAGAATCCCTTCTATGGTGCATCCAATTGGCTAAGACTCTCCTAAGAACAGCTCTGCAGGAAAATGCAAGTTCACGGGATAATGAATGCACTGTTGCTTCTCTGCTGCTGACTTTTCCCACGAATAAAACTTGTCTTGTATTTATTTGTACTGCTGGTTCGGGCTGCCATAAAAAGCACCACAGATGACATGGCTTACACCACAGAAACTCATGTCCTCCCAATCTTGGAAGCTGAAAGTCCAAGATCAAAGTGTTGTCTGGGTTGGTTTCTTCCAAGACCTCTACTGTTGGCTTACAGATGATTGTATTCAGTTCACATGATGTTCTTCTATGAGTGCCTGTGTCGATTTTCTGTTCTTATAAAGATATTAGTCAGATTAAATGATGGCTCACCCAAATGACTTCATTTCATCTTAATTACTTCTCTAAAGGCTCTATCTCCAAATACAGTCACATTCTGAGTTACTCAGGGTTAGGACTTTAACATGTACATTTGAGGAGTGAAACACAATTCAGCCCATACCATGTACCATGGTAGTCCCAGTGTCCCCATTTTCCAACAGCAAAGTGTTTATGGAATATCATATTCCACCTGTGACCTTCCTGTTCTTTCTTATACAATATTATATCACTTTCATATCACAGTTAATTTTACATGTATTTGTTCCTCGTCTCCAAAACGGGTCTGCAAACTCCTGGAGAGAAAAATCTGCATTTGAAACTAGGTGCACAGCAACTATTAAGTAATATAAGATGATATCTGAAAGAAACAAAGCCCACAATTTTTTTTCCCCTGCCTGTCAATAGAGACTTAAGAAACATACAGTTATTTTGAAGAAAATAACTTTATATTCTTTAAAAACTAGATAGTAATTTGAAATCATACTTTCAATGCTATAATAGACATTTAAATAGAGAAAATATCCACTTCCCATTCTCCAATCACCACCTCCCTCATTTCCTAGCATGTTTAAAGTTCTGGCCTTCACCAAAGAGTGGTATACAAGAAAGCAAATTGAAAATCCATCATTTTCTGGTATGGTAAGGCTCATCTATTCATTCAATAAGGATTTATTGCTTTGCTGTGATGTGCCAGGTATAAGGCTTGGTGCTGGTAATACCTTAGTGAACAAGACATAGATATGCAATAGAATAGTAACTGAGTTCAGATTTTTTACGTCTCAACCACTTCAGAGCAGATTAGCATATGAATGAACTATACAACTTATTTTCCATCACAGTTTTGGTCTAGTCTTTGATATTCTTCTTCTATCCTATGAAATAGCTTTTCTTTCATAAGCAGAAGAAGAGCAGAATGAAATAGAGAGCTCTGCTATTCCTTGGCCAATTTCTTTATAAAATTACATTTGGAAATTTCTATTTAATTTGTCCCTCCAAGGGCTGTGAGCTGAAAAATTTATGGGCTCTAATATGGTGACAGATGAAAAGTGGTCCAAGTAATTTTTGAAAGGTGCCTACCAAAATAAATGAGGTTTTACCAGTGATATCTCTATAAGGCCTCCCGGTACATGGGGATTCAGCAATTTGGGGATTTATACTCTATTATACTTAGGACATCTCATTATAGAAGTGTGTCATATGACACACTCTGGGCCAACTACATTTTTCATGACATTTTCTAACTGGAAATAGAAATTTGATCCTCCCAGTGATCCCTATGGAATGGGATGCTTGGGAGCTGTCTGGTCATGTGGAGAGAAGTCCTGAACTCAGCAGTGATAGAGAATGAGGTCCACACAGACTCTTCGTGTACTTTTATACTTTGTGTACAAAGCCACACACTTGCACTTCTTGTCACCACCTCCACAGCTGATTCCTTGGTTCAATCTTCACCTCTCACCTGCCTGCTAAATGATCTTGCTTCTCCCTTTGCCCCCAGATTGTCTCTTCTCAATAAATCACCTGGAATGATCTATTTTTACAGTTGAAGAGAGGTCTTGTTACTGTGCAGCTCAAAGCTGTCCAGTGCTCCCCATTTCATGCACAGTAAAAGCTGAAGTCTTTCTCAGGGACTACAAGGATGTTCCCTATCTGTCCTCATTACCTCTGTGGCTGCCTTTTCTAATGATCTCCTTCTGCACCTCAGCACTTCAGAATAGTGCCCTTGCTCTTTAGAAATACTCCCTGTGAATTATTCCCTGGCAGAGAGTGTTCTCCCAGATATGAATGTGGCTCTCCCTTGCCTACCTTAAGTTTTCACTAAAATGTAGCCTTACCAGCCATTTCTGACCTGACTACTCTATTTAAAAATCAATAAATTTGGTACTTCATGTCTCCCTTCTTTACCTTATTTTTCTCTATATCAGATTTCATTATATTCTTATGTGCATTTTCAATAAACTTCTATATTTCTCGGTCTGTCTCTACCCTCTAGAATATAACTTCCCACCCCTTGTGCCTAGGCCAGTAGCAGGCAGGAAGCTGGTAGCATTAAATAAATAGTTAGGCTAGTAACTTTGAATTAAACTCATGGAGAGATCAGGTCAGGCAAAGCTCTGCATTGTGTTAGGGTAACATTTGGAGAACTACCAATTAAGCTTTGTGGAAGTGCCCAGCTGAGGATATACCTTGCCACTCATTTGCTGGAATTTTGGTATAAATTGGTGGGAGGTCAGAGACATGTGTCTTGAATCAAACAGTCTTTAACTTCAAAATTGAGTAGAATGAGTCCTGGATGGGGTAGTTTGGATGGAAAACCAGACACAAACTATATGCAATATATGTCTTTACTAAATTAACTAAGCTTAAAAATATGTTTTATAAATTTCTAAACTAGAAATTCAATTTTATACCATCTTCCACCGGCCCACATTTGTTGTTTTAAATAAATTTGGAGTCCTTTGGGCACATTAAAAGATGGAGAATGTCAGGTCTGCTTGGATATGTTCAAGGCATGGCCCTGTTTGCCACAGACACTGGGGTTTCTGCAAACATGGCTATTCCTCTAAGGCTTGCAGTCCACTCAGTTTTGGAATCACAGTTGCAGAGATTTCTTAATTTATTTGTCTGTGTCGATGCCTCGCTTGGTACTTTGAGTGTTGGAAACTTCCTCAACAATTTCTGCAGTTCTACTGATCTTTGCTGTGGGTTGCACAAAACAAAAGGTAACACCGATTCAAGGTGCACTTTTTATTTGCCCTGGAATGATTCTACTCCTTTTCCAGGATCATGAGATTCTCTGTCTCTGTAATGAGTGTTCTCTTCTGTGTTTCAAGCTGTTGTTTGTGAGAAGAATGCACATACCCTGCTCTGCCTGTTAGCTAAGCGACACCTACACAATCTGACCTGAGAAATGTCTCCCGATTTCCTGGGATTCATTAATTTCTGTTACTTCCTGCGTAATATTATCAGTCTCGTCCTGGGTGTCAATGCCCCACATATGGCTAACTGAGTTATAGGAGGGCCTCTATCAAGGTGTTTTTTATTTCGTAGGGATAATTAGATCGTTCTTCCTTCCTAAAGCCAATAAATAACCTATAAATTCAACCACAATGTAAGGCTCTAGAATTGAGGGGAAAAAATGAAAATAAAAAAACAAAGTTCTTTTTTAAACAGTAATCATTTCAGAAATTCCTTTGGCGTGGCTCTAAACAGTCATTTGGGTATTCAACATTCTCATGCCGTTTCTTCAACTTAAGTTTGTATTTCATGTAGTATCTTAAATTGTCTCTTAGGCAAAGTTTATCTTTAAAAAAAAAAAGCATAAAGGAAGAACACCTGAAGGCAAATGCAGTTTAATATTTTAGTTAACTGTTATAAAAACAGTAACACTTTGTTTGATATGTTAATTAATCCAGGAGCATAACTCTAAACCATAAGCACCAGAATCCACACAAAGAGAGGTTTGAAAACTTGGACAAACTAACAATGGAAACCAAATTTAGCTTTGCATGTTGTCAGCTAACCTTCCCTAGACTTCTGGGGCCCAGACCATGGCAAATATAGCAAATTTAGGAATTATTCAGTCCTGATGCAACAATTATCAGATACTCGTTATGTCTCGGGTGCGAGTACTAAGCAAGATTCTGTTAGCATTCATTGCTGATATTCCAATAAAATAATCTGTGTAATGCGCTTCGGCTAGCACTGCTAGATCGAATGTGAGCCTGTTTAGACTTAGCTGTCATCATTGCTATTGCAATGCTGTGAAAGTAAGTCCTGGTCCATGTGCCCAGGGCTTAATAGAGAAGAGACCCAACTAAGTGAAAATCAGACTGTATGTTTAAATAGAAACCTGGAAAAGGCTTGAAATGTATTTAGTCTATCAACAGTCTTCTTTATGTTTTTATTTGGGTTCCATGGGAATGGGTTTCTGTGTAGGAGCTTTGATGCTTTAACGGCAGGAAAATATATGTGTTTTCTTTGGCAAATTTTAAAGAGAGCCACAGAAAGGCATCCAGGCAGATAGGGACAAATGTAGGAGTAGGAATCCTGTAATGAATTTTATGTAAACCAAATAAGGTTTTTCTTCATTTTAAATATAATTCTTTATGTGTAGGAGTGGCAATAAACTAATAACACTACTGCTTCTATTTTCCAGAAGTTTGTGAAATTCTAGTGAATGTTAATTGTTTCTAACTGAATATGAGTGTGAATACAAGTGCATATTAATTAAAGGTAATATGGATAGCGCAAATTGAATCAAGAACAGATTATCTAAGGGAAAGACGGAAATTCTGGGTGCCCTAGTTATGATACTTGAGAGTATTCTCTACACTGGGCTGTGCCAAGGACTGGTCATTTAAGGAAAGTAAGAGCTGATATCTGAGATTAAATCCAGTTTAATTAAGGAATGGAAGGTCATAATTATATTGAAAATATAATTTTCAATATAATTATGAGTGTTTGGCTAACTACCACCCAAGTATTTTCCCGAATTCTTTCCTTTCTCTAACTTTTTCTAGATCTCTACATCATCTACTCATTGTAGCTTTTAGAGATAGCAACATATCCTAGTTTATTGAAATAAAAAATGTAATTCTTGTTATTTTTATTGAGACTAAATTTATTTCACTAAAATTTCAAGGATCACACTGTGATCTGAATTTATTTAGTCCAAATTCACATTTTCTTCTGTTAAAAAAAAAACTCTCTAATTAAAAATACAAAAAAGAGAAAGAATAAGCAAATAAGATTGCTAAGATTTCTCTGTACCCCTAAGATTAAACCTGACTTTCTTGCAATGGTCAATCTCTCCACTCTGGCCCCTCTCCTCTCACCACTGCCTATTTTCTCCTTCTTTCTGACCTTCTTCCACTTCCTCCAATGCAGCATAACCTAGCATGCTCGGGCCTTCATGCCTGCTACTGCATATTGCAGGAGAATTCAACAAGCAGTTGCTTTCAGCACTTGTCATGTAACAAAGTCTCTATTTGTTTTACTTATACTTGCAGTTTACAATGAATCTTACAAGTTTACTAGCCAAGTGGAATATCTTTCTCTTTGTTTGTTTTTGCAGATTTTTTTTACTTGTGGTCTTTGTGATTCTTTTTCTTTTTAAATGACTTCAACTTTTATTTTATATATAGGAGGTTTGTTACTTAGGAATATTGCATGATGCTGAGGTTTGGAGTATGGATCCTGTCAGCAGATAGCGAACATGGTACCCAATAGGTAATTTTTCAGCCTTACCTTCCTCCTTCCCTCCCGTTTCATGTAGTCCCCAGTGTCTATTGTTCCAATCGTTATGTCCACTAGTACCCAATGTTTAGCTCCTACCTATGAGTGAGAATATGTGGTATTTGGTTTTCTGTTCCTGTATCAATTCACTTAGGATAACGGCTTCCAGCTGCATGCATGTTGCTGCAAAGAACATTATTTCATTCTTTTGATGGCTGTATAGCATTCCATGTTGTATATATGCCACATTTTGTTTATCCAGTCCACCGTTGATGGGCGCCCACATTGATTCCATGTCTTTGCTATTTTGGATAGCACTGTGATGAACATAAAAGTGCATGTGTCTTTTTGGTAGACTAATTTGTTTTCTTTTGGTTATATAACCAGTAATGGGATTGCTGGGTTGAATGGTAGCTCTGTTTTAAGTTCTTTGAGAAATCTCCAAACTTCTTTCCACAGTGGCTGAACTAATTTACATTCCCACCAACAGTATATAAGCATTCCTTTTTTTTCCCTTCAGCCTTGCCAGCATCTGTTATTTTTCTGACTTTTTAATAATAGCTATTCTGACTGCCAGGAGATGGTATCTCATTGTGGTTTTGATTTGCATTTCTCTGATGATTAGTGAATGTGGCACATTTTTTCATATGTTTGTTGGACACTAGTATATCTTCTTTTGAGAGCATCTGTTTATTTCCTTTGCCCATTTTTAATGAGTTTTTATGCTTGTTTTTGGCTTGTTGATTTAAGTTCCTCACATTAACAAATTCTGAATATTAGACCTCTCTTGGATGCAAAGTGTGCAAATATTTTCTCCTGTTTTGTCAGTTGTCTGTTTATTCTGTTGTTAGTTTATTTTGCTGTGCTGAAGCTCTTTTGTTTTATTGGGACCCACTTGTCAACTTTTGTTGCAATTGCTTTTGGGGATTTAGCCAAAATTTCTGTGCCAAGGCCAATGTCAGGAAGAAGAATATTTCCTTGGTTTTCTTCCAGGATTTTTATAGTTTTGGGTCTTACATTTAAATCTTTAATCCATCTTGAGTTAATTTAGTTAATTTTCATATATGTAGAAGGTATGGATAGAGTTTCAGTTTTCTGCATATGGCTAGCAAGTTAGCTCAACATCATTTATTTAATAGGGAGTCTTTTCTCCATTGCTTGCTTTTAATTGGCTTTGTTGAAGATGAGATGGTTATAGGTGTGTTTTCTGAGTTCTTTATTCTGTTTCATTGGTCTGTGTTTTTTTTTTTTTTGAAAGTGTCTCACTCTTTACCAAGGCTGGAGTATAGTGGCATGATCACAGCTCACTGAAGCCTCAGCCTTCAGGGGTAAAGCTATACTCCCTCCTTAGCCTTTTGAGTAGCTGGAACCACAGATACGTGTCACAACACCCAACTAATATTTTCATTTTTCATAGAGACAGGGTCTAACTTTACTGCCCAGGCCGGTCTCGAAATACTGTGCTCAAGAGACCTCCTGCCTCAGCCTCCCAAAGTGCTGGGATTACAGGCTTGAGCTGCCAGGCCTTTACCCATGCTGTTTTGGTTACTGTAGCTTTGTAGTATAGTTTTGAAGTCAGGTAATGCAATGCCTCTGACTTTATTTTTTTGCTTAGGATTGCCGTGGCTATTTGTGCTCCTTTTGGTTCCATAGGAATTTTAGAACAGTTTTTTCTAATTCTGTGAAAAATAACATTGGTAGTTTGATAGGAACAGCATTGAATATGTAAATTGCTTTGGGCAGTATGGTCATTTTTATGATAGTGAGTCTTCCAATCCACGAGCATGGAAGGTTTTTACACTTATTTGTGTTGTCTTGAATTTCTTTCAGCAGTATTTTGTAGTACTCTTTGTAGCGATCTTTCACACCTCCATGGTTATCCATATTCCGAGGTATTTCAACTTTTTGTAGCTATTTGTAATGACATCATGTTCTTCATTTGATGCTCATCCTGAACGTTTTTGGTGTATAGAAATACTACCGATTTTTGTCCAAGTGGGATATTTTATTTGCCCTACAATTTTATCTTTGATGTTTTAATGATTAAATTATGGGCCAAGACAAACAGTATTTGGAGGAGAAATCTCTGTCCTTTCTACATTTATACATTACCATATTTTCCTTTCAGCTTTTATCATTTTGCACGGTATCATTATTATTATTTTAATTTATCTAGAAATAAATACCCACTGCTGAAAGATTATATATGTCAAAATTACAGATGTTGCTAACCTTTTAACCCAGCTCTTCTACTTCCAGGGATTTCTCTAATGTGTATTTTGAAACATGTACTGGATAACTTGATTTATTACAAGGCAAACTGTTTCACCTTTAAAAATCACAAAAATTTTGCAACAAAATACATGTCTATCTGTAGGGTATTAGTTGAATAAATTATGATATATCTAAAGCTAGAAAAAAAGAATTAGCAAACCAGATTCTGGTATGGAACATATTCTAAGACACTGATAAGCATAAATATCAGAGAACAGAAGAGTATGTATAATATGTATTAAATATAAATATATGGCACAAAAAGTCTTTGGAAAAATACACAAAAAACTTCCAACATTTGTAATTTCCAAAAAAGAGAGGCAGGGATATTAAAAGTACTTTTTAAAAATACAATTTAGCTCTAATTCAGCATTCTGAATTTCCAACAAAGTAAATTGATTGCCTATCCCTAAAGAGTGAAAATTTTAATTAAAAAGGGAAGAGTTTCCAGTTAAGATGGCAGATTGAACATGTGAATTTACCTTTGCTTCATCTCCAAATCCCCATGACACAACAGTGTATGAGTGTCCCATTGCTGCCATAATAAGTGATCATGTACTCAGCAACTTACAACACAAGACCATTATCTCATAGTCTTCTGCAAGGAGTCCAGCAAAGGTCTCACCACACTAACACTGAGGAGTTGGCAGTACTAGATTCCTGCGTGGAGGCTCTAGGGGAGAATTCTTGCTTTGCTTTTTCTAGTTTTTAGAGGCTGCCTCCAGTCCCTGGCTTCTGGCTTCCTTCCCCTATCTGCAAAGCCAGCAACACTGCATCTCTCTAACACTCCAACCTCACATCTTTCTCTAACTACAGACTGAAAAGTTTCTCCACCTTCAAAAAATCATGGGATTAATTAGGGCCAATATGAATAATCCATAATAATCTCCCACCACAAGGTCATTAACTTAATTAAATTTACAAAGTCCCTTTGCCATGTAACATATTTACAGGGTCTGGGGATTAGGACATGGACATCTTTGGTGGGAGGACATTATCCAGTCTACCTTAGACAATTACTTTTTGTTTGTTTCTTTTTAACAAAAGAAACACACAATGGGGACATCTGGTAAAGGAATTTTGAAAGCTAGAGTACACATGGAAGTGAGGGAAAAGGGGGCTGGATTCTGTATTCACAGTGGAGAACATTGGGAACTAAGCCTATTTCTGTTTCAAAATCCTCAAGTGTCTGAATAATGTTGTGCTGGTTACTTTGGAAGTAGGAATAAAGCATAAAAGAACTTCAAATAAAGAGGATTATGTATTTGAAACTCTAAGCAGCATATACATTTCCCAGTCTCCTCCACATTTCCCTTTTTGTAGCATTCTGTTCTTTTTTAGTTTCATATGTATTTTAGAATTGTTTTTCCCTATTTCTGTAAAGAATGCCGTTGGGATTTTGATAGACGTTGCATTAAATATGTAGACCAGTGGGGGCAGTATGAACATTTTAGCAATATTAATTCTTCCAATCTATGAGAAAGGGATGTCCTTCCATTTAGCTGTATCTTCTTTAATTTTCTTCATAATTTTTTTCATATTGTACAAGTCATTTACCTCTATTTTTATGGACTGGAATAAGTTTCATTTTAAAAATTCAATACATAAAGGCCTACCTACAAATATGTTTTATATAAACTACTCCAATTATTTATTTTCACCAACCTATTGATTTCTCTACCAATGCTGAATCTAAATCTTCACTGTTTTAGTTTGAATTTACCACATTTAGTCTCTCAGATTTCAACAAACCATTAGTTATTTTGCCTCTTACTGGTGTAAGAGATTGATATGCTTGCAAATACCTTGTCTCAGCCTTCATTTATTATTACAAATATTCCACAATTTTCCCCATATCATCTTTATCTCATGCCTTTCAGTTGCCTAGGTTACCATACTATTATATTATGCATTCTCTATTAGCTAACCTTCAAGTGACAATAAGAGTCTAGTATTAAAGAGAAATCTTTTCATGTTTGCCATGGAGTTGCATGAATTACAAAATACAGTCTCTTACTGCAACCTAACTCTATATTTATCACAGTGGCTTTTTTGGTTTTACAGAATTTTTTATTTCTCCAAGTAAAATACTAAAGTAAACTCCTTGTTCCAGTCCATAAAATATAAAGGTGAAAGACTTGTACAATGAAAAATTTTTCAAAAATTGATGAAGAAAATTAAGAAGATACAGCTAAATGGAAGATATCCCTTTATATGGATTAGTTGGAAGAAGTAAGATTGTTAAAATGTTCCCACTACCTCCAGTGATCTACATATTTAACGCAATGCCTATCAAAATCCCAAGGACAGTCTTTACAGAAATAGAGAAAAACAATTGTAAAATTCATGTGGAACTACAAAAGATCCTGAATAGCCAAGGCAACCTTGAACAAGAAGAAAGCTGGATGCGTCACAATTCCTGACTTCAAAATATATTGCAAAACCATGGTAATCAAAACAGTATAGTGCTGGTATAAAAACAGATATATAAAACAATGGAAAAGCATAGAGAGTCCAGTAATAAATCTACACATCTATGACCAACAGTTCTTCAACAAGGGTGCCAAGAATACTCAATGAAGAAAGGATTTTTTAAAAAAATAAACGGATTTGGGAAAACTGTATATCCAACTGCAGCCACATGCAGAAGAATGAAATTGGACCCTTATTTTACACCAAGCACAAAAATCAACTCCAAATAGTTAAAAGACTTAAACATACAATATGAAACTGAAAACTATTAGAATAAAACATAGGGGGAAATCTTGACATTGGTTTTGGAGATGATTTTTTAGTTATGACATCAAAAGAACAGAGCAAACATGGACAAGTGGAATTGCATGAAACTACAAAGACTCTGCATAGTAAAGGAAACAATTAACAGAGTAAAAAGGCAACCTACAAATTGGAAGAAAATATTTGCTAATCTTTTATGCAATAAGAAGTTAACATATAAAATATGTAAAGAATTTATATAATGGAATAGCAAAAAACCCTCAAATAACTCAATTATAAATGGACAAAAGGCCTAAATAGACCTTTATCAAAGGAAGACATACAAATGGCTAACAGGTTTATGAAAAAGTGTTTAACATTACTAATAATCTGGAAAATCCAAATCAAATTAAGATGAGATACCACCTCAAACCTGTTAAAATGGCTGTTATCAAAAAGACACTAAATATTGGCAAGAATGTAGAAAATAGGGAACTCTTTTACACTTTCAAGAAAAGTAAACTAGTATAGCCAAAAGGTTTCCTCAAAAAATAAAAATGAAAATCAAACTGGCTTATGAGCCAGCAATTACACTTCTAAGTATATGTCCAAAGGAAATGAAATCAGTATCTCAAAGAAGTGTCTGTACTCTCATGTTCAATGGAGCATTGTTCACAATAGCCAAGATATGGAAACAAACTAAATGCCCATTAAAGACGAATAAATACAGAAAATATGCTACATATACACAATGGAACATCGTTCAGCCTTAAAACACAAAGAAATCCTCAGTGCCATCTGAGACAACATGGATGAACCTGGAGGACATTATGCTAAGGGGAAATAAGCTAGACACAGAAAGAAAAATACTTCATGATATCACTTATATGTAGACTTTAAAGTAGTCAAATTCATAGAAATAGAGAGTAGAATGGTCTTGCCAGGGGCCAGGGAATGGGGAAAATGGGGAGATAGTCAAGCAATACATAGTTTCAGTTATGCAAGATGAATATTCCCTATAAATCCACTGCACAGCAATGTGAATATTGTTAACAAAACTGAACTGTGTGTTTGAATTTTTCTAAGAAGGTAGATCTTAATTGATTTCACCACAGGAAAAAAAAATAAAATGGTAACTATATGAGGTGATGAATATATTAAATTATCTTGATTGCTGTCATTTCACAATGTATATGTATGTCAAAACACTAACTCATATATACATATTATCATATAAAAGTTACATATATTTTTATTTGTCAATTATACCTTAACATAGATGAAAAGAAATATGACAAGTCTTGAAGATGAATAACATAAATTGAAAGAGAATCAGAATTAGAAGTGGAAAGAATATGTGGGGAGGAAATTGTAAGACTAGCAATGGAATTTTCTTATTTAATAAATATTTATTTTCTATTACGTACAGCATTTTTAGAAAGTGCTATAGAAAGGTTAAATGAAGCATATGCATTGTAAAAATGTCATTTTAAAAACAATTCATATGTGCAAGTTACAAAGAAGTAAAACTTAAGTGTAGGTGAAACTGATAACTTCACAGAATAAGTTCTGTGAGATTTTTTCCTAGAGATGTTTCACACTTTGTAGCAAGAATGAGTCATTGTTTGGAAGAGAGAACCTCAAAGGCACTGGTCTCCCTGCTAATGTTCTTGCATTCCTACAGTTTTTTACCCTTAGAGCAGCAAAGGAACACCTTTAAACCTAAAACATCAGATCCCTGCCCTGCTTAAAGCCTTCTAATAGCTTATCTATACACTGAGAATCAAACATGTAAAACTAGTGCATGTTTTACAAAGTCCTACGAAGGCCAACATAAACTAGTACCTGCCTATCTCTCCAGCATCACTTCCTGCCACTCACTCCATGCTTTGGCTCACAGGGGAATAAGCCAAGCTCATGGCCTCAGGGTCTTTGCACTTGCTCTTTCCACCTTGAATGCTCTCCCTCTATATTTCCCCATGGCTTTCTCCCTCACAGCATTTAAGTCTCTGCTAAATTGCCTTTGCTTTGAGAAACTTTCTCTGCACACTCTATCTGAATAACTCTCTTCCTAAGCCCCAACCACCTCATTCTTTTCTCTAGCCCTACCTGATTAATCTTGTGAGCACAGCTTGCTAGTGGGTAGGGAAGGGTGAATATGTTATCCTGAGAACCAAAAGTGGCAAATGCTTACTTTTGCAGATGTGCATATGTGCATGCTAAGAGCTTGAAGCAAGCTTTATGGATTACAAAGTCATGTAATTAAGATAGTTTACTGATGAGAAAACTAAGGCTAAGAAAGAATAAGTAAATTGAGAAAGGAACACACTTATCAATCGGTGCAGCCTGAATTTATATGCAGGTTTTTATGCCTCCAGAGCTTTAAATGTGTTTCCCTCCCTTCCAAAAATGAGTTGATGCGTTTTAGAGTTTTTTCTATTAGTTACTACAAATGGAAACTAGATAAACCAAATGGGGGCGGAAATCTGTGCTATTTAATAAACAAATGCTTAACCTTCAGTAAATTTTGACATATGTATTCACCCATGAAGCCATCACCACAATAGAGATAGTGAACATATCATCACACCCCAAAATTTCCTCAGGCCCTTTGGAATATGTTTCTGTCAGACCTCCATGACCCTGTCCCTCTCGGTCAAACATTGCTCTGCTGATCATTTTAGATTGCTTGCATTTTCTGGAGTTTTATATAAATGAAAATATACAGTATGTGTTCTGTTTATGGCTGCCTTCATTCAGCACAATTACATTCACCGATGTTATAATGGGTATCAATATTTCATTTTTCTTTACGGAATATGTTACTGAAACACCAGGGGTTTGGTCTAGGTCCTGCTGCTCACTGCACAGAAAGCCAATCACTGAGACAGTGAGTATTGCCAGGCAAGAAGGCTTTAATCAGGTGCTGCGGCCCAGGAGTTGGGAAATCAGTCTCAAACCAACTGCCTCAGTGACTAAAATTAAGGCTTTATATAGCAGAGAAGAAATGTAACCATGTGTGGAAGAACAGGAGTTAGGGAGGAGCAAGGAAGAGGAGTCAGTCAACAGGAAGCAAGTAGTGGGTTAGGCAATCATGACAAATGAGTGGTTTCACGTCCCATTGACCAGATGCTGTGATTTGGTAAGTTTCAATTTCTTGCTACTATCTGGAGGCCTGATGGTTGGATGAGAAAGGAACTAAGAGAAAACAAATGTAACTTACTCATGTTTCAAGACTGGGAGGGTCAATTTCTATGTCTATTCAAAACAACCATACACATCAGTTCTACGGGACAATTGGGCTGGTTTCAAATACTCATTGCATGAATATGTACAATCTTTAAAAATCCTTTCACCTGTTGGTGGACATTGGATTGTTTCTACTTTTTGGCTATCATCCATAAATTCATTAAAAGAATTTTCATGGATATATTCTCTAAGGTAAATGCCTAGGAGTGAAATGGCTAGACCATAGGTAAATATATGTTAATGGTCAAACTGATTTAAAAAGTGTTTGTAGCATTTTCACTATAGTCACAGTGCACAAATTTCCTGTTTTTCCTTATCGTTGCCAATATTTGGTATGGTTGATATTTTTAAATGTTAGCCATTCTAGCTATGTAGCTAAATCTCATTGCTTTAATTTTTGCTTCCCTCATGACAAATGATACTCAGCATCCCTGTGCTTATTTACAGAAACCCCTGTATTTTCTTTGGCCAAGTATCTGTTGAAATCTGTAGCCCATTTATTTGAATTGATTGTCTTCTTACTATTTAATTTCTTATTATTACACAACAAATTTCTTCTTACTACATAATGATTTCTTATTATTAAATTTTGACATTTGTTCTATGATTTACATATTATGAATATAAGTTGTTTATCAGATAAATACTTTGCAATATATTCCCCTAGTCCATGGCTTGTCTCTTCATTTTGTTAATATCTTTCAAAGACAGAAGTTTTAAATTTTGATTAGGTCTAACATATCAATTGTATAAGCTATATTTAAATATGACATCAGTTGATACATTGTGAGTTAATGTTTGTATATTGTTTAAAATATGCATCCAATTTCTTTCTCTTTTCTTTCCTTACTTCTCCTTCTTCTCCCTCTCTCCTCCCCTATTTCTCTTTTTTATACATATGGATATCTAATTATTCCAGGAACACTTTTTAAAAAAACTATCATTCTTCAATTGAATTGCCTTTGCACCTTTATCAAAAGTCAATTGGGTCAATATTTTGACCCTCTATTGAATTACATTTATGTTTCTATCTTCACATTATTACATTACCTTGATTACTCTAGCTTTATAACAAAGTCTTAAAACCAGGTAGTGCTAGCCCTACAACTTTGTTCTCTTTTTCTTAAATTGTTTTGGCTATTCAAGGTTCTTTGAATTTCTATGTAAATTGTAAAATCTGGTCATCAGTTTCTGCAATATTTATTGCTAGGATTTTGAAGCTACAAATCAATTTGTGAAAAATTGCATCTTAACACCACTGTCAAACTTTCATAGACACCCTTAATCAGGTTGAAGAAGTGGTCTAATATTTCCAGGTTGATGAGAATTTTTGTTAGGAATCAATGTTGAATCTTGTCAAGTGCTTTTTCTGCATCTATTAAGATGATCATATGACTTCAGTTTTTAGTTTCTTAATATGATAAATTATTTCGTTTTCAAATGCTAATCCAACCTTGCATTCCTGAGATAAACTTAGCCATGATAGTGTATTCTTTTTATATTAAACTGTTGGATTTGATTTGCTAAAACTTATTTAGAATTTTTGTATGGAAGTTTATAAATAATGTTGGCTATAGATTTCTTTCTTGTCTGTCTATTTTTGTGTTGGGGTAATGCTTGCTGCATTGAATGAGTTAGAATTATTCCCTCCTCTTCACTGTTTTAAAAATGTTGTCTGGAATTTGTATGATGTCTTACTTAAATATTTGATATATTCCTTCTTATTGCTGAATACTCTCTCTTTGTGTGTATATGCAACATTAAAATAATCCATCACATGTTGATGGGTAATAAAGCCAGAAGCTTGGATATTTATTTGTGTTTTTGATTTTTTATCCTCCTGTGGAAATTTTTAAACAACATATTTACTTTCTTGAATAGTTTCTAAATGAGTTAGCCAAAGGTTTATCAATTTTATTCATTTTTTGCAAAGGGTCAACTTTTGGTTCAATTGATTTTCTTTATGGTTTCCATTTCACTGATTTTTAAAATGTTTTATTTTTACAGCTTTTGATGAAATTTTCTCATAGTATTTATGCAATTTACAGGAGATTTGTTTAAAACCCCATATTATATCTTAACCCATTTACCATTTATAATTAACTTCATTTTTATTTTAATTTTTTCATGTGTATATTTGTAGATCCATATTCTATCTAATATTGTTTTCCATCTGCCTAAACAACTTCTTTTTAATTTTTTCTTAATGTGAATCTGCTGGTGATTAATTCTTTCAGCTTTTATTATGTCTGAAAAATATGTTATTTAGCCTTTATTTTTGAGAAATACTTTCACTGTGTATTATAGAATTGTAGGCTGACATACTTTTACTTTTTATAAAACTACTTATTGAGGTACGACTGACTTACAAGAAGCTGAACATATTTAATATTCACTATGCTATAAAATTTTTAGGACTTATTTTGTACAAACAAAACTTTGTACTTTTTGACTAATACTTCCCTGTTTCACCATTCAGTCCCCTGGCAAGCACCATTCTACTCTCTGCTTCTTGGAGTTTCACCACTTTAGAGTCATCATATAAGTGAGATCATGTATCATGTAGTATTTACCTTTCTGTGTCTAGCTTATTTCCCTTAGCATAATGTCATACAGGTTTATTTTTGCCAAAGAAAATGGCAGAATCTTCTTTTTAAAAGGCTGAATCATATTTTATTTTATATATATATATTTCACATTTTTATTATCCATTTATCTGTCAATGGACATTTAGGTTGCTTCTAAGTCTTGGCCATTGTGAATAATGCTGCAATAAAGGTGAGAATGCAGCTATCCCTTTACGATCCTGATTTTATTTCCTTTGGATATATACCCAAGAGTGGGATTGCTGAATCACATGGTCATTCTACTTTTAATTTTATTAGGAACCTCCATACTGTTTTTCATAGTGGTGGCACCAATTTACACTACCACCAAGTGTGTAAGGGTTTCCTTTTCTTCAGATTCTTGCCAATATTTGTCTTTGTTGTTTTGTTTTGTTTCTGATAATAGCCATCCCAACAGAGCAAGGTAATATCTCATTGTGATTTTGATTTGTATTTTCCTGATGATTATTGGGGTTGAACACCTTTTTATATACATGTTCATTTTTATGTCTTCTTTTGAAAAATGTCTACTCACTTTCTTGTCAATTTTTTAACAAGTTACTTAGTTTTTGCTATTGACTTATAGAAGTTATTTACATATTTTGAATATTAACCTTTTATCAGATATATAATTTGTCTAATAATTCCCAAAGATATTTAGAGATTCAATGCAATGATTTTCAAAATCCCATTATCAAAATGGCATTTCTTACAAAAATAGGAAAAAAAATCCAAAAATTCACATAGATCCACAAAAGACCCCAATAGCCAAAGCAATGTGGAGCAAGAAAAACAAAGCTAGAGGCATTGAGAGGTGACAACGTGCTAGCAGCCCTCGCTCGCTGTGGGTGCCTCCTCGGCCTCTGCATCTGCTCTGGCCACGCTCAAGAAGCCCTTCAGCCCACTGCTGTGCTGTGGGGGCACCACTCTGGGGCTGGCCAAGGCCGCGGGAGTGGGCTCCCTCCGCTCCCGGGGAGGTGTGGAGGGGGAGGCGTGGGCAGGAGCCGGGGCTGCATGTGGTGCTCCTGGGCTGGTGCCTGCTGGGCTTGATCTGGGGACAAACTCCTTCTGGGCTGCCCTGGCTATGTGCCGCAAAGTCCCGCAGAGAGTGCCATTGAGAGGTGAAGCCAGCTGGGCTTCTGGGTCGGGTGTGGACTTGGAGAACTTTTGGGATTGTAAATGCGCCAATCAGCACTGTCTAGCTCAAGGTTTGTAAATACACCAATCAGCACTCTGTGTCTAGCTCAAAGTTTGTAAATACACCAATCAGTGCTCTGTGTCTAGCTAGCTAATCTAGTGGGGACTTTTGGTGTCTAGCTAAAGGATTATAAATGCACCAATCAGCACTCTGTCTAGCTCAAGGTTCATAAATGCACCAATTAGCACCCTGTCAAAACGGACCAATCAGCTCTCTGTAAAACAGACCAATCAGTCCTCTGTAAAATGGACCAATCAGCTCTCTGTAAAATGGACCAATCAGTAGGATGTGGGTGGGGCCAGATAAGGGAATAAAAGCAGGCCGCCCAAGCCAGAAGCGCAACCTGGTTAGGTTCACTTCCACGTTGTCTTTTGTGCTTTGCAATAAACCTTGCAGCAGCTGCTGCTGCTGCTCACTGTCTGGGTCCACGCAGCCTTTATGAGCTGTAACACTCTCCTCGAAGGTCTGCAGCTTCACTCCTGAAGCCAGCGAGACCACAAACCCACCAGGAGGGGCGAACAACTCCGGATGGAAGGGACGAACAACTCTGGGTGGAAGGAATGAAAAACTCCAGACGGGCCGCCTTTAAGAGCTGTAACACTCACCGTGAAGGTCTGCAGCTTCACTCCTGAAGCCAGCGAGACCCCGAACCCACCAGAAGGAAGAAACTCCGGACACGTCCGAACATGAGAAGGAACAAACTCCGGACACATCATCTTTAAGAACTGTAACACTGCACCATGAGGGTCCACGGCTTCATTCTTGAAGTTGGCAAGACCAAGAACCCGTGAATTCCGGACACAGCATCACACTTCCTGACTTCAAAATCTATTACACAGCTACAGTAATCAAATCAGTATGGATCTGGCATAATGACAGACCTGTAAACATATAGACCAATGGAACCAAATAGAGAGCCCAGAAATAAATACACACATCTATGGTCAACTGATTTTCAGCAAGGATGCCACGAATATACAATGGGGAAAGAATAGTCTCTTCAATAAATAAAAGTGAGAATTCGTAACTGCTGATGGAGAATGCTTGTCCCATCTCCAGCCTGTGATGTAGTGTAAGGATAAGGGCCCCGTGACCTGGGAAGCTTGGGATTCTGTGGATGACTGAAGTTTTTCATGAGAGGCATTGAAAAAATTCATTTTTTTTTTTTTTTTTTTGAAAGAGAGTCTTGTTCTTGCTCTGTCACCCAGGGTAGAGTGCAGTGGCGTGATCTCAGCTCACTGCAACCTCTGCCTCCTGGGTTCAAACAATTATCCCTGCCTCAGCCTCCTGAGTAGCTGAGATTACAGGCACATGCCACCATGCCAGGCTAATTTTTGCATTTTTTTTTTTTTTATTTTGTAGAGATGGGGTTTCACCATTTGGCCAGGCCGGTCTTGAACTCCTGACCACAGGTGATCTGCCCACCTCGGCCTCCCAAAGTGCTGGGATTACAAGCATGTGCCACCGTACCCTGCTGAAAGATTATTTCTAACAGGCTTGTAAAGAAACGTCGGTTCATGTAAATTAGAAATTATGGGGCCCCTTTGCCATTCTTCACACCTGCAATGAACAGGTGTTTATCTGCAGTTCTGACTTATCTCTTGAACTCTATTTGCATGTTATAGTAGGATGCGGCTGGTGCCCTGTCCAGATCTTCTTCAGGCCACTGCATCCATATATGCATTCATATTCCCGTGGCTGTGAGTGTTGACTGTTGGTTGAGAGAGGAGTTGCGTCCTCCTAGAGGAAACTGAACTCAGCTGATGAAAGCCACCTGGTCCTGGAAGTGAAGCATCTTCTAAATGACAGCCTGCAGTCAATGACTGATGAATATGACCCCGTTGCCTCATGACAGGACCTACTCTGGGGTATAGATCATGCTTCTAAGCTCCTCCTGGGATCCTGCTGAGGCTCAATGCCAGCTGAAACCATATCCTTGTTCACATACTTTCCCTTCTGTTTCCTTCTTCCCTTGCTTCCTTAGAGATTCCTCCTGCAATGGCTTCCTCAATAAAGCATTTTCATAAGCAACCTCATGTCAGCTTCTGCTTCCACAGAAGCCAATCTGAGTAAAGCAAGTGTTTAACTTAGCATGTCCAACATAAAATTCTTTTTTTCTCATACCCTGCCCCTGAACTTTCTCCTTTGCCTCTCTTTCTTATCTCATTGAAAGTAACAACACAAGTATCAAGTGAAAATAAAAGAATCTTCTCTGATTTCTTTCTTTCTAATGTATTATTAAATTCTATTGATATTACCAATAGCTATCCAAATACCAACCTAGTCTAAGATACTATCATCTCTCTTCTAGACTTCAACTGGGCTTCTAACACTGATGCGTATTACACAATTTTTGCAATGAAGTCTTACCTATAATCCATTTTCCATAAAGCAGCATTATCACTTTCTAAGTCACACACTGTAGTTTTAATCCAATCTCAAACTAACAAGCTTGAAGAAATAAAATTATTGTTAAAATTATAAAAATTATGGAGTCTTGTATTTAACTAATCATGGTACCTTTCCTCAATATCAATTATACCAAACACTTCCAATGCATAAATTCACTAACTTATTTGTCTCTGAATAGTAATAATTACTGTAAAACTCAATTAAAATGGTGTTTCTAAGTCATTTCCAAATGACACGTTGATGGGTGCAGCAAACCAACATGGTACATGTATACCTATGTAACAAAGCTGCACATTGTGCACATGTACACCAGGACTTAAAGTGTAATAATAAAAACTAAAGTATTACAGAACATCGTCAATTATATTAAAAAGTAGATTAATTAATGTCCATATATACATTTTTTGGTGGAAATCAAACATAATAAAAACTTTCACATAATTCATATTTCGTTTATTTACTTATTAATTTATTGCAGAGATGGGAGTCTTGCTATGCTGCCCAGGCTAGTCTCAAACTCCTGGCCTCAAGTAATCCTCCCACCTCAATCCCCCAAAATGCTGGGATTTCAGGAACATGCCACTGCACTTTGTTAGTGTTACTTGTCATAAAATTAATTACTCATAATTTTATTTCAGTATATATATATATATACACACACACACACACCATACACACCATAGTAGAATAAATTAATTATATTTTCTACAAAAATTATTTTCAATCTTTTTTGTTACAATGAGTATCATTTTCACAACTTATCTCAAAATGTCCTGAGAGGATGGATACAGTGCCATGCAATTTGTTTTCTTTGCAAAAATCTGTTCATGTATCTAACAACTAAATTATTTTACAAAAAAATCATTTACACTAAGATAATCACATAGTTAAATATATGAAAGTAAAATTTTCAAAAATGCACTGGCAGTGTATTAACGGTGTTTTGGTGGAAATGGTTCAGACAACTGAAACCTATTGATAAGATAGCTATGCCACATTTAAAGCAAAGAAACCCCAACAACAGATGAAATATAAGTCAAAGGGCAAGCTCTGTTTTTCTTCCTATTGCTTTGTGTGGGGTCATTTAATCATGGTTCTAATCACTACAATCAAAAATGTACATGACATAACAAAAAGTCTGCATTAATCCTTCCAGACACAGTATCAGATAATGTGCTAAAAAAAAAAAAAAAAAAAAGCCCTGCCAGCTACTTCCTGTGGCAAACACGCACAGTGCTCTGCTTATCAAACAGCTCCTTTAACGAGAGAACACGCCTAGTTTTATTAAATCCCTTTTAGAGCATCATCTTTTTTTTGGACTTCATCTTTTGTCAGTGGCTGTCACTAGTGAACAAATCTCCAGAAGGTGAAGAGAATGATTAGGATGAGAATCTGACTTAAGGCAAAGCTTTGGCTCTGAATGTAGAAGGGCTACTTTTGTGAATGTTATTTTCACTGAAAACGTAGCTGTATATTTATTTTATGCCTTAACTAAAAGCAAGGTTTTCTTTACTAAAGCAATCCTTTAATTGTTAAGCCACAAGCTAGTTCTAGAATAAAGATTCTGCTGATTATAATTATTCTAGATACTACATATTTCTCTGCATATCTCAGTTCACATTTAACGTATCCCAATTCAAATTTCTTATCTTAATTTGATTATCAATGTTATTGTTCACACCTATAGCCACAGAAAAGATAAATGTTTTGGGGGAACTTTTCTGGACCACCTAGATAAATGAATGTATTTCAACTTACAAGCTTGTCTTTTTGGGAGAATGAAAGGAATGATGAGTTCTCAACATCTGAATTTGGAATATGCATGTGTTTTATTACAGTGTAGCAGGATGTGGCTGAATACCATCTTCTAGCCACACCCAGAAGGGCAACAGAACAAGTCCACTTTTTAATACTGTTCAATGTTATACTTAACAATACAAATCAAGTATTTCACTTTAAAAATTGATATAGAAGAAGTATTTTTCATGTACAGAAAATTTCACGCAGGGGAAAACTTAACATTTTAGATAATAAGGTTGACAGACATCATTAACATAAAGGGATTCTCTGCTTTGCTGAAGGAACAAACCTTGAAATTTCTAAAATCAGCGGCGATTTTTTTCTCATTCAGTTATTGATACTGAAATGGATATTTAATCACAATGTTTTAGCACACATTTATGTTATAAAATGAAATATGTGTGCATAGTGTATTGAATTATAAGATCAGGACATTCTAGGACAGCATTACAAGCTAGATATAAATTCTTCACTAGTATCTACTATTCTTAATTTTCCCCCAGTCTTGTCTCTTTCCTGAAGGATAATCTTCTCTGTATTAATGTAATATTCTGTCCAATAGTACTTCAATTAGTAACTCTGAGGGCATTTTGATGGTGGGGGTAAGGATAAGTATTGAGATAAGGGAATGCCTTGCTAAAAGGAATTACTATAGAAAACTAACTGCAATTAAAAAACTTTGCAAGGCCACATTTGGCAGCCCTGGTATCCAAATAAAATCATATTATCTTAAGTGGAAAAGTAACTTAGAAATTATCTGTTCAACCAAGAAACGGAGAATACCCTGAGGGGGATTCATCTATTACTGTTTATTATATGGGCAGAATTCCATGAACTGCAACTGGAACAGGTAATGTTTGTAGAGAAGAGAAAATAACCAGTAGTCATTAAGCTCTTAGGGTTTAGAAATTAAACATTCCACACCACGATGGGAATGGAAACATTGAGTGACATATATTACAAACACCTAGCCATTTTCGTTCTCTAGAATATGCTTGCTATTATGTAATACTGAAAAGACAAAAATGACAACTAGGGAAATGGCATTTTTCAAGTCTATTTATCACTGAAAGCACTCCCCATGACTACGGTCATTATCAACCTTTTAAAATAAATAGTGGCTTGCAGTGCTAACTCGGCACAATAGGACTGACAGAGAAAATCCAGTGTTGTGGATGTCTGGAGCCATGGACGGCAGCAGAGTCCATCCTGTGCAGGCCAGAAAGTGTGAGAAGCCACCCACCATGCCCACCGGGACCCCCTTCTATGCTGGAAAATCATGTAAACTTAGCCTTGCCTTTTGTAGACATGGGGGATCCAGATAACTTAATGTGAACATTTTCAACTGAGTTCCAGGTTATAACCTATAAAACATGCATTCTCCCCACCATAAAAATGAAAGTAATTTATTTGCTGATGCAGAATGGTAGGTATTAGAACTAAATTCAGATTAGATTAGAAAGAACTTCTATAGTTCTTTTCATTGCATTTACACAGATACACACATATAAGAGCGTGTGCACACACATACCAGTCTTGCAAGGAACAGAACTTTTGAATATTAAAAACAACATTAGAGGTTATGTATGAGGTAATTTAAATTCAGTTCAATAGGGAAATATTTTCACTTCAGCTAAAAAAGAATGTGATAAAGGATCTCGATGCCTGATATTGAAATTCAGTGTCTACACCTTATGAAGTAACTGGTTGGCTATTTAAAAATATTTTGTTTGAATAGATCAACTTAATAATCATTCTTAATGTAAAATTTTATGCATTGCCTAGAAAATCTCAGCACCTCAACATCCCAACTTAATCTTCTTTCACCAAATTATTATCTACTTGCTTTGTATATATATACTTTATTTATTACATTACCTAACACTAGTTACATAGTAGTAGTATTACTAATTGTAAATTTATTAGTTTTACCATGGAAATTTTAGCCACTTGATATCAGACTTTTTAATCTTATTTAGATACACAAGTAGCGTCAAGACTTGGTTTATAGAATTTGCCTAAACAAAATGTTTTGTTGAATGTCCCCTACTTCATCCTAGCAAAAGTTCAAGTGTATACTTTTATTGTCTCTCAAATATTTATATTAAAATCTTTTTGAGTACGGCTGGGCGCGGTGGTTCACGCCTATAATCCCAGCACTTTGGGAGGCCAAGGCAGGCAGATCACGAGGTCAAGAGATTGAGACCATCCTGGCCAACATGGTGAAACCCTGTCTCTACTAAAAATACAAAAATTAGCTGAGCATGTTGGTGCACGCCTGTATTCCCAGCTACTGAGGATGCTGAGGCAGGAGAATGGCTTGAACTCGGGAGGTGGAGGTTGCAGTGAGCCGAGATTGTGCCACTGTACTCCAGCCTGGCTACAGAGCAAGACCCTGTCAAAAAAACAAAAAAAAAATCCTTTTGAGTATCAAGTAGTAGGGCAAAAATGGAAAATGCACAAATTTAAAATCAGGATTAGTAGCTACATTGCTATTTGCTAGGTGTGTAATCCTCAAAATTAATCTATTTAGATCTCATTTTCTCCTCCATAAACTGGGTATAATGACACTAATATATTTTCTTGTGAGAACTTGGCAATATATTACATATGAAGCTGTTAAAACATTTTTATTTATCATGTTGCTTTATCATGTTGCTATATGAGGTAACTCATTCAATTTTGCTTGTTTTAGTCATTATACACTTTTCAAATTACTTAATTGATTGCTTCTTTCCTGAAATAGAGTAAACATAATATACTGAGAAAACTGGGACTGCAAAGTGCATATTAAAATGTCATATGTTAACCAAATGTTGTCATATGGGACAAAGTTTTGCTATGTTGCCCCGGCTGGTCTCAAACTCCTGAGGTCAAGTGATCCACCCATCTCAGCCTCTAAAAATGCTGGGTTTACAGGCATGAGCCACCGTGCCTGGCCTCAGCTAATTTTCTAACTAAAATATTTCTCAAATTACTAATCAAAGGACTTATCACAATTTGTTCAAGAATGAATATACATGTTTTATACAGGTGTGTTGGTGTGTGTGCATGTATATAAATACAGTCTTCAGGACTGTTTAGTACAGGCAGAATGAAGTGAAAAATAGGACAATTATTATGGTCCTAAAGCTCTACAATTTTTGTCTATTTTCCCATTAAAATGCCAAGGATAGGAAAGATGTCTCAACCTAGATTCCAAGTTCCCAATTGCATAGGAAAGATGTCTCAACCCAAATTCCAAGTTCCCAATTTTGTATCCCATTCAAATACCAACATCTAAAACTTTGCATCTAAAGTACATTCTGCACAGAGACATACACACATTCTCTCTCCATGTGAACCTCACTATTCTGAAACATACACATTTGAAAATAAATGAAAAATATCTTTGGTTCTTTGAACTGTGGCAACTAAGTCCATTTTTTTCATGTCCTATAAATGGATCCTATTAAATTGCTGAAATGGTATACAGTATTTATATGCATTTAAATTCACTATAAATATTTACAGAACTTCAAGATGAATGCCAGTAATATAAGCAAAATATGTCTGACCACAATTACTTTTCATGAGTAAATGGGTTCTGCCAAATGGCTTTTTTCCCTAAAAACTAAGTTTTTTTAAATTTTGTTCAGATAATAGCAATAGAGACAATCACTCTCTACAACAGTTTCTAGGAAGTTGAAGAAAACTGCAGATTTTAAGGGAGATTCGCCGTTAGGTGTGTTGGCTTCATGCCGCTTGATGGCATTCTTTAGTGTGTATGAATTTTGTTTAATGGGGAGAGAAATTGACCATAGGAAGTAATAAGAGGGTGCCAACGGAGTTACAAAATGGAAGATTCTATAAGTAGCATTGGGAGGCTGGTGATTCAAATGACATCTTTAGCAAAATCCCTGGGAAATAAACCATTTTCAATAGTTTGCTAGAAATTATTTTGATTGTAATACGTTTCTAGCAGTGACACAGGCTAATTTTTAGAGCTTGCAATGTGATATGAACAGCAATAAATCACCAATACAGGGCCGATGGCTTCTTCTAGGCAGATCAGTCTACACTGGTAACAGCAACCATATCGAGTTTCTCTTTATCACAATAGCAACGAGGCTTATCATCATTGCCATGCCTTTAGTAACATCACTTTTTTAAATGGGCATTTTCACAATGTAATCTGCAACCTACATATTACATGTACTCTTTATTGAAGGCCGTATTTACAGTTTGATTTTGAGTCAGCTCAGCATTCTAAATCAGAAGCAAACAGCAGAATCATATGGCATAGACACTTAGCAAATCTGCAAGGAAGAATAAAGACAAAGTTGTAAAAATAATAATTTTTTAAAAAGCTTATTGTATGTATAATTTATAATTCATGGGACTTAGTCTTTGGGAGAGAATACACATGCAGATTTATGTAGCTACAGACTGAATGTAAATTCAATACCCAGTCCCTTAAGGAGCTGAGATTGTTTTTCTCCTAACCACAGGAGTTTTGTATTCTAGTTATTTTCCAGCACTAACTAAATATGTGAACTTGGAAAAGTCATACTGAATATCTGGGCCAGAATTTCCTGATCTGAATAGTCAGAAATATACCTAAAGTATTCCTAGGGTCCCTTCCAGTTTAATGGTGGATATTAATTACTTGAAAACATTTTAAAGAACCTTAACTGAAGAAAGAACTAAGGGCATCTTCTGATTGGTAGACTCTCCTGTTACAAGAGATGTTCGATGTATTTTGGAAGACAAGGAAGTTGACCATTTTGTTTCCAAGACAAAACTGTGTGCTTTGCATTGTGCTGACAACGTTCATTTACCAAATTTAAATCAATGAAAAAAATCTATATTATAACTGACATGAGGAATCTTCATATAATACATCTTGCTAATTTGACAAATGAGACATTGGTTTAGAACAAATCAAAGAGCTTATATATAAACTAAAATTCTAAAATCAGCTTGTGGTTTTAATATATTATCTATAAATGTATAACTTTGTACAGAAAAAAAAGTGTTTGCCAAAGAATTTTTAAAACTTAATTAAAAAAATTATGATCAACCTATCAAAGACAAACTAAGAGTAAATGAAACAAGTGGCAAGTAGCCTATAGAAATATTTGAAGAAATATATATTTGGCCATCCTTCTGTCTACCAGTTAAACATTTGCTTTTCCTCATCAATAGAAATGATCGGTTTCTAAGCAAACACATGCAACTGAAACAAACATGTGGGTTGTTTTGCACATCCAGAAATAATATCGTATACTCATTAAAACAATCAGGTTTTTTGGGGGGAATTTTAATTTTATCATCATAGTTATAACCTCTGTAAAACAGATCCAGAAGTTTAGAAACACACCTTGATTTATATGTGTTTGATATTTGACCAATTAGCAGGAACTCAAAGAATTCACGGGCTGAAAAGACACCCAATCTTCCCGTTGTACTTCATAGATAAGGAACCCAGGGCATTGCAGTGTTTGTTTTCCCAAGATAGCAGAATTAGTTAATGGCAGAGTTGTTACCAGAAAAGAGTTCCGATTGGATCCTGTGTGTGTAGATGCTTATTTATTCACCATGTTTGTGAATAAACCATGCAAACCATGGCAGAAGTGAGAGATGTTTGCGTTTATAAATCTACAAGAAGAGTATCCACTTAGAAGAAATAGCTAGGAAAAAGTCCCTACACTGGGAGCTTGCTTGACATGATCAAGAAAGTCTTCATAGTTGGAATGGAGTGAAGGAGGAAGAGCAACCCAAAGATAGATTTAGAGATACAAGGCACACAGCAGGGCCTGATAGGCCACAGCAAGGACTCTGGCTTTTACTCCAAGGCGCATGGGGAGCCACAGCAGGGTTTTGGGCAGAAGAGGCACTTGATCATGACTTAAGGTTTTGGGCAGGAATTTAAAACTATTTTCTCTAAAGGGCCAGATATTAAGAGTTAGGCTTTGTGGTCCATGTGTTCTCTGCTGAAATGCCTCCGGTCTGCCACAGTTACGTTAAAGCAACTATAGATGATGCATAAATGAATGATTGTGGCTGTGTTCTAATAAAACTTTATTTACCAAAACAGCCGCAGGCCAGATTTGCCCCATGGGCTGTTGTTGACTAAGCCCTTGCTGAAGGACTCACGCTGGCTGCTGTGTTGAGAATGGACTCTGGGTAAGTGGCAGTGGAAGCAAGGAGGCCAGTCAGGATAAGAGATGATGCTGTGTTCATGTTTTCCTATCTAGTGCGTTTCTGAGGGAGTCTCCTCAATTACAGAGAGGTTTTAATGGCAGGGGTAAAAGAGAGGAGAGGAGCGGAGGGAAGGGAATAAGAGAATGCACTGCTTAAGGAAAAACAAGGAACAAGAATGTGAGGAGGATGCCTGCCTGCCTGCCTGCCTGCCTTCCTTCCTTCCTTCCTTTTCTTCCTTCCTTCCTTTTCTTCCTTCCTTCCTTTCCTTTCCCTTCCTTCCTTCCTTCCTTCCTTCCTTCCTTCCTCTCTCTCTCTGTCTCTCTCTTTCTCTCTTTCTTTCTTTCTGATGGAGTTTCACTCTTTCGCCTAGACTGGAGTGCACTGGCGCGATCGCGGCTCACTGCAACCTCTGCCTTCTGGTTTCAAGCATTTCTCCTGCCTTGGCCTCTCGAGTAGCTGGGATGACAGGCACCTGCCACCATGCCCAGCTAATTTTGTATTTTTGCTAGAGATGGGTTTCTCCATGTTGGTCAGGCTGGTCTCGAACTCCCAACCTCAGTTGATCCACCCACCTCGGCCTCCCAAAGTGCTGGGATTACAGGTGTAAGCCACTGCGCCTGGCCCATCATTTCTTTTTATATGGCAAATAAATGAAAATAAAATACTGAAACTCCTCCATCCTTGAAATATTATAATAGTAACTTGATTAAATTAAAAGCCATTCACATCATGGTAGGTAGGGGATTTGGATATGGTGACTTTTAAAAGTACATTGTATATGAGGAGAAAAGAGAAATATATACGAAAAAGAGATCACTTCCAGATCATAAACAGCTCCATACTCAAGTATCTGCACTTGATTCCAAGGTGGTACAGAAGTCTGCACAGTGGTCATTCAGCTGTGAGGTGCAACACTCTTACTTCCCTTTTCTTTCCAAGAAAGGAAGTTTTTAGAGAACAAAAACTTTTCTCTGCCACAAAATAAATTATCTGCTTGTCAAATGACACTTTCAATGTACCACAGCCATCAACAACACTTTTAATTTAGTGATGTTTTAGTGTAAATTCACAGTAGCAAATATACGATATTTTGAAGTATGCTACTGTAATGATAAAATAATTACAACATGGGACAATGATTATTTAAGATAGTTTAAAATTAAGATAATGAAAATATTAAATCGTACAAACAACATTAATTGAAACTTTATTCTCAATTAAAGTAATGATTGATTTTCTTCCCATTACGAAAACGATATATGCTCACTGTTAAAACAAACTGTGAAAATAAATATAAGCATAAAAGGAAATACATTCCCCTGAGTCTGTATCATGGGATGTTAATCAATTTTAACATTGGCCACTTTTATGCATATTATGTGTACACACAGAATTACAGTCTTACATTGAATTATATCACACATAGGATGTTTATATGTGTTTTCTTCTCACTGTTACATTTTTGCAATCATTTTTCTTATATTTCCACATTGTATCTCATCCCGATGAATTGTATTTGGCAATGATAGTTGAAGTCCAAATTTAGCACATAAAAAACAACTCACAAGTTGCATTACTGTGTTTTCTCACAATTAAAAAAGGAATGAGGCCTGGCGCGGTGGCTCATGCCTGTAATCCCAGCACTTTGGGAGTCCGAGGCGAGCTCAGGAGTTTGAGACCACCCTGGGCAACATGGTGAAACCCCATCTCTACTAAAATGCAAAATATTAGCCGGGCATGGTGGTGCATACTTGTAATCTCAGCTACTTGGGAGGCTGAGGCATGAGAATCGCTTGAGCCCTGGAGGCGGAGGTTGCAGTGAGCCAAGATCGTGCCACTGCACTCCAGCTTGGGCTACAGAGTGAGACTAGGTCTCAAAAAAAAAAAGTTCAAAAGGAGCATAGGAAAGCAAATCTTAATGAGATGAGTAATGAAATAGCAAGCTTGCTGTTCATCAGAGATTGACAATCTCACAGGCAGGTCCACTTACCCTATGAAGATCAGGAGTTCTCTCTACCTTTGAATTTACTCTGCTGAGCATCCACTTCTATAGCAGTTAGCTTCTTATTAATCCTGACTCATTCCTTCTATTCATACTGCAAACAACTGAGTTCCTGGTAATTTTACTGTACTAATTTGAAATGTGTGGTAGACTAGATGTGAACTAGCTTAAAAGTTATCTTTGGAGAATCTGTTTGGAAAGCTGGTTAATCATGTCAACAGTAAAAGTTCAAAATGGAAGGCAAAGATTTAGGCACTTCAAAAACAAAAAAAAACAATAAGCTTTCAACAATTAAAAAATACTTAAGCAACAATAGCTATATGACGAAGCTGCTAATTACACACTATCCTTATTTACAGATGCCATCAGGTTTAGTGGACCATGTAGCAACGCTTCGCTATTAGTTTTGTGCTACTTTGTGCATTAAGAGGTAACATTTTATTTTTGGTGATTTTCTAGTTTTTAAATGTATTATTATTAAATATTTTTAAGCGCTTGGACATAACCTACTATTTGTCAATGGTGGGAAACAAAGATTATAAAAGTGACTATAGGGTTTTTCAGTTTCAGACAATTTATTATTTATCAATGATAATTCTTTAATTACTACCAAGAATAATTTAAGTGACTAAATTTTCAGATGTGATTGTTTTGTCAGTGTGACTTATTTGTGTAGAATTAAGGCAGTTCTAAGAAAATGTTTTGAGAAACCAACGAGAAACTTAAATTTTACCCAATGTTGAACTTTTGCATGTGAGGTTTCGTTTTGTTTTGTTTTGTTTTTTGTTTGTTTGTTTTTAGTACTGGGATACACATGCAGTTTTGTTACATAAGTACAGATGTACTATGGTGGTTTGCTGCACCTATCAACCCATCATTTAGGTTTTCAGCCCTGCATGCATTAGGTATTTGTCCTAATTCTCTCCCTCCCCTTCCTCCCCAACTCCCTGACAGGCCCCAGTGTGTGTTATTCCCCTCCCTATGTTCATGTGTTCTCACTGTTCAACTCCCACTTATGAGTGAGAACATGTGGTGTTTGGTTTTCTGTTCCTGTGTTAGTTTGCTGAGGATGATGGCTTCCAGCTTAATCTATGTCTCTCCAAAGGACATGATTTCATTACTTTTTAAGGCTGCATAGTATTCCATGCTGCATATGTACCACATTTTCTGTATCCAGTCTATCAGTGATTGGCATTTGGGTGGGTTCCATGTCTTTGCTATTGTAAATAGTGCTGCAATGAACATACATGTGAATGTATGTGTCTTTATAGTAGAATGATTTATATTCCTTTGGGTATATACCCAGTAATGGGATTGCTGTGTCAAATGGTATTTCTGGTTCTAGATCCTTGAGGAATTGCCACACTGTCTTCCACAATAGTTGAACTAATTTACATTCTCACCAACAGTGTAAAGTGTTCCTATTTCTCCACAGAGTCACCAGCATCTATTGTTTCTTTACTTTTTAAAAATTGCCATTCTGACTAGCATGAGATGGTATCTCATTGTGGTTTTGATTTGCATTTCTCTAATGATCAGTGATGTTGAGCTTTTTTTATATGTTTGTTAGCCGCATAAATGTCTTCTTTTGAGAAGTGTCTGTTCATATCCTTTAATCACTTTTTGATGGGGTTGTTTTTTTCTTGTAAATTTGTTTAAGTTTCTTGTAGATTCTGGATATTAGACCTTTGTCAGATGAGCAGATTGCAAAAATTTTATCCCATTCTGTAGGTTGCCTGTTCACTCTGATGATAGTTTTGGCTCTATTCCTGGGATGCAAGGCTGGTTCAACATATGCAGATCAATAGACGTAAACCCATCACATAAACAGAACCAATGACAAAAACTGTATGATTATCTCAATAGGCGCAGAAAAGGCCTTTGATAAAATTCAACATCACTTCATGTTGAAAACTCTCAATAAAGTAGGTATTGATGGAACATATCTCAAAATAATAAGAAATATTTATGACAAACCCATAGCCAATATCATAGTGAATGGGCTAAAGTTGGAAGCATTCACTTTGAAAACCAGCACAAGACAAATATGCCCTCTCTCACCACTCCTATTCAACATAGGGAAATCAGGCAAGAGAAAGAAATAAAGGGTGTTCAAATAGGAAGAGAGGAAGTCAAATTGTCTCTGCAGATGACATGATTCTAAATTTAGAAAATCCCATCGTCTCAACCCACAAACTCCTTAAGCTGATAAGCAACTTTACAAAGTCTCAGGATACAAAACCAATGTGCAAAAAGTACATGAGCTTTTCTACAACATAACAAATCAGGTGGAATTATAGTTTTGGTGGATTTCTAAAGTTTTGTTTAACTTTTATTTTAAGTTCAGGGGTACATGTGCAGGGTAGTTGCGTAGGTAAACTTGTGTCATGGGGATTGTTGTACAGATTATGTCTATATTTTATTTTATATCTCCAAGCTGCATTGTCCCCACTTCCATCCTGTGAGGTCAATAAACTAACTGAAAGCATCATGATTTTTAACTGAGCTATAGATTTCCATTGAGGAAAGAGCCCAACATTTAGAAATCTGAATTTATTTACAGTAAATAATGCAATCTTATATGTAATCCATGGCACTTTATCGCTACCTGGGACATTTTCCTGTTCTAGTTCTCATTTATATCTTCTTTTTTTTTTCTTTTAGGGCAGTGTGTGTGTGTGTGTGTGTGTGTGTGTGTGTGTGTGTGTGTGTTGCTACTAAAAAAAACAAAAAGTGGAGTCCTCAGAGAATATGTCACCCTTGTATTCATGCCCAACCCCACTGAACGTTGCTATAATCCCAGCTTTACATTCAGCATCCTGAGCCCCAACTTGTAACCTCATCCCACTCTGGAAGCTTCTCCCTGAGCCACAGCTAATATACATTTAAGTGCATAAATACTGGCTCTAGGAGTTTTTCTGCATGTTAAATTAATCTTACATTAGGCATTTTGTTATGTAAAGATCCATTTCTGTCATTTAATTCCTTACAGCTTTAGCTCTCTCATCCTTAAACTATGAATAATTTCTAACTCATATGGATACTCTAAAAAGATGATGACAAGGAGTTGGAGGAGTAAAGCAAGTGCCTCTCACTAGGTAGTGCATAAAGAGTACCTGTTTCATGCCACAGGGGAGAGGTAAATTTTTGTAACAAATGATTGCAGGTCTTTTCTTATCTATGTATCTGTCTATTTTTCTATCATCTATCTATCTATCTATCTATCTATCTATTTTTCTATTATCTATCTATCTATCTATCTATCTATCTATCTGTCTGTCTGTCTATTTTTGTTATCCTTAAGGTGGACAAATGAAAGTCAGCCTCAGATGTAAGTGCCCTGAATGTAGGATGGGTTCTTCTCTACATGCCCCATCCACTCCCTGATCACCACCTTAAAGACTTGTCCCTATCCTGAACACATTTTCTCACCTCCTTATTTCAGCTGCTGATGACCCACCCAGAGACCTAGTCAGCATCAGTTAAGAACTAAATGTCTTCCACCAATAGAGTCCACAATCTTAGGTAGAGACCACAGCATAGAGGCATGACCATAATGCCTACTCTTGCTGCCAAATCTGGCCAATAGGGAGATTTGTCTCTTCCATCTTTATTCAGAAAAATGTCCTTCTCATACAAATATGGTTCTGCAAAAAGACCCATGTTGCTTAGTCCTTGACCTTTATCCTAAACCACAGTATGTGTTTATTTATGTGTGTTGGTTCTTCCTAATGATAAATGAATCCTAAAATTAAATTAACCTAACATAAAAAGTTTTGAAAACTAAAATGATGTGGGTATCCCTCTGTTTACTTAATAATGCTGTGTGGGGAAAAGTATGCAAATCATCAAAAATTAAAGGCCTTTATAACACAACAAATAGTCTTTTAGGAATGTGAGTGACTGACTTATTTACTTACCTTGTAAATTTTAATTTTGTGAATTACCTTGAATGATGTAACTGTACATGTTTCAAAATGCAAACAAAATGACTAACCAAAGCAATCTCTAAGATAAAGTTAGTACATTCTTTCAATTTCTTATAGTTAAATACTTTCAAATTTGCAGAAAGGAGCTTATGGTCCTTATATCTTACATATTTTTTATTTCAAAAAGAGAATATACACAAAGTGAACACTCTTTAAAATGATAGAAAAGTTGAAACACTATAGGTCTCCGCTGTGCCCTATAGTGTACCTAAACATGATGGATACATTATTTTGGGATGTTAACCTCAACTTAATGTAGCACAGTGGAAAGTGGGAGAACCTTACACAGCGTAATGTGATAAAGGAAATCATTACAGAATTTGCTTTCTGAGTATTGGAGGAATTTCCTAGGTAGCATTCAAACCTAGAGTATCTTTTAAAACTTCTTCCCTCATTTCCGTAACTCATAAAAGAGTGAATTTTGTAGAGAACATTTTCAGGGGACATTGAAATGTTTGCACAGACCCTTCAGTAGCAAAATATAAACGATGAAAATAAAAATAAGTACTTTAAAGACTGAACATTGAGCAATTCCAGAGAGCGAGAGCAAGAAAGCAAGTGAGAAAGAGACAAAGGAGTGTTCTAGTCTTTGCATTAAACTTATTTATTTATTTACTTTAAATCACTCATCTAATATAAATAAGTGTGGATTCATTTAGAAGCAACACTGACCAGAGAAAGAGTAGCCTATCAGGGGAGATCTCTGATCCAGAAAGACAAGGTCAAATGTTCCTATGGATATGGCTGCCTAGTTTACTCCTCCTCCTGTTTGCCTTCACTCCTCCTCCTCTAAAACCACTATCACAGTATCTGCCCTTCCTTTTCACTACCATCATCACCCCACCTGGAAGTACAATTTTTTTCATGGAGGAGTTTTGTAGAGAAAAAAATTTTAAACTTTTCTACGAACCTATGGGTTTTACCTCACTCTTTGTAAGAAAGAACATTGGTGGTTAAACCCCACATTTTATTCACTGTTTGGAAGTTCATATATCCCAGCCCATTGTGTGTATTGAGTTTTTCTCAAGTAATTAATTATGGGCCTTTGGATGTCCTGAGTTTAAGGACAAACCTTAACCACTCCTAAATTGAAATAATTGAAGCAGGCTCCCACTAATAATTTCTACTCACTATTACAATGTCTGATTTAGGTAAGAAAAACTGCACCCTGAACATTCTGTTTCTTTTTCAGTGTAACAAAAATTTAAAATTATTTATATCGAAATTTGAAATTAAACCAACCAGTTGATAATTAACTGGAATGACCCCAACATCAATCTTGTATTAATTTTAAAGTAGGTATATACTTTATATATATACTTTATACCTAAAATTAATATATACCTACTTTAAAATTAAACAGCAATACTATATATACACCTATATTATAAATCTGTGTACATATGTATACATAATATAGTATTGCTAATACATAATATACATATCGTATTGCTATTATATATGATATATTATTACATATAGGTTTTAAAAGCAATGCTATATTTGTGTGTGTACATATACATATAGTATTAATGATTTTCCATGCCTTATATTTAAATAAAACAGTAGTTACTAAAGCTTACCTCTAAAGGTAATTTAAATAGAAACTGCTTATTTTGAAAATTGTCTTATTTATAGTCTTGCTTTGTTCCTTCAATAACAAGATTTTATTCCTCCTCCCACTTTCCCAATTTGTGTACTGAAAACCACAAGGAAAGAATTTTGCAAAGCACAAAATTTATTTCATGCTTTAAGGTTTAGACTTTGTTTAAAAAAATCTAAAAAATTTATTTATTTTCTGAGACTTTAATCTTTTTGATAAGTAAAGTTCATGGAAAACCATGTAATTGGTATAGAACTTTTCACTTGAATTGAATCACATAATCCTTCTGTAGTAGAATACTTTTGCATCTTGCCTGAAGTAAATTAGTTTCTTTAGGTTAAAAAAAATCCTGGAATTATATTTTTCAATTTGAAATTCACTTAATATCAAAGTGACTATAATTAATTCTTTTACTGATGATCTGAAAAACGGTAATAAGAAATTACAAATAACATATCAAAGAAATTTCATAAAGTATACCTGATAAAAACATTTCAAGTGTGAGGTGCTTTATTTTTCCACACTAAATTTGATTTTATAATACATGAAAGGCATACAATGAGTGCCATCTAGTGCATTAACCCATCACGCTAGCAATCTTATCAATTCATCACATGCCTGGCTTTTCAGAAGGCATTCTGTAAAGTCATACAATTTCTCAAGATCATTTAATTCAAGTTAATATTAAACAGTTGATTTAATTTCAGTTAAAGACTAATCTATTTACATGTTACAGTTTTTAAAGAGACTTCAAAAATCAGATAGATTATTATTTTCTTAACATTATTTTAATTGACTAGAATTTTCATTGAAGGCTATACGAGCATGACCTCCACATTAGCCCTGTGCATAAAACAGAAGAAATCGCTGCTTTAAAAATACCATTTGCTAGAACCAGTAACTTCAGCACTTGTCTGTGCTAAGTTGGCAATTACATCTGGAGCAGCAATTCTCTTATGCAGTTATTTTCCCTTATGTTTTAAAAAATATGAATATTTCTGCAGTCAAGGTAGATTTCCCTCATCATGCACTAGTGTTATTAGTTTGAGAAAAAAAAACAAGAATGATAAAGTTCCATATACTGTACTTAAATTAACCATGGGTACGCCCACACATCTTGTCTATTTAGTTCATTAAGAAACTCTTTGGTAGGTTGAAAGCCTGAGAAAATTTTGAGTCAGAAAATATGATGACTTGAAGAAAAGTCAAGTTGATCAATAATAGCAACTCAGCCCACAGAGATCTCTCCCCACAAAGGCTTGTCACAGAGAAAATTCAGCTTCAGCTGTTTTTCATCTGATAAGCAACCTAACCTCAAGGCAAATGGTGCAACTAGTAACTGATGGGCTCTCTCCATCTGCCATGTTCCCTTTCTCATGCTTTTCTTTGCTCTTAGCTTTTCCATGTTCTCTTTCACATCCTTTCAACTACTGCTTCCTCCTCTTTTATTTCTTTTCTTTCTGCTTGTAGTAATGTAAAACCAGCAAAGGTGAGGAACGTCAGAAGTAATACATTCACTGACAGAGTGGCTTGCTGCCACATACATGCAGTGACAGATAAATTCACAAAGCAGATCACTGGAAGCACCTAGAATGCCCTCATTGGTAAGTATATCCTGAGCCAGACAAAACTATTCCTCCTAATTCATTTTGGTTTTGATTTCTAGTATTAATTCAAATTATCCTGCCAACTAACCTGTAGTGAAATTATTCAACTGATAGCCTGTTAGCCTTAGTGCAAACCCGCATTTATTCATTTGTTGAATAAGTATTTATGTTATATGATGGGAACTCCATCAACCCTTGGGATATAGAGAACAAGAAAGAGTAAAATGTCCCCATTCTTATGAAGCTTATAGGAAACAAATAATACTGATAATAATAATAATAATAAACAAGTGGACAATTTATGATAGTGTCAAGTACTATGAAGAAAAATGTAACAGAGTGATTGGAATGACAAAATTCTCAAAGGGTGTGGTATGCTTAAGAATATTCTTAATGGGCAGGAGAATACCAAAAGGCATTTATATGTGGAAGTACAAGAGTCCACAGAAGTTCAGATGATGTGTAGCCTTCTAGACAATGCAGAAAATTTTTCCATAATTCTATGCAATATCATTGGAGGGTTTTAAATAATAAAATTACAAGTTCTAATTAATTTTTGCAATCTATCCATCTGACAAAGGGCTAATAAGCATAATCTACAAGGAACTTAAACAAATTTACAAGAAAAAAACAACCCTATCAAAAAGTGGGCAAAAGATAAGAACAGATACTTCTCAAAAGAAGACATTTAGATGGCCAACAAACATATGAAAAAATGCTCATCATCACTAGTCATTAGAGAAGTGCAAATCAAAACCACAATGAGATACCTTCTCACGCCAGTTAGAATGGCGATCATTAAAAAGTCAGGAAACAACAGATGCTGGAAAGAACGTGGAGAAATAGAAACACTTTTATGCTGTTGATGGGAGTGTAAATTAGTTCAACCATTGTGGAAGACAGTGTGGCTATTCCTCAAGGATCTACAACTAGAAATACCATTTGACCCAGCCATCCCATTACTGGGTACATACCCAAAGGATTATAAATCATGCTACTATAAAGACCCACGCACACATATGTTTATTGCAGCACCAATCACAATAGCAAAGACTTGCAACCAACCAAAATGTCCATCAATGATAGACTAGATAAAGAAAATGTGACAGATACACACCATGGAATACTATCCAGCCATAAAAAAGGATGGGTTCATGTCCTTTGCAGGGACATGGATGAAGCTGGAAACCATCGTTCTCAGCAAACTGACACAGGAACAGAAAAGCAAACACCACATGTTCTCACTCTTAAGTGGGAGTTGAACAATGAGAACACATGGACACAGGGAGGGGAGCATCACACACTGGGGCCTGTTTGGGAGTAGGGGGCTAGGGGAGGGGATAGTAGGTGACGGGTTGATGGGTGCAGCAAGCCACTATGGCACGTGTATAACTATGCAACAAAACTGCACATTCTGCACATGTACCCCAGAACTTAAAGAATAATAATAATAATAAAATAAAAGCAAATGACTTATAAAGCAAAGAAAAGCAGACAACCATCAGACTTCTTGACAGCAAAAATTTGTACCAAAAAAAGATGAAGAATATACTTAAGAACACAGGAGAAGAAAATGTGAACCAAGGATTTTATATCCTAAGAAAGTTTACACTCCTGGATAAAGGGCACAAACATAATTTTATCAATCCATAAGAACTCAGAGGATACTGGAGACAAATTTCAGACAGTCAAAATAATTGAAGAGATATAGATGTAAGGGCAGGTGTATTTAGCACAACTTGCTGCTAAAATCACAAAAAGAGAGACACATAGATATTTCATGTCTCCACACGAAAGAAAGAAAAATAGAAAACACCTATAGTCTTTGTAAAAGACAGAATTTGAATATGGTCAAGCCTCAGGAGCCAGTCACCTATTTGGAGGAGATACACAGGGCAAATGGACATAGTAAACTGTACCCATAGTGTTCCCTACAATGCGAGTCATTCTCATTGCAATCCATACTACCAAACATTTTGCAGATTAAATGGCCTACAGCTAGTGAATTTATGAGGAAAAGGAAGGGAGGAGAAACCTGAAGATTAAAAGAGAACTTTAAAAATACAATTGACAAGGAAATAAAAAGTTTAAGTATTGAATCTAGGGATAAATACTTGGGTGATAAATCTATTAAAATGCAGGGAGGTGTTTTCTGTAAAAGTTGAGAAATAATCAGGAGGAGGCTTGGTGATAAGGATGGGGTCATCAGTGGGTATCTGGGGTGGCTGGCAAAGGCCTCTTTGCCGACCTGGCTTATGGTTACAAGGGTATTCGCCATATCATTATACAATAAACTATAGAGACACTTTGGGAAGTTTTCTGTCTCTGTGTTGTATAATAAAAATACAAAAACAAATCTTATTTGATTTGTATTTTTCAGAACATACATGTAGAGTTAAAATATTGAAAAATATTATCCAAGCATTAGTCATAATTATTATCACCATCATTTAAGACAAACAATTAAGGACGGTGATACTGTCAGACGGAATTCAGAAATCATGTCAGTAGCATAAACAGCTGCACAAAATTGTCAAAGAACGCTGGGCGATGGGCGTCATTTCTGTCTAAATCCAAACATACAAAAGAACTGCTAACATAATAACATATATACTAACATAGTATCTCTCTTCATTTCAGGAAGAATACATTGGTTAATAGATATAGATAAATGTGTAAGAGTGAATTATACCTAAAAGATGTTGATCCAAGCATGTTTTTTAAATATGAAAAATGACATAAACTTTACTGTAAATGTCATACTACCCTCAGCCAAATACCCAAAGAACAGGGAAACTATTCATTCAGCAAGAATGACTGAACACATTCTATGGACATAACACAGTGAACAGGACAGATAAGGACCATGCTTCTGTCCTTATCTGTTAAGTGCATAGTAAACCATACCCATAGTTCTCCTGTCTGTTAGTCAATACCAAATTCAGTTGACTAAATTCAATCAGACAACACATATTCTCACTGTTTACCTTAAGTTTCCTAATAATTTAACTTGCATCGGTTGTTAGTTTTTGTCCTGTGTCCTCATTTGTGGCATGGGTTTTCATCTATGCTTTTTAAATAATGATATTTTTCTCTATTAAAAAAGTAATAGCAAAGAGATGAGAATTGCTTCTCAAGTGGTTCTGTGATTAACAGAGATCATTTGGTTATTATAAATCAAGAAAAGGATTGATACCAAGAATATTAATAGCTTGTAACCAAGTGGACCTTTAAAAATATGAGTTACTCATTTGTGTTTAAGCATTGTAGAGAGGAAAACTCCTGGGCATAAAGTCATTTAAATTTTGGCTGGTTCTAGCTCTTCTCCTAACTACCTGTATGATCTTCAGTAGATCTCGTTCTCAATTTTGGCTCAAATTTTCTTACTCTTTAAAATGGACATAATAATAATCTCATCAAGTTCTTATAAGATAAAATGAGATGTCATCCATATAGTCACCTATAAGTAACAAAATAACCCATAAATTACTTTCTTTAGTCACTTGAATGATTACATTAACCAGATTAAATATCACATTGAAAACAGACAAAAGAAATATCATACTACTCTTTATATTCAAAGATCAATTTGATTTTTGAGTAATTTTCCACCATTTCAAAGATGTATTCAAAACATGTATACATCTTCAGTCATCCAATTTCACTTACCATTATATCTTAAGTGTTTTTTCATATCTGTGCACCATATTCACTGTACTTAAATATTGCATATTTATCCACTGATAAGCTTGGCCACGTTTATTTTTTTCTATTATGACTACCAATTATATCTATTTATCTAATATTCTAAATATCTTATATTGAATACATTTATGTATATAGTTTTTAAATACAATTTGAATTTTTCCTACATTTCCATAAATAGAATTGCTTCCCAAAACGATTGTTTCAATTTATAAAATGAGAGCATACAAGTATCATTTTAAGAATTTTAACTTTCCCTAACTTTGTTTAAAATTGTGTATTGCCTTGCTAATAAAATATTTCTTCAAAATTAGTACAGAGATTAATCCCTACTGAGTTTGGCTGTGTGTCATCCAGACTCTGTGAGACAGAACTCGTTGCCAATCAGAGGGACATGGTTGTGTTATTGTACTAATAGATACGGTCCCATCATTAAAGATGCTATTAAGCATCAAACAAAAGTTTTCATCAACTTCCTAAATGGTACTAAAAAAGTATTATATTGAAATACGTGAAAGAGCTACAGTTGATTAAAAACAAATATGATTTATCTATTTAAATACACATATAATTATCAGCTCGATCCAGATAGTCACAACTCTGTGATATACGTGGTTTTTCAAATTGATGTTATGTGGGTTATTGATAGCCATTTGCAAGTGACGCCAATTCATCAGTGAAAGGTGCTTAGAATTTATGTCTGGTGGAACACAGAGCAGCTTCAACAGCATAAGTCACCTTCCTCCAAACTTAATGTTAAGATCAGGTTTAAGCAGCATCAGGTTATTCCTACTTGTAAGCTGTGGAAATAAGTATAATTTTCTATATTCTACTCACTGTACCATTTTTTAAATGATGTCATTGTACATACAAAATAGAACTTCATCAGTTTAAAGAAACAACTTGTCACACTGAGATCAGAAATAAGTAAAATAAAAAACAAAACAGGGTATTTCTATTGACAATTTCTATTTTCCCTATGAGCTTGAGCTTCAGTCCAAGTCAAAAGCAAGTAATTTTTCACAGCAATGAATGGAAATTTCTCACTCACTCAGAGATTTACACATATTTTAAAGAGTATATGTGGGAAATAAGTACATGGACAAATATATTTTTATGATATAAAATGGAGAATATTTTAAAAATAGAAGTGATACTCTTAGATTTTTCTTTTTCCCCATCTCTTCTCTTTCCGTATTCTTACTGATATTGTTCTTCTCCATAAACTTAAATCTAACTCTTCCCCTTCCATGCTTTCTCTACTTTTTTTTTCTTATATCCCCAAATAAATGACTCATTAGCAGCATTAACATTAAATAGGCCAGGAATCATGACTCACGCCTGTAATCTCAGCACTTTGGGAAGCTGGGATGGGAAGATCACTTGAGCCCAGGAGCTCCAGACCAGCCTGGGTAACATAACAAGACCCTATCTCTACAAAAAATACAAAAATTAGCCAAGCATGGTAGCACATGCCTGTAATCTCAGTTTCTTAGGAGGCTGAGGTGGGAGGATCACTTGAACATGAAAGGTGGAGGCTGTAGTGAACAAAGATCGTGCCACTGCTCCCCAGCCTACGTGACAGAGCAAAACTCTCTCAAAAACCAAAATAAAACAAAACAAAACATTAAACAAACTAACTGAATGGGAGTCAGTGATTATTGTTCTTTGAAAGAAGGCAGTGGTTTGAAATAAATACCTATGAGACCTGGAAAAAAAATGGATTTTCTTCTACAATAAAAATATTTAAAAGCAAATAGCAAATAAGATAATACAATTTAGTTAATCCCTTCTACAATGCAGCTCTCTCCTAAAACAACAAGATAACTTCTATTGCAGAAGATTAAGTACATACTTTCACACACTTTACATAACACTTCACACACCATCTCCCCACCCACACACACTCCATATTTACCAAAGTTTACCTGGGTAGCAAAGGGTTAATGTTTCTCATGTCTGTCTGTGTGCATTTTGTGGTTTCATTATTTGTTAAATGGAGTTCAGGCTCCTAAGGAGTACATTTTGTTAGTCCCATTCAGCTTGAACTAGAATGCCACTAGTAATGGTGATTCATTTCAGGGTTATCACTTCTTTTCTCAAGTTTATAAAAGCTGTGAACAGAAACATCAGCTGGAAGATTGCAATCTCAATGTGAGTGTCAGATATGTCTTTTCATAGCTTTCTTTCATGGCATATGCACAACCAGGCTATTATTAACGAGAATACCTGAAGGTACACCATCTCTCCATGACAAAACAACATTCTCTGCCCAACTCTCTGCTTCCTAATCTCAAAAAAGACCCTCAAATGAGACTCTAAAGTAATCCAACCTGAATAAATACTCAATCGTACAGTCTCCAGATACAACCAATCTAGATGTTGTTGTTACAAGGTAAATCTTCTCAACTTCTGGATGAAACTGGAAACCATCATTCTCAGCAAACTATCACAAGGACAAAAAACCTAACACCGCATGTTCTCACTCATAGGTGGGAATTGAACAATGAGAACACATGGACACAGGAAGGGGAACATCACACACCGGGGACTGCTGTGGGGTGGAGGGAGGGGGAGGGATAGCATTAGGAGATATACCTAATGCTAAATGACGAGTTAATGGGTGCAGCACACCAACATGGCACATGTATACATATGTAACAAACCTGCACGGTGTGCACATGTACCCTAAAACTTAAAGTATAATAATAATAAAATTTTAAAAAAGATTAATAAAGTGTAATCTTTCTGTAGAAACTTTTCTCAACACTCTAAAAAAAAGGCTAACTAGAAAGAGCAGAGGAACAACATACACATGTAAAAACCATATTGATGGACCAAATTAAAGATAATTATGATTGGAGTTGATGAATTTAAAAGTACCAGAGAAAATTGTAACAGGGTTTTTGAAAATCCTCTTTGAATGATAATTCTACTCATTGCCAAAGTTATTGACAGAGTATTTTGTGTTGGGCATGGTGCTAGCTAGGCATTAGGAGGTGGAGAACAAAATAGATTTAGTTCTTATCACCTGGAGTTTACAAATTATAAGTGCTAGGAAGAAAAAAAGGCTGAGCACTCAGAAAATGTGTAAGATTGAGTGGTCCTGGAAGACATCCCTGAAGGTTGACCAGGAATTAAGTCAAGCAAAGAGCCGTGGGAAAAGTCTTCTGAGCAGAGAGAATTCCAGGAACTAAAGGAAGTCCAGGTGTGGTTGCAACTAAACTCAGAAATAAAGAAAGCTGCTTGAGATCAGATTAGTGAAGGAGGGAGCTACCAGATCAAAAGAAGAACTTGCAGAGAAGTGAGGAGACTTTGAAAGGTTTAGAAAGGGATAGGACAAGTGCTTATTTACAGTGTTGAAGGATTAGTCTATTTGCTGGTGAGAAGGGATTTCAACAGAACAAGATTGGAAGCAGAGAAACATATTGAGAGACTCTTTGAGTCATCCGGGAAACATTAATTTTGAAGTCAGTTGATAGAATTTAAGTGATACAATGATGCAGTAGGTAAGGGAGAGAGAGATGTCAGGAACAATGTTCTATTGCCTGGCCTTAGAGGATGGAGATGTCATATATATTTCCCCCAAACCTATTTCTCATCCTTCTTTCTTAAACCTGCTTCATCCACAGCCTCCCCTATATCCACTGATGAAAGCTCCATCTTTCCACTTTGTGCAGAGCAAAAGCCTTGGAAACATTGTTGACCCCTGTCTTTCTCTCATCTTTCCATCCAAAACACCAGGCAATCATATTGCATTTATTTCCAGAATATGTCTACCATTGAACCACTAATTACCATCTTCACTGCTACCATCTGCCAGGCACAGTGGCTCACACCTGTAATCCCAGGCCTTTGGGAGGCCAAGGTGGGCAGATCACAAGGTCAGGAGTTTGAGACCAGCCTCGCCAAAATGGTGAAACCTGTCTCTACTAAAAACACAAAAATGAGTCTGGCGTGGTGGTGTGTGCCTGCAGTCCCAGCTACTTGGGAGGCTGAGGCAGGAGAATTGCTTGAACCTGGGAGGCGGAGGTTGCAATGAGCTGAGATTGCACCAATGCACTCCAGTCTGGGCGACAGAGTGAGGCTTCATCTCAAAAAAAAAAAAATCATATGACTTCTGTTCTCAAAATATTCCACAACTATACCATTTCACTCAGTGTAAAAATCAAAGGCTTTTTAATGACCAAGACACTATTTTTTATATATATATATATATTTTATAAAACATTTTGCTTGGAATATGTTAATTTTGAGATCTCCTGAACACTAAACAGAGATGTCAAGAAAAGAGATATAGAGATCAGAAGAGAGACCTAAACTGTCAGTATACATTTTGAGGAATTTTGAATATAAGAAATATGATCATGAGGACAATAAATGGTATCACCAAAGTGAGAAGATGAAATTAGATAAAAGACAAAAGCCCGAGCTGTGGTATGTCAGGCAACTTTTAAATAGTTTCCAATGATCCCCTGACTTCTGACATTCATACTTATTTGTAATTTCCTCCTCTCGAATATCGTCTGGATTTATTGGCTTGCTTCCAACAAATAGAGTACAGCAGAGCATTGGGATGTCACTTCTGAGATTAAGCTATAAAGCCCAACTTTCATCTTGCTTGTCCTTTCTTGCTGTCTGGTGTACTTCTCTTATTAGCTATCCCATGGAGGGAATCACATCACACAGAACTGGAGGGAAGCCTCCAGTCACTAACCTGTGAATATCTAATTTCTCAACCATGAAGATAATCTTGGAAGATGATTCTGTCCCTGTTGAACTTTCAGATCAGACTTCAGTCCCAACTGACAGAGGTTCCCACTGAGCTCCACCTGGATTTCCAACTCAGAGAGACTGTGGTGTAATAAATGTTTGCTGCTTTATGCTTCTGTTTCAGGATAACTTGTGCAGAAATAGATCACTAAATCACCTGAGGAACTCAAGTATTTAGAACAGGAAAATATGATGGAGACTGAGAAGAACTGGTCATATTGGTAACTGGGAAGTCAGGAGAAGGTGTAATATGGGAAATCAGAAAGAATGAATGTTTGGGCAAGGGAGTGATAGGAGCCAATGTACGTACTGATGTACATTTTGTAGTGGAAGGATAAGGAGGTCCTGTCTTCTATCTATTTTTCTTTCAGTAAAACGTAAAGCTAAAAGTTACCAGTATTTTGAAGTGGAATAGAAGAGGTGTTGGGAAAGAGGTGATTCAAATAATTTAACAAGAGATGAAAAGTGATAAAATATCTATTGAAGACAGTGGGTGATAAATTTTCCAGAAAAATGTGACAATATAATTGAAAGATGAGACATTTATTTAGTTCTGAGGTCTCTGAAAAGAAATGTATTGAGTTAAACACTTATTACAACCTAATAAATGGAAATGTACAAAGTCAATGGAAGAGACCAACTTTATATAAGAGATTTACACGGCAGAGTGGAAGTAGCTTTGACCGTAGCTTCACGAAGTCACAGAAATATTGTTCAATTAAATGCTTCCATACATTTACTTCTCATAAAGGTATAAATTGGGAAGTAATTCACAATGTATTCTCCTATAAACACCAATTAATGGTAACTATTATATTTGATTCACTCCATGTGATATCATCTCCAAATTTTGAGGAATATGATTTGATTTCTAATTATTCAGACATTGTAAAATTTCCAACTTGCACGAGTACCCCCTTCCAACGATCCTTACTTAATAAATATTTTGTCTTCCAAATTATTAACAATTCCCTTTCGAAGGGCTCCTTTTCTCCATCTTGCTATTAGCAATTCTTTCCAAAAACAAGAATTCCAAAAGCAAGAATTTCCAAAAACAAGACAGAATAAAACAAAACCTCCCTCCATCCTTTTTACACTACTAAAAATTTTATTCGAAGAACTTACCACTCTTTCTGGCCGGGTGCAGTGGCTCACACCTGTAATCCCAGCACTTTTTGAGGCTGAGGTGGGAGGATCACTTGAGGTCATAAGTTCAAGACCAGCCTAGCCAACATGATGAAACCTCATCTCTACTAAAAATACAAAAATTAGCCAAGTGTGGTGCCATGTGCCTGTAATCCCAGATACTAGGGAGGCTGAGGCAGGAGAATCATTTGAACCTAGGAGGTGGAGGTTGCAGTGAGTCAAGATGGTGCCACTGCACTCCAGCCTGGGCGACACAGCAAGACTCCATCTCAAAACAAACAAACAAACAGCAACAACAAAACCCACAAAGAATTGGCCACTCTTTCTAACTCTAATTTCCAACCTCTCCTTTGAGAATTGTTTTAGCACACTGTAATCTGAATCCCCATTAAACTAGTTATTTAAAAATGCACTTGCAAATATCAGTCATTACCTACTGGTTACCAAATCTAATGATGACTTTTTGGCTCTTAGCTGATTTCACATTCCCTGACAACAATTAGCTCCAGGAATCCCATCTAAGCTGCAGTTCTGATAATGTTGATTGGTGGTTCTAGGGACTTCCGTGAAAGATTGAGATCATGGAGCTGAGTATGTTATGGGAAGTTGGGAAGTTTAGACTGGGCAATAAAGATAATACGATTAAAAATTCAATTTAAAATGGCTTGTTAGAGAGATAGATGCCAGATATGACTTGACAAGCCAGAAGCTAGAGACACTAAGATAAAAACAAAATAAAACAAGAAATTAAGATTGATGGATAAAAATAATCTCAGAGTTATTTTGGATTTAATCTAAATTTAAGGTGCCATGTATCTTTACTCGTGAAAGAAAATTTAATTTTTGAGGACGCTGAGTAGTTTGAGAAATATCCTTCTTTAAAATCTTCTTCTTTACCTAAATGAACACTAGTGTCCTGGTTTTCTTCCTATCCACCTACCAATTCTTAGTCTCCTTCTTTCAGCACTTAAATATTCTTGTACCATAGGTGCTATTCCTGGACATCTCTCTTTGTTCTCAGCACAGCGTCTTCCTACTTCAACTCTCATCTTTTGGTTCTGACTTCCAATTCTTATCACTAATTCATTGCTGTTGAGACCCAGTTTATATAAATTCACTTGTGTATCTACCAGTTCCTCAAAACTGAAACCATCATTCCTGAATATCTTTTCATTTCTCCCTTTTCACGTACTTTTCATCTCAATGTGAGGCATCACGTAGTTAAACAAATACAAAATATGGTCTATATCTAGCACATGTACCCCACATGCAACTTTTTCTCAACTCTAACACCAAACTAATCAAATCTCCAATCTATCTCTCATAGTAATCTTCAGTGTCATAATGCAGGCCTCCATCACTTGACGTTTTATCTCCAATCCTTCTTCTCCCATTCTCTTAAACCCAAATGAGTGCACTTTTGATGGTAACAGACATTCATTGGGACTGTTCCAGACAAACTGAGCTGGGCATGTGTTATCACCCTACCAATTATTTCTTTGCTAAAAACAAGCCTCATTTCCCATCTTTACTCAACCTCATAGCATCATTTCAAAAAGATGATCACTTGCATCTCCTTGACATACTTTCTTCATTGGCTTCAAAGACAACCACTTCTTTCAGTTTTTCTCCAACCTTACTGATTATTGGTTCTCAAACTCCATGTCTGGTTCCATCCTATCTCTTAGATTCAATGTTCCAAGTTTTGTTTTTTTTTTTTTTTTTTTTTGGTTCTCTTCTCTTCCTAGTCTTCACTTACACTGTGGCAATCTTGTCCAGCTCTATGACTTTAAATAGCATCCATATGCCTTCAAGTCTCAAATGTCTATTTCCATAACAGAACCCTCTTCCAAGCTCCAGACTCAATATTTTCATTTGGATATCTAATGTGCACATTAAGCGTAATATCTCCAAAGTGGAACTTGCATTCTTCTTTCCCAAACCTGTTTCATCTACAGCCTCCCCTTATATCCACTGATGAAAACTCCATCTTTCCACTTTGTGTAGAGCAAAAGCCTTGGAAAGGTTGTTGACCGCTCTCTTTCTCTCTTTTCTCATCCAAAACACCAGGCAATCATATTGCATTTATTTTCATAATATGTCTACCATTGAACCACTAATTACCATGTTCACTGTTACCATCTGCTCTTCTCACTTGTCTCCTCTTGCCTGGATCCCTGCTGTAGTCTGCTAATCTGCCTCCCTACTCTCAATCTCTCCCACTACACTTTAATTCCAACAGAGATCCCAGAATGATTCTTTTTTAAATCATAAGAAAGATCATACCACTTCTATGCTCAAAATATTCCATAACCATTGCATTTCACTCAGCATGAAAATCAAATGACCCAGACACTCTTACAAGATCAGGATTCCATTAACTTTCTGACCTCATTTCTTTTTCCTCTGTCCCGTTTTTTAAAAGTCTCTCTTCAGCCACACAAACCTACTTGCTGTTTCTCAAATGTGTCAAATGTGTGACAGCCTTAGGACCACTCACTGAATTAGCTGTTTTCCCAGATATCTGAAATTTAAACTCTCTCACATCCTTTATGTGTTTGTTTGACTGTTCTTATTTTCCTAGTTTAATCATCTGATTTAATAGTACAACCTTCCCTCTATTCCCAGAACTTGAACTCTGTTTATCCTGCACTATGTTTTGCCCATTGTACTTATTCCTTCTAACAAATAATTTACCTATTTATTTTACTTATTGTTCTAGTCTGTCTTACCCTGCTTGAATGTAAGTTTCAGAAGCGAGAGATTTTTTTAAGTTTTATTTCCAGATTTCTTGCCTGGTAGAGCGTGGTCCTTCCTTCCAATAAATTTCTGTCATTATCCAATCAATTATTTGCACCTCTACCAGAGTGGTTTTCCCAAAAGATAACACTAAATATTTAAACAGGACAGGGACATGGCTGTAGCTAACTCTTGGTTTCAGCATGAATTCTCAGATGGGCTTCGTTTTTTAAGCCAAGTTTCTGACACTGTTTTATGGTCCTAAAAATATCTATTGCGCTAGAATTTTAAACACAGTCACTCTTTAAACAAAGAAGTAAAGCTTTAGTAGATCACAAAGAGTATTTTATGCTACAGAGTTGAGATTCTATCATACCTCTTATGTCTTAGAAAGAAAGGGAAAGTTTCCTGCTTAAATTCTGGAATCCTGCCTATCCTCTAAAACATGCTAACAAACTAGGGACAAAAATTTCAAGACACTTGAAATGTCAAGTAAGTGGTCATTTTCAGTGAATCTGAACAGTTTAGATTCCATTTTCATACCTAAAAAAAATGCTATATTTTAGATGGCTGATATAAGCTTTTACTTGACTTTAGAAGCAGTGGAGATAATACAGGCCCTGATGTAAGGTAGACTTCTTTCAGCTATGTGACAAATTCAAAATGCGACCGTGAGCATGTCGCATTACGTATTTAGGCTACATTTTTCTTGTTTGTAAAGTTAGACAATTACTAGACTCTCTTCCAGCTCTAAAATTCTGTGAAAATATTTAAAGGTATTGGGTGGCCTTTAAAATGTATTGGTTGCTTTTCAAATATATAAGCTGAGAGCATATTATACATATGAATAAGTAAAGAGAAAACCTCGCTACTTTTTGAAAATTCAGACAGGTGGGATTTTTTTGTGCTATTTCAGCCTGAACTGGATTTATTAGAGCTGCATTACAAAGGATGTTTGGTACTCAGTAGAAACAGTAGCTCCTACTCTTCAGTTTAGCCTGAGTTTGTGGCTATGGACGTTTCTAGCCATTTTTTTTTTCCCCCAACAAGCCGTTCAAAAGAGGTAGGATGAGACTGATTTGAATAACAACCTTTAGTACCCAGTGATTTTTGGTCATCTCAGAGAGGCAAAGCCTTTGGCCTTTGGACTGATAGAATACAGGTAGATGTTTGGTCTGACAACCAAATAGAGTCACATATGCCTTTGGCCACTATTAATTTTAAGCTTTAAAATCAGTGCTGGTGAAAAGCATCTGTTCACATCCTTTGCCCTTTTTGATGGTGTTGTTCGTTGTTTGTTTTTTTTTTTTCTTGTAAATTTATTTAAGTTGCTTGTAAATTCTGGATATTAGACCTTTGTCAAATGGGTAGATTGCAAGAATTTTCTCATATTCTGTAGATTACCTGTTCTCTCTGATGATAGTTTCTTTTGCTGTGCAGAAGCTCTTTAGTTTAATTAAATCCCATTTGTCAATTTTGGCTTTTGTTGCAATTGCTTTTGGCATTTTTTGTCATGAAGTCTTTGCCCATGTCTATGTCCTGAATGGTATTAACTAGGTTTTCTCCTACAGTTTTTATGGTTTGGGGTTTTACACTTAAGTCTTAAAAAAAAACATAAATAAATTACGTGCTCAAAGTCATAAGCCTAGTTGCAGAGAGATATTCCCTGAACCTCATTCACCAGATCTCCCAAGAAATTTTTTTGATTATATCATTATCAATACATAAATCAATTGATAACCTGAATAAGTAGCAAAGCAAGCAGAACAACAACAACAAAAAAAACCAGTGCTGTGAAGTCAGCAGAAACAATCCCGTCACAAAGTATTAATGCAAGTATATTGGAAGAACAGTGAATTCACAGTCAGAACTTAGAAGACTTTGGATTTAGTCCCAAGTCTGTCATTGAGTCTCATTACAAACAATTATTTAGCCATTCTGGGCTAAAATCTTTTTTTTTTTTTTTTTTTTGAGACGGAGTCTCGCTCTGTCGCCCAGGCTGGAGTGCAGTGGCGCGATCTCGGCTCACTGCAAGCTCCGCCTCCCGGGTTCACGCCATTCTCCTGCCTCAGCCTCTCCGAGTAGCTGGGACTACAGGCGCCCGCCACCACGCCCGGCTAATTTTTTGTATTTTTAGTAGAGACGGGGTTTCACCGTGGTCTTGATCTCCTGACCTCGCCATCCGCCCGCCTCGGCCTCCCAAAGCGCTGGGATTACAAGCGTGAGCCACCGCACCCGGCCTAAAATCTTTTTTTCCTCAAGAGAAGAATTGTGACAGATGAAGGCTAAGAGCCTTTCCATCCCTAATACTCCACGACTATTTGTGGGCAAAGTATGTGTGGTGTCCTTTTAACGGAGTCACAGACATTGTATCTTCATGAAATTACCTACCGGAGTCACAGACATTGTATCTTCATGAAATTACCTACGCAGTTCTGGGGCAGTTCACGTGTAATTTGCAATTTCTTCCCCAGTAACAGCATTATGCTGATTGTACAAATGCCACAGAACACATACAAACTTTGTAATGCAAAAATAGTATTTGGGCCGGGCACAGTGGCTCACGCTTGTAATCCCAGCACTTTGGGAGGCCAAGGCGGGCGGATCACAAGGTCAGGAGATCGAGACCACGGTGAAACCCCGTCTCTACTAAAAATACAAAAAATTAGCCGGGCGTGGTGGCGGGCGCCTGTAGTCCCAGCTACTCGGAGAGGCTGAGGCAGGAGAATGGCGTGAACCCGGGAGGCGGAGCTTGCAGTGAGCCGAGATCGCGCCACTGCACTCCAGCCTGGGCGACAGAGCGAGACTCCGTCTCAAAAAAAAAAAAAAAAAAAAAAAAAAAAAAAAAAAAAAAATAGTACTTGGGTATGAAAAATGTAGTGTGTTGCATCAGAGAACTGTGTTGACAGAGAAAGGCAAATAAAATAGAATGAGAAAAAGTGTCTCTCTTTCTTTGGGTATTTTTTAAAGTCAAGGGTTACCAATTTTTCACTGATATGTAAATAAATTTTGAAACACTGTTTATTGTTATTATATATATGTATATTATTTCCAATGAATATTTAACACTTACACCTGAAAATAACTATCAAATGAATTATACAACTAAGCACTTAGAACAGCACCTAACACTTTTATAAACCCATTTATTGTTAATTTGTTTCCCCATTCCTCCAGTAAATATTTAAGGATTTTTAAATGCTGTTTCTTAAGGTTCACCCAAAGCTGAAAAGCTTCAAACCTCTAAATCAAAGAACTTCTGAATTTGTAAACTTTGAAATATGTTCCTTGTCTTACCAGCTGGAGAAGACCTATTTTTCCTATAGTTTTAGTTAATAATTCTGTAAAAATCTATATGAAACAACAAATTATTTTCAGAAAATTTCACTTCATGTAGGAAATTAGTTAGAATTTTCATTAGGACCCAGAATACATTATGTGGGACTGATTTCATTCATACTGAAAGCAGAAAGGAAATGATAGGTGGACTCCCTCTACTTCTTTTAGTAGGGTGGTTACTTTCTAAAATGTGAAAGTGACTTGTTATTGCTTGGATATTATATCTCAAAGACCTCAGGACCTGTGTCATTCAGTGAACTAAAAAAGTGATTCATATTTCTTAGGTACTTGCAAATAGAAATTTGATTCTTAGAAATTAAAGTTCAATTGTGTGGGAAGATGTTTAAGTTTCAAGAATAGATTTGAGTTGACTTCTATACCCTCCCAGCTAGCAAAATATCCTGTGAAGAGCCCGTGATCTCTCAGATAAGACCAGGCATTCATAGCTGAAACAAAAAAAATTAGTAGTTTGACTTTTATTTCATTTTGATTAGCAGAAAAATATAGCTACACATGCTTTGCTACAGCAAGTAAGAGGCTTCCTACATGTCTAATTTAAATAAACTGATTTATCTAGTCAACAGAATGGATTGTTCTAAAGTAAGTAGAAACCATGTAATCAAAAGTTACAGAGTATATTTGTTTAATAACAAACCATAATTAATTTTGCCAGAAAGGTAGAGAGACCAACCAAATAATAACATCAATAGTGGCAAAGACAATAGTAATACTGAGAGCAACACTAGTGCAGGACTTATTATATGCCAGCTACTGTTGTCACTAAGGAATTTATCTGTATTAATTTATTTAATCTTTACAATAACCTTAAAAATCGTTTCCACTTTTATTTTTATCATTGTTTCTACTGTCAAACAATGCTTAATTTGGGAAGTTTCATGAGACCCTAGTTCTACCATTGCCTCTAATTTTGGAAGGATGGGCTTAAGTCCAGTTATGGCTTTATAGTTCTTTACTTAGAGAAAAAAAATTAACTTCCTCTAGCATAGGGCACTTTCTCCCTACAGATAATACAAGAAAAACTTTTTTTAGTATGTCACTATCCCACTATATTTCTTTATTGCCTTTTTCATTCATATCTTAGTTATCAAATGAATATTTTCGTAAAAGTCTTTCAGAAGAAGTTACATAGCGTTTTCTCTTGAGAATTCGTTAAATATGCTTATCCCCAAAGTCTCTTCCCTTAAGTCAAATTGTTCTTCTTCCCCATTTCCCCTGTGGGCTCTTTCCAACTGCAACAATGAAAGTGTCACTCTTGGACTCTCCCTAAATTCATCTGTAATCTTTTTTTCACTTACTGTAAACGCTCATGGATACATAATAGTTGTTCAGCTACTGCTCGGTTTCAATAGCTCAACTACTTATTTGGAGCTCCCAGGATGGTACGGTTTGAATGTGTCTCCTCCAAAATTTAGGTGTTGCCAATGTGATAGCATTGAGGTGTGGCGTTTGGCAGGGGATTAGGCCATGAGGCCTCCTTCCTCATGACTGGGATTAAGGTCCTTATGAAAGTGGCTTCATGGGGAGTTGGCTCATTTGCCTTCTGCCTTCCTCCAGGTGAGGACACAGCATCCCTCCCTGCTGTGGGACGCAGCAACGAGGCTGACAGCAGCCCTATCCAAACAACCAAATCTGCTGATGCCTTGATCATGGACCTCTCAGCTCCAGAACTGTGAGAAAATTGATTTATGTTCTTTATAAATTACCCAGTGTTGAATATTTTGTTACAAGAGCATAAATGGACCAAGATAAAGGAAGGTGAACTATTTGGATGAGCAAGACAAAAATAACAATACATCCTTGCCAGAGCTGTGTTGTTGTCCCCAGTCACGTCATTCTTCAGGGCACCTCAATTACATGACAGAATATTGAATATAATCTCTTTATCTTACAGATAAGAAACCAAGGCACAGCGATGTTATATGAAAAACAGAAGGCCATCCTGATAACAAATAGAAGAAATAAGACTTGAATCCAGGACATTCTTAGACTCAGAGGATTTTTCCATTATTTATTTATTTACACAGCACAAAAATATCAAACACTTTTTATATGCCACTTACTCTGGTGTTGCAGAACTTTTCCTCAAGTGTCGCGTCATCATGGTTTAGTGGAAACTCTATCATCATCAAGAGCCCAGGGATCTTAGATTCTTGCTGACACTAAATAATTTTGCAACTCTGAAACAATTTACCTCACTTTCTCAGATGTAAAATCTAAAACAATTGTACCAGAAAGACACATGCATGCGTATGTTTATCACAGCACTATTCACAATAGCAAAGACATGGAATCAACCTAAATGCTCAACAAAGGTGGACTGGATAAAGAAAATGTGGTAGATATGTATCATGGAATACAATGCAGTCATAAAAAAGAATGAGGTCATGTCCTTTGCAGTAACATGGATCGATCTAGAGGCCATTATCCTAAGTGAACTAACACAGGAACAGAACACCAAATACTGAATGTTCTTACTTATAAGCGGCAGCTAAACACTGAGTACACATGGACACAAAGAAAGGAACAACAGACATCAGGGACTACTTGCGGGGTGGAGGGAGGGAAGACAGTGAGGATCAAAATCTACCTACTATGCTGATTACCTGAGTGACAAAATAATCTGTACACCAAAGCCCTGTAACACACAATTTACCTATATAACAAACCTGCACATGTACCCTCGAATCTAAAATAAAAGTAAAAAACTAAATAAAAATAAAATCTAAAAAGTAAGAATTTTTGAGTGAGATCATTCTTATTATATCTACAGATATAGAGTTAATAAAGGTATACCCTATATCTTTTATAAAGAAGGGAAGCAGAATGCACAGTCTTAGGTCTGTGCTTTAGTACTTTCCTTTATCAATTAACTATTATTCCCCACTGCTAGAGACATTGCTGCTTCCCTGAAATAGATACAAACAAAATTGTCATATATAAAATTGTAGTTAATATATGTGTATAATAAACATATTTTAGGTAATGTATGCATAATGTATAGGTACATAAACATTAATGTCATTTATAATATATAAATGATATTTGATATTACACATGTAAAATCTTTTCTAGTTTAACTGTAACTTAATTATTGACACAGCAGTGTAGCATCTTGCTTTCCATTTCCCTAAAGGCTTTTCCCATTCTATATTATGGTTGGTGCAATAATATTGCTTATTTCCAGAGAATACCATATTTTCTCCTTGCTCACATTATAAGTAATTAACTATTTTTTCTTGAAATTTAATTTTCAACTACTTTTAGTGATTTGTGTTTTGATTTATAAATCATTTTTTTCAACATGTAAAACAATCCATGTTTACATGCTTATACATAAGACAACTGTCTAATGCCTACTCTCTGGGAATAAATATTGGAGTTACATTGAATTTAATTCTAGTCTTATTTTTCTTTTTTTTTTTGAGATGGGGTCTTGCTCTGTTGCCCAGGCTGGAGTGCAGTGGTGTGATCTCAGCTCACTGCAAGCTCCGCCTCCTGAGTTCAAGCAATTCTCCTGCCTCAGCCTCCTGAGTAGCTGGGATTATAGGCATGCACCACCACGCCTGGCTAATTTTTGTATTTTTAGTAGAGACAGGGTTTCACCATGTTGGTCAGGTTGGTCTCAAACTCCTGACCTTGTGATCCTCCTGCCTCGACCTCCCAAAGTGCTGGGATTATAGGCATAAGCCACCGCGCCTGGCCAAGTAATATTTTTCATTGTATGTGTGTGTGTGGCAAGGGGAATGGGGATTGTTCATATGCATATAAATATAAATGTTTTCCCCTTTACCTCTCTTTTTCCCAAAATATGATTCGTACCCCTTGTATTTAGTTTTGTATGATAACTCTTCTCCCCGCCTAGACTTTTTATGAGCATTTTCTCACGACATCAAATATTCTTCAAATAATCTTAATTGCTCCCTAAAATCCAATTGCAAGAAAGTCTTATTAATTGTCCTTCCGTTTTTGTGTGCTATTTGGTTGTCTCCTGTTCTTATTAATATAAATAATCCTGTGATAAAGACCCTGGCACATAATCTTCGACTGCATGTCACATTCTTTCCTTAAGCTGAATTCCTAGAATGGGAATCATTGCATCCAAAAATGAGTCTTTTTCAGTTGTTTTGTCTTCTTTAATAGATGAATCATTTTGTCAGTGAACAAAGTAATGTATTCCATATACAGAATTCAAAGCTTCATATTGTCAAATTTAAAAAAAAAAAAAAAGCTTTCTTTTATGTGCCACCCTTCACTAGATTTCATCTTAATACAATAAAATTTCTTGCATGCCCTGCCGGGTTCCCCATAGTCTGATTCCTACCCATCTCTCTAGCTCAGTTTCACCCCCTGACCTGGTCTCCATGATTTCTCAAGCCCAGGTACACTGGCCTGATTTTTGTACCTGTACCTGTTCCCTCTAGTTACCTTTCTTCTCCAGCTATCTGTCTTCACAAGCCAGTGGGTGCAACTACCTTTCAAAAGAGTTGGAGCTTCCATTAACCCTTTTGTGTTGAAACGTGTGTCAAAAAGAAGTTGGCACATTTCTCTTCCTAAGATAAATAAATTATGAGGTGCCTATCTTCCAAAATATTTTCTCAGAGGTCAGTATTTTTCTTCACTGAAGAGTGAAGCTTATCTCAGCACATTTTTGTATTCGTGTAATATCCAGGATTTATAAGTTATATGGGAATTATCCTAGGTCTATATCATCTCTCTCTCCCTTCCATTCTCCACTCTCTCTGCCTGTCCCACTCAGATTTCAGTCCGAGCCCTGGAGTGACAGATTTATGGCAATTCATCTATCTGTAGCATTTTATACAAATAATAAAGAGTATCAGTTAGGATGTGCTTAGCTGCTGGTAACAGAACTTCTTGCATACGTGGCTACAGCATATCAGTTCCCATAACAGGAAGCTTGTGTGTCATTTCCGTACCCATAGCTCAAAAAGCCAGGTTCTTTTCATCTTTTTTCTCTGCTAACCACAGCGGGTTGGCTCCTGTCCTTGTGCAGGTAGCCTCACGGTGGCAAACTGGCTGCAGCAGTTCAAAGGATCATGCCCTCACACATGATGTCTAGACACACAAGGATCTATTTCTTCCTTGAGTCTTTTAAGAACCAGAAATCATTTCTTACCAGATCTCCTCAAATATATCATTGCCCAGAATTGGATCATCTGCTTCTACTAAACCAATCCCTGTAAGTGAAATGGGTCACATAAAACATAACTCGCCCTAAAAACCAGTCATGATTCACCTTTGAAGCTGCGGGGGTCTCCGACTTCACCAAAACACATAGGGTTTCTGTTAGAAAATTTTAAAAAGTTTGAGACCAGCCTGGCCAACATGGTGAAACCCCGTCTCTACCAAAAATAAAAAAATTAGCCAGGCATGGTGTCACGTGCCTGTAATCCCTGCTACTCAGAGGCTGAGGCAGGAGAATCACTTGAACCTGGGAGGCAGAGATTGCAGTGAGCTGAGATCACGCCACTGCACTCCAGCCTGGATGACAGATTGAGACTCTGTCTCAAAAAAAAAAATTTTTTTAAAACAATATCTGGAAATGATACAGTATGATAATAAAAGTTGATGAAAATTGATTGAAAGAAAATGAGAAACTGGTGAATTTGAGATTTTATGAGATATGAATAAGTTTTATGGAGCAACAATTATTCTTTTTCTCTCATTCAAACATTTACTGAACTCTTCTGTTTCTTCTGATTCATGAACATTTAATATTAAAAAGTTTCCAAAATACAGCTGTATATTCTATTTGCCTTGGGGCTATAAGTCATGCAGAAGAGATAAGCAGGTTTTCCATTAAAAGCGTACGTTATTTTCAAAGGGATACTGAAAACCAATGCAATTCCTGGAAAGGTGTGGACCAAATATGACTAACAGTTGTAATTATTTTTTGTTGGCCTACTAACTATTCATGGTATTTCAGAAATTAAAAGAGAGAAGATTAGCTATGTTGTATTTCTTCCGTTATTTATGGGTGCATAGAACAGTTAAAAAAAAGTGATTAAAAGCATTGCAGTCTATGTTAACTCTTGTTTCTATTTAAATGACAGTTTCAGATCATAAAACAATTTTTTTCAAAGCCACAAAGGCTTTCATTTAAATGTAACAGGAAGGCCCATATTTAAAAAAAAAAAAGTATTTTTTTTCTCCAGGTAACAAATATATAAGAGGATATAACACAATGACAATGCTTAGTTAAGTAAATACCATGAAGCTTAATCCTCCTTTAAAGTTTAGATTACAGACCTACTCAGCAAGGAACAGTCAACAAACTGGCTGGATAAAGCAAACTTGCATTAAAATAAATGAGTATCTAACAAAACACAGTTATTGCATAATGGGCAATCAGTGTAGTGCAAATCTTTCCAAATTGCCAGGAAATAGACCATAAGCCATCTTATTTTAAGTGAAATTCCTCCCTTGGAAAGCATCAGGTGATTCAGGCAGCCCTAAATTATTCAAGATTCCACTTGCAGTGTAGGAACTCTGTGGGCAAGTTAGCCTTAGAGAGAGCCCACGGGCAGCAGAGGGCAGCTGGGCCAGGCACCTTTACTGTCAACAGCTAGCAAAAGTTGTCCAGATACAAAACCTCTCTATGTGAAATTTGTTTGTTTTCTATTCACATAGGAAGTCAAACTTTAATCCTCCGAATACACCTCCATTTCATAATCCCCTTATTCCCCACCTTATTGTAGTCCCTTTACAAATATATATGGTTACAAAATGTTATCAGTGTTTAAACTAGCGAACACTTCTCTAATATAGAATATATTTTATGTTTCCTTGAAGATTGTTTTCCAGACATTTTAGTAGTTTTTTAAAAATTAGAATTTAAAGGATTCATTTCCTGGGTCAGTCTGTTATAGTGGAAAAAAACTAATTTTGGAGTCAAATCTCTGTTCATCTCCCATGTACTGTTCTATCACTTTCTAGCCATGTAACCTAGGCCAACTTATTTTATCTCCCTGAGCTTTCATCTTTAAATTGGAGGTGGGGAGACCTCCTTCACAGGGGGCATTATGAAGATGAATAGAGTTAATGTATATTTTTTGAGCATTTGGTCCATAAACATTAACCTTTTCCTGTCTTTTTATTAGAGTTGCCCCCATATTTAAATAATGGTAAAATACAGCAAGTTGTTTTCCAGGCTACCCTCTTTGTCTCCCAGGAGAAACTTCCTGAGCCTCATCGCTCCATCTCAAATAATTGCCACCATTCCCACATCCCTGGCTCTCCCACATCCTCATTAAAAGGTACTAATCTAGCCTTTCACTAGAGTCTGGAGATAAAATACCGGATATGCTGCACAGTCACATCATGCCATATGTGTATTAAACTTGGAATCATTTAAATGAACAGGCTTTATAAGAAGAAAGAGGAGAAAGAAAATGGACAACAAAATATGTTCAGTAGTGTAAATGTTGTCATCATTTCACTGCTCAAGTATCATGGAAGGAGAAAGAAGGAGTCAGGAGAAGTTACTTGTTTTGTTTTGTCTTGCTTTGAGACAGAGTCTCACTCTGTCACCCAGGCTGGAGTGCAATGGAGCAATCTCAGCTCACTGCAACATCTGCCTCCCAGGTTCAAGCAATTCTCCTGCCTCAGCCTCCCAAGTAGCTGGGATTACAGGAGCGTGCAACCACACTCGGCTAATTTTTGTATTTTTAGTAAAGATGGAGTTACGCCACGTTGGCCAGGCTGATTTGAAACTCCTGGTCTCATGTGATCCACTCACCTTGGCCTCCCAAAGTGCTGGGATTGCAGGAGGGAGCCACCGCGCGCAGCCCAGAAGAAGCGATTGTGGGTAAAGTCATGACTACTGTCCTTGAAGTGGTCCTCAAGAGTCAGTTTGACCATGGCTAATTTTATCCTCTGTTTTCATACTTTTATTTTATTTTATTTATTTTTTAAGACAGAGTCTCACACTGTCGACCAGGCTGGAATGCAATGGCATGATCTCGGCTCACTGCAACCTTTGCCTTGCAGGTTCAAGAGATTCTCCTGCCTCAGCCTACCAAGTAGCTGGGATTACAGGCATGCACCACCACGTCCGGCTAATTTTTTGTACATTTAGTAGAGACATGGTTTCACTACGTTGGCCAGGCTGGTCTTGAACTCCTGACCTCATGATCCGCCCGCCTCAGCCTCCAAAAGTGCTGGGATTACAGGTGTGAGCCACTGTGCCCGACCACGGCTAATTTTTGGCTAATTTTTTTCTGTAAGTATTCTGTCTCCTACAACAGGCTTATCACCTCCTTGTCCCACAAAGCCCACCTTTGTGGTTTAAAGCCTGGATCTGATTCAGATTGCACTGTCCTGTCACTTTTCAGCTGTGGGGCATTAGGTAAGTGACTTAATTTCTCTGTGCCAGTTTTTAATTCGCAAATTAAGAATAACAATAGCAAACAACTAATGGAATTATCATAATGATTGAAATATCCATGTAAAGTGCTTTTCATAGTTCCTGGAATGTAGCAAGCGTTCGCTAAAATTATTATGAGGTAGGAACCACAAATTTGCTGACCACAGTGACTGGGGAGGGGTATCTCACCCCTGCTGGGTCTGTCAGAATTCTTCTCTTAAGCTATTTCAAACTACAGCTGGGAGAAAGAGACTTCTTTTTCAATTCTGCTCATAAAGATTTAAAGATTTGACTTTACAGTTCCTGGACCCACCACTTATTTGAGAGAACGTTGTTAACACAAGGATAGAAAAACAAGCATCGTCCTTCAACTCAAAGGGCTATAGCAGTACACTTCCAATAAAACGCGTTTTTGCTTAAGCTAGAGTTGTATTTCTGTTCTCTTCAAAGAGTGTAATCCTTTCTAACGTGTGCATTTTGAGGAATAAGGCACACGGACTGCACTTTACGTGCACAGGTCTCCAGGTATTTGAATGTATCTATTTTTCAGGTAAACTGGGTGTGCAAATAGCCTCTGCTTTAAAGTTAATATGGAACCTTGAAATAGTCATGAGTTGGCAATTTAGTGTCCAATTCATATCACTGATACTATTAGAAGTCAGTATTTAGCAACATTTTCAAAACCATATTAAAATTGAATTTAGGCCGGGCACAGTGGCTCACGCCTGTAATCTCAGCACTTTGGAAGCCTGAGGTGGGCAGATCACCTAAATCAGAAGTTCAAGACTAGGTGAAACCCTGTCTCTGCTAAAAAAAATAATAATAATAATAATAATACAAAAATTACCTGGGCGTGTTGGCGTGCACCTGTAGTCCCAGCTACTCGGGAGGCTGAGGCAGGAGAATCGCTTGAACCCGGGAGGCAGAGGTTGCAGTGAGCTGAGATCAGGCCACTGCACTCCAGCCTGAGTGACAGAGCAAGACTCCATCTCAAAACAAAATTAATTAATTAAATTTATTTGTTTTAAGATAATGATTTTTTCTGCCATTAACTACTGTAAGTCAAACCTTTGAAAGACTTTTAATTTGATAATACTAATATGTTGACCTAAAACTCAAACTTACCAAGTTTGTTTGATATATTATAATTTACTCACAGTCCAGTTTGAGGCTTTTTGCATTTTGGGTGTCTTTTTCTGTTTTGCCTCCCTTTGATGATTTTAGGAACTTTATGGTGAATTCATCTCAGAAATACTGCTTCGCAATATCCAGCTATAAATCTGAAAGACAGAATCTGAGAAATAGGCCAAGTCTAGAAAGAGGAAGGCCACCACCACTACTGTACTAAATAGAAAATATGCAAGTGCAGATGAGACACATTGCCTTTATCTTCATGTTAGTCCACATAGTAAAATAAATTCTAGGTGGTTTATGAGAGTTGCATAAAAAAGTTACATCACAGGAATCATGGAAAAATTTTAAGTAAAGTCTGTATTTACACATACGGATATGTATAATTATATGAAGCAAATAAAAGTCCTCTGAATTAGATCTTACTTTTTAATGTATGAGGAAGATAATACAGTGTTATTTCCTAAATTAGTTGCATTGTCTGATGCTTGAGGAAGAAATGAGAGATGAAAGATGGGAAATTTTACATGTAATCACTGCAACAACTATGAGTAAAACTGAGTATTCATTAGTCTTCCAAGAGAGACTTAATGGGTCATGAGATTTCTAGGAAGCCTGTCTTCTAGGTTGAAAGAAATTATATAGGCATTAATGTTATATTTACAAGCACATAACTGAAATAAACTGTAACATTTTTAAAATCACAATTTCTAGAAACGATCATTTGCAAACACATTGATACATTTCATAGGTTCTGATAAATGATCACAGTAAAATGTAACAAAGATTATCATGCTAATTTGACAACTTTGGAAACTGAGGCACCGAAAAACCGACTTTTAAAAAAATATATACAAACAGTGCTGCCAGATTGGAATATAAATCTCAGCTGTGGATTGACTCAATGAGTCACTCAACACCTTGGTTCAAGCTTAGTGAATCATAAGGGAGGAACACGTGCCTGGAATCTGTAACATGGAAAAGCCCAAGTTCTGCTCCAAATTGTTACGCATTATATTATATGTATCACATATAATTATAGCACAAAACTCTCCCTATGCATCAAATAACTCTTTCAGAATGTCGGTTCAATGAATTACACATAAATGAATCAAAAACATATGGGTGAAGTTTATCTTGAAATATAGAACTTGACTAAATGTGTTTTGGGTTTTCACCCCCCTCCAAATATCTGAAAGATACTGTCAAACCATTGGCTGGTCTCAAGTCCCCGCTGTGGCCCTTCACAAGAGTTTCCTCACATTGCTAGCATTGGGTACCCTCACTTTTGTTTGTTGCTAACATTCCTTAGCGGTTTGTGGGCACTCATTGAATGCATATGGCATTTAGCGAAACCTATTAAATATGTATCAAAATTGACTAAAGTTAGCATAGAATACATAGTGCCTGAAATACATGGTTTACTATGTGTTTTAAAACCTTAGCTTGCAAAGGACAATGTAGAAACATTAATTGTTCAGTACATTTTTAAAATTATAAAAGTATGACAGCCTGAAATTGTTAAATATTTCAGAAGGTTATGAAGTAAAAATTAAAATACACTCTGGTTCCTTCCACAGTAGCCATTATTAATGTTATCCTATATATTAGTAAGTCTGCATATACATTCACATATATGTGAATATTATGCAAGTACACTACTTACATGTATATATCATTTTTCCCACAGATATGTATTCTAACTTGGTTTTATTTGTTCACTTAAAAATATGTCACGTAGTCTTTGTAATATTATGGACAATATATGGAATTCTATCCCCATTTTAACGACATATTAAATATGAATCCAGGATGCTGTTTTGCCTAAAGTGTTTTCTTGTAGAAAATCAGAATTATTCAAATTTCAAAGACAAATAAGCCCAATATATAGTGCCCATACAAAAAAAGAATTTTTTTAAAAAATGTACTTATTCTCTTGAAGACAAATCTCTGGGCAGAAGGCTGGGTTTATACTAACACTTTCAGATATGTTATATGATCCATTTCAGAAATGATAATCTGTCCTGAAAACCTTTTTCCTCAATTACAGCAGAAGCTGGCATTCTTTTGCAGTAAAGTCAGCAAATGGGAGAGATTCTGAGAGCCAATCTCTTGGGAACGTGAATTTGGGATTATGTCACCACTTAGCAGAATAACAACACTGATGGGCTGAAATGAATCCCTCTCCTGACAGACTGAACTTTTTAGCCTCTCCATATCAGCCATCTCCCTGTTGTTGGTATACGGTTTCAGTAAAGTAAGAGCAAGTCCAAGTTCAGAAAAAGACCAGACCACAACAACAACAAAAACTTGATAATGAATAATACCAAGTCGTACTTGGCTCCTTTATCAACTAGTGGTGTAAAGTAGTTTTCCTCACTTAATTCCTCAGCGAAAGGATTGCACGTTTAATAAATGATGACAGATAAATGGCCCAGGAATGATTTTTTTCTTCAATCTTGGAAATACACGAAAACAAAAGTATGCAAAATAGTATGTTAACGTGCTTTGAGAACACAGGGATTAAAGAAATGTTATTATTAACATATTTACCTTAATAATTATATAAACAGTTATCTTAATAAATGCCTGTGTTACAATTAAGGGGGCGAAACTTATTTGTCTCTGTTGTTAAATAGTTTAATTAAGCAAATCTCATTACAGAATCGGAGATTCTTTTAGAATTCCATTGTGTTTTAAATGTGAAAAATTCCAGAATCATTGGTAAAGTCTGAAAATGACTACTTAAATATTTGTATACTATTGATTTATTGAAAATATACAATATATAACTGTGTGATGAATTTTCAAACAATTCAAAATTACTTAACTATTCTCAGAAAAGACAAGTAATCCTGTCTTAATGGCAGATTTATCTGTGCTTCAACCATGTTAATTACACTTCAGATGTGCAATTCTCTATCACACTTCCAGACTTTGTTCTTACTGTTTACCGGTATTACTTATTCATGCTTACTCTATTCTGTCTAATCATTTTCCCATATTCTCAACAAAACTAGAGTTTTTGAGTCACAAATGTTTTATTACTTGTGATATCACAATTTTACATATACTTAGTCACTCCTGAAGAAGTTTTTATTAATTTTGTCTATGAATCTCAGTATGTACTTTGATGGCTATATTTTGCAAACAGTAAGTATCGTATCTGCTTGTAATTCACAAAACTTACAAAGTGCTTAACTTAAGTCTGAGTAGGTTCTACACATGCAGTATCTCACTCCCAGTTGTAATCTTTTTAATAATGCAAGCATCTGTTCACTTCTTTGGACACTGGCTGTTTCTCTAGACACTGGCCCTCTGATTGAAGAAATCTAAGAGATTTAACATTCATCTTTATAAGCAGAAATCAAATATTTAACCCAAGCATGTTTCATCTTTTATTCTGTTTGTTTTTTGTTCTTTTTATTATAAGTAATAGATTTATTTTATTCTTATTAAGAGAATTTCAGGCAGGAATTTCTTAGACTTCTCTGAAAAGTAGTTAGACCTGGCGAAGTTGATATATTTAACTGTCCGATATTTATGTATTTAGTCTTATCATACCTTTCATGACCTAGTCACAAAACTGCAATTCAATTTACAGGGAGTTAGACTAATACCTGTCTATGCTTGTGAGAAAATATAGCCTACATTTTGTGACCTGTTGACCAGGTACCTGAGATTTTAAAAAGTGAAATACTCTATGTTGCATAGAGATACTGTGTGTAAAATGATTCCATTTGTCCTAGTTAAATTGGAAAGTTTCCAGAAGTCAAATTCTCAAATTTATAAAATAATATGTTTCATACTAGGATCTCAAATCACTTAAGTTTATGCTGAAGCTTGTTTGGAATATATATATCATATATATATGATTAATTTCAATAAAATACATTATACAGAAGAAACAGCTGTTGAGTGAAACAGATTATTCCATACAACCCAGGCTATTCTCAACAGGCATTAGCTTTTTGATCTCTAGTTTATATAACTTGCTATCTATACCATTTTGCCATGATTTACTGTTCATATTTTCTTATATTTTGGGGTTTTCAATAGCATGATATCTACCTATAGTTTATATTAAATTAACATTTCTATATTTTTCTCTCAAAAATAGTGTGGGGCTTAGTTGCTTTATTCATTTGGGCACCACATATTAGAGAATTTAGAGAATAGTACAATTTAAATTAATATGACTAACAACTATAGGTCAACCTAAAAATCCATAAGAGCTTTCTGTACTACATTTTTCAACTTTGCCATAAATATACCATAATTAAAAAGTTAAAAACATTAAATATATGCAGGTTTACATGACTTGATTTTATTCTCAGATTTCTCAAAGACACACACTAGCAATTTAGATAAACTTCTCATTTTCATTGTTTGCTACATTGTAGGAAAATAAAAATCCATAAAGAACTACATAACATTTACTTCATAAAGCTTTTGTTTAAAACTTGTTCCTACCTCAATAAAATGATTATAATTGTTTTCTTTACTCACTACTTATCTTTGGTATAAGTCCCCTGAAAATATTTTACTGGATTAAAATCTGTACTGTTGTGATAAATCTAGATGAAATAATTCTATTGAAAATACACTCGTGTAATGAATTAATGATTAAAATAAACATAATATTTTAATAGAATGGTATTTTTCAGTGAACAAATTATTTGTGTTCCAAATGTAAACACTCATAGTGGATCTAGATTTTCATCATTCATTATCTACGAATGGAAAATTTTCTGTTTAAATCTGGTAACCTACTTCTTGGAAATAATGTCATTAAATATGATGTCTACCTGGTTGAATGGCAAAGTAACCAACTCTTGGAAACATTAACTAAACTAAAAAAAGTGTGTGTGTGTGTTTGTGTGTGTGTACACACATATAGGTCCCACTCAAATATATATTCATTTGAAGAGATCATTGCCTTCAATTACATTATATGAATGGGTAGCATCAGATAAATTAACAGGTAAGTATGCAGGTAATTGTAATTAGAATTTAATTGTAATTATGTAATTTAATTGTAACTTAAATGTAATTTTAACTTAGAAATGTTGATTTCTAAAAGAGAAGTCTTAATCAAATTCTTTCTTTTAACTTTTTAGACGTTCCAAGAACTTATCATCTACTTATTAAGATCTGGCATTTGCAAGGTTAGGCCTGTTCTAGACTGAGTCACTGGAGGGTCACTATAATGAGTATGATGTGGATATATTCTTGCTGCTTTCCAAGTACTAAACATGTGTGTTCTATTAATATTCTTTTATAAATACCACTCGTAGCTATTCTCATATGAATCAAAAGCATCAATTTATAAATTTTACCATCATGAACTAAGATCCTGAATCTACTAAGAGGCATAAGTAGAAGTGGAAAATTTAGGGGAAGCTGCCCCCATTTGAGAAGCCACTGAGTATGTGAAGAAAAATAGGTTTGGTAGAATGCCCCAGTTTTGGAAAGGATAACGGTCAGGGTTGTGAGTTAGGAGAGAAAGGAGGGATGTAGGGAAGGGAGAAGGAGAAATTGAGGGTGAGGTGAAGAAAAGTGCATTTGATTTTGTGTAGACTGGTGGGGACTGCAGTTTTGAACTCAAGTAAGGGAGTTGTAGCTCTGGAGGGGAACATAAAGACTGAGAAATAGACAAGAGAAGGCTGCAAGAAGGTAAAACCTGCAATCTGGGATTTGGGGGAATGTTCTCCCTATGGCCTGTGACAAGAGCCCCAGATGACTTAAGTCAATTAAAGTTTCTGTGTATTTAAAACTAAGCCAAGCATTGAGGAAATTTACACCACACACACACACACACACACACAAACATTCATCCATAGCAAATGTCTAGATAATTAGAAAATAACCTAGGATTTGAATAAATCACATAATTATTTAAGTTAACTTGGAAGTTGCTAGAAGGAATCACGGTATTAAAATGCAAAGTCTTTTTTATAAAAAGACATATTAAAGGGTTTTGGGAAAAAAAATAGTGGAGAATAGTATTGAGTGTGTTTGGGGGAAGAGAATCAGTGGATTGAATGTGCTGGTGAATCCTGAAAGACATTTTTGGCTCAATGAAAAAGGAGATAAGTGAAATAGGCATATGACTGTGAAATCTAATCATTTCAAGACAGAATTCCTTTCAGTAAGTCTTTGTTAAAACAAGAACAGTTAATATGATTGAAAGTGGAGAGCACGTAAAATGATCAGTGATGTTGAAACTGCTTGTATTCTTTTTGTCCTGGTAAAATCACTTTGGGGCATGGAAATAAAGATACTTAGAGGATATCAAGTATTGAAATTGTGGCATTTGGGTTGTTTATAAGATTGACCATATAATATTTAAGTGGAATTTGTAGTTAATGATAAGAAAGGATTAATACCTCTCTTCTTTTGATAAGAAATACATTTTCTCAAGAGTTTCTTCCAAAAAAATTCTTGTTGGGCATGCAAGATTCTGTAATTTATCTGTATTATGTATCTCAAGCAGGATTATGCCAAGTGCAAGACAGAGAAGCATTGACATTTTCTATCTCAAATAATAGACCCTCATAGAGACAGGGGTGAATTCTAGGGATCGTGGAACAGCTAGAAAAGCTATAGATCCTCCTTTCTACCAGAAAGTTTCTCTAAGTTCTTCACTTTTTTTTTTTCAAGATACTTGGTGACATAAAGATGAAAGCCACAATTAGATGTGGCTATATTTTATAAGTTGTTGTAATATCTGTGGCTTTTTCTCTTAGCCTTAATGATGCACCCAGGGATGTATGGAGCTGGTGAGAGCTGAAGTGTGCTCTGCAGATTCTGCTCTGGGGATGAGTTGATCTTCATCAAACAAGTGGGTAAAGGAAGCAGAGAACACTGAATTCTCAACCAGAAGAAAGCAAATATGCACAGGAAGTATTAAAATTTCACTGCCATGTCTTCCTAGCACAATAATTGTGTCTCCCTCACTCCCCATACCTTGCGGGGCATGTCCATGGCTTTTCATGAGACTCTCAAAGGGTATGGAACTCCAAAATAGCAAAGAACACTGCCTCTGTTTGAAGATTTTAGCATTGTCTTTATGTGTTTGAACATTCAACTATTAGAGGATGTTATTAAATATGTGTAACAATACATTTTACAATTATTAAGACACAGATTATTATCAGACAAAACTCTTACCCAAATGCCATAAGTAAAACTTATTTATAGAGAGCTATGGGATGAAGTAAAGTCATGCATCACTTAATGACAGCGATATCTGCTGAGAAACCCATCATTAGGCAATTTCCTCATGTGTGAACATCATAGGGTGTACAGTGCTTAAACAAACCTAGGTGCTGGCCGGGCATGGTGGGTCATGCCTATTAGTAATCACAGCACTTTGGGAGGCCGAGGCGGGCGGATCACGAGGTCAAGAGATCAAGACCATCTTGGCTAACATGGTGAAACCCCATCTCTACTAAAAATACAAAAAATTAGCCGGGCGTGGTGGCAGGCGCCTGTAGTTCCAGCTACTCAGGAGGCTGAGGCAGGAGAATGGCGTGAACCCAGGAGGCAGAGCTTGCAATGAGCCAAGATTGCACCACTGCAGCACTCCAGCCTGGGCGACAGAGCAAGACTCCGTCTCAAAACAAAACAAAACAAAACAAAAAGAACTAGGTGCTATATCCTACTACACACCTATGCTACATGATACGGCCTATTGCTCCTACGCCACAAACCTGTTCAGCATGTTACTGTACTAAATACTGCAGGCGATCATCACATAAATCATTAGGCAATAGGAATTCTTGAGCCCCATTATAATCTTATGAGACCACAGTCATATATACAGTCCATTGTTGACTAAAAGGTCCTTATGTGGTATATAACTGTGTATTTGCCCAAGCATACCACTAAATTAAAACAACCAATCTAATCAGTTAGACAACAAATGTGTCCACTAAAAATTACATTGATGAGTTTCATCTGAAAGTATCTCATCTGATGAGTGGTACTGACATTTTGCAGACATTCATCCTTGTCACACCCAAAGTCATTTGCTATTACTCTTATCATAGAAAATAATTTTCAGTCTAATACGAATAATGCCACTGTATAGAAAAAATATACAACATAACTTTAAAGTGAAAATGTCATGCAACTCCATTGAAAAACAGCATTTTCTTTTCACGTAGATAATAAGAATGTAACACAAGAAACACCTTTAAATTAGGGAGATAAATACATGCTATCATTCCTTGGAAAATGAAATCAATAACCATTATGTTATTTTTATAGAATTGAGCTGAAAATATCCATGATCCCTTTTATGACCTTTATTGGATAATATACCACTAAAAATAAATATCTTAGCTAACTGTGATGCATTTGACAGTCAATTAGAAATCACGAATGGATCATGATATTATGTTAAACCCATCCACGGCCCATTTATGACCATAGTTATTTCATAACATCTTTTCCTAAGTGATTGAAAAGACACATATGTTTAGTCTATTAAGAGAGACAGCAGGCACACTCTGGGAATAGGAGAGAGTTTCAGTTACACCAATTTAGGAGATAACTCTCACCCCGGTCACCACCTTGTCTTTTCTGTTAAGCTGGCTTCAGAATCCAGTATCTAATGGCAGCACGACTCCTCAGAGAGCTTCAGAAGCAAGTGGGAGCTCAGCTACCAACCAGCCCTGGATGTCTGTGACACAGTATCATGTTTCAGGACAACGACACAAATGCTAGTCTCATTTGATGACACAACTGCCTATTTTGTTTATGTGTTCTTTCACTTTCTTTTTAAAAATGGGGCAATCTATTTTTCTAACATCTGGGGATACATTTTAAATTATAATAAACAATATAAAATCCTCCCATTCTAATGAACATGCAAATCAAGCTCTAAAACATGAAGAGAAGGTTCTTTGGACATTTAGTATTGAGTACACATTCAACCAATATTTACTGAGGCAAACTGTCTAAGGCAGTCTTCGAATGAAAAGGAAAGAGGGAATGGAAATTTACTGGATGGGGTGGGTCAGTAAGGGTTTTATATATACATGTATATATGTATTTATATATATACACTATACATTTATGTGTGTATATATGTATGTGTATGTATATGTATGTATATATGCATGTGTGTATGCATGTGTGTGTGTAAATATATACATGCACACACATATATATATGTAGGTTGACCAGTTGCCTTCTGCCAAAACCTTCTTTAGTGAGTTTGCATATTGAGATCTCAGTGGCCCACAGAACCCCTTGAAGCATCTTCCTGAATTCCACTGTGGCCATTAGCAACCATAATCACATTAATGCAAACGTTGCCTGATGTCCTGTGCCCACAAAGCTACAAGAGTTACCTCCTGACAATGGCATTGCAACATTTCTTCCTGGGCGTTTGCACTCACACTCCTGTGTTCCGAGACTGGGCACCCCTCTGTGTATACTGTACAATGGTGGCAAAAGGGTGTTTGTATCCATTTGTAATGTAATTTACACTATAGTTACCAAAGGTGTTGCCCAATTTATAGAGGCTTTAGGAAAACCAGTTGTTTGTATCTCTCGCCTCGAATTTTACGTCATTTACGAAGCCATAAAAGGCTGAACAAGAACAAAATTTCACCATCAGACATCATGATTTAATCAGAATTATCAATTTCTTCTGATTATAAGGATTTGTTTGGGGCTAGGCTTGTCAGCTTGACACCTTATTTTCTTCAGGATAATTTGAATGAGTAAAATTTCATATGAAGGGCTTAAATCTCACCTATTAGAGACTAATAAGTGGCTGAAGGTAAATTCAGGGATTTCTACACAAAAATATGTTATTACCCTATGATAACACCCATGTGAAGAGAAGGCCAACTGGGGTTTGGAGAAAACAAAGGGACTTCCCATATCAATTAAGGGTCGGACAGACTTCTTCCTATCTAATATATTCATATGGCTTATTTTAGAACTACTTATTTACAGCTTGCAGCAATAAAATTTAAATCATTGAGTTTAAAATTTTATTAACACCAGTAGTGAGGAAATCTGAATTACAGGACCAAGTCATGCATTAGGGACTCAACAGAAAACTAATTCAAAATTTTGTTGATTCAATGTGCAATTTGTTTCCTCCTCTAGATAAAATTTTAATTATTCATTTCTATATAAACTCTGTATTTTAGTAATTGCCAGCAGATTTTCACAGCTCTGCAAAGCCACACCCAAAGGAGAAAGTATGTTTGATGATGCAACAGGTTGCTCTTAAATGTCCTATTTTTCTATCTCATCTAAAGTGTATAAAGTGTTAACACTCTGATAATCAGTTTATTGTCACCTTTGTCACAGATAGTCCATTTATCCTTTAAATTTTTTGAAAAAAGCCAAAAGGTAATTTTTAATAAAAGGCTTTGTAAAATGTAACTAATAATGAACACTACACCTGATTACTTCACGCATTTCTTATCCATTTTGAGAAAATTCTGCAACTATCTTAATGTTTGTAAATTTATTTCCCATTGTGTATGTTACTCAGAGAAGATTTTAAGCAATTATAGATAATTATAAATCACATTTTACCCGAGTTATCTAATATTGCAGCTTGGTCATTCTGTGTCACAGTAAGATATGTATTAATTATTTCATTCCTCTCTCATCATGACATAGCACAGTTCGAGACCTGGCTTCAGTCACCACTTTCTCACAATAGAATTTCAGAGTAGCTGGAGTTAATAAATTTAGTTTTGGCTGCAGCTTGAGATCATCCTTTCTAAGCCACCCCTTTACCTAGTCTCGGCAGACCAGTATTACCTCATTTACTGTAACGGCATCCTGGATATAGAGCGCTGGGTATTGTTTCACCTGTTAACCCTCTCCTCTCAGATCTGCTTGAAAACAGTCTCCCAACATGTATGTAACTAGTTAGTAGATTTTCTCCCCCACAAGTTCTTTCCCATGGAAATCCTTTCCGAGAAAATAAGCTTGTACACACAGACACACAGATATATTCTGACAGTATAAAATGCTTCAACCTCTCTATGATTTATAAAACAGTGGCCTCCTTGTCTACTGTGTCTTAGAAGCTGACACTATTTTACGTTCTTGGGTGCTTTTCTGAACCTGGTATAAAATGCAAACATCTGTCTTTGGAATGTTAACTGTAAATAATTGTTGAGATAAACTTTTACAGGGAAGTTTTTTTTTCATTACCTGTAATTGCATTTTATACTTTCTCCAAAGAATTCATCCCACTCTGCAATGTTCTTGTTGAAACAATAAAGCTTTCTGAATGATTGATTGAAATCTGTTTCTCAGAACCACCTATTGAAGTTTCTCTCTCAGCTTTATAGGAGTATTCCAGGTATCCCCCTTTAAAACACAAATGTTCTCATTCTCTCTCTCCATATATACAAAATATGTATTAGATATATTAGATATATAATATATACATAATATAGTAGATATATAATATATACATAATATATTAGATATATAATATATACATATTAGATATATAATATATACATAATATATTAGATATATAATATATACATATTATATATTAGATATATAATATATAGTATATAGTAATTAGATATACTATACACTTTATATTATAAACTATAATCACATAATATACACTATATATTATAATAGATACAGTTTATATTGTATATATTATAAATACACATATGCATGGCAGATGTTCACATGCTTAGTAGGGATTAAGAACTGTGTTTACGGCTGGGCGCAGTGACTCACGCCTGTAATCCCAGCAGTTTGGGAAGCCGAGACGGGCGGATCACGAGGTCAGAAGTTCAAGACCAGCCTGACCAATATGATGAAACCCACCTATAGTGCCAGGTATTCAGGAGGCTGAGGCTCGCTTGAACCAGGGAGGCAGAGGTTGCAGTGAGCCAAGACTGCACCACTGCACTCCAGCCTGGGCAACAGATTGAGACTCCATCTCAAAAAATAAAATAAAAATTAAAAAAAAATTGTGTTTGTAATGATGCTTACAAGGTCGATTATAGTAGACAAGGGTTCTATTTATATATATAAACTCAAATGATTAAAGATATAGATCTTAACATTATTCTTGCCCCTTTTATTCATTTTCTCATCAAATAAATCAAACACCTGTTAAAATTTTTTCTCGTATCCTTTCAAAGACAGCCTGAGGCCACTGTTCTAGCTTCCATAGTGACACATGCAAATCAACCAAAAACTTATAGAGCTTCATCATGGTCATCATTTGGCTGGCATCTATGGTTCCTGAATATTCACAACTCAAATGGGGTTTCTAGTCTTTCTATGTCATTTTTAGATAATATTTAAGATATATGTTCATCATTTCTTCAATGCGGCATTAACTTTCTGTAAATGTTTTCAGACATCTTTCTATATGTAATATTACCTGGATTTCAAGTATTTTAATGGTACGAGTTTATGATTGTTAAAGAAAGTAACAAGCATACCAAGACAGGAAGTGAAGGAAATTTTAAAGCCTTTCTGATCTCCTTACTAATATTTTACATTTTCCAGTAATCTGCAACCCATTGTGATATTTTACTTAGATAAATGATTTCTCATGTTTTTTAATAGGCAGCTGTGTTTACTGGTAAGAGCAACTAGCTGTACTAGCTTTATATGAGAATTAAAAAACTATACCTAAATCAACTGTAAAATGTAATGACAGCTGGGTTGCTCTAAGGGGAGTAATTAGGGAGTAGAAATGTACTTAACATAGTGTCTGACATGTGACGGAAACCAAATGGCTATCTATCTATCTATCCATCTATCTATCTATCTATATGTTTGTTTGTTTTATTTGAGACAGAGTCCTGCTCTGTCCCCCATGCTGGAGTGTAAATGGTGTGATCTCGGCTCACTGCAATCTCCACCTCCCAGGTTCAAGCAATTCTCCTGCCTCAGCCTCCCAAGTATCTGGGATTTATAGATGCATGCCGCCATGCCTGGCTAAATTTTGTTTGTTTGTTTGTTTTTGTTTTTTTAGTAGAAATGGGGTTTCACCATGTTGGCCAGGCTGGTCTCGAACTCCTGACCTCAAGTGATCCACCCACCTCAGCCTCCCAAAGTGCTGGGATTACAGTCATGAGCCACCGTGCCCAGCCCCAGTGGCTATATCGTTAAAAGCTGATGTTATACATCTATGGATAATTGATTCAGTATCAGATAGCACATATTTCTCAAATCCTGTATTTGCATTTTATATCTTAGCAGACATGTTTCTTTATTCTTTTTCTTTTTTATTTGATACAGGGTCTCACTCTCTTGTCCAGGCCAAAGTACAGTGGCATGATCATGGCTCATTGCATTTTCAACCTCCCTGGGCTCAAGCCATCCTCCTACCTCAGCCTTCTGAGTAGCTGTGACCACAGGTGTGCGCCACCACTCACAGCTAATTATTTGCATTTTTTGTAGAGACGGGTTTTCACCATGTTGTGTTTCTTATTTTTTAACGCTGTTCTGGTGTATTTTGATTTTCTTTTATTTGGTGGTGCTCTTTGTTTCATTTTCTATATACTGTTAGGTATTTTAAATAGATACAGGTTATATAGAGAGAAATATAAATAGATACATATCTGTGTGTATATATATAATTCTAATATAAATCATGTTATTTAAACAGATAAAATATAAATCTTAAATATAATAAAGATGTAAATCCCAAGTAATGAAAAATGGTATCTTGTTTCTCATCTTTGATTTACCTGTCAAAGTTTGTACTCTGAAAAAAAAAAACCCTCACAAAGATATTTGAGTAGAGAAGACATATTTTTCATGAATGAATTTTAATATGATTTTTACCATAATGTCTGCAATTAAATGTTATATGTTTTATATTTTAAAATCTACATATCAAAAGAGAAATTCCTAGAAACTATAAAGATAATTATTAAGGACAAACAATAATTTCCATAAAAATAGAAGTAAGAATTGGCATACAACAGAAAGACAGTTACAGGTGGCAAGAATTATATTATAGGCAGGATTTAAACTAAATTGGTTCTTTGCTGGGATAAGAAGAAGGCTAATACAGACATTAAAAATAATGAAGTTTGGTAAGGAAATCAGCTTCTAAAATTGCCATCTCAACTTTAAACATCTAGAGTGACCTTATGCCAATGTTCAATTTTATTTAAATATTGTTTTGATCAGAAGCATATGTTTAAAATTTATTTAAAGAAAAATATGTCCAAACATTTTTTGTTTTCATTACCAGAAATAATTTGTCATAAAGCATAAATGTATTTTTCATTTTTGCTAAAACAAACTAAAAACATAAAGACAAACATGCTATTTTTGTAAAAGTCTCACTCCATATATTAATTTTCAGGAGACTTAATTCAATTTCAAATAGAAGAAGCCAAGCCAAACAGCAGAGAGATGAATATCTGCCAGCCATAATGATGGACTTCTTATGTGAGGCTTTACCTTTGAATGCTTCAGGACACTGGCATAACTCGGCACCTTAACTCAATGGACAAAGTTAAACTATCATGATCAGTAAATGCTACACACAACAGATATTTCAGAGCTTCTTAAAACTAAATAACTTAAACAATAGCTAATAGCAACTAAAATCAATTACTAATTTAAAAACGGTAGTATATTTCAATTTTCATTGGTGCTCACTTCCATATTTTAACTGTATTCATACTGTGAGCTAACTAAATGTGATTAGTGATCATATTCAAATGTTTAGAGAAAATTGTGTAAGAGTTTCAGAGCATAATAATGTTCAAGCATTTCAAACCTGCCTATAAAAAAAGGCAAAAACAAAACAATAACAACAACAACAAAAACAGGTCTTCATCTGAATCACATACTATCCTTAAAACACATCATAATTAGGTAGCCAAATGTTGCTTGGGGGATAAAATTAAACTTCCAAAAATTCCTGAAAGCTCTTTGTTCTTTTTTAAAAAAATTCTGAAAATTAATTACACATGGTTTTCATCTGTTTATGCAAACCATCAGACTGATCTGTGAAAGGGGGTATTTGACCTTCCTTCCTTCCTTCCTTCCTCCCTCCCTCCCTCCCTCCTTTTCTTCCTTTCTTTTTTTTCTTTTTTGGGAAGGAATTTCGCTCTTGTTGCCCAGGCTGGAGTGCAATGGTGTGATCTCAGCTCACTGCAACCTCCACCCTCTGGGTTCAAGTCATTCTCCTGTCTCACCCCAACCAACTAGCTAGGATTACAGATGGCTGCCACCACACCCAGCTAATTTTGTATTTTTAGTAGAGATGGGGGTTTCACCATGTTGGTCAGGCTGGTCTCGAACTCCTGACCCCAAGTGATCTGCTTGCCTCAGCCTCCCAAATTGCTAGGATTACAGGCATGAGCCACCGTGCCCAGCTTGATATTTCAAAATGTTGAAAAAGTTGTTATTTGAACAAACAAGCTATACTTACGTGCGGTGTGTGTGTGTGTGTGTATACGTGTGTACATGTGTGTACATAGCCTATTTTAAAAAGTAACATATTCTGCTGGGTGCAGTGGCTCATGCCTGTAATCCCAGCACTTTGGGAGGCTGAGGCGGGTGGATCATGAGGTCAGGAGATCAAGACCATCCTGGCCAAAATGATGAAACCCCGTATCTACTGAAAATACCAAAATTAGCCAGGCATGGTGGCAAGGCCTGTAGTCTCAGCTACTCAGGAGGCTGAGGCAGGAAAATCACTTGAACCAAGGAGTCGGAGGTTGCAGTGAGCCGAGATTACGCCACTGCACTCCATTCTGGCCAAAGAGCGAGACTCCGTACCCCCCGCCAAAAAAAAAAAAAAAAAAAAAAGAAACAAAAAGAGTAACATATTCTAAAAACAGACTATACAGAAAGCCTTTAATTAAAATAATTAAAAATTACTCAATTCTAGTAATGAAAGCTATTAATATTAACTGTTAATACTTTGATAGATTTTCCCAGTATTTATGTAATATATTCTTTCTATATGCTCACTCAGTGTAGTGTGTGTGTATCTGTGTATTTGTATGTGTATATGTGTACGTGTCTGTGTATAAATATGTGTGTATATATATATACTATGCATATTTTCTTTATCCACAGATTAATACTATAATACTGTATTTAATGAGTTACATAAAGTATATCATTTAGATTACATACTTTAAAATATTTTTACGAATCCCCTAATTTTCCTTATTTTTTCTCATATATCTATATCATATATATATCATACATATCATATATATGATATATATGAGAAACAATATGTATATATAGATTGAGAGAGAGAGAGAATGTTCAGATTGAGGACAGTTTTATCGCTGTACTTAAGAATATAGGCTATAGTTTAAACCCATTACAAATGCTGAGTAATAATTTAAGAGATGTTAGAGCTATCTAATAATTTTTTCATATAGTTCAAATTCAAAATTCTTCATAGCTTCACTTACATTTTGGCTGTGAAAATGAAAACCTAAAATAGGAACCAAATGTACTCATACTGGTAATACAGAGCATGTTATTAACCAGAAGTGTTTAAAAGTAACAAGACATGCAATCTGTTTGCCTTGGGATTTCAGCATCTAAATCTCAATGGAAGTCCCAGCTGTGTGCCCTGCTAGTCACTGATGGTCCCTTAAAGCAGGTGCTGTGATCTGTTAGAATATCACAGAAGAGGCAGTAAAATTGCTTGAACCTGGGAGACAGAGCTTGCAGTGATCTGAGATCATGCCACTGCACTCCAGCCTGGGCAAAAGAGTGAGACTCCACATCAAAATAAAAAAAAAAGAGAGAATATCACAGAAGAGCAGATCCACAAGGAACTGGTTGAGTTTTTCTTGCACTTGCTGTGTAGTAAGATTTCCTTATCAGCTTGAAATAATATCCGTCATCAGCATGGCTTTACCATGAAACTAAAAATTTCAGATACAAAATTATGTGTTCTGTTTATCCATATTTTTCAAAACACAGAATTAATTAATAATAACAAATGGTGGAAAATTCACTTCTACATAAATTATCAGACTATTGAGAAAAAAAGTGTTTCTCAAGCTTTTTTTCTTCAAAAGTAAACTTAAATTTATGAATTATAGGTTATTTATGATTGTTAAATAGAACATTTATTCCCATTCTGACATAATATCACATACTACAGAAGCATAGTAGCGTCCAGGAAAAATTCTAAGACTCATATTAACAGAAATCAGCAGAAACTATTTGTTTTACTTAAAGAAAAAGTCATTTTATAATATTGCTTTGGATTTTTATTTCATAATGCTACAGCTTTGACCAGTGTAATTTCATATTAAAACATTTATCAAATAAATAGACAGCAGTGTCCCGTGATTCCCAATTTTGGATATCTGTCCTCAGACCTTATCATAATGCTTTCTCTGTTGTATGTGTTAAACAACCCCCATCAATTTTCTATATTCACCCTATAAACGTATATGTACAGATATGGTTATTCAGCCAGAAAGAACTTCAGTGCACCTAGAGGTGAATAAGCTAAAGGAAACTAAAGAGGGTCAAATATTAAAGAAAAGAGATGACTGGGGAAGATCACTAAAAGCTTTCAAAGGGAATGAATCTTTGCCTACAAAGAGAAAATCAGATTGGCATCAGACTTCTCATCCACAGCACTATGTACAGCCCTCAATATAGGGTTGAATCTATAGGGAAATGTCTTCAAAGCTCTAAGGAAACTTTGTAAACTTATGCTTGAGCAGCAATGTTTTAATAGTATAACATTATATCACTTTTGTGGTGCCAGATGCACATCTTGATTTTACAATATATGACATAGCAAGACCTAAGCATTAGTCTTCAACTTTTGGAGTCGATATACACAAAGCACAAAAAGCTTAATTAGGGTGGCAGCATGGAATGTACATAACACAAAGCCTGAGTGTTACTGTAGCAAAGAGAAGTTGGGAGGTGGATTGGGAGGAAAATTACAGAAAAAACGGATCTAATTAAACTAAAGAGCTTCTGCACAGCAAAAGAAACTACCATCAGAGTGAATAGGCAACCTACAAAATGGGAGAAAATTTTCGCAACCTACTCATCTGACAAAGGGCTAATATCCAGAATCTACAATGAACTCAAATTTACAAGAAAAAAACAAACAACCCCATCAAAAAGTGGGCAAAGGACATGAACAGACACTTCTCAGAAGAAGACATTTATGCAGCCAAAAAACACATGAAAAAATGCTCATCATCACTGGCCATCAGAGAAATGCAAATCAAAACCACAATGAGATACCATCTCACACCAGTTAGAATGGCCATCATTAAAAAGTCAGGAAACAACAGGTGCTGGAGAGGATGTGGAGAAATAGGAACACTTTTACACTGTTGGTGGGACTGTAAACTAGTTCAACCATTGTGGAAGTCAGTGTGGTGATTCCTCAGGGATCTAGAACTAGAAATACCTTTTGACCCAGCCATCCCATTACTGGGTATATACCCAAAGGACTATAAATCATGCTGCTATAAAGACACATGCACACGTATGTTTATTGCGGCACTATTCACAATAGCAAAGAGTTGGAACCAACCCAAATGTCCAACAACGATAGACTGGATTAAGAAAATGCGGCACACATACACCATGGAATACTATGGAGCCATAAAAAATGATGAGTTCATGTCCTTTGTAGGGACATGGATGAAACTGGAAAACATCATTCTCAGTAAACTATTGCAAGGACAAAAAACCAAACACCACACGTTCTCACTCATAGGTGGGAATTGAACAATGAGAACTCATGGACACAGGAAGGGGAACATCACACTCCGGGGACTGTTGTGGGTTGGGGGGAGGGGGGAGGGACAGCATTAGGAGATAGACCTAATGCTAAATGACGAGTTAATGGGTGCAGCAAACCAACATGGCACATGGATACATATGTAACAAACCTGCACATTGTGCACATGTACCCTAAAACCTAAAGTATAATAATAAAAAAAAAAGAAAAAAAAAAGAAAATGTGGCACATATACACCATGGAATACTATGCAGCCATAAAAAATGATGAGTTCATGTCCTTTGTAGGGACATGGATGAAACTTGAAACCATGATTCTCAGTAAACTATCGCAAGGACAAAAAACCAAACACCGCATGTTCTCACTCATAGGTGGGAATTGAACAATGAGAACACATGGACACAGGAAGGGGAACATCACATTCCGGGAACTGTTGTGGGGTGGGGGGAAGGGGGAGGGACAGCATTAGGAGATATACCTAATGCTAAATGACGAGTTAATGGGTGCAGCACACCAACATGGCACATGGATACATATGTAACAAACCTGCACATTGTGCACATGTACCCTAAAACTTAAAGTATAATAATAATAAAAAGAAAAAGGGGATATATTAGGTATATTATTTGCTAGTTATAAAACTAGCCAAATATTTTTTTTTTTACATTTTAAAATGTGACAGAAATTAGAACCTAGAAAAAGAAATATCCCATGTGAATAAGTTATCGTCTTCTCTTTCTTTCTTTTTGAGATGGAATCTTACTCTGTCGCCCAAGCTGGAGTGCAGTGGCACAATCTTGGCTCACTGCAACCTCTGCCTCCAGGGTTCAAGCGATTCTTCTGCCTCAGCCTCCAGAGTAGGTGGGACTACAGGCGCACACCACCACGCCCGGCTAATTTTTGTATTTTTAGTAGACACGGGGTTTCACCATTTTGGCCAGGCTGGTCTCGACCTCCTGACCTTGTGATCCACCCGCCTCAGCCTCCCAAAGCGTCTTATCTTTCAAGAAGAGAAATCAATCAACACTTTTTAAAAAGTTTATTACAGAAAAAAGAGATCTATTGTAGCCTAGTCGTGAAAGCAACTACAGAAAGAACTAAAAACAAGACGGAAGAGTTGAAAGTGGTTATCTTAGAAATGTAACTGAGAACTAGAAATACCATTTGACCCAGCCATCCCATTACTGGGTATATACCCAAAGGACTATAAATCATGCTGCTATAAAGACACATGCACACGTATGTTTATTGCGGCACTATTCACAATAGCAAAGAGTTGGAACCAACCCAAATGTCCAACAACGATAGACTGGATTAAGAAAATATGGCACATATACACCATGGAATACTATGCAGCCATAAAAAATGATGAGTTCATGTCCTTTGTAGGGACATGGATGAAACTGGAAAACATCATTCTCAGTAAACTATCGCAAGGACAAAAAACCAAACACCGCATGTTCTCACTCATAGGTGGGAACTGAACAATGAGAACTCATGGACACAGGAAGGGGAACATCACACTCTGGGGACTGTTGTGGGTTGGGAGGAGGGGGGAAGGACAGCATTAGGAGATATACCTAATGCTAAATGACGAGTTAATGGGTGCAGCAAACCAACATGGCACATGGATACATATGTAACAAACCTGCACATTGTGCACATGTACCCTAAAACCTAAAGTATAATAATAAAAAAAAAAGAAAAAGAAAAAGAAAAGAAATGTAACTGGAGAGTTGTAGGGTCTTCACTTACAATTCTAGATAGATACAAACAAAGAACCAACAATGGTCATTTCCTGGGTGAGACTGAAGAGCCAAATGTCATACGAAAGTGACATTCATTCACTCTTTACTTTGTATTATTTTGTTCATTTTTTAAACAAATAAAAATAAAATCCTTTGTAATCACTTTGCAATTAATGAAACCATTGTTGAAACAAATTTTATTAAAATAAAATCATTAGTAAATAATTACAAAAACAAAACAATGAAATTACCACTTAAAGTGAATTCAAGAGTGTCTAGTCTTGGCTTTCCCTCTTACAGTCTTTGATAATGGACAGATAACCTAATCTCTTAAACCTCAATTATTTTTTAAAAATAAGGATATTTATACCACCCTCATACTCTGTATCATCATGAACAGTGATGTGTGATAAATGAAGAGTGTTTAATAAATAGAAGCCTACGACACATGTAAAGAAAGTCATGGAAAATACAGCCTTTTGGTAAGGAATTATGGCAATAATATTATTTAATTTTGTTTCTCATTTTGTAAGTACATTCGTAGTGTTAATTTGGAAATTTCAAAATTGCTATTATCAAGTGGAGAGCATGGAGTGTTAGATCTTATATTTTAATAAAAAGGAGAGAATAGAGTTTAATTTCTAGCTGTTATATTTAATTACCAAAGGGAACAGAAATTCATAATTTCCTTCCCAAATTCTCTGCTCTTTATTTTACTTCTATTATGTTAGTTTTGTGAAATATTTTGATCAGGCTCAAGGCTTTTGCTCAGGAATGTGGATTGACATTTGGAGTACAGTGAAGCCTAAGCCTAGTTCAATATCAATTTTACTTCATCTCCAACATTTTTTTTTAGACAGAATCTCGCTCTGTCACCAGGCTGGAGTGCAATGGCACAATCTCTGCTCACTGCAACCTCTGCCTCCCTGGTTCAAGCAATTCTCCTGCCTCAGCCTCCCGAGTAGCTGTCCAGCTAATTTTTGTATTTTTTAGTAGAGGGGGGATTTCATGATGTTGGCCAGGATGGTCTCGATCTCTTGACCTCGTGATCCGTCTGCCTCAGCCTCCCAAAGTGATGGGATTATATGTGTGAGCCACCGCGCCCGGTCTCATCTCCAACTTTTATTTAACATTTACAAAACATAATTATCGATAATTTATCAGAACATCTAGATTCAAGTTCCAGCATGGCCATTTGCAAGCTCCATGATTTGGGGGAAACACATTTAAGCTGTTTTGAATTGGGGGTTCTTCATATTATAACAGAGGGGGAAAAACATGGTGATCTCATCTGCATCATAGCATTTTATACAGTTTGGATATTTTTCCCTGCCCAAATCTCATGTTGAATTGCAATCCCCAGTGTCAGGGGTGGGACCTGGTGGGAGGTGTTTTGATCCTGGGGGCAGATCCCCCATGGCTAGGTGCTGTCTTGTCCATAGTAAGTGAGTTCTCCTGAGATCTGGTTGTTCTAAAGTGTGCCACCTGCCCCCACCCACTGTCTCTCTTGCTCCTTCCCTGCCTTGTGAGATACCTGCTCCCTCTTCACATTCTGCCATGAGTAAAAGCTACCAGAGGCCCCGCAAGAAGCCGAGCAGATTCCGGTGTCATGCTTGCATAGCCTGCAGAACCATGGGCCAAATAAACCTCTTTTCTTTGTCAATTACCCAGCTTCAGATGTTTCTTTACAGCAATGCAAGAATGGCCTAACACAGCATTTTTTGGAAAAGTCAATTATAACAATTCAAAATAATGTCTAAATATAAATTTATATCCAAATAGATGATTTCAGAATCTGAATGGTTTTAAATATTCAAGATCTTCATATTAAAACAGTGAGTATGTCAGAAAAGTATCACACCTTTAGAACCATAAAGGGAATTATTTAGTTGTGGTTACTTTAGCTATTCATGTTATTGCTGTTACAATTGGTTGAGTTCATCTTAGTGGTCTTGGAGGTCTTAAGAGAACACATTCCTTTGAAGATAAGCAGCAAAAGGTGTATTTTCTCTATTTCACAGTGTTGCCAATATCTGTAATGGGACTGGCCTCTAAGGTCAGTGGTGTTTATAAAAATATTTTAGCAAGGTTTCTTTCTACATGTTAAGATATAACTATAATCCACGTAAATTATGTTTGCTAGGGTGTTAAACTGGGATTTCCGGGTCTTTGAATCTAGCCCCATGTCTTCTCAATACATCTGTGCCTCTGGACCACTCACTTAACTCTTCTGCCTCAGTTTCCTCATCTGTTAACTGAAAAGCCTACAAAATGATCCAAAGGTTATTTTACCTTAAAAAATATCTTTTTCTGTAATACTTAGTTTCACATAATAAATAATCTTGTCTTAGGTCATATCATATAGTTTCAATTTATGCCTAAGAGAAAGAACCAAGCTAAATTAAAACAGCTGGAGATTCCATTAATCTAACGTATATCTTAATAATTTCAGATTCAAGCTGCTAACTCTGCCATTAGAGTTAAAATTGCAAAAAAAAGATAAATCTATCAGAGACAATTAATTAAAATGGAGTAGATACAGGGTTAACAGAACTCTATAAATCAAATGGCCTCTTACTTTCCCTTAGAAGCAAATAAATTACTTTTTTGGAGTACAACCCCTACTTTTTTAAGTAGTGTCAAATGTAATTTTTTTTTTTGAGATCTCATTAAGCACATTAAGGAGAAATTCCTGGTGATATTGTTGACCAAACAAATAAAGCCAAGCTTTACTGTCCTTTTATGAGCTTTGCCATTGGTCAACTGTATATGCAAGATCACTCTTCTTGATATTTATCAGGTAACAATAGGTAATACACTTTCTGATATAAAATAAGAAAATCACCTTTGGTTTCTGACTTGGGCTTCAAATTTTTAGGGAGAGGAAGGTACAAAAGAAAGATGGCTGGAAGAAGCCTTTAGAAAGAACAGGACTATTTCATAATACTCTCTCTTGCTTAGGGCAATTTATTGGATTTAACCTTCTCTTTGATATTTTCACCCAGAAAAAAAAGTTATAATGAAAGCTTCTCCACTGAGATGTTTTTTGGATTATTTGTGTGATGTTAAAAATGTACTCTATGCACATTAAATCTTAAATCCTTATCTAGCAGACTAAGATTGGCATAATATATTGACCGACATAGGCCTGAATAACCTAAAATAGCTACACATTCTGGCAAGTCAAGAGTCTTGAGCTAAAATAAATTACAAGACCCCATTACCTTAAAAAGGCAAATAGAAAAACAACCTATAGCCTAGAATATGTGTGATGCTGGAATAATAAAAATAAGTAAAAATAACAAAATATCTATGTGACTCATGAGAGTCTTTAAATAAATGCTTACTTCTTCCGCTAAAAGTGATGTTTAGTGTCAAAGGGATTATTTATTCAGCCTTAGCTATTAATTATCCATTAGTGTTCAAATATTTCTACCAAACTCTAAACTTGAGTAGTTGACATTTTTGAGTCTAATATATAAAATTCATATATAATTATCTCTTTTATATGTGAAACAATAGTTCATACATATCAAACATAGGCACACAGAAAGACTTCAAAAGCTCTCCTCAGCTCATATGTGTGAGGATGTTGTTACAGTTGGAATCCCTATTGCAGGGCACCTAACAGCAGAATTCAGTGCCATCCACTATAAATACTGTGTAATACACAGCTAATGCTGTGTACTGATGTACATTCACATACATAAATAATTCTGGCTATGTAAATCAACCAAGGATCTGTGATAGGGCAATCATCAGAGGTTTCTAAAATGAAGTATTATGGAAAGTGTAAACATTGAAGGTAAATCCATGGGGGTCTGATTATATTAAGCATAAAGTCAACTCTAAGACGGGATTTGAGGGCATCTTCTCAATCCAATGTCTATGTTCTGTAAAAGTTTACCATTTTACATCCACTCTGTGTGTTCCTCACCCCATACCCTTTTACTTTTTATGTCTGCCCAAGGGAAATAAATATTAGGCTGAGTTATTCTTGGTTTAGCTGTTAAATGATCCCAAGAAAAGGCAGGATCTAGACTGATCTAAAAGCCCTTGGGATCTTGGTTAACTAGCGAGGTACTAGAAAGAAAGATTCTCTGTGGAATTTTACTGTAATTCCTGAACAGACTAACAGACCTTGCATTCTGACAATTTTTCCAAGAGAAATTAGGCTCTTTTATATTGAGCAACTGCTAAGTGCCAGCCTTTATTCTTAGCACGTTTACTTCATTATCTCATTTAATAATAAGAATACTCTTAAGAGCTGAGGAATTATTCTCATCTTTTTTATGCAAAAACACAAGTGCAAGAGACTAATGAGATTTCCAAAGTCATACAAATGATACATGATGAAGCAGAGATTTTACCAGGTATTAATTTAATACTAAAGATGATACTATTTCCACCATGCCATACTGCACTATAGGCATTAGAAAGTCAGAATTTTTTCTGGTCTTAGTTTGGGTATTTATGGGACTTTGGGTACCGCAAACAGGGCAGAGGCTATGGCTGTTTCATTTACGACTCTGAGTGAGTGCTCTATAAACATCTGAAAATAAAGTAGTCACTTAGCCATACTGAGCTTTTGTAATCAACTATTAAGGGGTGTTTTGGCCTATATCTGAGGATCCTTGTGAAAATCAAATATTATACAGCATAGAAAAGCAGATTCAAAAATTGATAAAATAACATATGAATATAAGACGTGGTATTTATTTATTACTGACAGGAGCAAATTTAAGGGGAAATGATATATTTGTAGCAAAAAAAAAAAAAAAAACCACGATCATTTATTTAGAGCAAGCCTTGCTAATTCTGAGGGAAACATACAGCTTTTTTTTTTTATCATATTGTAGACTTGAATTAACTGAATGCTGGAAGATTTACACATGGGCAGGATAAGAAGAAAACTATTCAGACATGGAAATACTTAGCTTAAAACATGAAAGGAAACGCCACTAAAATGACAAAAGGAATACAAACATTTATAAATCCATTGTCGCAAGGAGAATGAAAATAGAGACAATAATTTGGAAGAGATGACAACAGGTAGAGAGATGGAAAACAAATGGAGATGTGAAATGGACCGAGGAGAGCCCAAGAAGCCGAAAGAAAGGAAACTAACAAGTAGAAAGGTGATTTGCTACCTTGGACCCTCTGAAAATGTAGGAACTAACGACCAAGATGCAGCTAAAACATGAGGCATTATTGGAACTATATTGGACAAGCAATTGGACCTCAGATCCCCTCCTCTACCCAGTACAAGGCAAGATATTTTCTTTCTGAAGAGTTTTAATCAGAGATTCCTTGGAAAAGAGAATTACTGACCTAGCTCAGGGTGGAAATGTCCTCCTCCCTGTCTACTGAAAGCATGATGGCAGGAAGGGAAGGACAACCTGCTTATGATCCTTCTGCTTAGCTACTAGCTGCAGGTAGCCAAGTATACCCACCAGATTAGACAATTTCCTAGAGGTCGTCTGACTGCCTTAAAAGATATCAGACAATGATATTTTGCTGTTGGAAGCACTCCGCAAAGACCCAACCCATCAGAATTTGGCAAACACCAAACTCATGCACAGAACTTCCAATGAGCAGAAACACTTCAGCACGAAAGACAAGAGCCAAAATAAACAGAACAGAAGTCAAAGGAAGAATAGAAAAAGAGAGAACAGAAGAAAACTTCTAAGAAACTATATCATCTTCAGAGAGATAAAAAGAAATTACATCCATGAGAAAGGAACAGAGTCTTGTAAAACAAAACAAAAACAGAAACGAACATTCAAGGAACAAAAAGGAGTTCACAGACATTAAAAATGTCACAAAAGGCTAGCAATGAATAGAAGGATGAGAAAATAGTGTTTAGAACTTCTGCAGGACTAAACAAAATAATAACAGAAAATAAGACAGAGGAGATAGAAATCAATAAGAAAATCAATCAATCCAGAATGAAAAATATATGACTGATGGATATTCTAATAGACTAATAGAACAAAATGACTAATAGAAGTTCCAGAGAGAGAAAGTAGAGGTGAGAACAACATCAAAAAATTATACAATAGTATTTCCCAGAATGAAAAGACACAATTTTACAGCATGAAAACACCACCAAATATTCCCCAATGCAAGTGTGGGAGAAAGGGGACTGATACGAAAACACACCTTTGGAAATATCAAAACACCAAACAAAAACAGAAGATTCAAAAAGCTTCAAAATTTTTAAAAAGTCACATACTGCCAGGCATAGTGGTCCATGCCTATTATCCCAGCATTTTGTGAGACTGAGGTTGGAGGATTGCTTGAGGTGAGGAGTTCAAAACCAGCCTGGGCAACAAGCAAGGTCCCAACTCTAAAGTTTTATTAGCATGCAGCTACTCTCATTTGTTTATGGTTTATATATGGTTCCTTCCACACCACCATGGAAGAGTTGAGTAGTTGTGACTGTATGGCCTGCCAAGACTAAAATATTTTCCACTTCTTATATACTAATATAAAAAATCACAATATCTTTTATATTGAATACTATTTTGTCACAATCATCTCTAAATTCCTTGTTATGCTTTGATAAAACTCTCTTATTGGTCAAATAGCATGGAGGACCATGACTAGACCAGAGGGATGGGAGGCTGTGTTGAATATGATTGGCAGAAGTAATAAAGGTAACATCATGGAGTTACAAGCTGCAGCCTTGCAATGTGATGAAAAGCAAAACCGAAATCAGTGGTGTCTCTATCTGTGGGATTCTAAAAAGCCACAGAGCCCACGGGCAGGGTAACCATGCCCACTGAACACCAGATAGATGGGGCTCTCTGCTCTGGCAGGGGAGGTGGCCCAGCTGACCTCATCTGTCCTCTCGGCTCCAATTTCTTATTTCTGGGCTCCCACCATCTGGCAGAGAACTGAGCTATTTTTCCTGCAACTCTTCCCACATAAGAAGAGGTGTGCCTGCTGTATGAATGATATGACATTATATTAAAATTGAAATATTAAGGATTCAATGCTTCATTTCTGGACACAAGCAATAAACAAAAACAACAGATTGATTTCTGGATTTCGATAGCACTGACTTCCCAGGGATCAGACTGTGGTTCTTACACTCTCAGATTTGAAGACAATTATGTGTTTTACATACAGAGTATAACGTTTAAAAACAGCAACAATAGTCTTGTAAATTTTTTTAAAGATTTTTGAAATGCAACAGCTCAGTTAGATTAATTTTCCTTGGATGACTTTTTTTTTTTGTGACAACCCATCTTCAAAACTGTGGAACATAAAAGTATAGAATTTTAGAGCTGAAACATTTTCTAGGTTTATATTTCAAAATAACATTTTTCTATAAAAGCTCTTCATTTTATCTAACAATCTGTCTACTTTTATCTACAGATTACAGAAATTTCCCTGTAATTTTTTCAATATTATCATCTCATGAGGATAGGAGGGTGAGAGCACTATTTAAAAATCAAATCATCTGATTTTTTTATTTAAATTAGAAATACTGAATATTTTGCAGGTGAAAAAAATGTACATTATAAAATTGAGTCCTTCTCAATATTCTAAATATCTTAACACTAAGCCATCAATTTTGCCCACCAAAAGTCTTCTAAGTTATAATATTGTTTAAATGATCAAACTTCGTGATAGATATGAAAGTCTCCTTCTTGCCCAAAGTGACTTCAGGGTTGCCTAGAAAATTGGTTCCCACAGTTCTGTTTCACTAATGAAGTCACACAAACCATGAGGAAGGTGGCACTGTTGACCCTTCTGTTGCCATACGCCAAGATATAAAGGTAACACGATCAGAGTTTTGGATGGAGAAACAAAGCCAGCCTATGTGTAGCCACATAACCAGGGGAATGACAAACAAAGATGCTATAGAATGGAAATAGATAATTTCAGACAAGAGGAATGTTAAGTGATCCTTTGCACCCTGTCTCCTGCACGATAACACGTTCATACCTTTCTGATCCCCTTCTTTCCTTTTTCACCTTTAAAGACAAATACAGAGCTTTGTTTTGTAACATGGAGTAAAACCACCTTAAGAGTGTTACTAATCCCCCCAGTTTTCAAATACAATAAAATGTCCAAGAACCTTACTCAATGCTATAAAATTACACACCAACCTTTGAAAGGAGCATCGTGACATAAGATGCATTAAGAACGGCTCATTAAACATTTATTTATTCTTATTTGAATTCACTAACAGTTCACATCTCCATCATAGCCTTTTGCCTATTTGAAAAACCATGAAAATGATTTAAAATAAAAAGATAGACTAGAACTTATGGGTGAGAAATATTTCATATGAATATGCTCTCTCTTAAAAATGACTCAATGCAGTTGAGTTCATAAGCATATATTGTTATTGAAATATTAATTATACTTTAACTGCATGAACATATGCTTCAACTTGCATTCAAAGATCTGAAAATGTATTGCAGGGGCTCCTGAAGGATAAAGAAAGAGCTTTAAGAAGAAAATGAGGAAGAGCTGAGCATCACTTTGTCTCCGAATATAATACTGCCTGAATGGAAATGAAACAAATATCAGCCACTGGCTCTATTGACAACATTTTCCCATCAACATCCTTTCCCCCATTCGTGGATGTTCAACTTGCTCCTCATGGCATGTAGAATCAATCGAACTAAATACATGGATTACGTGTGGGTCTCACCACTGGTACACGGAAAGAATCATTTGCACAAAAAGAAAGGCAAAGTGATTAGTTTAGAATCAAAAGCCTAAAATGAGTGCATTTATTCAACACCCATTACCTAACCAGGTATTTTGCTCAGTGCTGGGGAAACAGAACTAAGAAGACATATGTCACAAAGAAAACTGCCCCAAGGGGAGAATTAAAACAAGAAAGTATGGAAAACACAATAGAAAACAAAAGTATAGAAAGCAATTCAAGACTTATACTCATTAAGTCATTTCTTTTTCTTTCTTTTTTTGGCGTAGTTTAACAGCAACAATAATGGAATAAAACACCTGTGATCTCAATAAGCAGAAAAACAATCACTACTTGAGAAGAAGTTAGAATATTTTTATTTAGATCTGAAGGCTACCTTTTATGGTAAGTTGTATACATTTATTTTCCTCACCTGTAAAATGGAGATAATAATTACCATGACATGGGAATAATCTGAAATTATGTATATAATATACATAAATAAGGAGGAATACTTCTTAACTGAAAAACAATCAATTAACATTTATTTATTGCTTACCTTGCTTACATTATTCATACACGGGTCTCTGGATTCTTAAGTCTAATTAGTAGAAGTTAACCATATAGACAATGGCTTTGAATAACATACAATTTTTTTTTATTTTTTATTTTTGAGATGGAGTCTCGCCCTGACGCCCAGGCTGGAGTGCAGTGGCACAATCTCGGCTCACTGCAAGCTCCGCCTCCTGGGTTCTGGCCATTCTCCTGCCTCAGCTTCCCGAGTAGCTGGGACTACGAGACGCCCGCCACTACGCCCGGCTAATTTTTTTGTTTTTATTTTTTAGTAGAGACGGGGTTTCACTGTGTTAGCCAGGATACTCTCGATCTCCTGACCTCGTGATCCGCCTGCCTCGGGCTCCCAAACTGCTGAGATTACAGGCGTGAGCCACCGCGCCAGGCCAAAACATACAATTTATTGTTTATATTACAATTGGGTTATATAATGGGTGTTGAATAAATGCACTTCTATACTCTTCACATCTATTAATTCCTATAGTCTTAACCAAAATCGTATGTAGCAGGTACAAATATCTGCATTTTTTATTTGAGGAAATTGGGGCAAAAGAGATTCAGTAAGTTGCCCAAGGTAACACAGTCTGCAAGCGGCAGAACCAGGAGAGAAACCAAGTTCTCTGGTTCTGAAACCGACACTCCACATGAGATAACGTGAAAAAGCCTTGGGTACACATTAGGCCGATGGAACTGCTGTTTCTATTTCCAAAACATTTTCCAAAACCAAGCATAAATTGTTTTTAGGTGATCTATATTCCTTACAGTATACTCAAATATTACATGAAGTGACAGACATTACCATGGAAACAGTTGCATTCCATAAAGCGCCAAGTACATATAGATGATTATTATCAGGGCTAATAATTGAGAAGTGGCCTCATTCTGGACTGATAGGTCACATCTAGGAAGCTGCAGTATCATGCAGTAAATCCATTCATCTATAAATAATAGGCTATTTTCATAAAACACATCCATCATGGTTCACTCCAAATCTACAATCTCAAAGGATACATTTTGTCTTAGTGAGATGTGTGTGGGGAGGTTTCCTGTGCATATCATGTTGAAAATAGTAAATGTTTCCCTGAGGGCCAATTAAGCATGATAAATCTCAAGTTGTTCCTCATAAAGCAATTGAGTAAGCAACAAATTGTTTAAAAGTTGTTTTAAGATCATGCTTTCTTAGGGAGCTAGTACTTCCCACAGTAACTGTGGCACCATATTTTGATATAATTTGAGTTATTTTTATAGGTTGTGATAGATGTGCCTTTATCAAAATATTCCCACCCAAACCATATTAATCTTTGGAAGAAAATAGAGACTGCAGATAACTATTATAGGAATTCTATGAAATCAAGACATGTTAGTCATAGAATATCGCTCAGGGTCTTTGGGAAAACAAAGTTTGCCTAAAGCAGCATACTGTAAGACAACCAAATATTTACTGAGATCCTAACGTGGATCTAACCTGTACAGGAACACAATATGGAAAGTGCTACCTAAGTAGTTAGCAATCATGTCATCGTGAATGCATATGAACTCATCAGAATATGATTTAGATCCTCAAATGTGTCAGATTCATTATTGCATCTCTGGTACTAGATTAGTGTTTAGCATACAAGGACTACATTTTCTCAGTGTGGCTTAAACTCTGTTGAGTTGATAGGCAGGTATGTGTACACACACACACACACACACACACACAAGTTTTGTTTTGTTTTGTTTTGTTTTGTTTCATTTCAGATGGAGTCTCACTCTGTCACCGAGGCTGGAGTGCAGTGGTGCGATCTCAGCTCACTGCAACCTCTGCCTTCTAGATTCAAGCAATTCTCCTCCTTCAGCCTCCCAAGTAGCTGGGACTAGAGGCTCGTGCCACCACACCTGGCTAATTTTTTGTATTTTTAGTAGAGACAGGGTTTCACGTGTTAGCCAGGATGGTCTTGATCTCCTGACCTCGTGATCCACCTGCCTTGCCTCAGCCTCCCAAAGTGCTGGGATTACAGGCGTGAGCCACCATGCCTGGCCAAACAAGTTTTTAATTTAAGGTATTACTTAAGTTCAGCTCATCTATTTTTTTCTTTGGCTGTTCTTGATTTTGGTTTCATACTTAAGAAACCATGGCCTAATTATTTAAATTTCAAAGAAAATGTCTATGAATTTATATTGTCTTCAATGAACTGTAATATAAACAATAAATTGTACATTTTTCAAAGCCACTGTCTGTATGGTTAACTTCTACTAATTGGACTTAAGAATCCAGAGACCTATGCATGAATAATGTGTGGAACACCAAATAAAAACACATCTCACTACTTTCCTCATTATTCTCAACATAACAAAACTTTGTTACAGAGTATTTCATAGAAAGTACTACTTATAGATTTTGCTTTCTCACAACAATTAGATTTTGACTAAGGTGATCATTTGTAGTCTACTATCAAAAATTATATTTTCAGTCTTAGCCAAAGCAATTAGATAAGAAAAAGAAATGAGACATCCAAATCCAAAAAGAAGAAGTATTTCTGTTTGCAGATAACATGATCATATATGTCAATGACAACAAATGTTAGAACTTGTCAACAAATTCAGTGAAATAGCAGGATACAAAATTAACATGCAAAAGTTAGTTGCACTTTTATACACAAATAATGAACTATCTGAAAAAATGATGAAAGCAATTCCATTCACAATAGCAACAAAAACCAGGTATCCATAAAGCTGAGATAAACTGAATTACAGACTAATTAGGTTGAATGATACAGTTTATTCAGTGGTTGAACAATTTTATATATAAAATGAGAGACTCTCTTAGTTAGCTTTTGCTGTATATCACCCCAAAACTTAATACCTTAAAACAAACCCCCCTAAAAAGGAGTTTGCAATTCTATAGGACCTCTTGGGTAATCTCTGTTTGGCTAACTTAGGGGTCTCAGTCCAGTTGGTGAGTGAGCTGATACCTGGATTTTGCCAAGTCCTCCTCTACTGCAGCAGGGATGTTCCTTAGTTAGAATCTGGTTTTATGTATTGGAACAGGCTCCATAATCCATTGTATGTCTATGGACATGACTCTTTCAGCCACTACTTTCAGTAGCTCTTGGACTCATCCTCTGTCTTCAGGGTTCTGCTTAAAATAAGTACCTGAGAAATGCCTAGGGAAAAGTATTTATTTTCAATAAGATAGGGGTTGTGCTTCCAGCTGGGTAGATTTGTCATTTGGCTTCTTGTTACTAGGAAGTTGAAGTCACAGGGGCCACTTTTCATTTTGAACTATTTCAACCCCTTTTAGTTCAAGATGCAGGCTTTCATCAATACAAGTCTCTTAAAAATGTGGGTTTTCTATTAGTCAGATTCAGGTTCACTCCATGTTCCAAATGCCTAGTTCATTCATCCATCTGTAGTTTTCAGGCAAACTTCATGTTTCACACTATTATGTTCCTTCTGTGTCTCTTGTCTATGTTTTTGTTTTGCAAGAAAATTTGACACTCAAAAGGAATACGGAATTGTTTTTATAGTTTTAGTTTCCATTTGCTTACAGTATCATTTATCATTTTCTTATAGATACGGTGGGAATACATTTAAAATAGTAACTAAAGACTTCTCATATGAAAACCATGCCCAAATATATGAAACAAAACAGATTTTGGCCCCAACAAATTCCAAACACATGGACTGAAGAACATATTTGCAACGTTTTCTGTTTTGGTTTTGAGACGGAGTCTTGCTCTGTTGCATAGGCCAGAATGCAGTGGCACGATAATAGTTGATTGCAGCTTCAAACTCCTGGACTCGAGCAATCCTCTCCTCCAGCCTTAGCTACTCAAGAAGCAAGTTGCTGGGACTACAGGCACACCCCACCATGTCCGGCTAAACTGTTTGTTGTTGTTGTTGTTGTTTTGTAGATAAGGAGTTTTTCTATATTGACCAGGCTGGTCTAGAACTCCTGGCCTCAAGTGATGCTCCTGCTTTGCCCTCACAAAAAGTCAAGATTACAGGCTTGAACCACTGCACCCACCCTGCAAAGTAAAGTTTTTATTTTTGTGTGTGTGTGTGGTGTGTGTGCGTGTGTGTGGTGTGTGTGCGTGTGTGTGGTGTGTGTGCGTGTTTGTATTTTACTTGATACTGACAGATTTTGAACTAAAAACATCATACATTGGAACAAATTTTAATTTTCTCCCATTAAACATGTAGTATTTAGCTATAGAGGAAACACATTCAGTTTTCCAGGCAGCCCAGTGATTACATGAAGATAAGACAACTATTTGGAATGTTTACTTCATCCTCATAATGTCTAATATAAATATCGAATCTCCAGAGCCCAAGTGTGTCTTTGCAATCTGGGAAATACATATACAATGCCAGTTTTTCAGGATTATGAATGTCCATGAGAACACATGTAATATTCCCCAGCATAATATTGTAGTGTCAATATCCCAGCAGGAATAATAGCATTAAAATTATTTTTGACAAGAATTCTTCTTCCATTAAAATAAAATAGCAGTGATTCACTTTGATTGAGACCTAATGTGTCCAGCACTTTGAAAAGCACTTTCTATGAATTATCTCATTTAAGCACTAACACAAGACAAAGTAAATTGGAATGATCTGTTTGATTTTTATAAAAGGACCTAAATTATTCTAGATTATTACTACCATCATTCTCATATTACTACTATCATTCTCATATTGCTGCCAAAATTGATCTACTAAGCTAGATCATTACTAATTTCTTTGATTACTATTATTATAGTTTATTATACTTTAAGTTCTGGGTTACATGTGCAGAAGGTGCAGTTTTGTTACACAGGTATACACGTGCCATGGTGGTTTGCTGCACCCATAATCTACATTAGGTATTTCTCCTAATGTTATCCCTCCCCTAGCCCCTCACCCCCCCGACAGGCCCTGGTGTGTTATGTTCCCCTCCCTGTGTCCATGTGTTCTTATTGTTCAACTCCCACTTATGAGTTAGAACATGCAGTGTTTGTTACTAATTTCTCACTTCCCCTTTTGCAATGTTGATAGCCATTAACTTGAAATTCCATCCAGACCTAGCATTTAATTTTTCAAATATTACAGGAAATCAGTTTTCCTATCTAATTAATTAGGAGACATGAATTAGATTATTATTATTTCAGTTTTAAGATAACACCTATAGAATTAAAAAAACACATTAGACATACATTTTTGAGGGGAAGTTGAGTCCGGTTAAAGGAGAACATCTTTCTAGTATCTTAATAGAGGTGTCTATGTTCCACTAGAACTGAAAAGTATTTTTACTTACCTTTGCGCTACTACTGTATATGTCATTTGTACATTAGTCCCAATATTTTCTTTTTGCTAAAATTATATAATGGAAACAGGATTTGGTTGTGTTTTTCAATGTGTTCTGAATATGACTGACATGAAGGCTGGCCAATTATCCATGAGCCATAAGTACAAACAAAAAATAACCTCACCTTGCTGTAATTTAGAGTGTGGAGTTTCCTTAAAGCATCTGCTCTATCAGCTTTATTTTTCTTTTTTATTTTTCTCCTTTTCTTCCTTTTTTTTTCTTTTTTTTACTCTATCAGCTTTAAGGGCTGTTTTTCCTAAGAGTGTTGATATGGAACTTAAACATGAAGCTGTGTTGATAGAAAATTTTTCCTGTGACATGGATATTAGTATTGCAGTGGTAACTAGATTAGGAAATCTATCTAAAAGTGCATATTTTACTTTGCTTTATCTAGAAATAGTTCTGTTTCCACCTTTACTATGTGCCAAATATTAAATGAATATTTACATAGAACCCTCTGTTTTAAGGGTCCCTTGATTTCCAAGACACTCAAATTTAGGGAAAGACTTACTTCAGTTATATGTTATAAAAATGAATGTAGCAGTACAGCACGGTGACTGAGAGATCTTCTTATCAGTTAGGTTTGATGTCTGTCTCTACTACTTGCTAGCTGTGTAATCTTTGACAAGCAACTCAAACTTCCCAAACTTCTCTTTCATGATCTGCAAGGCAGGAATCAACAGAAACAAACTCTTCAGACTGGGGGAAGGAGTAAATGAGAATATTGATAAGGAAATTTGAAGAGTCTTTGATATATTTTAAGTGTTAAAATTATTTTGAAAGTTAACAATCTCCTCTCCAAAGTTCTTCTACTTTTAAAGGGAGTATTCTATAAAAATTAAGTACATGTTTTACTCCCATATTTAAAATAAGGTAATTGTAGTAGTCTGTTCTTGCACTGCCACAAAGAAATACCTGAGACCGGGTAATTCACAAAGAAGAGAGGTTTAATTGGCTCATGGTTCCACAGGCTGAACAGGAAGCATGGCTGAGGAGGCCTCTGGAAACTTACAATCATGGCAGAAGGCAAAATGGAAGCAAGCACATCTTACATGGTGGGAGCTGGTGGAAAAGAGCTAGCGGGGAGGTAATACAAATTTTTCAACAACCGGATCTTGCGAGAACTCAGTCTCTATCATGAGAACAGCACCTACAGGGATGGTGTTTAACCATTAGAAACTGCCCCCATGACCCAATCACCTCCCACCAGGCCTCACCTACAACACTGAGATTTGGGTGGGGACACAGATCAAACCATATGAGTAGTCTACATTATTTGAGATGAAAAAAAGAAAGTTTTCTAAGCAGGCTCATGTTTAACAATATATTAAACAGAGTCATTTTGTGTGGACAATATGGGAATAAAATCTATATCAATCAGAATGAGTTTGCCCTCCTTGAAGGGAATGGCCCCCAAATGTTCTGAGATGACAATGATGCACATTTCTCATCCCACTTGAAATGAAGTGGGACTCTGCGCAGCTGGGACAATGTTATATTTACCTTTATATTCTACACGGTACCTATTACAGTACTTTCAACCCAGTAGATTCCCAACAAATATTCTAAATTCTAATGAATTGCAGCTACCTTAATAATCCTACGGAATTTTTGAAGTAGTTGATGTTTTATGCCTTAGATTTCCTTACAGCATGCTTTAAGGTAACAGCCCTTAGTTGGGGATGCGCCTCTCTTTAGAACCAATTATTCTGCCTCAGAAGTAAGCAAAATATCCTGCATGGAAGTATCTATTCCCATTGCTTTAGAACAGACTGGAGTAGAGAAAATATTCCTGTCTGGGGCATGGATTAGAGAGCTGTGCTTTCCTTAGGTAGGGGCAGAAAAAACTTAAATTGCAGCATCCTGCTAAAAACGGCGATGCTATGTTTTTATTTGCTAGGGCTGCCACAACGAAGTTTCATATACTGGGTGTTTTAAAAGATAGAAATTTTTTGGAAGGCCATGACCAAGTTGTTGACAGGGTTATTTCTTCTGAGACCTCTCTCCTTTGGCTTGTCATCTTTTCCCTGTGTCTTCATATCATTTTCCTTCTCTCTCTCTCTCTCTCTCTGTGTATGTGTGTGTGTGTGTGTGTGTGTATGCATGTGTGTCCTGATGTCTGCTTATAATGACACCAGTTATACTAGATTTTGTCCCATACTAAGGACCTCATTCTACCTTAATTACCACCTTAAATGTATTTTCCCCAAATACAGTCACACTATGAGCTACTGGAGGTTAGAACTTCAACATATGAATTTTGAGAGCACACAGTTCAGCCTATAACACCATGCTACATAAAGTTTTGTTAGACTCAAGAGCTTGTTCCTGGGCCACACACTGAGCCACAGGGGGAATCCTGTCCTACTTTTATCTTTCAGTCCATTGCCTGTCTTTCCACTTACCACTTGGTGTTATCTTTCCAACAGTATACTCAGAGAAAAAGCAGGAACCATGTTGGGCTAAAGAAAACAATGCATACAGTTCATTTGTGCAATAAATAGCTGCCACAGTTGAGTGTGTTCTGCTTTCTAGGGGAACTTTAAGGGAAAGCTACACCGATACGGCTTCTGTTCTCAGGGAGCTTAGAGTCTAGAGTCTAGCTGGGAACTGTTCAAGTCATCCACTAAGGAATATATAATTAGGACCTGAGGCAAGTGCTCTGAAGATAAGCAGTGTGCTTTTCTGACAGGAGATAACTAAGAACAAACAGACCTGCTCTAGACCAGAGTGTGGGGGTTGTTTGGGGTGACTGGGCATTTTGATCATGGTAGCAGCATGGGCAACTGGTATGGGGTATTTAAGAAACCAAGAGAAGGGTAAATGTAATGGGTGTGGGAGGTGTTGAGATGAGACTGCAGATGATACTAAGCAGATAATGTGTGCTCTCCTCCTGAGTTCACTCAGAAGCCACAGTGGATTTGAAGCAATGGGGCAGAGTGATGTGAGGGACTTTCATGATTAAAAAGTATTATTTGGCTGGGTGTGGTGGCTTAAACCTGTAATCCCAGCATTTTGGGAGACTGAAGTGGGAGAATCACTTGAGCTCAGGGGTTCAAGAGCAGCTTGGGCAATATAGTGAGACCCCATCTGTACAAAAAAATAGAAAGCATTAGCCAGATATGGTGATATGCACCTGTGGTCCCAGATATTCTGAAGGCTGAGACAGGAGGGCCATCTGAGCCTGGCAGGTTGAGACTTCAGTAAGCTGTGATGGCACCACTGCACTCCAGCCTGGGTGACAGAGTGAGACTCTGTCTCAAAAATAAAAGAGTATTATGTATAAATAATCACTCACAGTAGGGATTCAGCCTCTCTCAGTGGAATTTTCATCTGCACTTTATGCCATTACAATATTAACCAATTTCTGAATAGAAACAAAACCATGAAAGGTAATAAAATGATGGGGGTAAACAAGGTAGTCAGGAGAGTTATGCATAATAGTTAGGGAGGAAAATCTTTTATCAACTTATGTCTATAGTATTTTGATACAAATATAACTAACTTGATGAAGTCAGATGTTGATCCAGTCAAAATAGGCATATTCCACAAACCCCTCCTCTGCCCCACACACACGAAACAGCAATTTTTGGTACATTCTCACAGTATCTACTTAGCTAACATTCAGGATATAGCAACAATATAGTGACCTGGGTCACATCACCTGTGTGTACATGTGAAGACTGAGATACCAGAACCTACAAGATGTATGGGCATTTTTGCTTAAATTTGAACAAATACGTCTTTTAAATGACAACGGGCTGGGTGGATACCTTTTAAGATGACAGGAGCATAGGCATAATGTTTATTACATGTATTAATTTATTCAACAATTTATTGAATCCTCATTATGCTTAGGTATCAATATTCTGAGTTACATACCTGATAAACATAGTTATCTAAGACAAGTTATGACAGAACTTCTCAGCACATACATTCTTTTCAGAGAAAAAAATTCCCAAAGTGTGATCAGAGGGAACTGACTCATACAATTATTCCAGAGAAAGGGATTCTACAGCCAGGTGAGTTTAGAAACCACTGTATAAAATATTCCTATGCTTAAGGTTTCATAATGCATGTTAACTATAAGTAGTTCTACATCACAGAAATCTGTTTAACTCATTAAGATCATTAAGATATGTACACTTCTATTTACAAGAAAAAGACAATCAACCCCATCGACAAGTGGGCGAAGTATATGAACAGACACTTCTCAAAAGAAGACATTTATGCAGCCAACAGACACATGAAAAAATGCTCATCATCACTGGCCATCAGAGAAATGCAAATCAAAACCACAATGAGATACCATCTCACATGAGTTAGAATGACCATCATTAAAAAGTCAGGAAACAACAGGTGCTGGAGAGGATGTGGAGAAATAGGAACACTTTTACACTGTTGGTGGGACTGTAAACTAGTTCAACCACTGTGGAAGACAGTGTGGCGATTCCTCAGGGATCTAGAACTAGAAATACCATTTGACCCAGCCATCCCATTACTGGGTATATACCCAAAGGATTATAAATCATGCTGCTATAAAGACACATGCACACGCATGTTTATTGCGGCACTATTCACAGTAGCAAAGACTTGGAACCAACCCAAATGTCCAACAATGATAGACTGGATTAAGAAAATATGGCACATATACACCATGGAATACTACGCAGCCATAAAAAATGATGAGTTCATGTCCTTTGTAGGGACATGGATGAAGCTGGAAACCATCATTCTCAGCAAACTATTGCAAGGACAAAAAACCAAATACAGCATGTTCTCACTCACAGGTAGGAATTGAACAATGAGAAAACTTGGACACAGGAAGGGGAACATCACACACCAGGACCTATTTTGGGGTGGGAGGAGGGGGGAGGGATAGCATTAGGAGAGATACCTAATGTAAATGATGAGATAATGGGTGCAGCACACCAACATGGCACATGTACACATGTGTAACAAACCTGCATGTTGTGCATATGTACCCTAGAACTTGAAGTATAATAAAAATATATATATATAAATGACTTAATGAAGGCAAAAAAAAGATATGTAGACTTCTGCATTGTGTCTACAGACCTAAAAAATGGAAGCAAAACTTGAAGTTTTTCCCTTAGCATTTGATTGAGCTTACATTTTCAAAGATAGATAGATATAATTATAGCAATTAATATGTAGAGATACAAATATTAAAAATAATGATTAATAGTTTACAATTACTTTCAGTGTAATCTATGTATATACTGTGCATGTAGGTATATACCCATCTTATCTTCCAAATACATTTAGCTTGGTGTCTTTATAGATACCTGTGAATGGTAGTGATTGTTACTTTACAAGATGAACATTCTCTGGAAAGATGTCACTTCCAGGGTTTTCTTTCTCATATCATTCTATGTATTGAATCTAACATCTTTACTTACATCTAAATGCCATCCACTAATTGCCAGTCTTTTATATCAGCCTTTCAGATGTCTGAATTTTACTCAGTGGATACTAGATTTCCCTTTCCCTTGCCTTACATAGTGAGACTTCTTTTTTCACAACCCAGTATAATCATAGATGTAGAACAAAACTGAGGTCTCTGGCTTTTTCCCCTTTCCACTGCAACTGTTGCAAATATTCAAAATCACAACTCATGCTATTAATTTCAGCTGATATTTTCAACTCTCTTAACCCAGCACTACATCCGACAACTGTAAAGGCTTTCAGCCATAATAAATCTCTGCCTGACTTCCCAAAGCAAACAGTGTTGAGGAGAGTGATCCCTCCAATAACATTTTGTCAGCTCAAATCACCACCATAACATAAGTGATTCAGACAGTCTGAACTGACTCCAGGCTTTCCAACCTCCGGTCTTTATTTCCTATTTTCTTTTACTTATGAACTGTTCTTAATATTCTGAAGACTCTGAAAATGTTGTGTTCATTCCTTGAGATTGGCAGAATGCCCATTTAACAAGCGTTTTTTTTTCCCCCTCTCTCTTTGAAAAGATTCTGCCTCGTGACCTGCTTAGATTAGTGCATTTGGAAACAAAGTTTATTCAGGTCTGGTAATTTAGAAAAAAAAATAATAGAATAGCTAAACTCTAATAGTATAAAATTAAAACATTAGTAGTAAATATTTTTGGAAATTAAGGGAAACAATGTGATTTTCCTTGATATGCTTAATTCCAGAGAGCGCGATGTTCACACAGCATGTAACTATCTACTGTGTATGTACATCAGTGCTGCCCTAAACTTTTTGGCATCAGAGACCTGTTTCATGGAAGACAATTTTTCCACAGAGGGAGGGTGAAGTGGATGGTTTCACGATGATTCAATTGTGTACATTTATTGTGCACTTTATTTCTATTATTATTACATTGTATTATTAACATATAATAAAATAATTACACAACTCACCATAATGTAGAATCAGTGGAGCCCTGAGCTTGTTTTCCTGCAACCAGATGATCCCATCTGGGGGTGATGGGAGACAGTGACGGCTCATCAGGCATTAGATTCTCATAAGGAGCGTGCAGCCTAGATCCCTGGCATGCAGAGTTCACAATAGGGTTTGCGCTCCTACGAGAATCTAACGCTGCCACTGATCTGATGGGAGGAAGAGCTCAGGTGGTAATGCCAGTGATGGGGAGCAGCTGTAAATACAGCTGGAGCTTTGCTAGCTCACCCACCACTCACCTCCTGCTGCTGTGGTCTGGTTCCTAACTGGTACCAATCAGTGGCCTGGGGGATGAGGATCCATGGTGTACATCATCAGTAACGTGCTGAGTGAATGAATGGGCTTCCTTGGAGTTGAGTCCCTGAAAAGAAGCTAAGTCAAGCCATGTGGGCATGGTAGAAGAAGGTACATATTATGAAAGGACATGTTTTCAAACAGCAAAAAACAATAAAGACTACAGAGCCTTTGATTCAGACAGATCCATTTTCCATCCTGAATCTACTGTTTACTACCAGTTTGACGACAGATACACGGGCCACTGGTTCCTTATATGAAAAGTGGGGCTATTATGATCTGTCTAATTCAATAAAACAGGATTTGTTTTCTTTTTCTTGCTGCTAGCAGTGTCTGTGTTTTAATCAAGACGTTGTTATTGGCTTGGGATGAAGTGTTACCTCAAAGCATCTGGAAAACTTGTAATTTCCCAAATAACCAAGCCTCTGCAAATCCTTAATTTTAATAATTCTGGCTAAAAAAAAAAAAAATCAGCATTTCCTGGCCAGGCGCGGTGGCTCACACCTGTAATCCCAGAACTTTAGGAGGCCAAGGCAGGTGGATCACCTGACGTCAGGAATTTGAGACCAGCCTGGCTAACATAGTGAAACCCTGTCTCTACTAAAAATACAAAAAAAAAAAAAAAAAAAAAAAAAAATTAGCCAGGCTTGGCAGTGTGGGCCTGTAATCTCAGCTACTCTGGAAGCTGAGGCAGGAAAATCTCCTGAACCCAGGAGGTGGAGGTTGTCATGCGCTAAGATCGCGCCACTGCAGTCCAGCCTGGGCGATACAGCAGGACTCTGTCTCAAAATAAATAAATAAATACATAAATAAATAAATAAATAAATAAGCAGCATTTCCTATTCTTTCAATTATATGGTACTTCAGAAATATATATTCTAAAACTATGCATTCTTTTATTTGAATGAAATTGCATGAGCAAACCAATTATTTTTATTTTTCCAACCCTGAAATAATTATGTTGTTTATTAAATGCTGGTACATTATGGGCACTAGTGTATTTAATTACAGATAAACACTGCAAGGTAAACATTATTATAACTATTTTACAAATAACAATGTTAAAAATCAGCAAGCTTTTGAGCTAATAGCTATAGAAGAAATGAAAAAGTTGAACTAGGTTTTATAGCCTGATTCAATCAGTGGAAAAGTCTTTTTTAAAATTTTATTTTATTTTATTTTTTTCTTAGACAAGGTTTCACTCTGTCATCCAGGCTGAAGTGCATTGGTCCAAACAGAGCTCACTGCAGCCTCGACTTCCTGGGCTCAAGTCATCTTTCACCTCAGCCTCCCAAAGTGTGGAATTACAGGCTTGAGCCACCATTCCCTGCTAATTTTGAAACAGAACTGAAAAATTATGTTAAGTGTCTAGGGAGGCCGTATAGTGTAATGGCTAAGAGCCTGAGTTCTTGCGTCTCAATGTCTAGATTCAAATTCCCAATCCTACCACTTACTTGCTTTGCCAATACACAGGTTGTTTTATCCTTCCAGGCCTTAATTCTTTCAACCCTAAATTAGGGATAATAAGAGTATCTACTTTGTAGGATTTGTATAAGATTGAATGGGTTAATTCATTGCTCACACTTGGTTCATAAAAATTGCTTCCAAAATGTTAGAATTGTTATTTTTAGCAAAAATATACTGATAACTAGAAAGCTTAGTGAATTTTTTGTAGGTCACACAATTAATTCCTGAATGAGACTGAATTATACTCAGAATTTCAGAGCCATATAGCATTCATTATTCAGTAACAAAAATATATTTGCTACTACGAGCATCTTGCTAGTACTCATAAAGGCGATAAGAATAAAGCAAATTACATCCTTAGATCTTACCTACAGTGTCATTTTGGAAACATATAATTACATAAGCAAGATATCATACACGTGGGTACTATCACATTCAACACACAGAGGGTGGTGTGAGCACCTAGCAGGAAGAGCTAACCCCAGCATCAGAGAAGGCTTCCTAGAAAAATTGACCTCTAAGCAAAAATGCACAAGAGTGAAAGATGGCTACAAGTTAGGGCAAAAGACTAGGTTCTTTCAACAATTTCAGTTTGACTGTTATCAAAACTATCAGCAGCTTTTATACCGAGAGAAAACATCAATGGACATGGATCCTCTGAAAATGGCAACCGTATGAAAATTCCAGGAACTGAATAATTGGGATAAGATGAGCACGGAACTTACAACCTCCTGAAGTTTTTTTTTTTAAAGAATGAATGACTGTTTATAGAACTCTAGGCACTGCATTTTCAAACTCAGGCCATTTAAGTGCAAAGTGTGATTAATAACCCCAGGAAGCTAAATGTTTCATGATATGCTGGGAAAAAAGAAAGTTGTTCCTGTTGGTACAAATGGACTTGGAATGTCACAGAAAGGACATTATAATGGAGTAAAAACATACTTTGTCACCTTTATGCCTCCGATTTTTGAAATTATACCCTAATTTAACTATTTTTTCATTTAGGGAACAACTATTTTTGTTCCTCAAGTAATTAAGAGTGAGCGTCGACTTATGATTTTGGACACCCTGACTTTATTGAGTCCTTTAAAAATATCTCAGAGATACAAAGAGCTATTAACACTTGGCAATGGCTACTAGGAGAAAACCTTAATGCTGAAGATAACAGTTTTGCTACTACAACAATCTGGTCTTTCATCTTTCAGTAACTACAGTAACACTCTTTAAACTTTGGGATCCTGTTCTCATGGACTTGCAGCCCATCAGACAAGGCAATAATTCTGTTAAAGATATCTCATTTAGTTTTTCACACAGTATTGATAATAACAGTAGCATTTTCACCACATTCCGGTTTTGTAAATACACTAGGTGACTAGATAATTGAATCTGGTTACCTTCAATTTATTCCCTGTATGTCAGTGGATACTAGTTGTTCAATGTTTCCTTTCTCTTCAGAATTCATATGCCATCTACAGAATGTAATGTTGTTCTACGATCATTAAAAAGTTACTAAGTTTTTAAAAATAATGGGACCACTCAAGATGATTAAATAGGGAATAAGGAATAAAAATCTCTGCTCCCAGGCAATATTTGGTTCATAACATGCCACTGATGTTTAAACTCCACGCTACTCCCCAAAAATCGTATTAGGTTTAATTTATCCATTTCATCAACCCCAAATCAAACATTACACAATGTAGAAAGAAAAAGGGTCAAACATCTATAACTTTGTTCATAATAAATTAACCACTATTCACTGGTATTTACAAGTTATCATGCCTCCCACATAAAGTGTCTGTTCTGAGATATTTTAGCTTGTTCATATTTTACTCATTTGTTTATATAAAAAACAATAATAGTTTAAAAGGCTTAACACATATACGCCTTATTACACAGCAGACACTATTCTAGGCGCTTTGCACTTAGTAACACCATCATTCATCTCAAAGAATCCAACATATTGGGTACTATTTGTATCCATATTTCACAGCTGAGGAAACTAAGGCACAAAGAAAATAGATAAACTGCTCATTAATATAATTCATAAGGAGACTATAGGCTGCTAATAGATTACCCAAAATACAGGTAAATGTGGTACAGGAATTAGCCTGGGATTGAAACAATCCTGGAATTCATGGTTTTGAAGAGTGGCAATATATTATTTGAGTATGGCTTATAAAAATGAGAAGTCACAAACAGAGGTTATGTCAAGGCACATTGCTTAAACCCTATACATTGCACGGACGAACATTAGTGGGTAACACAATGAATTAAAGAGAAATATGAGAAAGAGTGGCGGTGCTATCTGGAGCTCAACAAAACATAGTCTCAAGTCCCTGCTTCTCTCAAGATAAAGAGGAAGTTCTTGCTAGGGTTTACACAGGTGGCCTTTGCTCCACATAACCTCTCTACTACATCTAGTTCTGTCCGCCATATTTGCTAACTGCCAGTATTCGTACTGTATCACTTCTGTAAATCTAGTTCAAGTTCCTTCACCTCTCAATGTGTGAAGGTCCCTAACAAATACTATCCTAATCCCTACCTAATAATCCTATATTGTTACTTGGAGTAGAACCTCACTCCTGCCAAACGTGGCACTTTTCTGTTTCTAATTCAGTTCAATGGAGTTTCCCTTTAAATAGCATAATTCTATTTGATCTCCAACCCCTAGATTATTTTTTCTTAAGTTCGTTCATTTTTCCATTTTTCCTCGCCTTATCCATGCATCTCTTCTACCTTTCGTCTTTTTCTTCACTCTTTCTTCTCATCTTTGATGTTTCTACTTCTTTGTCTCTTTAACCCCAAGGTAAGAAAAACACCTTTTTCAGAGCCCCACTCAGAGCACCATGCAATTTCATTTTCTCAAGTGCTACAACGCAAAGATTTTCTCCCCCACTTGAATTAATTTATTGTATATGTAATCGCTTTCTCCCAAAGAGTTTTGATCAGATTATATCTAGAAATTATCATTGAAAAAGCTAACAACCTCTTCAGGGTTTAGGGAAAATGCTAACACAGTAGATGTTTTTGATGAGGAAAGTTTTATTTGAATTTATCACTGGAAAACATCATTTAAAAATACCTGTATTAAAAGATTCATCTAGTCGACAAATATTAAATATGCATTACATGCTGAGCTTTTTGTTATGCAGGTAGAATTGTTTGAGAAATGCCCAGTAGGATGGAATTCAAGTATAAATATTTTGTGAATATTAATTTTGAAAATATTTTAGGCTTTCTTTCAACGATCCATTGCCACGCCGAACTTTTATCCACCACATTTTTCTCAATACTCCATATTTACATTTATAAAAATTGTTATTTATTTACTTACTAATTTTAATTGTGCTGAAAAACACATTACATAAAATTTACTCAATCACTTTTAAATGTACAGTTCAGTAGCGTAAACTATATTCACATTACTGTGGAACAGATCACCAAAAGTTCCTCACCTGGCAAAACTGAAACTCTGCACCCATTGAACAAAAACTTTCCATTTCTCCACCCCCCTCAGCCCCAGGCAATCAGCATCCTTTCTGTTTCTGTGAGTTTGACTACTTTGGATAACATGTGCAAGTGGAATCAATCAGCATTGTTGCTTTACGACTGGTTTATTTCACTTAGCATAATATTCTCAAGGTTCATTTGTGTTGTGGTACATGACAGGATCTTTCCCAGTTTAATGCTAATATTACATTGAATCTATATACTACATTTAATCTACCCATTCATTTGTCCATGGACATTTGGGTTGCTTCCATCTCTCAACTATCATAAATAATGCCACGAGGAACACAGGTATGCAAATACCTCTTTGAGATTCCACTTTCAATTATTTGCGGTATATACCCAGAAGTGGATGGCTGCATTATATGTGCATAATTCTACTTTTAACTGTTTGAAGAACTCCATTCTGTTTTCTATAGTGGTTGCACCATTTTACATTTCCACCAACAATGCACAAGGGTTCTGATGTATTTACAGTCTTGCCATCACTTATTATTTTCTGGATTGTTTTAACTGTTTTTTGTTTGTTTGTTTAGCAGCCATCCTAATAAATGTGAAGTGATAGCTCATTGTTCTTTTTATTTGTGTTTCTCTAATGATTAGTGAAGTTGACCATATTTTCATGCCATTTGTGTATCTTCTTCAGAGACATTTTAATTCAAGTCCTTTGCCCATTTATAAATTGGGTTATTTTGTTGTTGTTGTGTTTTAGATGTTATTTATATTTTAGATATTAAGCTCTTATTAAATATATCATTTAAAAATATTTTGTTCCATTCTGTAGGTTGACTTTTTGCTCTGTTAATTATTTATTTTCTTTTTTTTTTTTGACACAGAGTCTCACTCTGTCACCCAGGCTGGAGTGCAGTGATGAGATCTGTGCTCACTGCAATCTCCGCCTCCCAGGTTCAAGTGATTCTTCAGCCTCCCGAGTACCTTGGATTACAGGTGTGTGCCACCACGCCTGGCTGATCTTTGTATTTTTAGTAGAGATGGGGTTTCACCACGTTGGCCAGGCTAGTCTCAAACTCCTGACCTCAAGTGATCCACCTGCCTCAGCATCCCAAAGTGCTGGGATTACAGCCGTGAGCCACCATGCCCAACTGCTCTGTTAATTACTTCCTTTGAGGCACAGAAGTGCTTGAGTTTTATGTAGTACATCTACTTTCACTTTCGTTACCTATACTTTTAGTGTCATACTCAGGATATAATTACCAAACCCAATGTTATGAAGCTTTCCCCTATGTATTCATCTAGGATTTTTATAGCTTTAGTTCTTATGTGTAGGTCTTTAATCCACTTAATTTTTGTATATGGTGTAAGGTAAGAGTCCAACTTCATTCTTCAAATTTAGAGTCCACCTGAATTTTCTCAGCTTTGCCATTAAGAAATGTGCTTATCTTTGGAAAAGTGAGAAAAATGCTCCTATTTTAAGGGTTGTTACAAGCACTGGAGGCAATGTATAATGATAGCTAATCTTTATTACTTACAAAGAGACAGGTACTATTTAAATGTATTAGACTTACCATCACATTTAATTCTCACAACAATCCTCAGAGGTAGGTAAGATTACATGTCCGTTTCAATGAAGAGAAAGTTGTGGTTTGGAGGCATTAAATCACTTACATGAGGTCACAGCTCTTATATACTAGGGCAAGATTTGAACCCAGGCAGTCTCACTCCCAATTTTTCTTTTAACTACTACATTATAATGCTTCCCACTTCAAGTGCTTAGCATAATGCAGTTAATTATTCTTCTCTCTTCCTCTTTCTCTTCTTTTTCTCCCCCTCTCCTTCCTCCCCCTTCCTCCTCTTCTTCCTCTTTTTTCCTTTTCAAGATGCACATTTGAAAATCTGTATCACTGTAGCTTCTCTGCTTTCTAGGTGAGCTGGGGGAATATTACCATCAAAAGAAAGAATATTGATGGCCACTAATTATTAAACTAGATAGAATATACTTTTCATCTTTGTTCTAGCTGTTGTGTTTTGGACTTATTTTATGGTAATAATCTCAACTATATGTTCACAGTATCTAGGGCCTTGAACCATTCAGGCTCAGATACAACTAGCAGTATTGATCATCTAATATTCCAGGCCCTGTGCTGGGCGGTCCACAACCATCGTCTTGTTTAAATCTCACACCGAACATGAAGAACTCCAAGCTAAGAACTCATTCTCTTATTCCACAGCCATCTCATGTGCATTAACCATTTAACGCAATGAAAATAAGCCTTAGCTGATTTTGAACTCTCTAACAATGTTTTCTTTCTGTGCGTTTGGAAATTCTAATCCCCAAAGTGATGTTGTTTTAAGGGTTTGGCATAAGGTTACTCCAAAGTTAAAGTGTACACTACAAAAGGAATAGAAAATATCCTATTTGTAAAAATGATTTATGATTTAGATTTTAAAAGATCACATTGCAAGCAATATTCACAGAATTTCAGAACAACTTTTCTGAGTGCATATAAACCTGATTCTTGTAATCTCAGATAATACATAATAAAACAAATCCTCTAAAAATAAATCCATCTAAAAGAAGAAATGATGTTGGAAGGGTGTGATCATTATGGGATGGAGATTTACTGTCCTCTCCTTTGAGAGATGGCTCCTCTGTGAAATACTGACTCACTGGTCTCTACAAGGAAGGTATTATCTTTATGTTGCTAAATCACATACGCATTTTACAAAATGATTCACAAATGCATCACCAACAGGTGCACACTTCAAAGCAAAACATTTCTGTGAATCCCTGACAAAAATAAGGGTGCAGCCTAGGTTTTGTAAGACAGCAGCGGCAGGGAAGAGGATGAGTGATATGGGGAAAACTAGCCAGAAGAAAAGTACTTACAGGAGATCTTATCTTCCCAGATGAAATTATCCAGGCTTTGGGTGCACAGAATATACAATGCAGAGGTGAACAGAGAAATCAAGGATTGGGCAAGACAAGACAAAACAAATGAAACACCACGAACAATACAAATTAATCAAAAGATGAGACCTGCTGCAATGCTTCAGGATCAGCAATAGCCAATAGTCTTTTCTAGAAAATCCTGAACCCGAAAGTGGTTCCCTTTTAAGTTTTGCAAACTCTGGGAGGCGATGACAGCCTCCTGCAGGTTGGCCTTTGGCTGATCAGATTTCAGCAGCTCATTCAACTCCAAGGCCAGGTTCTCATCTTATACAACAGTGGAGCTTTCGCTTAGGTGAGGGCCCATATGGTAAGTTTTACTGTGCAAAAGAACTTTTCCTCCCTCCCACTGACACTTCAGGCAACAAGAGACCAGCATCTCTAATGGGAGCATAATTCCAAGCTTATTTCCAGCTTTTCACAATTGCAGGCTTGCATTTTCATTATAAATGCTATGGTGTCCCAAATCTTAATGTTGTCAATATTAAGTTTAAAATCACCTGGCAGCAAGTAGCAAGTTTGTAAATGATAATTTGTAACAGGAAGGTGCCACCAGCTTTAAATTTTTAAAATAACGCTTGGAGAAATCTCAATTTCAGCTGGTTAGAAAATCACCATTTTGTAATATTTCTTGTGTTGTAGTACCCCTTATATGATAAGTAAAGAAAACATATTTGAAAGATAAAACACTTAATAGTCAATTTTATTTTATGCAATGCATGATTTCTGCTAAGGGCGAAATAAACAGATGAACGAGAGAAAGAGAGAGAAATGGAGAGAGAGTGAGAGAAACAGAGAGAAAGAAATGTCAAAGAAAATGTATTTTGCATGTCTGAGTTATGTCTTTCAAGACTCCATGTAATGTTTCCCTGCTTCTAAAATTTTCCATGGTTGCCATCCAGAGTCAACACACTGTAATAACTACAGAGCCTCCCATTACCGGCTCAGGGCAAGAGACCCAGTCACAATTGTTCAAAACTACTAGTGAAGCCTTCTTTGGAAATTGTAACTCACAGGCAAGCGTCTCTGCATCCCAGAGCAAATCCTCTGAGATCCTCAGTCTCTCCTGCTGAAACTTCATCTTCCACTCCTGCCTTTGGGTCATTTCCAAACAGCAGGGCACCAGACATGCTCTACCTTATGTGGAGCCATACCTAAGTACAAGAGGATGGAGTTTCACTGTTGACTCAAAGCGTTTTTACCTCTGAGACTTTACAGTAAGTCAGGACCTTGCAGTAATATGATCGTTTATTGTTTTAGAATGTTAATCACTCCATTGAGTTATCTCGTTATTTTAAAAATAAAATAAAAACCACATTAAGATAAATTAGCCCATCCTTCTTATGCCATGTCAAGAGTTAAAAAGACATTATTTCATAATTTAATACTTTGCAAATTCTTTTGTAACAGTTGATGGTTTTGTGTTTAGGCTGAAGTCAGGAAAAACATTTTTCTGAAATCACTTCAATTCTGATTGTGATACTGACTGTCCTTTGTGAACGGGTGTAAATCCCTCACGGTCTGTGCTCCATGTCTGAGTTACTTGAGTATTACCATTATTATAGTTGCATATATGGAGGTGGAAGCCTTCAGTGTTTGGAAATCAAACTTCCATTGTCATCACTGCACCCAGTGAGAATAAGGAAAGTTGGGCAGTTGTTCCCATTTGCTGAATTTATCCCACTGACTGGCCCTGCCCATTCTTCTGGGCTGGCTTGGCATGAAGAGCAAATAACAGCAGTGTTAATCCCCAGGATTTGGAAGGGATATGGGATTTTGAGCTCTCTTTATCTTTAGACCTTTGCAAAGGGGGTTGCTGAGAGTCCTGCAGCAGACTCAGCAGGACAAGCCGCTATTGTTACTCTCCACAATTAGGGTTAACCCTCAGAACAGCCTTGGCTCTTCTCTTAGTTTTGCTCCTTCAAAAGTGAGAACCAGGTCCCATTCTACGGAAATTGTGAGCAAACAGAACTGGAAAATGAACACTGAACTGATACAAAGAAGAAAGTTACCAATTGTCAACCACACAAGATTTACCTACAATGCAACTTTTTCTCCTGCTCTAGCATGGATTAGATAGCTCAACCATTCCTGAATTAGGCTGAGATTAAGGCTCCTGGGTTGGGAAGGGTACCCGATGATATTGCTGTGCTGATCATGATGCTCTCAAGTCAAAACCTGTATTATAATTCTGAAAAAACTGGATGATTTTTTCCATTAGAAATATATTTGTTAAGGGTCTCTTGAGTGCAAAGTCAACAGTTTTGGAGTTTATAATATAATTAGGAGGCATACTCTTAACCACTAAGTAGCTTAACAATTTAAAACATCAGAGTCATCACAAATAGCATGACTAAATAAGTAGATTAGAAGTTCCTAAATGAATAATAGAATCAACTATAGCATATATGTTGTATGAGGTTTTGAAAAATATTTTCCTTAAACCTATAATGAAGCATAATGTAATCATATTTTAACTTTTCCCATGAAATCTACAGCAACAAATTTTTCAAGAAGTGTCAGGGAATGCAACATCCTATCCTGGCCTGAAAAACTTTTACCATACCCAAAAAACTGTTAAATGCAATAATTCTTTACTTTCTGACTTTCATGTTCCATGAAAAGCCAATTCTGTTAAGATAATTGCCTACTTGAACTTTAAAACATGTAACTTACTAACAGACCAATTGACTATTGACATCACACACATCTATCTCACGCTAAATGATTCCATGAACGATGATCAATGTCTTTACGGTTACTAAGTTGAAGACCTCCAATTCTTTTGGTCTTCCATGCTGGAAACAAGCCATAGTCCCAGGGAACAGGAGAGCAAAAGCTAGCTAAAAAAGACAACAGAATGATGCAATGCTGTCTCCTTTGAATTTTCTCATTGTCCTTTTACTCATATGTTTTTTAAATTGACAAATTATGATTTTACATATTTATGGGGTACATAGTGGTATTTCAATACATATCATATGTGGTGATCAGGTTAGGGTAATTAGAGATATCCATCGTCTAGAACATTATTCATTTATTTGTGTTAGGAACATTCAATATCCTCATTCTAGCTGTTTGAAACTCTATATTATTATTAACCACAGTCATTCATGTATTCTTTAATACTGGATTATGATTTTTTTTCTCAAGAATTTGGCAAAATCCTCAGGGAGATGACAGCATAGTGTCTTTATGTTCACTCAGATTCGTGAAAAAAATAGGGACATGTTTGGAAGACTATCTATCAAAATTTCTGAAACTTATCAACATGTTCAATGAAAATGAGCAGAGGGGTCTTTGAATCCCTATACTAAGGCTCCAGATTGTTTCATCCTATACTTCCCTCAGTTAATCATTAATATCTTCAGGAGCCCTGTAAAGCCTGAGAATGTGCAGCCAACCACCTATTTTAAGGGAGACAGAATGTATAATTTGATAATACCTTTCTTGATTGCTTGAGTTTAAAATAACATTATATGTTCTTTCAGGTAAGTATAAATTAACCTGATCAAATATAGAAGCATATTGGGAAATGCCGCAAATTCAAAATGTTGAATACTAATTATATCAATACTTTAATCTCATTACTGTCTTATTTTTGAAAAAAAGGTAAATTACTATTAGAGACAAAAGAGTTTCTCTTTTTTCCTCAAAGATTCAGTTGTTCTTAGAATGAAGGATATAGATAAATACCCAACTGAGATATTCATCAATTTATTTCTTCTTTCTATTTATTTATTTATTTATTTATTTGAGACAGGGTCTCATTCTGTCACCCAGGCTGGAGTGCACTGGCACAATCTTGGCTCACTGCAGCTTCGACCTCCTGTGCTCTAGTGATCCCCCCACCTCAGCCTCCTGAGTAGTGGAGACTACAGGTGTGTGCCACCATTGCATTTTTAGTAGAGATGGCATTTCACCAAGTTGGCCAGGCCAGTCTCGAACTCCTGACCTCAAGTGACCCACACCCCCTTGACCTCCCAAACTGCTAGGATTACAGGCCTGAGACTCCATGTCCACCCCGATATTCATCAATTTATGTATTTTTCCTCATGCAAGGACTTTCTACATTTTATAACATTTAAATCATAAACAACATTAAATGGACTATAACACTGAAAACTTCTATAGCAAATTGAAATCAAAATATACAGTAATTTTTTTCTTCGTTTTAACTTGGAGAAAATAGAGTATATAAAATAGAAAGATATTGATAACCATAGTTCTGTTTCCCTTATATTCCTCTTCCTGTAATAAGATTTTGTAAGTAGTACAATCAATTAATTGATCTGAATGTATTTTTTCCTCTGGTTTCTACAAAAATAAAATCCTAAAATTTTATTTTATGCACACAACTTTTAAATTTAATTTGAAATGAGTTGGAACTTCAGATAAGCAGATTTAGCCAAAAAAAGTGCATCCATTCAGGCCAACAAGTGCTACAGCCCATTTGTAGCACCAAAAGGCATCTATCTAATCCCATCCTGTCCAGTATCCTGCCTAGTACTCTCAATCATTCTCCTAATTATCTCCCGAATTCTCAGTCGAACTCAGTGTTTCTCATATTGTGGTCTGGAAACTGACTACATTGGAATCACCTGGAGTATTTATTCACTGTAACCTGGGCACATTCAAACCTACTAATTCAGTATTTCCAGGGATGGGTCCTGAAATCCGCATGTTCTACATGCTTCTAGATGAATGAGAACAATTGATCTAATCCATTTCATCCCACCTCCTCACTTGGTTGATCTAATACTAGACTAACTGATTATGCCTGTTGAAACTAGTATTTCATTATTGCCATCAAATCCCATTGTTCTCCACCTCCTGCCCTATTCCCATACCAGCTCTTAAACGTGGCTTTTCTCAAATCATCTGATACATTTCAATCACTTTTACCACAGAGGCTTCACTTTTTCCTACTTTATCCAACATTATATTTAATAAATATCTTCTCCAACCAAATTAAGCTCTGTGGTAACAGGGACATTTTTAGCCTTGTTCAGCTTTGCATACACAGGGCCAAATAAAGAGTCTAGTGCATAGTAGGTATCCAATACCTATTTGAGAATGAATGAATGCATGAAGGAGAGAACTTGCTCTTGGCTCCCTTGTGCTGCTTCTACAATCATAGGGCATTTCTTCATTTGAAATATACCATCAAACTATACCACATCCCTCTTCAAATTCATTAATTAAGACACAAATGTGACAGGCATTTTTAATGACATCATAGATATAAAAATGAATAGGACATTCTTCTTTGCTCTTGACGGGTTCAGAATCAAAATAAAGGGCTCTTGATCCTGGCTGGCTGCCCCTCATCTCACCTCAGCACCTGATGCATGATTTGCTCTTAGTGATAGCCATGAGTGAGTGTTATTCCTGATGATATCTCTAAAAGCTTGGCCCCAGCTTTCTACCTCCTTGGCATCCTTCTTTGATTTTATACCAGTCGTCTCCAGGAAGAACAGAGTCCATGCAGTTCAAAGATGTGTGATTTGTATCACAAGATTTAAACATAAAGCACTCCCCTGCTATAGACATAATTAATTTAAATATTCATTAATTTTTTTTTTTTTTTTTCCCCAGAGACAGAGTCTCTCTCTCTGTCACTCAGGCTGGAGTGCAGTGACACAATCATAGCTTACTGCAGCCTTGAACTCCTGGGACTCAAGCAATCCTCCCACTTCAGCCTCTGGAGTAGCTGAGACTACATGCAGGCACACCATCACAACCAGGTAATTTTTATTTTATTTTTGGTAGAGACTTGGGGTCTCACTATGTTGCCCAGGCTGGTTGATACTTCCTGGCCTCAAGGAATCCTCCCACCTTGGCCTCCCAAAGGGCTGGGGTTACAGGTGTGAATCACCATCCCCAGCCCATTTAACCAATTTTACTATTTATTAAGCACTCCTATTTTTAATGCATCATATTAGAAGACAGAATGATGAGAGAGATCAAGGTCTTATATGCATACTGGACTTGCCTGTAGTGCCTCATTTATCTGTCAAGTAGCCTCACTATACAGATGAGAAAAATCTACAGCAGAGCGTGACTGCAGAAGCACAGTCTTAGTGCCCTTCCACGTACCTTTTCCACTGCACCCCCCTGCACCCCTTTCTGGGAGTTTCTCCCCCTTGTCAGCTGCAACTGAACCTGCTTTTCTTGCTCATTGGTCTCTTTAGTCACATGATCCTAATCCATACACCTGAGTGAGATATAAGGCTCCTTTCTGATTTTAGCTTTCTTTCTTCCTGGCTTGGACCACCTGGTCATTTCATTCCTGGGCCAATATAACCCCTTAATCTCCCACTGTGACAATTTTCAGACCCAGATAACCCTGATTGTGGGTTTTCTTTACATGTGGACTTCAACATGCAGCTGATAAAATGAACTCATTTCATTACAAATGCAAGCTTTTGAAATTGGGCTGTTTTGACTGCTCAAAAATCCTTTTGTTCTCTTCTTGCTGACTCTCTGATGAAGTTATCAACTTATGACTCTCAAAACCCTCTCTAGGTCTTTTCAACTTTCCCAATTTCAAGTTTCTTATCTTTATCTTCCTGGTGAAAATGCTACTAGGGCTTAATGTGTTTAATTCATTACTCTCATTCCCTCAAACTGGTTTCATTCTCCACATCCTTATGTCTATCAGAGGCACCATTGTTCTCTAATCTATATAAGCTCAATTTGGAGATATTCTCAGACACATGGGTCCTTCAACCTACTCCAAATTGTCCCCAAGTGCCAATACCATTTCTCAATAACTGCTTCTTGTGCCATCTTCATTGTTTTAGCACTTACACCAAGCAAAAATCACATAATTATTTTGTCAATGTAAAATATCTATTCTAATACACTCACTCGAAGATAGAATATGGAAATGTTTGTCAAATAAATCAGTGAATACTCTAATGAATAATATTTGAATAGATAAATAGCTAAGGTGAGGTGCAGCCATACCCCCACTCCAGGAAAATTGTAGATTTTATGCTGATGTCTGTCTATGTAGAAGCCACATCTTCTTATTAAGAAATATAGGCCGGGCGCGGTGGCTCACACCTGTAATCCCAGCACTTTGGGAGGCCGAGGCGGGCGGATCAGGAGGTCAGGAGATCGAGACCATCCTGGCTAACACAGTGAAACCCTGTCTCTACTAAAAATACAAAAAATTAGCCAGGCGAGGTGGCAGGCACCTGTAGTCCCAGCTACTTGGGAGGCTGAGGCAGGAGAATGGCATGAACCCCAGGAGGCGGAGCCTGCAGTGAGCCAAGATCGCGCCACTGCACTCCAGCCTGGGCGACAGCGAGACTCTGTCTCAAAAAAAAAAAAAAGAAATATTTTCCTTCTATTCCCTTAAATCTCAAGTTGCTGTTTCTAATAAGTGTTCAAGAATTTTCTTTTGATTTCAGTGAATATTGAATAGACTTGTGGAAATGCAATAAAGTTTTTGTTTTCTTTTGTTTTGTTTTTTAAGATGGAGTCTCGCTCTGTTGCCCAAGCTGGAGTGCAGTGGCACGATCTTGGCTCACTACATCCTCCACCTCCTGGGTTCAAGCGATTTCCGGCTAATTTTTGTACTATTAGTAGAGACTGGATTTCACCATGTTGACCAGGCTTGTCTCGAACTCCTGACCTCAAGTGATCTGCCCACCTCAGCCTCCCAAAGCGCTAGGATTACAGGTATGAGCCACTGCACCTGGTCCTGAAATGCCATAAAGAAGATTTATATCAATCTTAACTCAAAATTTATGTACGAGACAAAATAAAAATTTAAAAAACTAAGAATTATTATGGTAAATTATGGTAAGGAAGCATGAAGATAACAGTAAACAATAAATGGTAGGTGTCTTAGAGTGAGTAAATAACGAATATATCTGAGTGAAAAAAAAAATGGATCATGTTCTTGGAAGACTTTGGAAACCATCATGAAGGAACCCCTAAAAATCTCTCAGGACCTCTTCAAGAAGTTACCAAGTTACCTTTTCTGAGACCTGAATTTACATACTTTTAACTTTAAATATAATCATTTTCAAATATACTGTATACCAATCTACAACTTTAGTTTCAATTATCTTCTTCTTCTCTGTGCCATTCTCTTAGAGCTTTATTTTGATTTATTTTATTTTACAATTAGCTGTTTTAAATGAGGAGTTATTCAAGTATCTCCAAATCATCAAGAGAATGATGGTAAATGTTGAAAGAAAATGTAACTTGTTTCATTCCTTTTTTTAATAACTTCCGGTCATGTAGTTTTGTATCAAATCAAGCCTGACTACTGTAAACTGAGTTAGTGAATGGCTTACTATTTTAAGTTCCTTTGCATTTCTGCAGAAATGAGCAAGTAAACTTCTTGACCCTCCAGCATTCCTTCGCTCATCCAAACTGCAGGTCTGTGCATAATCTTTGAGTCACTGAAGACATGTTGCATGTGTGGGTGTTTTTTTCTTCTTTTTCTTTCCCAGAGACTGGTCAAATCACACTGGCTCCAGAGTTTGGCCCTCCTGCCCTAGCAATAAAGGTCATCGGTAGCATGGAGTCAGCTTTGGATATCTCCCAATCAGAAACAAATAACAGAGACTCCTTTGGGAATCCATTGAGACCATTACAGACCTTCCAATGAACAGTTAAGCTTTGTAGTGTGCCTCTTCGAGAAACAGCTGTTTGTCTAACCTTTGAACTGACTGATACATTAATCTGAAGCATAATTTAGTTCTGTCTGAGCTCTTGGGTACAGCATGAATAGCTGGCTTGCTTATATTATACCAGTCTCCAAAATAATACTTTTTATGCTTGTTTAAAAATAGTCATTTTCCCTTCCCAATTTAATTATGTATGATTATTCGATAAGGGGATGCCAGAGCTGGTGTATAGTTCCTACACTCCCATTCTGATAGCTCTACTTCTATCTAGCCTTGATCCTGCTGTTATTTCCTGATATTCATCAGAATCCGTAAAGCAGCTACTCTCTGGAGCCTCTTTTCACACCAAAGAGAAAGTTGCACCCAGGGCTTCGCTCAGGTGAGGAGAGATTAAGAGAGTGATGCACAGGCACAAGCACCCACATTGTGATTTGCTGCAGTTGTCAAGTAACATTGTAGCATTCAACAAAAAAGGCTTATTTTGAGGGAGCCTCCTGTGGAGTCTCTTTTTGCAAGCTGGAGAAGGTTCATAGCACACAGAAGTCCGATTTTGTAATTCCTTTATGAGAACCAGATTCCTATCAATTCAATAGAAAGAATGGGAGAGAAACCCTAGCAACTAGGAAGATACTTGGATAACGAAGGTGTAACTAGAATACTACAATCTCATTCCTCTATGAAATGAAGCACATTAAATCGATAAGAAGAAAACAAGAGCATGTTAACTGAAATGGTTTACAATTAAAGAGAAAATGATAAGAGCATATTGTAAATTACTCAGAAACCATAGGTACGCCATGGTCTTAAGGAACTCTGTTTATTTTTAAAGCAAACAGGAAAATACCACTGCCCACTCTGCACAATTGAAGAGCCATTTAGATAACTGATTCAGAAGCACAGAAAAGCTTATGGAATGACGAAGATATCAGAGGACTGAAATTTGGGAGCCCTTGATAGCCTGCCAAGTTTGAATTGTAGCTACTCTGCTTACTAGCTGGGGAATCATGTGAAGTTTTCACCCTCACCACACCTTAGGTGAGTCATCCATAACATGGGAATAATATTGAATCATCTGTCTTACAGGGTTGCTGTATTAAAAGAGGTGACACATGTTAAAAAAAAAAAGAGCAATAAGTATAGAGTAATTCTCAATGAATACTAGCTGACTATTGCATACTTGTAAACTGCTAGGGGAGTAGATTGTAAAAGTGCTTACCACAAAAAATGTGACGTGATAGATATGTTAATTGGCTTGATTTGACCATTTTACAATGTAAAGATTTATGAAAACATCCCATTGCACAACATAAATGCATACAACTTTTATTTGGTAACCATGCCTTGAGTTTTAAAATTAGGTGATTACAAACTTTTCTACTGCATGGCTGTGAGTAAGCCATTTCATGTTTCTGGAGATAAGTTTTCTCACATGTAACATTAGGTGAATTGTTGTTGTTTGGATATTTGTTCCCTCCAAATCACATGTGGAAATGTGACATCCAATGTTGGAGGTAGGGCCTAGTGGGAGGTGTTTGGGTCATGGGTGTGGATCCCTCTTAAATACCTTGCTGCTGTCCTTGTGTTAGTGAGTGAGATATTGCTCCAGATCTCACATGACCTCTTTTTGTTTAAAAAGAGTGTGTCAACCCTGCTCCCTCTCCTGCTTCCTTTCTAGCGATAACATATGCTGGCTCCCCTTTGCCTTCCACCATGATTGTAAACTTCCTGAGGCCCTCACCAGATCCAGATACCAACATTATGCTTCCTGAACAACCTGCAGGACTGTGAGCCTAATAAACCTCTTTTCTTTATAAAATACCCAGCCTCAGATATTCCTTTATAGCAACGAAAATGGACAAACAGAAAACTTATACAGAAGAGTGGGGCATTGCTATAAAGATTCCTGAAGGTGTGAAAGTGGCTTTGGAACTGGGTAATGAGCAGAGCTTAGAAGAATTTGGAGGCTCAGAAGAAGACAGGAAGATGAAGGAAAGTTTGGTACTTCTTACAGAATTGTTAAATGGTTGTCACCAAAATGTTGATAGAAATATGGATAGTAAAGGCCACACTGATAAGGCCTCAGATAGACACAAAGAATTCATTGGCAACTAGAGCAAAGGTCACTCTTGTTACACCCTAGCACCAAGCTTGGCTGCATTGTATTCATGTCCTGGGAACCTGTGGAAAGCTGAACTTATGTAACTATCAAAGTATCTAAAGTATCTGAGTATCAAAGCATTCAGGATGTGATATGGCTGCTTCTAATAATCTATGATCATATATGGAAGCAAATTAATGACTTAAATTTGGAATTTATAACTAAAAGGGAAGCAGGGCATAAAAATTTAGAAAATTCACAACCTGAGCATGTGGTAAAATAGGAAAGATCATTTTCAGAATGTATATAGAACAAAGTAGTGAAGCCACCACTTGCTAGGGAGATTTGTTTGACCAAAAGGGAGGAAGCTGGTAATATCCAAGACAGTGGGGAGAAAAGACTTGAAGGCATTTCAGAAATCTCTGAGGCGTCCCCTTCCATCACAGGCCCAGAGGCCTAGGAGGCAAGAATGGTTTGTGGGGGAGGTCTCTGCTACCCTGCATAGCCTCAAGACACTGCTCAGTGTATACCCACTGCTCCTGCTCAAGCTGAGGCTCAAATGGCCCCAAGTGTAGCTCAGGATGCTGCTCCTAAAGGTGCAAGCCATAACCCTTGGTGGCTTCCATGTGGGATTAAGTCTGCAGGTACACAGAATGCAAAAGTGTAGGAAACTTGGCAGTTTCCACCTATATTTCAGAGGATGTCTGAGAAAGACTGAGTGTCCAGGCGTAAGCCTACCACAGGGATGGAGCCTTCACAGAGAGCCTCTCCTAGGTCAGCACTGAGGGGAAATGTGGGGTTGGTGTCCCCACATAGAATCCCCACCAGGGCACTGCCTAATGGAACTGTGGGAATGTGGCCACCAACCTCCAGACCCCAGAATGATAGAGCCACTAATTGCATGTACCCTGAGCCTGGAAAACTGCAGGCATTCAACTCTAACCCATAAGAGCAGCCACTTGGTCTGCACCCTGCAAAGCCACATGGGTGGAGCTGTCCAAGGCCTTGGGAGCCCACCCCATGCACCAGTGTGCCTTGGATGTGGGACATGGAATCAAAGGAGATTATTTTGGAGCTTTAAGGTGTAATGCCCACCCCAATAGATTTCAGACTGTGTGGGGCCTGTTGCCCCTTTCTTTTGGCTGATTTCTCCCTTTTGGAATGAGAATTTTACCTAATACCTGTACTACCACCATTGTATCTTGAATGTAAATAACTTTTTTTTTTTTTTTTTTTTTACAGTCTCATAGGTAGAAGGAACTTGCCTTGAGTCTCAGATGAGACTTGGGACTTGGGACTTTTCAGTGGAGGCTGGAATGAATTAAGACTTCTGGGGACTATTGGAAAGGGATGATTATATTTTGCAATGTGAGAAGAGCATGCAATGTTGGGGGCTGGAGGGGAATGATATAGTTTAGATATTTGACCCTTCCAAATCTCATGTTGAAATGTGACCCCTAGTGTTGAAGGTGGAAGCTGATGGGAGGTGTTTGAGTCATGCAGGAAGATACTTCATGAATGGATTCATGCTGTTTTGGTGGTAGTGAGTGAGTTCTTGCTCTGAATTCAAGCAAAATCTGGTTGTTTAAAGAGTGTGGTATGCCCCTCTGTCTCTTGCTCCTTTCTCACCATGATATATGCTGGCTCTCCTTAAACCTCCAACATGATTTTAAGCTTCCTGATGCCTTCATCAGAAGCAGATGTCAGCATTATGCTTCATATACGGCCTGCAGAACCATGAGCAAAATAAACCTCTTTTCTGTATAAATTACCCAGCCTTAGGTATTATTTTATAGCAATGCAAATGAACCAACACAAGAAGAGGCTAGATAGTATCCAAAATAACCTCTATCAATAAAATGCTATGACCCTCATAAATTTTTTTAAGTTTTTACACACCTACTAATGACAACTTATGATAATAGTAATCACCACTATTTGCATTATACTTATTGGTTTACACTACATTTTCTCATACTTTCTTTTTATTCTTACAATAGTATTTCAAGATGGGTATTATTATATTCCCAGTTTTCAGATTGAAAAAGTTAAGATTCAGAAAGTTTAAATGAATTATTCTAAGTTAAGGAGTTATTGCAAGCAAGGTTGCATCCATATTCTTGTTTATACCATAAATCCAACAACTTTGGCATAATTCAGGGTGGTTATATTACCACAATGCATTTAAGATCGTTAGACACCAAAGGTTTATGCAAGGAAAGTTTGTCAATTTTTTTTGAGATTAAAAAAATGTGAAAAACGAGGTTCTTGTATTCACAAGTCCTACAGTTTTGGGGTTTTTCTCTCTTCATCTTTAGAATAAGGTTCTTCTGCTAGATATTTCTAATATCATTTCTAGTTTAACAGTCTAAACTAAGACTATTTAAGAGTGTATATAGAATGAAGTTGTGGAGCCACCACTTGCTAGGGAGATTTGTTTGACCAAAAGGGAGGAAGCTGGTAATATCCAAGACAATGGGGAGAAAAGCCTTGAAGGCATTTCAGAAACCTCTGAGGCTTCCCCTTCCATCACAGGCCCCCAGGCCTAGGAGACAACAATGGTTTGTGGGGAAGGTCTCCGCTACCCTGAATAGCCTCAAGACACTGCTTCTCTTAGAGTACATTTCTCTTCCAACCATGAATCTCACCTGCAAATTACTCATCTGTTTTCTTCCTTATGAAGTATATTCATTCTAGAAGACTACATGTATAGCAAGCCATATTGCTTGCTTCACAGAATTTGAATGAAAGGACTATGAGATCACCAAATAATCAAAAAGAGACCCCCCTAGAGAAGGACTTACCCACTGTTTAGTCAAATAACCTCCTGTGGCTAAAAACCCTCATTTGTTTTATTTCCACTCTTTTAGTTCTGAGTCTTCCTTGTACTTTTTTCCCTTGCAAGAAAAGAAGGTTTAATTGCTGAGGCACTCTTAACCCTCTTTTTCTAGACTATGAGGCTTTAATTACTTTTAGCAGAAAGCTAGAAGAAGGGTCTCTTTCTGAGAACTCTAATGGTAAAACACATTGGAAATAGCATAGAGGGGATCCTCTATGTTTTCACTATCTAAACAGGGAGATAGTATTTCCTATGGAATAACCAATTTCAGGGTATCTAAACCTGAAGTATCAACAATACATTTCTATGAAGTCTTGAAATCACTGACACTTTAATTTCTGCATATCTGAACAAAGTACTCTCTGCTTGTTGACTTTGGGAGCAAACAAACAAACAAACAAAAAAACAATCCAACATAGAGTTAAGATGGAAATTAGTGAAGGTCAGGTTTTAAATCACATACTCAACTCCATTTATCAATAGAACTCTTTTGAACTGGCAGAGTTACAGTTTCTTTAGCTTCTTCATTTTTTACTTTCAACTCCATTGTCTACCCCTTAGTAATTTCATTTCACTTTAGTACACCCAGTGAGAGTGCCAGTTATTAAAGGCAAGCTCATATCATTCCATTCCTTTTTCTGTTTATCTCCTGGAAAGTTTATTCATTCAGCATATAGAAGCGGGTGCCTACTGTAGGCTAGGTAATAGAAATATAAGTAAGTATATTATCCTTCATCAAAGACTACAGACAAATAAGTTAGTCAGCATCCAAACAGATATAAACTGTAGTGTTGAGAGGATATTTAAGTGTGCGATGTGATGACTCTGGAGAGATAACATATCCAACTGTAGCATGGTGGGAGAAAATTTGAAGATAAGTTTTGAGCTGAAACTTGATGTATGGATAAAAGTTTGGGTGGTGATAAAGATGGTGTGGGAAAAATAACCTAAAGAAAAAAGGATATTATGAACAAACATAGACCAAGCTATAAAAACATGAAAGATGTAGCTGGGAAACTATGTGTGGTTGATTTTTGCTAGAGAGTAAATGGCAGGCAGGAAATGGGAGGAGATAAAGTTAGAGATAGAGATATGTGCACTAGCTAGTCTATGAGGTTTTTTATGCCATACTAAGAATCATGGACAGACTCTTAAAGGTTCTGAGGCACCCTCCAAAGTGATGAGTAGAGGGCTAAAAGATGTGTTTAAGAGCATGTTCTCTGGTGGCAAGTGAAGGGGGTAATTTGAGAGTTAGGGACAGACTGACAATGAAGAGACACCGGGTAAGAAGCTATTGTAAGGTTCAAGCCAAAAATGGCAAAAGCCTAAAAAGGGTGATGATAGTGAATCTATAAACAAAGGGAATTGATTCCAGTAACATTAATAAAATAAAACAGCAGATTGTGATGATATAACAAGTATCCCCTAAGTGCCCAGCTCTGGACAGACACTGAGAATAGTGAATGTCACAGAAAGTCCCGTGTCTTGTATTTTCTGGTGTGATAAAAAAACTTCCCGGGCCGGGGTTTTGTACACAGCAGAGCAGCTCTCTCAATGCGATCTATTGAAAGTCAGCCCTTGACACAAGGGTTTGAAATAAAGAAAAAATAACTATAATAAGCAAATCAGCAAATAAATTAACAAGAAAATTATATATATATATAGTGTTATGAAAGAAATTAACAGGGGAATATTACTGTTAATGAACACAAAAAAATATTAAAAGTGGGTTAAAATTATCCCTTTCTCTAGTACTCAAACTACAATCCATATGTCTACTTTCGCTTTTGTTACCTGTGCTTTTGAGACCTTCTCCAAAAAAATCTTTGCCCAGACCTATGTCATGAAGCATTTCCCCTAGGTTTTCTTCTAGTAGTTTTATTGTGTCTCGTCTTACACTTACATCTTTAATCCATTTCAAATCAATTATTGCATATGGTGAAAGTTAGGAGTATAGCTGTATTCTTCTGTGGATATTCAGTTTGTCCAGCACCATTTATTAAGGGGACTGTCCTTCCCACAATGTGTGTTCTTGGTATCTTTGTCAAAGATCAGTTATCTGTATGTGTGTGAATTTATTTCTGTGTTCTTTATTCTGTTCCATTGGTCTGTGTCTATATTTATGCCTGTACCACATTGTTTTTGTTAATATAGCTTTGTAATATAATTTGAAATCAGGCAGTATAAAGCCAACAGCTTTATTCTTTCTGCTCAAAACTTATTTAGCTATTTGAGGTCTTCTGTGGTTCCAAACGAATTTTAGGATAATTGTTTCTATTTCTGTGAAGAAAATATTGTTTGAAGATTGGTGTAGCCTTCAACCTGTGAATTCATTTCTTATTTTAGATCTAGAAAGTTAGGGGGTTTTGCCTTTAAATAATCTTCATATTTATACCTCTCTTTGGGTGCATGTGTTCTATTATTTAAGAAGATCCTTCAAACAGATCTGGTTTAAAGTCTTTCCAAATATATTTATTCTTTTTAGTTATTAGGGCACATTTTCTGAGCATTTGATTCTAGTGAAACACACTAAAAATTTACTCTTGCATGATGTATATATGTTACAATGGTTCATATATATGACATGATATATGTGATATACGATATGATATGTATGCTATAATAATATGTAGGATTCAAAGACGATTATTCATGGGAGTCCACCCCATGTGTATTTCAGTATAGTAGGTTTTTTTTTGTCTCATTCGTGGCACTAGGAAATGTATCAGTCTCTCACTAGTTCTTATATTAATTGATCAACCCGAGATGTACTTATATATGATTTGAATTTAGATCCCATATCTCCTGTAGGAGCAGCTTGGATTTCCCACTTTTCAAGAGTGGCTCCTTTTTCACCCAGGGCTGCAGGTAGATCACCAGTTTCTTTGCAGTTTCCTCAGATGAAAATAGTTATTTAGTTTCTGTTGTAGAGACAGATCAATATTTTGTGCCTCTGCTTCATGCATATATCTCAGTTGTAGATGCCCACATTCTTAGGACCTGAAATCCTGACTACCATTTTTGAGGGTTGTAGAATTTCATGCTCCATACAATATAAGGAGTTAAGACTTGGAAAGTAAATGCACAGGAAATGACCACATAGGAAGTGGAAAGAATGAGGTCTATAGAAATAGTTAGAGGTGAGGCAAATAAAGCAAAAATATTTTTCTAACAAACTTTCACACAGTGGAGGAACAGCATTCATATGTATAACTTTATCTATCAACTAAATATATGATGGTATATCCTCTTTTCTGTGACAGTTACTTGTGGTGAAGCAAAACAGATCGAGTTATTCATATTAATAGAAAAACTCATGTTTCAATTTATAATGACATATTGGAGGCATGATGCTCTCCCGTTGCCTAGGAATTCACTTCTCTTCTTCAATAATGAGGTTGGCAGGAAATTTGCCTCTTTTGTAAGGATCCTGTCTCTCCGGCCACAGTTTGTTCACCTGTTGAGTTGGCACCTAAATTGATCTGTCCCTGGAAGCCATTTAGAGAGAACTAGAGAATGAGAAACCACCAAGGGATTGGGGTGAGGGCAAAGAGCACACTGGTGTCCCACACGTAAAGATTCTATCTTCAAGATGAATTGTTCAGCCCCTTCTGCCCCAGCTCAAGTCACATGAATTAGTGATGAAACACTCAGCCAAACTTTTCCCAAATTCCAAATCCACAAATCACATGCAAATTCACTGTTTTAGGCTACTAAGATTTGGGGTAGTTTGTGGCACAGCTATGGATAACTGGGCTACTTAACATGAAAAGCACCTTTATGAAAAAGCTATTTAAGACTCATAGACATATTGGCTTGCGGATATCCATTTTTTGGCTCAAAACTAGAGTGGCAATCAAGATGACAGAACTTAAGCACTAAAAAAGTTCTACTAAGTGACAAATGAAGACATGTCTCATTTCATTATGGACTGACAAGTATCTGAAATTCTAAGAATATCACACCTGGATGCTGAATTCAGTTTGAGGCATGTAAGCCCCAGCCACATTGGAAGAAGTTCAGAGAAGAATAATCCCAAGTCTGATCCACACCTACCCCAATTAAGAAATGTTGGGTTTTCATTTTGTTTTGTTTTAAAAAATCAGAAACCCCAACAACAACAGTCTACCCCACACATAAACCACAGTGATTAAAGAAGGAAGGTCTGGCGAGAGATGAAAGACAAAGCATGTAACTAGCTACATGAAAATGTAACTTAGGGCCAGCAACTGGTAACTACAGGAAAGGTATGATCTGATGCTACAAATATTTGGAAGTCATTTTATGCAGTCAATAGAACAATCTTTAATGAGGTGTTATTAATACAATAAAATGTTTTAAAAAACTTCTTTTTTCTAAGTCTACATTAACAAACTTGAACTGAAAATTATTGTGAACAAAAGTAAGGATATTCATACCTTTCTTGTCTGTAGCTATTATTGCAACTAAGAAGCACCATTGTTTAGCACCAATAAAAGGATCAAAGAAAATAATTTCAATGGCATTTCTACATTAATCACATTTTAAACATGTATATTTTTTAAAATTATATAAGCACATTATATATTAGCATGCACTTAACATGCTTGCATGTTGAATTCCTTTATTTTTTATCAATGTCCGTTTTTCTAATTTTGATAATCTGTACAGCCTATAATTTAGTGAGGTAACAGCATGAAAACACATTTTACACAGGTATACTTGGATTGCATCTTTAAAAACTGAAATGATGGTCATCTTTATACTTCTTCTTTTTCAATTACTATATATTAAATGTCCACTGTGGGTAAGGCTCTGTGCTGGGATTTAGTGATACAAAGTGAGTGCGTTATAGTTCTGGCCTTTGATCAGCTTCCATTCCAGCAGAGGAGAAAACATTTTACAGCAATCATTGATTTTATGGTCTAAGCACTCTGATAGAAATATGGATAAAGGACAAAGGAGACTGAAGGAGCAGGACTCATGCCTCTGAGGAGATCTTCTAGTTGGAGCTTGAACAATAATAGTATGTCAAAGTAAAGATGCAAAATACCATATGATATATTTCAGCCGAGGTGCTACATGTGAAAAATGTTTTGGGGCCGGGTGCGGTGGCTCACGCCTGTAATCCCAGCACTTTGGGAGGCCGAGGCGGGTGGATCACCTGAGGTCGGGAGTTTGAGACCAGCCTGACCAACATGGAGAAACCCTGTCTCTACTAAAAATACAAAAAAAATGAGCCGGTTCTAGTGGCGCATGCCTGTAATCCCAGCTACTCGGGAGGCTGAGGCAGGAGAATTGCTTGAACCTAGGAGTCGGAGGTTGCGGTGAGCAGAGGTTACGCCATTGCACTACAGCCTGGGCAACAAGAGTGAAACTCCATCTCAAAAAAAAAAAAAAAAAGAAAAATGTTTTGGAAAATGTGAAATAGTAAATAAGTATGAACCATATTTCTGGATAACCGAGATGTCAGCAAAGAGACCTAGCTTTTTAAAATTTCACCTGAATTGGCACAGATTTCCCATGAATGTCCAGTTCCTTACTTACTACTTAAAGGAGCTGGGTTTCTGCTTTTTTCTCTCCTGAGATTTGGGGGAGGCCTGAGAACATGCATATTTCCCCTTGTGCATCAAACTTAAGGCTACTCTTGAAGACATTCATTTTAAGGATCAACATGCCTGTGTTGTGTATGCTGATTTTCTATAAAAGGCTGTGCCTGTAGAATGAAATACAGCCCATTTTCCTCATTTTTTACACACACACACACACACACACACACACACACACACACACACACTCCCCATGTATATTAGGTATCTGTGGGTGTGGCAGATTTTTACCGATAGTTGAAGGATAGAAAGTCTTACTTATGTCGCAATAATACCAATAAACTAATTATTTATCCCTTCCCCGCTTTTTACTTAGACTAATTTTTCCACAGGCCCCAGCCTCTCTCAATTTTGTTTATCTCCACGTTTCTACTGACTAGACTGCTGCCCCATGTGACCTTGATACTTAAAAAAAAAAACAAACCCTCTTTTTAAACCATGCAGACCAATTCCATCCATCCCTGAAATTTACCTCTGCCTGTATCTTTACACGCCCAGACACTGGTTCATTTACTAAAGTGCTGTCCACTTTGTCTGCCTGTATCTTTACACACCCAGACATGGGTCATTTGCTAAAGTGCTGTCCACCTATTTCAGTTTTTAATCTCTCTGCTTTTTTAAACAGCCTCTGCAAGAAGTTAAAAATAGTTTTGCTGATTTAGAGCCATCTTCCTAAGAACCTAGTAACTAGTCAATTTTGGAGTTAAGTAGCATTTCTTTTTTTCTGTGAATCCGAGACAGGGGTTATGTTTGAGATTATTTTTTTTTTTTTTCTGACAGAATATCGCTCTGTCACCCAGGCTGGAGTGGAGTGGCACAATCTCGACTCACTGCAACCTCCACCTCCCGGGTTCAAGCGATTCTCCTGCCTCAGCCTCCGAAGAAGCTGAGACTACAGGCACTCACCACCACACCCAGCTAATTTTTTTGTATTTTTAGTAGAGACAGGGTTTTACTATGTTGGCCAGGCTGGTCTCCAACTCTTGAGCTCGTGATCCCCCACCTCAGCCTCCCAAAGTGCTGGGATTACAGGCGTGAGCTGCCGTGCCTGGCTTTTGAGATGTTTTTTGTGATGTTTCATTGGAATCAATACCCAGTGGGGAAGGGGAAAGTGGGAGGAGCTGCTGACCTGACAATTTTAGACCAGTAGTTCTCATATGGGGGCAATTTTGTCACCCCAGGGGACATTTGGTAAGGATGGAGACATTTTTGATTATCATGACTGAGGTGGGGGTGGGGAGTTGCTACTGGCATTTGGTGAGCAGAAGACAGGAATTATGCTCAACACCCTATAATGCATGGGATGGCCACCTACAACAAAGAGTTGCCCAGCCCTAAACGTCAATTTTACCAAACTTGAGAAACTCTGGCTTATTTCACCCTCAGGAGAGCAGCAACCCCCAAACCTGGGACAATCACCCCTTCATTGAAGAGGGAAGGAGGCAGCACATCTCCCTATATTTCTCTGCAGTAGCTATGTGCAGCGGTATGGAGGACAAATATTTCATGGTACTTTCCTGTGTTGCTTAGGATAAAGAAAAATGCATGCATACCTGGTAGTCAATTTCCCCAGGAGCATGGCTAACTCTATGATCTAGTATTTATAGAGTTCTAAATGGTAGATGAGATGCTCTATCTGCACCATTAAGCCTTATTCCTATGCCAACTATTCTCAAACTTGATAACTCAACAAATATGTAACTACTTGATAAGATTTCCATCTGTGGCCAATTCAATAATAAATCAGATAAAAACATTTAACATTGACTTTATGCAATCGAAAGCAAAATGAAGATTCTTTTCTGACATTTAAAGCTATACAATGTCAGAGGTAGAAGGGACCCCAGCAGTCACCTAGTCCAGTTTCACATGCAATTGCACACGTATCCATGTATCACAGCACCTCCAACCAATGATATCCTTAATTATCTGAGTGAAATGCAACTTGTTCTCTCAAGTGAGAATTCATTCTAATTTAACACATATTTTTTTCCCCATTATATGAAGCCTCAAACTTCAAACTTCCTTCTTACAGCTTCTTCCCACTACTCATAACTATGTCTTATGGACAATTGTTTTCTATATGGATAATGCTCTGAGCTATTTTGTTTCCATATAGACTATTATTTATTCTCTATCAATAAAATATTTTCCAAATGAAATTCATCCTTTTTCCTGCAACCTGTGTACTACCTAAAGCATGGATTTGAGTCTGCTCAAGTTCTTGGAACCATGAAAGCTAAGATCTTGTATTTGCATGCCTCAATATTTTTTTGTCTTTCGTTTTACAAAACAATTTTGACTTATTGTTAAGAAAAAAATCCAAAGTAATATTTTCTCTGATGACAAATATCATAAATTGGCAATCCAATGAAACTTCATTACATAAATATTATCATAAATTAATGCTCTACATCATTTATGGAAAAATAGTTAATTACTGTTTGCATTTATTTTTATAGTGTCTATATCAAGAAAACAATGACCCCCAAATAAATAGTCGAGCAAAATAACGGGAATTTTGTTTCTCATTATTTTCATTAGGGCAATTTTAAAATTGCCCCTGAATATGTTAGTTATTTCTCTGATATTTTAAATAGTTGAAGCCTAAAGTGCACAGATGATATTTGAACATAATGAGGTTTTTCTTTCTGGAATGTAGTCCTTGTTATAAAAATATGAATGATAGTAGCAATGAGTATGATATGTTAATAATTATTCATAATGGTTCATTCTAAGTTTAATAATTAACATAAAATGGCAAAAAGAAACATTTGATCATGTGTAATATGTATATTGTAAAATGACATTGCATAATCAGTCTAGAGGAAGTTAATGAGTGCCCATTTGAAATCCCTACTCATTTATGTTTATGCTTATTAGTATATAATAATTAATAAAATAGTTGGTGATAAGAAAATGGAGTATGTAAATAGTTCTCCATATGTAAGCCCCAGTGATGATATTTTCTTTGGAAAAATGATTCTTATGTCACATTTTTAAGAGGCCAAGTTTAGTATATCCATTTCAGACACCAGAATTAACTTTTATGGAGTAGATTCAGGACTCTAATTTTCTGTTCAAAGAAATAAACACGTTTCTCCTCTTAGGAGAATACTAACAATAATGTATCATGGGTTTAAAGAGAGAAATCCTTTCTGCTACTACCTAGGTTTTATTAATTTGTTATCTGTTTTGCTATAATTCCTGCTTGTAGAAAATAAAACTAATGTTCATTTTCAATGCACATATTTAAAAGAATAGACATAGGAAGTTTTATGACACAGGATAGGACAGCTGTCACTATCAACAACCCCCAAATCTTGCTGGGTTCATATAATAGGGTTCTAGTTCTGAATAAAGAGACAGTGTAATGCAGGTTTGCTGTAGGGAGGGAAGCCATCCCCTCTGGCTTTGAAGTATTCGATTTTATGCTCTGTGGATGACCACACAGCCAATTTTGGAGGTCGGGACAGGAAATAGTATGCACATTTTTCTCCCACATTCCACTGAACACAGCTCAGTCACTTAATCTAGGAAAGCACCAAAATGGTTCCCACACTCTCAAGAAGAAAAGAAAACAAGATTTGGTAACCAACTTTGTTCTCTGCCACAGACTGATTTGGGGTAATTACTTCCCTCACTTATTTTTTGCTGTAATTTCATGATCTAACTCTCTATTCCACACAATATCTCCAGCAATGAACTTTATTACCACCATGGCTTATCCTGGTGTCCTAACACCCATTCAGGTTACAAGGAGAACAGGGAACAAAGAGGACCATTCAGGATGATGTGGGACCACCTCGAAACATTAGTGTGCTCTGAGGGTCTTCAGGAAAATACCTTTCTCCCTCCACATCTCTCTCCTGCTGCTCACTCCCATGACTACTGGAAGCACATTCACCACCACTACGCAAGCCCACATACTCACACACAACCCTCACCCAGTGCTGGAGAGAAAGCACTCCAGGAGGAGAATTCTGTCATACTCCTTCACACCGTCGCATTCTTGAACCTCTTCCCACTGATATCTTTCATTCTGGCTACTAATTCTCCTCTTTACATTTTGTTTTTAACTTTTAAGTTCAGGAGTACAAGAGCGGGTTTGTTACAAAGGTAAATGTGTGTCATGTGGGTTTGTTGTAGAGATTATTTCATCACCCAGGTAATAAACCTAGTACCCACTAGTTATTTTTCCTGAATCTCTCCCTCCTCCCACCCTCCACCCTCTGAAAGGCCCCAGTGTGTGTTGTTCCCTTCTGAGTTTCCTTGTGTTCTCATCAATTAGCTCCCACTTATGAGTGAGTACATGCAGTATTTGTTTTTTTTGTTCCTGTGTGAGTTTATTGAGGATAATGGCCTCCAGCTCCAACCATGTCCCTGCAAAGACATGATCTTGTTCTTTTTTATGGTTGTATAGTATTCCATGGTATGTATGTACCACATTTTCTTGACTCCTACAATCTATTCTTCCTACAACAGCAAGAGTAATCGTTTGAAATTATGCATAAGACTTCATCACTATTTTGTTCAAAATTCTTAGGATTCTTCCCAATACTTTTAGGATAGGGCTCAATTGCTTTATCATTGACTGCAAGGCCCTATGTCCTCTGAACCTGCATACCTATCCAAGTTTATCTCCAACACTATCCCACTGGATTACCCTACTCTGTCTATAAAGTCTTTTCTGTTCTTTGAACAAACAAAATTTATTCTTACCTGAGGGTCTTGCATCTGCACTCAGACCTTACTTGGTTTTAGTTTTCAGAGAGGCCACCAAGGACCGGCCTATTTAAAACAGTCCCGATGGTTAGATCCCATCTCCGTCACCTTTTCCTAGTGAGTTTTCACCATAGAACTTATGATTACCTAGATTGCAGAATAGATTCACGTGTTTGCTTGTTAATGTCCTGCATCCCCCATTCATATGTTATTCCCATAAGTGCAACAGGCTTACTTTCCTGTCCCATTTATGGAACCCAAAATAGTGCCTGGCATCTAATAGTCACTCAATAAGTATGTTTTGAATAAATGAGTAGATGAATACATAAATAATGAAAAGGCACCATGACTGGTTTTAGAAAGATAGGTAGGAGTTTGCCAAGTGAGAACAAATTATTGTACATTCAATGCCAAAGGAGCAGCAAATGCATATTAATTAGAAAACAAGTCTTAGGACAATTTAGCTATTAGATTGGTGCAAAAGTAATTGGGGCTTTTGCTATTGACAATAATGGCAAAACTGTAATTACTTTTGCACCAACCTAAATGGAACAGTATTTCCCATATTTTTAAGCAACTTTCTAAGTTTATGAAATAGAAAAAAAGTATAACTTTTCAGAAGAATATGTTGCTGCTTTATTTATTGAACTAAGCCCAGCAATCTTTGAATGTTCATTTTCTAGAAGAGCCTTAAGTTTATACTTGCAAAATATTCTAATAAATAACTAATTCATAGTCACTATGTAAGTCAGTGTTTAATTTTAGCATTAACCTTAATAATCTCTAAATGTATGGAAGATGAAGGCATACCATCTTCTTAAATTTTATGTAATATGAAGATAACTTTTTACCATTATAAAATATTGTCATTTATAACAGCAAACAACTTATCCTAAACAAATTTAACAAGCTTTATATGTTACAACAAAAATTAGGCATCAGTTGAACTTTACACTAAATATTATTCTATATGCTTGACAATATTAAAGTTTTCTTGACCAAACATGCTGTTGAATTATTGTCATCTTTCTTATGTATGTAGTAAAATGTACTTGCTATGTTTCCAAAATTTAGGAATGTTAAACTGTAATAATTTTAATTGCTGAGTTAAAGATTGGGGAAGTTTACCTTCATTGTGCAATCTTAAAATAATTTTACACAAAGTTACTTTACTTTCACCTTCTTCATGTGATTGAGATATCCTCACCACTATAGCTTTTGGGTGGTATATAATATGTAATTAACTCCTAAATATTACAAATCATAGTTTTCCTCTGTCAGTTTCATAATACTACATTTTGTTAGTTCTGGAAATTAAAAGAAATTCCTTGATTCTATATTGTTGCCTGTATAGAAGTTGATTTTTCATATTTCCTTTAAAAATGAAATAAATGCTTCCTTCAATTTTTCTTTAATTACTGTATGGCCAAGCCCATTGAATGATATGAATCCAGATATCTATTTGCTTGCCTGTAACTTCCACAATGTGATCTTTAATGGTAGGGAATTCATCTGTCAGAGTGAGGTGTGCCTCTATCCTTTGTGTTGACTTTAGTGTGAGCTTACCCACTATAGTTTGTTGCTGCTGCAGTTCCTTTCAATACATTCTGAATTGGTAGTGAATTTCAGATCATCAGTATAAAGGCTCATGTGGCCAATGCTGCTGTTTATTTGCTTTCAAAGACATTATCCATGCTGAAATTGGTAACTTTTCAAGGCTACAGTCAAGGACAATGCTCTTCACTTTCCAAACAACCAGTCTCTGCATTTCATTGGCTGTGTGGCACATCTCATTACATACTGAGTTCTGTTGAGCTATTACTACTTACGCTATTTTAGAGCTTGTCTGATGGACTCATTTTGCCCTTTAAGACCCGTAGGATGAATGAGGGAGTCTTAAGATCATGAGTGGGCCAGGCATGGTAGCTCACACCTGTAATCCCAGCACTTTGGGAGGCCAAGGCAGGCTGATCACTTGAGGTTAGGAGTTTGAGATCAGCCTGGCCAACATGGTGCAGCCCCATCTCTACTAAAAATACAAAAAAAAAAAAAAATTAGCTGGGCATGGTGGCACATGCCTGTAATCCCAGCTACTCAGAAGGCTGAGTCAGGGGAATCTCTTGAACCCAGGAAGTGGAGGTTGCAGTGAACCGAGATGGCGCCATTGCACTCCAGCCTGGGTGACAGAGCGAGACTCTACCAAAAACAAAAACAAAAAAAACATGAATGAGGGACATTTTTCACTTGAGAGATGTCTTCTGTTTTGTAGTAAAAACACACTTTTTAGTACTTCCCTTTGGGTCTTATATCTCCTCATCAGCATCTGTGGCCTTGTGGATAAAACTATTTACCATCCTCCAGCATTCTTTGTGAATCTCTCCAGATTTATTTCTAGTCCATTGCCCTCATGGGAGAACCCTGTTCTCCCTTCACGCATCAGCCTCTGTTGATCAGACCTCCTGGGAGCACCACCTTGCTTCTCTGGTAGTGCACCTGCTCTTTGTAAAACTAGCATACAAATCACTTTGTGTATGGAGGATGCACGAGCTAAACTTTTTATCTTAGGTTACCTGATAACACAGTAACTGAGACAGAAGGAGAGGAAATGGCATTGCTGGAAGAGGAGGAAATTGATATAGTGCTTAGTCAGAACTGACTAAAATTCAAAAGAGAAAGTGAGAGAGTGGTAATTGCTGAGAGGAGGGGGGTGCATACATTCTCATTCAACTTGCCAACCTAAAAGTCTCCAAAAGAAATGAATGGCAGACCAAATGACATGAAACAGACCAAATGTGGCTCATTAGGATGTCTTGCCCACATTGGCTAATTATAATATAATCTGTGTTAAACTAAAAGAAAAGAATGCTGAATTTGTATTTTCAATACTCAAGAACTTTGCCCCAACAGAACACGTGAAATAACACCCCCGCATCGGCAAAAATATTTTGGCTGAAAAGCAGTTGTCTTTAAATACGCATACAATGTCTTTATTCTGGCTCCTATATTAGAACCTAAGGCAAAGATCAAAGTGGAGATGCTGTTTGGAAAGTTCAAGCCCCTGTTGGTAAAGGTGAGGAGAAAAGGAGAAGTGAAGGAATTAAAGATCAAGAGCATTGTTTTGCAATTCACTACCATGATGGCAACTTCTTTACCATAAGCCATAAAGAGACCCAAGCGATCACTCAGACGCAAGTTGACTTGTCAAGCAGGGCTTTTCTGGAAGGTTTATAAGGAGGAACCACACCACAGAGCATCTCATGAAAGGGTACAGGGGGAAAATTTACTGACCTAATGTCTTCCAGGCATCTGTTTCCCACTGATGAAATCCTCCCTGTGGACAGCAAACTGGCTCATTATCTTCAGATAGTGTCATTCAACTCCTTGGCAGCTTTCTGGGCTACTAAATATCATACCGTCTGGTAGGACATTTCACCCAAGTCTGGAAATGAAAAAGAAAAATCAACATGGAAACACTGTAGACCATGAAAGAGAAGAGGCAGTCAAGGGAAAATGAGAAGGTCCACAATGTTTATATCCCACTCAATGCCCATTCATACTACTCATGTCCACTTATGGCCTCCCACGGTGTCAGGTCACTGGGGAAGTAGCACAGGGTAGGCCCACAGACCTGTAAAATGACCTCAACCAGAACTGCATTTATCACTTGATCTTTACCCCCATTCTAGCTGGTGAACCATAGTAGCCTTTCAAATCTCCAAATATCAAGTCCTCTAGAACCCCATACTTAACAACCTTTTGAAAATCTGCATATTTTTTCATTCTCCAGTAAACAGTTGCCTTGGCAAAGAGCTCCATGATTCTTTAGAGGAAGAATTGGGATATTTATTGCATACACTTGGTAGGAAATTGCAAGGTCACTGCTCTAGGTAACCCAGCTTCCGTGTCCATCAATGTGTCGTGGGTATCTGGCACAGCTTATCTATGGAAACTGGATAAGTAGTCATGAAGACGTCCATTCCAATAGCTGCCATTAGCCCTCTGCTAAACTGCTGTCGATTCTTTTTTTATTAAATAATTCATGCACCCTAGTCAGTTGTCCATCTGTCTCACCACCATGGGAATACCACGATCTGTTAACTGTTACTATATTTCGTTGTGGGTTAAAACCTTGTTTGGCACTCTGGTTCTACCGTCCATTGTGGTGAGTATATCTGTCTTGGTGCTGATAATTAAATGCTCACATTTGCAGCCATTCCGCAATCTCACCTTCCCTAGAAATAATAGGGAAGCCTGGTCAAAGGAGGCATTTGATACTAAAGACCTTGCCCTAGAGAGGACTGTCACTACCATGACAGTCATGGTAAAGACTAGTAAATACTCTTGTACCCACTCCCACTCCAGTAGTACATTACTTTTTTTTTTTTGAGACGGAGTCTCGCTCTGTCGCCAGGCTGGAACGCAGTGGCGCGATCTTGGCTCACTGCAACCTCAGCCTCCCGGGTTCAGGCAATTCTCCTGCCTCAGCCTCCCGAGTAGCTGGGACTACAGGCGAGTGCCACCATGCCCAGCTAATTTTTGTACTTTTAGCAGAGGGGTTTCACCAAGTTGGCCAGAATGGTCTCAATCTCTTGACCTCATGATCTGCCTGCCTCAGCCTCCCAACGTGCTGGAATTACAGGCGTGAGCCAATGCGCCTGGCCCCAGTAGTACATTACTTATTCTCCAAGTGAAGAGATGGTTCTTCATCCACTCCTGGGAAGTTGGACATTTGTGGATTCTTGAACTATATACAAAAAGCCATGATACCAGTCTCCTCTGCCAGAACTTTCTGATTGCCTATTTAACATTTTGCCAAGGAATTTTTTTGCATTTCCACTTTGGGAGATTTTGGCCATCACAGAGTCTAGGTTCCTAGGAGCAAACTCAGCAAATTAAGAGGACCAATTCCGGTCATCCTTTCCAAAATATTAAATTCTGACTCATGAGATTCCGGATATATTCCATCTCCCTTTCCAATCTCACAGTCAAGACTCAGACTCACACCTCCTTTCCAGTGTCTCATCACTCTTTGTCAGGTACGGCCATTATCTTTCAGATATAGGCTATTTCTTCGTGGAGCTTTGACTGCCCTTCCAAGGCTGAGCTGAGATATGACTTTGGTTATGCCCTGTAGACAACACGGAGAGATGGGAGCATAGCCTAAGGAACTAAATGTCTTATTGTAAGACATCTACCTCCTTAAGGTCCCATTCCTTCCCCTCTAGGAGTGGGGAAGGGGGTGCTGAATTATGTCCTATGACAACAGCCAGGGGCTAAAATTCGAAAATTTTCTATTGTCCAGTTTATCCACCCATTGCCACTATCCCAGATCTCGGTGTCCCAATCTTTGACCCTGAAAGTCCTAACTTTATCATCAAAAAACTTCCAAGGCTGCTAATCTACTGTCCTCTAGCTTTCCGGTCAGGTAATAATTTGGATAGCAACTTCTCTGGCTCTTTTACTCTCATATTTATAAGGACTCTACTCTTGTTATAAATAATTCCTCACCATCACAATCCATTTAAATAATTATTATGATGCCACTTAATGCAGTTTTTTATTGTTGTTGTTTTCCAAGAGCTAATTAATCCAACTCCAAAGCCCCATCCTGAGGCAGAAATTGTGTTGACCTGGACCCTCTAGCAAATCGAGCTTGAGAAACATTAAATTTACTGGAAGGTTCAAGCACCAGACTCTGGGAGTGAGGAGAAACAAAATGTAAAGGAGTCAGTAAAGAGGCAGGAAAGCGAATTGGAGAAGGTGCACAAATATTGTAACCCCAATGCTTTTCAAAATGAATAATGAAATATTGAAATATTTTGTCACTTGTAATACAGTTTCTGTGGTTATCTTCTCATAATCTGAATCAATGTAGTTATATTTTGGGTGTATCATTTTCATTGCACTGTTCATACGGTATGAACAAAGTACCTATTTACACATGAGAGCAGTAGATAGCACATATTTAGGAATAAAACATCTAGTATGTGAGGCAATTATCTCTTCTAGGTCATCCAAATTAGCAGCAGCAGTAGTTTATATAAGTACAAGAATAAAGACATTTAAACATGTCAAATGATACAGGCAGGATACATCTATGTTAATAATGAACTCACATAATATATCTAAATTATGAAATCAATAAGACAGGTAATTTTTACCTGCTCTTGTTATCTTGAATACTCATCTCAAATGTCCTTTCTTTTGAAAATTGACCCGGGTAGAGCTGGTCACTTCCATCTATATTCATTTACTACACTCCACATCATTTTTTATATCTCACATATCTCTTTCTAACCCAACGATTGGGGATGGCATTTTTCACCTGCTCTTTTGCCTAAAACTGCAACTCGTACATGCAATGTTTTGATAAACTGATGAATGAAAAAATGGTATTTCTATTTTCAAGTGCTTCAAGCTTTTCAGCATTTCTCTTTATGCCTTTTTCAAAAATAATGCCTTCAGGTATTCCTGCAGACATTCTGGGTCCTTATTCTCTATTCTGTCAAAATATTCCCTTGAGAAAAGAGCTGAAACTTAGTTTACTAAAACGTAAATGAGTTAAAACAGTTTAAAAATAACACATACATAAGAAATGTGGATTTCTCAAATTGAAATCTCTTACCATATCAGACACTTTGAAAAATGCAAATAATTATTTACTATAAAAAAGAAAAGAAAAATTAGTTTTGAAAGTATAGGTATGTGTGGTTTGCATCTGAGTGTGTGTGTGTGTGCGTGCATGCATGTGTATATGGATGATATTAGCTTTTCTCTAAACTACAGAATTAGAATGTTTCATGAAATTAATGGAAAGAGTATCCTAGAAAGAATAAAAGGAGGGCTGGATAAATTAAAGATTTTATCTTCAACCAAACTGGAGTAATTGCCTAAATTAACTTGTCTTAAAAAGACACGTGCTGAGACATTGCAAAATAAAGAAAAGATAAAAGGAAATTAGAGAATGTAATATGGCATATAAACAGCAATATTTAGAAATAACAGGAAGACAGAGAATCCCACTGTGAAGGGGAGACAAGGTTTGCATGCATGTAAGTGACTAAATACACCATTTCATTATGGGAAAAGGAGGCTTGGCATCTTTCAACAGATATATAAACAAAAATCTTGCCTTCGATTTTTCCCCCAGATCCTATATAGACAAAGAAACATATGTAAATTAAAGGTAAAAATATATGAATTTATATATTTTTTATATATAAAAAATATAAAAATTTAAAGTTTTTGCAAGTTTAAACTTCTTGCAGGTTTCAAGCATTGCCTGATGGTTTCGGCACTCTTTAAAAAATAAAATAGTTTTGATTACAGAATTGTCATTACAATTCTCCAGATTTAGTTCAGAAAGGAAAGCAATATTTGGGTGAAATTGAAGTGGTGTTTATGAATCACATATGATAGATTAGGCAATTGAGTTATATTTTTATATCTGCTTATCTCTCTAAAGAATCTAACAAAGCAGAATGAACATGGGGAAGGGAGTAAATAGAATTATGTTTCCTAATGCTATCTCTTTAAAGAGATACCACATTTACCTTCAATTTGGATTAGTCTATGATCCTAACAACACGTCTAATGTCTGCCCCCCTGAGCATAGCAAGAAAGGATAAGTAAAATATTCACTGTTGTGTTATTGCATTACTACATATTCTTTCTGACGGGTAAATTCAATGTATCTCTTTGTATTATAATGATTATTGGCTGCAAATAAATGAAAGTGTCTAGGTTTCAAAGAAATACTAAATTTCACACACCTCAAAATTCAAAGAACCAAAGCCACTTTGGTCATCATTTCAAGTAAAAATAGTTGTAATGAATTTAAAGGATGAATGGAGAAAAATGATAACCAAGATTTATGTTGATCTGTAGAATCAATTGAACATCTTGTCCTTATCTGGTAAGTGGCCAGCCTAATGATCATACTTCTTTCCTGCCCTTTTACTGATGCTTCTTATCCAGGGACATGTTCCTTGCTGGCAGTTTTCCCAAGAATCCTATCATCCCTGTATGTTTCCCCTGTGCAGGTATTACAATGGCAGCTTCAGAAGACAATGACCCAGCTTTGCAGCCTAATGCTTTTGTGACTTGAATAATGAGAATTTCAGTTAAAAGTGGTATCATGGCATTATGGTAAGAAAGCTAACATGGCACTTTTGTTTAGGGCTGGCCTCCCAAAAGAACACATATGAATTGAGTTATTGTTATGACGATATGAAATATCCCAGCTTTCTAGTAGAACATAATTAAATGTAGCTTCTAGAGTTCATACAGTCATTGTCTGCCAGGTTCTTATGATGAATAATGGATTACAAAGTCATACGGGGAGAGCAGAAATTTGAATGGATCACAACAAAAAATGTGCAGCCAAAGACATCACACCCATTATTGCTACTCTGGAGGCAGCAGCATTAGTGTCGGCTAGGGCAGGACTTCAGTGGTCACATAAGAACTCTGCAAACACTCCCAATGCTGTTATTTAGGATATACCACAAGGCAACATCCTCACAGCTTTTCAATTTTCTAAACTTCTCTATTTGCATCCTACCTGTTAATGACTTGTTGCCAACCATAATGGAGTCTCCAACCTATTTCATATTCAATTTTGAATAATTTGTTTAAATTCATCTTGACCTACTTTTGCCTTCACTTGATAGCTGAGCAGTAGCAAGGATGTTATCTTTCTCTCCTCGAAAGGAAAGAGATACATTCCAGTAGTTTACACAACTCTGGCTTAGAATATTGTTATGGGTTTTGACTGAAAGGATGGTTGAATTTTTTGTTGTTGTTGTTTTTGTTGTTGTTGCGATACAGTCTCTATCTATTTCCCAGGCTAGAGTGCAGTGGTGTGATCTCAGCTCACTGCAACCTTTGCTTTCCAGGTTCAAGTGATTTTTGTGCCTCAGCCTCCTGAGGAGCTGGGATTACAGGCGCATGCCACCACGCCTGGCTAATTTGTGTATTTTTAGTAGAGATGGGGTTTCACCATGTTGCCCAGGCTGGTCTCAAACTCCTGGCCTCAAGCAATCCACCTGCCTCGGCCTCCCAAAGTGCTGGGATAACAGGCCTAAGCCACTGCGCCCAGCCAGAATATTTTTAAAATAGATACAGATTCAAGTAGTACATAACCTTTCTCTTTCAGTGGGAATGGAATATAGTCTTGTCTAGTCTCTTGTACATTGATTAAATTTTATACTATGAACTAACTTTGAGAACGATTATAAATACAATCAAAGTGTTACAGTACCTAGAGTGTGAACAGAGTAATGCACGCAGCGGCAAGTCATCGTGGAGTGTATAGTTCGTTCTCATGCTGCTTTAAAGACATAACCAAGACTGGGTAATTCATAAAGAAAGAGGTTTAATTGACCCACAAATCCGCATGGCTGGGGAGGCCTCAGCAAATTTACGATCATGGTGGAAGGGGAAGCAGGCACATCTTACACGGCAGCAGGTGAGAGAGAGTGAGCAAGAGCAGGGAAAACTGCCTTATAAAACCACCAGATCTCATGAAAACTCATTCCCTATCACCAGAACAGCATGGGGGAAACTGCCCCCATCATCCAATCACTTCCCTCCCTTAACATGAGAGAATTACAGGTCCCTCCCTTGACACAGGGGGATTACAATTTAAGCTGAGATTGGAGCGGGGACACGGAGTCAAACCATATCATGGAAGAAGCAAGCAGTACATTTGGATGTTAAATGATCATTAGGATCTAGATAGGTAGAGATGTGGATGGATAGAGAAAAGAATGTGACCTTAGAGATAGGGATGAGCATGTTCTTTTCTAGGCATGATTATAGTTCAATAAGAGATGACATTATTTTCTTTTGCATTGTAATGGAAAGTCAAAAAGTTTCCAAGAGGCTAGATCTTAGAATTCTCTCCTGGTCTGCTGAGGACAGTAACCACTGTGAAAGAGAGAGGAATCATCCTGATGATTCTCTACTTTATTAGGAAAAAGAGGCTTGAACCTTTGAATGTGTATGTGTTTATTTTGCAATGTGATGATAACAATTGAAATAACTAAAATGCATTATTTACTAAATGCCTTATATGAATCTTTACCTCTAACATCTGGAGTAAGGACTGTTCTAAACGTCATTTAAGGATGAGTTAAAAAAAAAACAAGCAAAGCAAAAAAAGGAATAGCAATTCTTTCATGCAACACAATGCCAAGTATCAGGCCTGATGCAAAGACCATCTCTACTATTAAACATTCTACCTCAAATGTGAAAGATGACGTTTTTGTAGGACAAAATTCTGTACACTGAATCCCATTTCCCATTAACTTACACTATACCTGAGATCATATTGAGAGGTGACAGCATGCTGGCAGTCCTCACAGCCTTCGCTGGCTCTCAGCACCTCCTCTGCCTGGGCTCCCACTTTGGAGGCACTTGAGGAGCCCTTCAGCCCCCGCTGCACTGTGGGAGCCCCTTTCTGGGCTGGCCAAGGCCGGAGCCGGCTCCCTCAGCTTGCAGGGAGGTGTGGAGGAAGAGGCACGAGCGGGAACACGGGCTGCGCTCGGCGCTTGCGGGCCAGCTGGAGTTCCGGCTGGGCGTGGGCTTGGCGGGCCCCGCACTCGGAGCAGCCGCAGCCGGCCGGCCGGCCCCGGGCAATGAGGGGCTTAGCACCCGTGACAGCAGCTGCGGAGGGTTTACTGGGTCCCCCAGCAGTGCCGCCCCACCGGCGCTGCGCTCGATTTCTCGCCGGGCCTTAGCTGCCTCACCGCGGGGCAGGGCTCCGCACCTGCAGCCCGCCATGCCTGAGCCCCGCCCACACCGCCGTGGGCTCCTGTGCGGCGGAAATCTCCCCGACGAGCACCGCCCCCTGCTCTACGGCGCCCAGTCCCATCCACCACCCAAGGGCTGAGGAGTGCGAGCACACGGCGCGGGACTGGCGGGCAGCTCCACCTGCAGCCCTGATGCGGGATCCACTGGGTGAAGCCAGCTGGGCTCCTGAGTCTGGTGGGGAGTGCAGAACCTTTATGTTTAGCTAAGGGATTGTAAATACACCAATCAGCACCCTGTGTCTAGCTCAGGGTTTGTGAATGCACCAATGGACACTCTGTATCTGGCTACTCTGGTGGGGCCTTGGAGAACCTGTGTCCATACTGTATCTAGCTAATCTGGTGGGGACGTGGAGAACCTTTGTGTCTAGCGCAGGGATTATAAAGGCACCAGTCAGCACCCTGTCAAAACAGACCGCTCGCTCTACCAATCAGCAGGATGTAGGTGGGGCCAGGTAAGAGAATAAAAAGCAGGCTGCCCGAGCCAGCAGTGGCAACCTGCTGGGGTCACCTTCCACACTGTGTTCTTTCACTCTTTGCAATAAATCGTGCTGCTGCTCACTTCTTTGGGTCCACACTGCCTTTATGAGCTGTAACACTAACCTGGAAGGTCTGCAGCTTCACTCCTGAAGCCAGAGAAACCACGAACCCACCGGGAGGAAAGAACAACTCCAGATGCGCTGCCTTAAGAGCTGTAACACTCACCACGAAGGTCCGCAGCTTCACTCCTGAGCCAGCGAGACCACGAACCCACAAGAAGGAAGAAACTCCGAACACATCCGAACATCAGAAGGAACAAACTCCGGACACGCTGCTGCCTTTAAGAACTGTAACACTCACCGCGAGGGTCGGCAGCTTCATTCTTGAAGTCAGTGAGACCAAGAACCCACCAATTCCGGACACAATATAGTCCAAGGATGTCAGAAATACGTGATTGCAATAGAAGTCTGGTAGGAAAAGCAATGAATGAAGGCCAAGAGCAATGGAAGATTTCTTCACAAGTGTCTCATTGGAAAATTGCTGATTGAAATAACAGCAATCACGAGTCCAGAATAGTGACTTTGTCCCTCAGTCTCCATGTATGTTTACACCAGTGCTTGCCATTTGTGTCTGGACATTTTTATCACCTGTCCTTCCTAAAGAGGAAAGACACACAGTACAACAATGCCAGGCAGGGCACAGCAGCTCACCCCTGTGATCCCAGCACTTTGGGAGGCTGAGGCAGGCAGATCACCTGAGGTCAGGAGTTCGAGACCAGCCTGGCCAACACGGCAAAACCCCATCTCTACTAAAAATACAAAACAAGTAGCTGGGCATGGTGGCGTGTGCCTGTAATCCCAGCTACTCAGGAGGCTGAGGCAGAAGAATCGCATGAACCCGGGAGGCGGAAGTTGCAGTGAGCCGAGATTGTGTCACTGCACTCCAGCCTGGGCAACAGACTGCTCAAAACAAACAAACAAAGAAAAACAATGCCAGAGCCCCATACCCAGAGACACTGATTTTTTTTTGGCATGGGATGTGGTCTGGCTATTCGTGTTTTTTAACCTCTCCAAGAGACACAAATGGGCAGTCAGTATTGGAAACCAATGATACATATTTTTACCCATTAGCATAAAGGGAGGCAATGTTTTTGCTGTATTGGATTTTCTAAGGAGGAGGAGAGATGCGAAATGAGGAAAAAAGTCATTTCTTTTTTCTGACCTTTAGTTTCTTCCCAAGCCCTGTATCTGTATAAATTGTACCCAAATACTTTCTCCCAAGACCACTGTAGCTTAGACGGAACAACAACAGGCTTAGTTTAGGGCAGGACAAAGATAATTTGGCAAAAATCAAAATTTGCTATCAGAGAATAATTAGAAATTCATGCAAGATTCCTCTCTATATGTCACATTATGCTAAAATATTTCTGGTGAATATTTTTAAATATACATATGTGTATGTGCTTTTACATATGCAAAAACATCTGATTAAGTAGGTTAATAAAATGTTACATATTTTATCCCTTATTAGAAATTTACAATGAGCAATAACTCAAATTTTAATTACCTGAAGTTAAAAGAAAGTAGTGTTAAATTTCCCAAAGTAATTTGACAATGAAACTTTTTTCACAGGAGAGTTTACATTCTGGTGAACCAATATGCTACAGGAAAGATTAGTCTAAACACATAAATTATGCAGAAAAACATTCAGGTACAAACACTATAATTAATAATAACAATGTTACATTTCATTTTAAACTTTTAAGTGAGAAACTGTCTAATAATAACTAGTTCTGAGATCAGGAAATAAATTATAGATACTTGCAGGACTTATTTTGGTATACTATGAAAATCAATAATAGCAGTAGGAATGACACTCAACTGTAAATTCAGTGGAATTGTCTTTTGTTATAAGAGACTGAAAAGCTGGGTTTCTGTCTCAGATAAAAGATTATAGACTTGTGCAGTTTTTTTTTTAAAGACCCTTGCTGTTGTACTCACTGATTATCTGTTATTATTAGTGTAGCCACTGGACCAAAAAATGTATTTAAAATCTTTTTCCATTCAGCTTAAATGAATGCTTTCTGTTACTAACATTTTAGTTCATAATACAGCATACTTTTGCTTTGAGTTTTAATAGGTCTAGAATCAAAAGCATTGAATAGCATACTTCTAAAAACCTTCAGTTAAAGAAATTAGTAACGTTAGAACCACTGAGATTGAATATTGAAATTCAATCAGGGACATATGATACCAATTCTCAGCTCAAATTTTGTTTAATAAATCCCCAGAACTGTTGAATTCATTCATATATCCCTTCCAAGTTTTAGCAAGCTCTTCCTAAATACAGTTCTAAATTACTTTTCTGGTGTCATTTGAGACATATTCATTTCCTTCTCAGAAAGCTCACTTTGTATCTCTGAAAAGACTTTGGACCTTTTCCCTGGCTCTTATTAACTTCTGGCTTATTCTGTAACTATTAGAAAAAAAAAAAAACTCCTTGAGGACAGGCTCTAACTTTTGATTCTCTACTGTGTCCAGCACATGGACTTTCAAAACAACTGTGCACAGGATATTTTTAAAAAATTAATTGAAATGAAGGCATTGCAACCCAAGTATGTAGACATTTTTTCTAACTGTGGATAATGAGTATATCACCAAAAAACCTGTATTCCTGTTTTGACTTGTAATTTTATCTGTCCCCAAAATGTGGTCATCAGCTTAGATATATTTGCACCTGCCTAAGAAGGGCATGCCTTCACCTGAGATTCCACAAGGAATGTAGATCATGGCCTTACCCCAGATGAGTGTTAATTTTTCATCAAATGACAGAATACTTTTTTAAAGATTGTATGTGTCTAATTGTTTTTCCTTCAGCAAAATGTTAAACATACAAAAACAGATACTGTGTTTCATTGTCTAAAGGAGGAGACAGCTCTGTGTGGCATGTCACACAGCAGAACTGGTTTAAAATGTTTATCTTAAAAGACATCTGATCACTTATTAGTTATATAGTAAAGCTGTAGTGACATTACTGATGAATAGCATATATTTCTCTTCAAAGTTAATATAAAGCATATCAAAATTAATTAAAAGTGTAAGTAATATTGAATATGATACTCTTCTGCTCCAGGTTATGACTTGAATTTATATTAGTTTGCATGTTAACTGTGTAAATGAATAAAGTCAAGAGGTTGAACCACACTAGTTTACTTAATCTTGATGTTCTGAAGAATATGCCAGGTATATGCCATTTCTTGATTATTTTTGAATTATCGACTCTAACATTTACTCAAATATTAACATGTTTCTTATTTCTGTCATTATAAAAATGCTTTATTTTATAATATTTATAAAATTACTGTATACTTATTTAAATATATCCATTTTATAATTCTAACGTATTTTGCATTATGTTATAACATCTATAATAAGTAACAATTTTCATAATGCAAAAATAATAGTACCTCTTTCCAGAATCTAATAAAATATATGCAAGAATACTGATAGTTTGACTTTAGGTACATTGGTATCATAAATGGATAAGCAAGATATTGTAAGTGGGGAAACCCTTGGTTATAACTTACAACTAAAAATTGTATTGTTCACACAGAGAAAATTTGGGTAATGAAATGGGGTACTATTAATAATTATTTGGGAAGAAGCAGCAGCAGGGTAGACTGGGACCTAACAGTAATTATAAACTCTAATTATTGTGGTGTTGTGACACCATGATAAGAAGTAGATTAATTCCAATTGACCTATCAAATCCTCTATGTTCATGGTCATAGAAATACTCTGATTTCAATGTAATAATTAATAACATATAAAAAGAAAATGGAATCTTTGGTTTAAGCCAGTGGTAGAATATATTTTAAAAACTAAAAGAAAATTATGTATTAATTTTCTACTGTACAATGAAAAATAAATACAATATTGTTAACAAATTTTCTTGATTTTTTAAAGATTATGTAGAATTTTTAATCGAGAGTTAATTTTGACTGCAGCATAACTCCTCCTCAAGGCAAAATACTTCTTATGATCAGAGTAAACATCCAGTGCACACAAAGTAATTTAAAATGCAAATAGTTTGTTATTAAATACCAGTTATGCATCAGTAGGAAGGACATTGTGGGAGTTGTTTGGAAGATGGAAAAAGTGATTTCTTTTATAAGATAGATCCTCTATTTACATAGTATTTTTCTTAGAGAAGTTGAAATATTTTTGACCTAACATAAATCTATACATAGCATCCTTTTGGGTGAAAGTGTGTATTAATGTCTCTCATTTTATGATGTAAGAAAATTAGTCCCAGCTTTAGGTCACTGACTGAGTCAACACATACTTTAGTATAAAAGAGCAACCCTCAGGCTACTTTCCCCTGGATATCCTGTGTCTGTCAATTCTACCGAGATGTAAGTTTAAATTCCACCCACAAAGCAGATCCTTAGATAGGCTCTATCCTTGCTGTTTTAATAGACGTATAAATAGTTTTACAGTGAGACATTGGCCCTTTCATTGTATAACTCACCAAGAACAAACAAAGATGGGTCTTTGTGAACTGGGCTTGTGACTACTCTGAGTGGGGACCCCACAGTTGTTTAAACTATTGTAGACAAGTAAGAGTCCCTTCTGGTCAGGGCAGAGTAACTTGCGTCTACTAAAACTTTTAGGACTACCCCACAGACAACAAGTATAAACTCTACACAGAGTATAAAAGTCAGTGTTGAAGACACTAGGGAGTGATGAAAGAAAGAAGGAATGATTGACCCTTAGAGGAAAGAGAATGTATTGTAGGAGATACTGGTTTATACCGCTTTCCATCTTAGGGTGCTTCCAGATCATAACTCGGCGACTAGAGCTAAATCAGAAACTGGCATTCTTAAGGGTTTGTGGATTCAAAGAACAGAATTCAGGGCTGAAAAGTGCTTGGAAGTTAGTATGATGGTAGGGGGTGGTGAGGAAGGGGTGATACATGGATGCTGTAGTTTGAATATTTGACCCTTCAAATTTCATGTTGAAATTTGATCTTAATGTTGGAAGTGTGGCCTGGTAGGAGATATTTGGGTCCTGGGAGAAGATCCCTCAGGAATGGCTTGGTGCTGTTCTCACTGTATTAGTTCCCACAAGAACTGCTTATTAAAAAGAGTCTGGCACCATCCCCTTCCTTCCTCTCTAGCCATGAGATCTCTGTACACACTGACCCCCGCACTCTCAACCCCATTCCTCTTCCACCAAGAGTGGAAGCAGCCTGAAGCCCTCACCAAGGTGATAGTGATGTCAGGGATCTTGTATAGCCTGTGGAACCAAGAGCCAAATAACCCTGTTTTCTTTAAAAATTGTCCAGCCTCAGGTATTCCTTTATAGCAACACAAATGGACTAAGACAATGGAAAAGAGGGAGACACAGAAAGAGCAACCCCAAATCTTCAAATAAACTAGAAGCTGAATTGTGCACACTTCAGAGGGAGCCCAAGGCCTGGCAGACACCGAAAGCTGGAGGTTTAACAGAACTGAGCAGAGCTTTTAGCTGCTGCCCAAAACAGGAAACAGATTTGGAGTTTGACTACAAATATGTTAACAGCCTGCTAGAAGAAAAAAAAAAATCATCATTCTTAAAAGGAAGAAAACAGAATTAAGAGGTATCTTTATAACATATCAGCTAAAATCTTTAGTATGATACAATTTTCGAGGTGTGAAAATGTCATTAGTCAGGGGAGAAAATTTAGTCAATAAAAATAGACCCCAAGATGAGACAAATCTCATAATTAGCAGAAAAGTTCATTCTATCAAATAAAAATATTTTATTTTCATAGAGACAAAGTCTTGCTATGTTGCTCAGGCTGGTCTCAAATTCCCAGACTCAAGCAATCCTTCCCATTCAACCTCTCAAAGTGCAGGGATTACAGGCATGAGCCACTGCACCCAGCTAAAACACATCATCATAATGATGGAACATATGAGAAATCTCAGCAGACAACTCAAAGGTATTAAAATGAGAAAGTCCTGGATGGAAAATTACAATATCTGAAATAAAAATTTATTAAATAGACAACAGAAGAATGTAGTGAGTCAGTGGACTTTCAGAATACATACTATTCTAAAAATGGAGAGAAAAGATTTCAAAAATATAAAAAGAGCTTTGGTTAGCTATTGGACAATAGCTAATATTGGAAATCCCAGAAGAAGAGGAGAAATAGAATATGGCACATGATATTTTTGACAAAATAATGATCAAAAATCTCTCAAACATAAAGTTCCAAGGAGCACAGCTAACAGAACAAGATAAATGCAAACACAACTACACTTAGGCATATTCTAGTAGAAATACTGAAAATCAAAGATTAAGAAAATATCTTAAAAATACCCAGAGTAAAAGAAAACACATTACTTACAGGCAAATGCAAGACAGAACTCACTGGTTCAATATCTCAAAATGCTGGGAAGAAAAAAACGTTAACCAGAAATTCTACACAGAGTGAAAATACAAACCAAAAATCAAAGCAAAGCAACAATTTCTGGATATGCATAAAAGATGAAATTATATGTTGCTAGAAGATCCATAGCACAAGAAATGCTGATATCCCTCAGGCTGAGGGATATTAAACAAGATGGAAATCCAGCATTATAGAAAGGAACAAAAAGAACCAGAAATGGGAAGTATACAGGTCAATACAAAGACTGTATATTCTCCTTCTCTTAATTTTCTTAAAAGACATATGATTGTTTAAATAGAAACCATAGCACTGTATGGTTGGTTTATAACCTACTTAAGTATAACTTATATTATAACAATCACCCAAAGGAAGAGAGTAAAGGTTACTACTTAGGGGTAAGGAACTTACTTTTTTGGTAAAGCCATAGATTTTCATGTCTAAGTAGAAAGGTGTTAAGGAGTGGTATTGCAGGGATGGTAATAATGGAATCAACCTGTAAAAATTAGAGCACACTCATGTGATTTAAAAGCCGATACATTATTTAAAATGAAATTTTTCTTTAAATTAATCTAGAAGATGGTAAGAATAAAGGAATAGAGGAAGAAAAAAGAGAAAAAAATAACAAATTGGTAGATTTAGAACAAATATGCCAATAATTAATAAGTATATCTGGACCAAAAACCACCATTAGAAGTTAGAGTGTTAGGTGAGATTTTTAAAAAGAACAAGAATCTGCTGTAATGTTTGTAAAAAAAAATTCACTTTTAATATAAGTCACAGATAGATTGAATGGAAAAAATCTTCTTCAAATAGCAAGCAAAAGAAAAATGAAAGTGCCTCTATTAACATCAGAAAAAAATGTTGCTTTAAGATGAAGACTAAAATAAGAGATAAAACGGAACATTTAATAAGAATGAAAGACGTATTGCTTGTTAGCATAACTATCTTAAACATGGGAGTAACTAGTAATAAAGCTACAAAATACACAAAGCAAAAATGGAGAGAATTAGAGCGATAGACAAATCCAAACTTATAATAGAGATTTTACACCCTTATTTCAATAATTTGTAGAATGAGATAAAAGGTCAGTAAGAATACAGAATATCTAAGCCACATTAGTAACCACCTCAACCTAACTGAAATTTATTAGACACTAAATGAAACAACTGCAGAATACACATTCTTTTCTGATGCAGATGAAATGTTCACGAATTTAGACTATATGGTTGGCTATAAAACAAGTCACAATAAATTTCCAAAGATTGAATGCTTACAGATAATGTTATCTGACTACAATGGAATTAATAAAAAGGCAATCAGAAAGAGATATTTATAAAATCCTCAAATATTTGGAAGGTGAATAAAGTATTTCTAACTAATGCATAAGTCAAGGAAAAAAATAGAAGTGAAATTAGAAAATGTTTTGAACTGAATTATAATAAAAATACAAGATACCAAAACATACGAAATGCAGCTTAAGTGGTATGTAGAAGAAAACTTGTATCTTTAAATGCTTATAATATAAAAGAGGGAAAGTTTCAACTTAATCATCTTGCTTCCACTTTAAGAAGCAAGGAAACATGACCAACCTGAAAGTAAGTGAAAGGAAAAAAAAAAAAAAACAACAGAGCAAGACTGAAATACAAAACAAACAGCAGACCAAAATAGTAAAGCAGAAATTGGTGGATTGAAAAAATTAGAAAAATTTATAAATCTCTTATCAGACTGATGAGTCAAATAACAGAGAAAACACAAATCTCCAGTCTTGGGAATAAAAGACAGAATATCGCCACAGAAATTAGACATTAAAAGATAAAAAAGGCAATACACACAATTTTATGCTAATAAATTTCAAAATGTAGGTAGGATATACCATTTACCAAAATGATCACAAATGAAGTAGAAAATTTTAGGTATACTTTTATATATGACCATTAAAGAAATTGATTTTTTATTTAAAAAAATGGTGCTCGCAAAAAGTGAAAGAAAACAAATGTTGAGGTCCAGATGGTTTCACTGTTGAATTCTGTTAAACATTTATGGAACGCATAATACCAATCTTACACAAATTTTTACAGAAAGGAGGGAATTAGGGAATTATTTCTAACTCATATAAATGTTTAAGCTTACTGTCTGAGAATAAAAATTAAGGAAAGAAAGCCTTAACCAAGAAAGAAATCCCATCATTTGCAACAACACGAGTGAACCTGGAGAACCATTATGATAAATGAAATAAGCTAGCACAGAAAGACAAATACTGCGTGACCTCACTTAGATGTGAAGTCTAAAATAGTTGAACTAATAGAAGTAGAATGGTGGTTGCCAGGGACGGGGTGATTGAGGTGTTTGTCAAAAGATGCAAAGTTTCATTAGATAGGAGGAGTACGTCCTGGACATTTATTGTACATGATGCCAATGGCTAATGTTAATTTACTGTATACTCTAAAATTGCTGAGAGTAGATTTTAAATATTCTCTTAACAAAAAAATGATAAGTATGTCAGGTCTAGATCCTGAAGAACAATTTTTACATCCATATAATGAGAAATGTGCTATTATGTTCGAAGCATTATTGTTTGTAAGCAAGAAAAACTGCAGAAAACATCAAACTATATTAATAGAGAAGGAATAAATGAATTAATTGGGGTGTATTCTTTGTTCTTTAAAAAATTGTTCTAGAGACACAATCTTGCTACGTCACCCAGGCTACAGTGCTGTGGCACAATCATAGTTCACTGTAACCTGAAACTTCTGGGCTCAAGTGATCCTACCACCTCAGCCTCCCAATTAGATAGGACTACAGGCGCTTGCCATCGAACCCAGCTAATATTTTTTTATTATTTTTTGTAAAGACGGAATCACTGTGACCTCAAACTTCTGGGCTCAAGTGATCCTCCCGCCTCAGCCTCCCAATTAGCTAGGACTACAGGTGCTTGCCATCACACCCAGCTAATTTTGTTTTATTATTATTATGTGTAAAGACGAAGATCTCCCTATGTGGCCCAGACTGGTCTTGAACTCCTGGGCTCAAGCAATCCTTCCAACTTGGTCTCCCAAATCACTGGAATTACAGGCACGAGCTACCATGCCTGGCTATATTGTAATAAAGCAGTTAAAATTAATGAGTCTTGTATATATTAACAAACATGTATACATATTTAAAATGGTATGTTGAATAAAAAGCAAGTTATAAAAACATTCATCGTATGGCTTACTTTAATTTTTAAAACAAACTGAAATACTGTATATTATGTATTTACACATATAAAACAAAAATATAAACATGTAGAAAAGATAAACATCAACTTTAGTGTCATGGTTACATCTTGGAGGTATGAAATAGTATAGACAGAGATCCTTAAATTGGGTCTTTAGCTGTTCGATTTCTTAAAGAAAAAAACTGACAAATGGGATGAAATGCTTCCATTTGTTAAGTTTGGATCATGTATGCTTAAGTGTGAGCTAGCACTTAGTATTTAACACTTTCCTCTATATTTATATATTTAGTATTTTTAAAAATCAGACCAAAGGAGATATATATTCCATTTGCTTTCATTTATGTACAAGATGAAATTATTTCATCTAGAACACAAAATAAGCTAAGGATGTCTGTCTTTAAATATTTCAAGTAATATTTTTGCTAGTTGTTTGTTGGTAATCCAGATACATAAACTTTTCTTTCTTTCTTACTTTTTTCTGAGACGGAGTCTCGGTCTGTCTCCCAGGCTGGAGTGTAGTGGCGCGATCACTACTCACTGCAAGCTCCGCCTCCTGGGTTCACGCCACTCTCCTGCCTCAGCCTCCCGAGTAGCTGGGACTACAGGCACCTGCCAGCATGCCCGGCTAATTTTTTGTATTTTTAGTAGAGATGAGGTTTCACCGTGTTAGCCAGGATGGTCTCGATCTCGTGACCTCGTGATCCGCCCGCCTTGGCCTCCCAAAGTGCTGGGATTACAGGAGTGAGCCACCGCGCCCGGCCCCAGATACATAAACTTTTCTAACAGTACAAAATCAAGCTGTTTTGAATTGATTTACTAGGAGAAAGTAAACGGAGCTAATTTATTCACTCATTTAAGGCACCTGCTATGATCGGTGACTTAGTTGAATTGTAAAATACTGTAACTTCTGGGAGGTTAGGGGAGGTTCAGTCTTATTTCCCCCCAGCTGAGAACTATCTACAACCTTTAACTGCATCAAAACATTAGTTTATACCTCGGGATCAGTTTCCAGCTTAATAAGTTCACTTCTGTCTTATTACGGAGGAGATGAAAGCAAGGTATAATTAAAAGATAGTATTCAGAGAGAAAATGATATCTGTGGTTCACCATTTCCTTCACATTTTTATTGGAACAAATATTCTATTCATATAGGAAATATCTATGAAAATATTTTAAGATTATACAGCATTTTGTAAAATCAAAATGCATTCCTTTGGAAGAAGTGAGGAAGGAACTTCCCTAAAGTAGCTTACAAATTTCACCTGTATCGTCAGAGACATCTTTCTTTCTCCATTGAGAGTTTATTTTTTAAAATATGGTTTTCAAGATGCCCCTAAGATGTACTCCAAGTTAATGTACTATATTTTTATAATAAAGAACATGAAGAGAACTTAAAGTTAGTTTAGTACATACATTAATATTTTAGGTGTGAATCTAAGATCTAAGAAAATTACCAAAGTTTTATAAGATGCCCTGATGAAATTTAAATGTGAAAAGGCCTAACTTCCTTCTACTTTAACTTCTTTGCACTGTTTAAGAAATCGAGGAAATGTTGTATCTTCAGATATCTTTATTTTGTTGTCACTTTGTTTTTCCTCAGCACTTCAAAAATGTTAAGATTCTATATTTTTATTGAGAAATATCCATTTATCTTTAGAACAGGAATGCATCCAGATAGAGAGCATCATATTTACTGAGAACATTCACAGCATCTCTCTTTTTGATCTTTTAAACAAGCCTTGGCTTTACCTTTTCCTCTTTCCTCGAGAGACCTATTTCATCATTACAATATCAAAAGATCCATCTTAAGTACCATAAAACTGTGGTTCTGAGTACATGGATTTATTCACATATGAAATATACTTGCTTGTGGTTTTCAAAGATGTGATGGCCAACGTTTCTAGAGATTTTGGTATACAATTTTCCAGTAATAAAATGTCATAATATTCTCTTCACAGATGCCAATTACACTTTTATTATTACCTTCCCTCTGCTGTGCCTTATACTCATTACCATAGTATCTATTAAGTTTGGACATTTCCTGACATTTCTTTTTTAAAGCTACTCTTCTTCCACAATGTAAACTGGGCTTCGCACCAACCCCCATTGTCAGAAAGCTGAACAAAGTGAATCCCTTATTTCTATATGTGTCAGGTGTACATCTTTATGTTAGAACAGTGATCTGTAAAAGTTTAAGCTAATTTATCTACTTCTGCTAATTATTTTGGGATAACAAAAATGTGCTAGCACATAAACGATACTTTTACCTTGGTTCTTTCTGCTCTTCCTTATAGAAATTATTGAAACTTAACTCTAAGGCTTAGTACAAATTAAAGTTAATTTTTCCATGCAAAGTTTTAATATGACTTTATTCCTGAAATTTTTGACCTGAACTAATAAAATTTTTAAAATAATTATACTGAGTTTTTACATGCTACTTTTTATTTCTTCAACATTACCATTATGAATTTTGCCTTAGAATACACATTCCATCAGGAATTTAGATGCACAGGGATGCATGTGGATAATGCCATGAGCACCCTCTGGGCAACAGTTAATACAGCGGAGGAAAATAGATCAATGATTACTGAGTCTACAGAGCTTCCACATGAGTACAGCCAATTCATTAGATATTATCCCAACCATTAAACTTATTAGATATGATCCCAACCATTAAAAAGACGAATTTATGAGCTTCTTATATTGAGAATCAAGAAAAAAATACAAAAAGAAAGCATTCCACTGCACTGTTACACAGTGCATGATTAAATTTCAAAATTCTAAAATGAGTGATCTATATGATGAGGATATTTGATTGTGTTGTTACTTACTGTTCATTTATTAGTTTTCTGGCTTCGTGGAGAATTATCTGCCTTCTCTGAGTATTGATTTCATTGTGTGCATGGTGAAGATATTGCCTATTCTACAAGGGAGTAAGACTGAGTGAGATCCTATAGGAGAAGGCTCCTAAAATATTTTACCCCTACTAAGCCATGTGATTCATGTTGAAGGATTTTAAGGAGAAGCTCCTGCTTGATTGATAGGTATAGCAATTTCGCTTTCTCTGCTATTAAACTTCTACATTACACAAATTTACACATGAGAGTGTTTAATTCCTAGGCTGGAATTTTGCATTTTCTGTAATTTTTCTGTTAACTAGAGGATTTTGAGACCTGTGGCAGTGGCATTCGCTGCCTCAGGAGAAAGGTGGACATAGACTCAAATAAAATAAGTCAATTGAATCTCTAAATAAGTTTAAAAATATGTACTAGGGATACTAACCTGAAATCCAAGATGCTTTCAATTTGCGAACACCACATACTTGACAGAAAAAAAATTGTGAACTTCCGAATTGTTTGCTTGATGATAGCCTTGGTTTGTATGGGCTGCTGTCACAAAATATCCAAAAATATCACCGTCTGGGTGACTTGAACTACTAATATTTATTTCTCACAGTTCTGGAGGCTGGGAAATTCAAGAACAAGGTGCTGGCTGACTCAGTTCTTGGTGGGAGCTTGCTTCCTGGCTTGCAGACTTCATCTTTTTTTTTTTTTTTATGTGTCTTCTCATGGCAAAGAGTAAAATTTCTCTTGAGTCTGTTCTAATAAGGACATTAATCCCATCATGAGGATTCTACCTTCGTGACCTAATTACCTCCCAAATGCCTCGCCTTCTAATGTCAGCACATTAGTGTT